>NC_134355.1:665511621-666111621 GCF_048569485.1 Anomaloglossus baeobatrachus | reverse complement strand
GTGGAGAAAAAGTGGAGAAAAAGTGGAGAAAAAGTGGAGTAAAAATGTAGAAAAAGTGGAGAAAAAGTGGAGAAAAAATGTAGAAAAAGTGGAGAAAAAGTGGAGAAAAAGTGGAGTAAAAATGTAGAAAAAGTGGAGAAAAAATGTAGAAAAAGTGGAGAAAAAGTGGAGAAAAAGTGGAGAAAAAGTGGAGAAAAAATGGAGAAAAAAATGGAGAAAAAGTGGGGAAAAAGTGGAGGAAAAAGTGGAGAATAAGTGGAGAAAAAGTGGAGAATAAGTGGAGAAAAAGTGGAGAATAAGTGGAGAAAAAGTGGAGAAAAAGTGGAGAATAAGTGGAGAAAAAATGGAGAAAAAAATGGAGAAAAAGTGGAGAAAAAGTGGAGGAAAAAGTGGAGAATAAGTGGAGAAAAAGTGGAGAATAAGTGGAGAAAAAGTGGAGAAAAAGTGGAGAATAAGTGGAGAAAAAGTGGAGAAAAAGTGGAGAATAAGTGGAGAAAAAATGGAGAAAAAAATGGAGAAAAAGTGGAGAAAAAGTGGAGAAAAAGTAGAGAAGAAGTGGAGAAAAAATGGAGAAAAAAATGGAGAAAAAGTGGAGAAAAAGTGGAGAAAAAGTGGAGAAAAAGTGGAGAAAAAGTGGAGAAAAAATGTAGAAAAAGTGGAGAAAAAGTGGAGAAAAAGTGGAGAAAAAGTGGAGAATAAGTGGAGAATAAGTGGAGAATAAGTGGAGAAAAAGTGGAGAAAAAGTGGAGAAAAAGTGGAGAATAAGTGGAGAATAAGTGGAGAAAAAATGGAGAATAATTGGAGAAAAAATGGAGAAAAAAATGGAGAAAAAGTGGAGAATAAGTGGAGAATAAGTGGAGAAAAAGTGGAGAAAAAAATGGAGAAAAAGTGGAGAAAAAGTGGAGCATCCTTTGGTGCCTTTCATGTGACACTAAGGGGTGCTTAGCTTTGTATTTAGCCAAAAAAAAAAGAAAAAAAAAATGGACGTAGGATTCCCCCTAGTTTTGTAGCCAGCTAGGGTAAAGCAGACGGCTGCAGCCTGCAGACCACATCTGGCAACCTCACCTTGGCTGGTAATCCAAAACTGAGGGCACCCCACGCTGTTATTTTAAATTAAATAAATAATTTAAAAAAAAAACACGTAGGGGTCCCCCCAAAATTGGATCACCAGCCAAGGTAAAGCAGACAGCTGGGGCCTGATATTCTCAGACTAGGGAGGTCCATGGTTATTGGACTCTCCCCAGCCTAAAAATAGCAGGCCGCAGCCGCCCCAGAAGTGGCGCATCCATTAGATGCGCCAATCCTGGTGCTTCGCCCCAGCTCATCCCGCGCCCTGGTGCGGTGGCAAACGGGGTAATATATGGGGTTAATACCAGATGTGTAAGTCACCTGGCATCAAGCCCTGGGGTTGGTGAGGTCAGGCGTCTATCAGATACCCGACATCACCAACCCAGTCAGTAATAAAAAAAAATAGACGACAAACACATTTTTATTTGAAAAAACACTCCCCAAAACATTCCCTCTTGAACCAATTTATTAGAAAAAAAAACAAATCCAGGTCTGGTGTAATCCAAGGGGTTGCCATGACGAGCCACACTGTCCCAGTCAATGAAGAGCAGGATGTTCTCCATTGGCTGGGAGAGCAGTGCAGTGACCTGAGCTAACATCAATGGGTCAGCCCAGGTCACTGCAGGGGGATGACAAGTGCTGCTGTCAGGAGCGAGGTACATTACCTGCGCTGATCTCCAGAACTGCCGACAGCCCCTGTCACTGAGTTCAATGACCGGAGCCTTCACACCAAGTCTCGCGAGAGGCCCGTGACGTCACCGCTAGTCAGTCTCGGGTCAGAAGCGAGAGGTGGTGTGACAAGCGGCGGCCATGGAGGACAGTGACAGCGCTGAGGTCGGGATGGCGGGACTTCATCACCGCAGGTAAGCCGAGCGGGACCATGTGTGCAGAGTGTGTGTGTGTGTGTGTGTGTGTGTGTGTGTGTGTGTGTGTGTGTGTGTATGTATGTATGTGTACAATACATGCCGCGGGCAGAAGGGGGAGAAGTGAGCTGAGCGGGGAAGTGTGGGCTTCCTGCACGTAACTAGGATAAACATCGGGTTACTAACCAAAGCGCTTTGCTTGGATACCCGATGTTTATCTTGGTTACCAGATTGTGGCAGGCTGCCAGCGATGGCTCCTGCACACTGTAGCTGTAAAAAGCCCTGCTTTTTGCTGCTAGAACCATTCTCGAACGTTTCTAGAACTATCGAGCTTTTGCAAAAAAGCTCGAGTTCTAGTTCGATCTAGAACACCCCCAAAAATCACTCGAGCCTCGAACTGGAGAACCACGAACCGCAAACCGCGCTCAACTCTAATAACGAGACCGTCCCATGTTTGTCAAGTTACAACTGGGAGATTCACTCCCTGCACCTGCACGGTTGTTTGGTGGAAAAGCCGAGCTAAGATCGAGTAACAGCTTCTGCTGATACTCCTGCATACATGCGTCCCTTTCTATGGCTGGAATTATGTCACAAAATTTGGACTTGTACCGGGGATCTAATAGTGTGGCAAGCCAGTAGTCATCATCACTTATAATTTTGACAATACGAGGGTCATGTCGGAGGTAGTGCAGCAAGAAGGCACTCATGTGTCTTGCGCAGCCATGCGGACCAAGTCCACGCTGTGTTTGTGGCATAGAGGTGCTAACCGTTCTTTCTTCCTCTGACATCTCCTTCCAACCTCTTTCAACTAAAATTTGACCAAGGTCTCCCTCATCCGCTGAGTCTTCCATGTCCATGGACAGTTCGTCCTCCATTTCTTCATGTTCTCCTGCACCTTCTTCAACATTTCGCCTGCTACCATGCGCCCTTGTTGATCCCTGTCCCCCATGGTCCCATGCCTGCCGCGTTGGTGATGATGAACGTCTAGACCTTGGTGATGTTGTTGTCCCTTGCGCATATGAATCCTACTGTAGTTCCTCCCCTTCCTGTTGTCCCACACCCTGACTCCGAATAGTGTTTAGCGTGTGCTCCAGCATGTAAATGACTGGAATTGTCATGCTGATAATGGCATTGTCAGCGCTAAACATATTCGTCGCCATGTCAAAACTGTGCAGAAGGGTGCATAGGTCCTTGATCTGAGACTACTCCATCAGGGTGATCTTCCCCACCTCTGCATCTCGTTGGCCCAGGCTATACGTCATGACGTATTGCACCAGGGCTCGGCGGTGCTGCCACAGTCGCTGTAACATGTTGAGAGTTGAATTCCAGCGTGCCGCCACATCGCATTTCAGGCGATAAACTGGCAGGCCGAAAGACTTCTGGAGCGATGCAAGTCGCTCAGCTGCGGCGGTTGAACGGCAGAAGTGAGCAGACAGTTTTCGTGCCCTGGTCAGAAGGCCATCTAGGCCAGGATAGTGTGTTAAAAATTGCTGAACAACAAGGTTCAACACGTGAGCCATACAAGGCACGTGTGTCACCTTGCCCAGGTGAAGGGCCGCACCCAGGTTTGCAGCATTGTCACACACGGCCTTACCAGGCTGCAGGTTGAGTGCAGACAACCATTTATTAAACTCAGTCTCCAGAGCTGCCCACAACTCAGTCGCTGTGTAACTCCTATTTCCAAGACATGTCAAGCTAAAGTCCGCCTGATGCCGTTGCGCTCTGCTGCCAGCATAGTAATGAGGGGTGCATGATTCCTTCTTCGCAGTGAGAACGCTGGTGGCCTGACCAGGCAGGCTTGGGGTGGAGGACCCAGAAGAGGTGGAGGAGGCAGAAGCAGTGGCAGAACTTGGACAGACAGAGGATTGACACACAAGTCGTGGGGACGGCAAGACTTGTGCAGCAGATCTTTCACCATCTATCACCATAGTTACCCAGTGCCCAGTCAGCGACATGTAACGTCACTGTCCATGCTTATTGGTGCAAGCATTGGTGGTGAAATGCACCCGTTCACACACAGAGTTTCTCAAGGAAGCGGTGATGTTGTGTGCGACATGCTGGTGTAGCGCGGGCACACCTTTCTTAGAGAAGTAGTGGCGACTGGGCATCTGGTACTGGGGCACAGCGACAGACATAAGGTCTCTAAAATCCTGTGTGTCCACCAGGCGGAAAGACAGCATTTCGGTAGCCAAGAGCTTACAGAGGGATAAAGTCAACCTCTTAGCTTTGTCATGGGTCGCAGGAAATGGCCTTTTATTTGTCCACATCTGAGGGACAGAGATCTGGCTGCTGTGTGTAGACGGTGTTGAGTAGGGTGTCCCTGGAAAAATGCAGCTTTGTGAGGAAAGTGCAGGCGTAGACATGATTTTGCCCTCATCCAATGTTGGTGCTATCGATGTCAGAGAGAGCTGTACACACGTACTTGTTTCCCCTTCCAAACCAACTGACGACCTACCAAGCAAACTGCCTGTTGCGGTTACAGTGGTGTAAGTTGTGGGTGGAAAACCAGGTGTGACAGCTGTCCCCACAGTCCTAGAAGATGAAGAGCGGGCGGATGCACTGGAAGGGGCAGGCGGTGGATGGTTCGCTCCGCTAGGCCGCATTGCAGCACGGTGAGCTTCCCACTGGGACATATGATATTTATTCATGTGACGATTCATGGAAGAAGTTGTCAAACTGCTGAGGTTTTGCGCTCTACTAACAGAATCACGACAAATTTTACAGATCACATAATTTGGGCGATATTTTGCTATGTCAAAAAAGGACCAGGCTAGGCAAGGCTTAGAGGGCATGCGACCTGCTGATTCACCCCGACTAGTGCTCAGAGGCACAGTGGTGGCTGAGGATGCAGTTGTAGACGTGCTACCAGTACTCCGACTCTGTCCAGGAAGGCGCAAGGTAACTTCGTCGTCAGTTGCATCCTCCTCCACCGTCTCTGTTGACCTCCTCGAGGGCCTGACTGTGGGTTG
Source organism: Anomaloglossus baeobatrachus (assembly GCF_048569485.1). Classification (NCBI taxonomy): domain Eukaryota; kingdom Metazoa; phylum Chordata; class Amphibia; order Anura; family Aromobatidae; genus Anomaloglossus; species Anomaloglossus baeobatrachus. The sequence goes on along the minus strand of NC_134355.1, from coordinate 666,106,721 downwards.
ACAGTAGGTGGGATCTAGAACTTCCTCATCAATTCTTGTGTTTACACTCCCCTCACCCTCAGACTGAGCCTCTTCTTGCCCTGACCGAATATGTAAGTTGTCATCCCAATCTGGTATCTGTATCTCATCATTAGAGATGAGCGAACCGGTCCCGGTTCGGCTCGAGGCCGGTTCGCCGAACGGGGGTCCCGTTCGAGTTCGGTTCGTCGAACGTTCGACGAACCGAACTCGAACGTATAGGCTATAATGGGAGGCAATCACAAACACATAAAAATGCATTATAAATGTACACAAACAGTTAATAAACATTGCCATAACACTTACCGGTCCTCGCGATCCCTTCTGCACTCTGTCTCCTGCCGCTATTCCATCCGATGATCACTGAATCCTCCCGGTGACCTGCACTGCCAGCAGAGAAGCAGGACCTATCGTGACGTCAAAATAGCCATGTGACCAGTCACGTGGCTATTATCTCATTGGCTACAGACTGGTCACATGACTATGACACGTCATGTAGGACCTGCGAGTGCATCTCTCCGGTACACGGTGCACATATGTGTATCGCCGTGTACCGGCGACATGCTCTAGCACACGGTCGACTCCCCGTTCCGTTAGGGACCGGCTGACACAGCCGGTCATTAACGGAGATCACCGTTGCCATAGCAACGCAGTTAGCGGTGACGTCACCGCTAACCGCGGCTCCGGGAGCACCGTTGCTATGGTAACGCGTCTGTCAGCGTTACCGCTAGCAGCCAGCAGTGATCACTCACGGAGTGAAGGCTGCACGCTGCTTCCCGATTGTAGTGAGCATTGTAGTTAGGATGGAGGTTCCCCAGCCCCAAGTGATGCCCCTCACTACAATCGTCACTACTACTACACTAGAAAGAAAGAAGACAGAAGAGCAGGATCGTGGAGGGCTGACAGGGGTAATAAAGATGGAGTCTCTAATGTGTCTGTGTATTTATTTCTATTAAAGTATTTTTTCTCTGTGTGGTGTCTTTTTTTAACCCTTTATTGGAGATTCTTAATGGCCGGGTCAAACGTGCCTGACATTAAGAATCTCTGGCTTAATACTGGCTGGTAAAACAAAGCCAGTATTAACTCATGATTACCCAACAAGCCACCCGGCTCCAGGGCTGTTGGAAGAGTTGGATACAGCGCCAGATGATGGCGCTTCTACGAGAGCGCCATTTTCTGGGACGGCTGCGGACTGAAATCCGCAGCAGAGGCGCCCACAAACCTCGGGCTAACCTATGCTGCGGATTCCAATCCCCAGCTGCCTAGTTGTACCCGGCTGGACACAAAAATAGGGCGAAGCCCACGTCATTTGTTTTTTAATTATTTCATGAAATAAGTGAAATAATTAAAAAAAACGGGCTTCCCTATATTTTTGGTTCCCAGCCGGGTACAAATAGGCAACTGGGGGTTGGAGGCAGCCCGTGGCTGCCAGCTGTACCTGGCTAGCATACAAAAATATGGCGAAGCCCACGTCATTTTTTTGGTGGGCAAAAAACTTCTGCATACAGTCCTGGATGGAGTATGCTGAGCCTTGTAGTTCTGCAGCTGCTGTCTGCTCTTCTCCATACAGACAGACAGCAGCTGCAGAACTACAAGGCTCAGCATACTCCATCCAGGACTGTATGCAGAAGTTTTTTGCCCCCTGAAAAAATTATGTGGCTTCGCCATATTTTTGTATGCTAGCCAGGTACAGCAGGCAGGTACGGCTGCCCCCAACCCCCAGTTGCCTATTTGTACCCGGCTGGGAACCAAAAATAAAGGGAAGCCCTTTTTTTATTATTTCATGAATTTCATGAAATAATTAGAAAACAAATGACGTAGGCTTTGCCCCATTTTTGTGTCCAGCCAGGTACAACTAGGCAGCTGGGATTGGAATCCGCACCACCGGTTGGCCTGAGCTTTCTGGGCCCCACTGCTGCGAATTGCAGTCTGCAGCCACCTCAGAAAATGGCATTTTCATAGAAGCGCCATCTTCTGGCGCTGTATCCAACTCTTCCAGCACCTGCCTGCTATACCTGGCTAGCATACAAAAATATGGCGAAGCTCACGTCCTTTTTTTGTAGCTTTTTGGCAAAAAAAAAAAAAAATGCTTCCCTGGATTTTCCATTGCCAGTGAAGGTAACACCAAGCAGTGGGGGTTAGCAGCCAGTAGCTGCTTGGATTACCCTTAGCTAGCAATACAAAAAATGCAGTGGGAGCTAACATATATTTTTTTTAATTATTTATTTAAATAACTAAAAATAAAATGGGCTTCCCTGTATTTTGATTGCTGGACATCACAGTGCTGTAAAAATAAATCTTTAAAAAAATGACGTAGCGCTCCGCGGTATTTTTGATTCTCAGCGCAGATAAAGCAGACAGCTATGGGTTGCCACCCCCATCTGCCTGCCGTTACCTTGGTTGGCAATCAAAATACAGGGAAGCCCATTAATTTTTTCTATTTAAAAAATAGTTAAAAAAAAAAAATTACGTTGGGTCCCCCCATTTTTGATAGCCAGCTAGGGTAAAGCAGACGGCTGTAGCCTGAAAACCACAGCTGGCAGCTTTACCGTGGTTGGGGATCCAATGTGGAGGTCCCCTCAGGCTCTTTTTTATAATTATTTTATAAATATTAATAATTACACAATAAAAGTAGGGGACCCCCCAAATTGGATCACCAGCCAAGGTAAAGCGGACAGCTGTGGTCTGGTATTCTCAGGGTGGGAAGGTCCATAGTTATTGGGCCTTCACAGCCTAAAAATAGCAGGCCGCAGGCACCCCAGACGTGGCGCATCCACTAGATGCGCCAATCCTGGCGCTTCACCCCAGCTCATCCCGTGCCCTGGTGCAGTGGCAAACGGGGTAATAAATCGGGTTGATACTAGCTGTAAAGTCACCTGAGATCAAGCCCAGCAGTTTGTGATGTCATGGCGTCTATTAGATACCCAACATCATAAACTGTCAGTACTAACAAAAACAAAAAATCGACAAAAGAAATTTATTTGAAAAAACAGTCCCCAAAACATTTCCTCTTTCACCAATTTATTGTAAGAAAAAAAATAAAGGGGTCCCACGACGACTCTGGACCGTCTAGAATATGGGGGGGAGACACTCAGGGAACGTATCCCCCATTTTCTAGGAGTGCGGACCCTTCATGTGAGGAGTGTGGGTGCAATGAATCTGCACTCACTCTCCCCGGGTCCACAGCAGCAGAGTCCATGTCGTAATGGTTGCTACCAAAGCTGCAATGCCCTGCTCATGAGGTAAGGGCATGCCTAATCAGGAGAACTACTGTAGAGGAAGCTCTGCTCACTGGTATATAGGTGCTCAGAGGTAATAATAGATAAAATTAGTGAGTAACCTCGGCACTCTATATCTCCCAGACTAAGTCAGTAAGTCACAACGGATAGTAATGCAAAATCACTCTTTATTGGTCCGTATTAAGAAATTTTTTTTTTCATAAGCATATATGTTTTTGTCCAAAACAAGTTACAAATGACGTTTCGGCCTGAGCCTTCGTCAGATTGGACTTATCTGCATGTAATCATGAAAAATGACAATAATCAGTATCACATAAGAGTGAGAGAACAATAACATAAACTCGAACAATGTAGAGGTACAATTGGGATGCAGCAAAAAAATTGCAACACAGCAAGAAATGAAACACATGATACAAATGTCATAATACAGTACAAGGACAATATAGTAATGACAAATATGGGGTCAGAGTAGACTTAGACAGCTCTGGTACGAAAGAGATGTCAATCATAAAGTAACATGTGCAGTAGGTGTAGAGCTACACTATGCATGGCAGAGCTAATGGGTAGACCGACCATAGAAAAAGTAGAGAAAAAGTGGAGAAAAAGTGGAGAATAAGTGGAACATAAGAGGAGAAAAAGTGGAGAAAAAGTGGAGAAAAAAGTGGAGAAAAAGTGGAGAAAAAGTGGAGAAAAAGTGGAGAAAAAGTGGAGATTAAGAGGAGAAAAAGTGGAGAAAAAAGTGGAGAAAAAGTGGAGAAAAAGTGGAGCATAAGTGGAGAAAAAGTGGAGAAAAAGTGGAGAAAAAGTGGAGCATAAGAGGAGAAAAAGTGGAGAAAAAAGTGGAGAAAAAGTGGAGAAAAAGTGGAGCATAAGAGGAGAAAAAGTGGAGAAAAAGTGGAGAAAAAGTGGAGCATAAGAGGAGAAAAAGTGGAGAAAAAGTGGAGCATAAGAGGAGAAAAAGTGGAGATTAAGAGGAGAAAAAGTGGAGAAAAAGTGGAGCATAAGAGGAGAAAAAGTGGAGAAAAAGTGGAGAAAAAGTGGAGAAAAAGTGGAGCATAAGAGGAGAAAAAGTGGAGATTAAGAGGAGAAAAAGTGGAGAAAAAGTGGAGAAAAAGTGGAGAAAAAGTGGAGAAAAAGTGGAGCATAAGAGGAGAAAAAGTGGAGAAAAAAGTGGAGAAAACGTGGAGAAAAAGTGGAGAAAAAGTGGAGAAAAAGTGGAGCATAAGAGGAGAAAAAGTGGAGATTAAGAGGAGAAAAAGTGGAGAAAAAGTGGAGAAAAAGTGGAGAAAAAGTGGAGAAAAAGTGGAGAAAAAGTGGAGAAAAAGTGGAGCATAAGAGGAGAAAAATTGGAGAAAAAAGTGGAGAAAAAGTGGAGAAAAAGTGGAGAAAAAGTGGAGATTAAGAGGAGAAAAAGTGGAGCATAAGAGGAGAAAAAGTGGAGAAAAAAGTGGAGAAAAAGTGGAGAAAGTGCAGAAAAAAATGGAGAAAAAGTGGAGAAAAAGTGGAGAAAAAGTGGAGAATAAGAGGAGAAAAAGTGGAGAAAAAGTGGAGAAAAAGTGGAGAATAAGAGGAGAAAAAGTGGAGAATAAGTGGAGAAAAAAATGGAGAAAAAGTGGAGAAAAAGTGGAGCATAAGAGGAGAAAAAGTGGAGAAAAAGTGGAGAAAAAGTGGAGAAAAAGTGGAGCATAAGAGGAGAAAAAGTGGAGAAAAAAGTGGAGAAAAAGTGGAGAAAAAGTGGAGCATAAGAGGAGAAAAAGTGGAGAAAAAGTGGAGCATAAGAGGAGAAAAAGTGGAGAAAAAGTGGAGAAAAAGTGGAGAAAAAGTGGAGCATAAGAGGAGAAAAAGTGGAGAAAAAGTGGAGAAAAAAGTGGAGAAAAAGTGGAGAAAAAGTGGAGAAAAAGTGGAGAAAAAGTGGAGAAAAAGTGGAGATTAAGAGGAGAAAAAGTGGAGAAAAAGTGGAGAAAAAGTGGAGCATAAGAGGAGAAAAAGTGGAGAAAAAAGTGGAGAAAACGTGGAGAAAACGTGGAGAAAAAGTGGAGAAAGAGTGGAGAAAAAGTGGAGAAAAAGTGGAGCATAAGAGGAGAAAAAGTGGAGAAAAAAGTGGAGAAAACGTGGAGAAAAAGTGGAGAAAAAGTGGAGCATAAGAGGAGAAAAAGTGGAGATTAAGAGGAGAAAAAGTGGAGAAAAAGTGGAGAAAAAGTGGAGAAAAAGTGGAGAAAAAGTGGAGCATAAGAGGAGAAAAAGTGGAGAAAAAAGTGGAGAAAAAGTGGAGAAAAAGTGGAGAAAAAGTGGAGATTAAGAGGAGAAAAAGTGGAGCATAAGAGGAGAAAAAGTGGAGAAAAAAGTGGAGAAAAAGTGGAGAAAGTGGAGAAAAAAATGGAGAAAAAGTGGAGAAAAAGTGGAGAAAAAGTGGAGAATAAGAGGAGAAAAAGTGGAGAAAAAGTGGAGAAAAAGTGGAGAATAAGAGGAGAAAAAGTGGAGAATAAGTGGAGAAAAAAATGGAGAAAAAGTGGAGAAAAAGTGGAGAGAAAGTGGAGAAAAAAATGGAGAAAAAGTGGAACACCCTTTGGTACCTTTCATGTGGCACTAAGGGGTGCTTAGCTTTGTATTTAGCCAAAAAAATGAAAAAAAAAATGACATAGGGTTCCCCCTAGTTTTGTAGCCAGCTAGGGTAAAGCAGACGGCTGCAGCCTGCAGACCACAGCTGGCAACCTCACCTTGGCTGGTAATCCAAAACTGAGGGCACCCCACGCTGTTATTTTAAATTAAATAAATAATTAAAAAAAAAACACGTAGGGGTCCCCCAAAATTGGATCACCAGCCAAGGTAAAGCAGACAGCTGGGGCCTGATATTCTCAGACTAGGGAGGTCCATTGTTATTGGAATCTCCCCAGCCTAAAAATAGCAGGCCGCAGCCGCCCCAGAAGTGGCGCATCCATTAGATGCGCCAATCCTGGTGCTTCGCCCCAGCTCATCCCGCGCCCTGGTGCGGTGGCAAACGGGGTAATATTTGGGGTTAATACCAGATGTGTAATGTCACCTGGCATCAAGCCCTGGGGTTGGTGAGGTCAGGCGTCTATCAGATACCCGACATCACCAACCCAGTCAGTAATAAAAAAAAAATACACGACAAACACATTTTTATTTGAAAAAACACTCCCCAAAACATTCCCTCTTTAACCAATTTATTAGATTGAAAAACAAATCCAGGTCTGGTGTAATCCAAGGGGTTGCCATGACGATGCACACTGTCCCAGTCAATGAAGAGCAGGATGTTCCCCATTGGCTGGGAGAGCAGTGCAGTGACCTGAGCTAACATCAATGGGTCAGCCCAGGTCACTGCAGGGGGGTGACAAGTGCTGCTGTCAGTGAGGTACATTACCTGCGCTGATCTCCAGCACACTGACAGCCCCTGTCACTGAGGTCAATGACCGGCGCCTTCACATCAAGTATCGCGAGAGGTCCGTGACGTCACCGCCAGTGTCAGTCTCGGGTCGGAAGCGATAGGTGATGTGACAAGCGGCGGCCATGGAGGACAGTGACAGCGCTGAGGTCGGGATGGCGGGACTTCATCACCGCAGGTAAGCCGAGCGAGCGAGCGAGCGGGCGGGCGGGCGGGGGGGGGGGGTAACGTGGATGTGTGTGTGTGTGTGTGTTTGTGTATGTGTATGTATGTGTACATGCCGCGGGCAGGAGGGGGTGGAGCGAGCTGAGCGGGAAAGTGTGGGCTTCCTGCACGTAACTAAGATAAACATCGGGTTACTAACCAAAGCGCTTTGCTTGGATACCCGATGTTTATCTTGGTTACCAGCTTGTGGCAGGCTGCCAGCGATGGCTCCTGCTCACTGTAGCTGTAAAAAGCCCTGCTTTTTGCTGCTAGAACCGTTCTCGAACGTATCTAGAACTATCGAGCTTTTAGCAAAAAGCTCGAGTTCTAGTTCGATCTCGAACAGCCCAAAAATCACTCGAGCCTAGAACTGGAGAACCACGAACCACGAACCGCGCTCAACTCTACTCATCATCATCAGTATGTTCCTCATTGTCTATTACCACAGGTGTTTCAGTTTGTGAATAAGGGTCAACATTATGCTCAGAAACTTTGTCATCACGGCCTGAATCTGAGTCACAAAGGTTCTGGGCATCACTGCAGACCATTTCCTGGTCTGTACTCACTGTAGCTTGGGAGCAGACCTCTGATTCCCAGGCTATAGTGTGACTGAACAGCTCTGCAGACTCAGACATCTCAGTTCCACCATACTGTGCAGGGCGGATGGAGACTTCAGAGCTGGGAGAAAGCAAGTGTGATTGGGATAACAACTCAGAGGACTGGTGTTTTTTGGATGCGGTAGTTGAGGTGGCGGAGAGGGCACTTGTTGGACCACTTGAGATCCATTCAAGCATTTTCCTTTTTTGGCCATCATCTACCTTTGTTCCAATTGTTCGTGTCCGTAAAAAAGGGAGCACATCGGATTGTCCACGGTAAGTAGTAGACATCTTACTTTTGCTGGAAGATGGTCTATCTTCAGCAGATGTTAATGGAGCTTTGCCACCTTCCCCACGGACAAACCCTTTTTTTCCTTTTCCAACACGCTTCTTCCCCTTTCCACCAGCATCTGTCATTTTGCCACTCATTTTGATTGCGACAAGATTGTGCACTTAAAATGTGGTAGTAAAAATTGAGAGGTGGTGTAGATTTCAGCGGTGGTCTAGCTTTATTAACAGCAGAATAAACAAAAATAATTATCCCTGACAATGCAACTACGGTCCTTAAACTGGCAGCAGTGTTTGCTAGTATAATGGCTTAGTAACAATGAGTTTGAGTGTGCAATGCAGGCAGACGTGCTGCAAATATCTTTGCACTAGTGGGACAATACAGAAGTCCAACAGTCACGTTTAGGATGCCACTAAGTTTACTCAGTGTTTGCTAGTATAATGGCTTAGTAACAATGAGTTTGAGTGTGCAATGCAGGCAGACGTGCTGCAAATATCTTTGCACTAGTGGGACAATACAGAAGTCCAACAGCCACGTTTAGGATGCCACTAAGTTTAGTCAGTGTTTGCTAGTATAATGGCTTAGTAACAATGAGTTTGAGTGTGCAATGCAGGCAGACGTGCTGCCAATATCTTTGCACTAGTGGGACAATACAGAAGTCCAACAGCCACATTTAGGATGCCACTAAGTTTACTCAGTGTTTGCTAGTATAATGGCTTAGTAACAATGAGTTTGAGTGTGCAATGCAGGCAGACGTGCTGCAAATATCTTTGCACTAGTGGGACAATACAGAAGTCCAACAGTCACGTTTAGGATGCCACTAAGTTTACTCAGTGTTTGCTAGTATAATGGCTTAGTAACAATGAGTTTGAGTGTGCAATGCAGGCAGACGTGCTGCAAATATCTTTGCACTAGTGGGACAATACAGAAGTCCAACAGCCACGTTTGGGATGCCACTAAGTTTCATCAGTGTTTGCTAGTATAATGGCTTAGTAACAATGAGTTTGAGTGTGCAATGCAGGCAGACGTGCTGCAAATATCTTTGCACTAGTGGGACAATACAGAAGTCCAACAGCCACGTTTAGGATGCCACTAAGTTTACTCAGTGTTTGCCAGTATAATGGCTTAGTGACAATGAGTTTGAGTGTGCAATGCAGGCAGACGTGCTGCCAATATCTTTGCACTAGTGGGACAATACAGAAGTCCAACAGTCACGTTTAGGATGCCACTAAGTTTCATCAGTGTTTGCTAGTATAATGGCTTAGTAACAATGAGTTTAAGTGTGCAATGCAGGCAGACATGCTGCAAATATCTTTGCACTAGTGGGACAATACAGAAGTCCAACTGCCACATTTAGGATGCCACTAAGTTTACTTAGTGTTTGCTAGTATACTGGCTTCGGAACAAGGAGTTTAGTGTGCAATGCAGGCAGACGTGCTGCAAATATCTTTGCACTAGTGGGACAATACAAAAGTCCAACAGCCACATTTAGGATGCCACTAAGTTTACTCAGTGTTTGCTAGTATAATGGCTTAGTAAGGCTTGAAACACACATCCGTGAAACACGTGCGTGTTTGGTCCGTTTCCGTGTATACTGGAGACACGGCCAAACGTGTACCAATGTTACTATATCTCAGCGGTTACACTTGCGTTTTTGGGTATGTCCGTTAGTCCGTCTCCGTGATGCGTTTTGTGGGCCGTGTCTCACGCCAGCATGTCCGTTTTGTGCATGGAGAACGCATCCACGGACACCATTAAAATCAATGATTTGGTTCAAACAATTAATTAAACACGGATACGTGTTCTAATGGTGCGTGTGCGTGCTGCAGATTTAACAATTGTGAATGTAAAATCGGCCAGCAGGTGTAAGGTATAAGAATCGTGCAGCCGTGCTGCATTACTAGCTGGCTAGGCACATTGTGTGTATTTTCAAATGCACATGTATAATTCCTTTTCAGTGCTTTAAGTGTGTCTAAAAATTTAAAGAAAAAATGTCTCCCCGAGTTGATACCGAAAGAATTATCTCTGCTGTCGAACGGCATCCTGTACTGTGGGACACAAGAATTGAAGGCTACAGGGATCGGCTAATAGTGGAGAGGGCATGGGAGGATGTTGCCCAAGAACTTTTTCCTAACAATGGATGGGAGCGATGTTCTCCAGTTAAACGTGCTCGTTTTGGTAAGTTTTTTTTTTTTGGCTTCTATTATCTATTTTCATGTAAATATTTTTTCATAAAATTTTTTTATGTGTTTAAATTTAAAAATAGTATTATAAATTCTCCATTTTTTAAATATTTTTCAAACATACTCTATGTATATAGATTGAATTTATAATGTCCCATAATAGTAGCATGTTCAAATATACAGAACATATTGTTATTTTCACTTATAAACATCCTTCACACAAATAGCAAATTTAATAATGTTTCTGTCTAAATGTCTGATTATTACAAGTCTATATTTAATTGTGTTGTTTTTTTTTTTATCCCAAAAAAAAAAAATGTGTAATGGTTTTTTTTTTGGATGAATTGTAACGATAGCTAATTTAATTATTATATTTATGACTCTACTAATTTGGTACATTTTATCTTAAAAATCTATGTGTAATACTATCTTTCGTGTTTAAAATATTTTTTATTTTACATCATTATTGATATGTTTTATGTTATTGTCTTTAAAAATATAAATTAAATTTTACAAAAACAATATACCAAAACAAAAAAATAAATGTTTTTTTTTTTACCATCTATTTTTATAGTCGATACAGTTCGCAGACGATGGAGATCTGCAAGAGATCAATATCGGAGGGAGTTTAATCCCATTCCGTCATCATCATTGTCAACCCAAAAAAGGCGTTATGTTTATTTTAATAATCTGGATTTCTTGAGACCAATAATGGAGGTCACCCAGTACGTTGTCTTTCATCATTTTTATTAAATAATGCTTTTAAAAATGTAAAAAAAAAAAATATGTTAATTTAAAATAAAATTTACCATGCAAAATAATTTTTTTCTAAATTATTTCACATAATTACAGGACAGATGACAATCTTGATGATTTAGATGAGCAATCTGCCACAATACAATCTGCATCTGCCACTTCTGAGGCTGAAGTTGAACCATGTGTAGCCAATACCCAAGAAACTGACAGACCTGACAGTCATCAAAGTGAACATCAACCCAGTGACACAGGTGTGTTATCAACAGTACAAACTCAGGAAACTTCAACACAACCAACCATTCCAAGTCGATCACAATCTCCTATAGCAACAAATGTCCCACGCTTTAATCCAATTACACTAAGGGGTCGAAGAATGAGAAGGGGGATGATATGAGAACTTTGCCTGAATTAATAGACACAAGAGTTATGAATATTATGAATAGTTTAATTCCTGAAACTGATTGTGAACGGTTTTGTAGATCATTGCCAACAAGTCTATCAAAAATACATTCAGAACATCAGGATAGGGTTAGGGCTGCTATAATTACCCTTATAGATGCCTGTCAAAAAACACCATTTCCAAATAATGTTCTACTAACAATAGAGCAGTGGCGCACTTATTTCCATGACACTAGTAGTGATGTTGCAGTAACACAATCTATACCAATGTCTAACCAACCAACTTCAACTAATATCACTAGTCAGTTGACAAATCCTACTTCTCGAACCTATGATATTCCAAACATATTGAATGTGCCACAACCTTCTCATATATCAATGTGGCCTGCCCAACATACAAACATGCCCTCAACTAGTACATTACCATCAACAGTTAATGTTAACCCTACTTTCCCCACTCAAATACAGCAACTTAGTCAAGCTCAAATTAATCCGACCATTTTTCCAAATATACCAAATATTAATCCAATATTAAATGTCAATCCATCTTTGTTCCATGGCCAAACTAGTGCACAATCACTATTACCGACCCCACACATGCAAAATCCTTACCCATACACTCCACAACAACCAAATCAGCCAAATATTATCTATACTCAACCGATTGGGCAATCTGTGTATGCTCAAAACACACAGGTATTACCTTCTACCTCAGGTGCTGATGTGACAATATTGCCATGTACCAGTAGAACAATACCTACCACAAGTGTTACTCTAACATCTGCAGAAGCAGATTGTCACATAAGTGTGAGTCAAGAGTCGGGTAATAGTAACGATGCATTTTATGAATAATTTTTTTTTTTTTTTTTGTGTTATTGTCTTCATTTTTCATAATTTTGGAATAAAATTTAATTAAATTTTAAGGTAATAACAATGAATATTGAAAATATTATGAAATGTAATAAAATGTTGATTACATTCAATAATATATTACAAGCCTGATCTAATTTGGATTGCATGTTTTGTTTTTGTTTAAAATATTAATAAACCATAATATGTTGAATGTCTTTAATTAACAATAATGTATGTTTACAAAATAATTAGTTTTTACATATGCTTTTTCTAAGCTAACTTTACGCAATTGAAATAGTCTAAGTAGCTTCATACCAATGTTCCAATATTATTTCACATTCTTTATGATGTTAAATAAAGACTGTTTTTGGAAAAATATCACTATGTTCATTTCATTTTTTTTGTTTGTTTTTTAAATTGTTAAATAGCTTGTATTTTTAAACAAATAATTTAACATATTATAAATAATAGGATGATCATGTAAACATGATAAAGATTACACATATATTCTTGGTAATTGTATTACCAACTAAATCACTACTTGGCTAAATGTGGAACACGACGGAACAATATTATTCTGTTCAAGTCTGCAAAATATGAAAAAAACATACTCACAACATGTGTTTCTTCAATAATAATCCCTTTAGATTTCCAAAAACAAGCCATGATGCATTGTGGATATGTACAGGTCAGAGACGGCTACGTGCTTTGTCGCCCCCTAATGACATCATCAGTTTACATATGCCTGTGAATGTAGAGAGTCCGGCACACTCAATAAAATGATTTCCAAAGATAATGTTTCGTTTCAATGTTTTTATTGTTCTTGTGAGGATATCAAGAAAAAGGTATGTGTACAAGTCCAACGTTTCAACCAAAACATATGGTCTGTTTCAAGGACTCAAAGGTTATGGTATGATATGTATCACATGAGATATTCACTCGCTTGTATTTTATGTTACTTTTATAGCCTTAGTACCCTCACATAAGTAGATAGGATGACTAACGTCCTCTTTACTGGATTAGATTTAATAAGAAGATGGTCGTCTAACCATCCAAGACGGGAGAAAGTAATATTCCTCACGGCTTTACAAAATATGCAAAAATCGCAATCATGAGAGAATCAGCAACTTAATTGGGTTAAATCCACAGGTCGATATACCTATAGCTCATGATCTGTAGTTAGCTTGTCTGTGTATGGCACCTGTTAAGGGCTGAATAAGATTTGATTGGATAGGTACAAAAGGGCACCCACAATGTGAGATAATAGGAAAAGTCCTAGGTATGAAGGTGGGGCCTTGTGTCTGTCCTGATAAACGTTGTGCCCAAGAGTGCCTGGAGGTAAAGCAGGGAATACGAGATTGATTAATGGGCGGCCGGCTTTTTCAAATGAGAAAAAGCCGCCGGAACAGTGTGAACGCCGTGCAGCGCCGGTGATCGGGGAACGGTGAGTATGAGAGAGGGGGGGACACTTCAGTCACTCGGGGGATTAGCGGTCACCGGTGAATCCTTCACAGGTGACCGTTAATCAGTACACGGCACAAAGACAGAGCCGCAGCATGACAATGAAGTCGGGTGAAGTTCACCCAAGTTCATTCCCATCACGCTACTCTGTCTTCCGACATGTAGTAACGACATTTTGCATCACACACGTACATTTTACACGGACAACACATACACATGTCAGTTATATCACTCACGCACACACAGACATTCCAAACGCACATACGGCTAGCATACGGGATACACACGCAGGCCACACATACCATAAAAACGGACCTAAAAAACGGAAAACGGACCCGAAAAACGGCCCGTTTTACACGGACGTGGTTTTCACGGATGTGTGGCGGAGCCCTAACAATGAGTTTGAGTGTGCAATGCAGGCAGACGTGCTGCAAATATCTTTGCACTAGTGGGAAAATACAGAAGTCCAACAGCCACGTTTAGGATGCCACTAAGTTTCCTCAGCGTTTGCTAGTATAATGGCTTAGTAACAATGAGTTTGAGTGTGCAATGCAGGCAGACGTGCTGCAAATATCTTTGCACTAGTGGGACAATACAGAAGTCCAACTGCCACGTTTAAGATGCCACTAAGTTTACTCAGTGTTTGCTAGTATACTGGCTTCGGAACAATGAGTTTGAGTGTGCAATGCAGGCAGACGTGCTGCAAATATCTTTGCACTAGTGGGACAATACAAAAGTCCAACAGCCACGTTTAGGATGCCACTAAGTTTACTCAGTGTTTGCTAGTATAATGTCTTAGTAACAATGAGTTTGAGTGTGCAATGCAGGCAGACGTGCTGCAAACATCTTTGCACTAGTGGGACAATACAGAAGTCCAACAGCCACGTTTAGGATGCCACTAAGTTTTGTCAGTGTTTGCTAGAATAATGGCTTAATAACAATGAGTTTGAGTGTGCAATGCAGGCAGACGTGCTGCAAATATCTTTGTACTAGTGGGACAATACAGAAGTCCACCAGTCACGTTTAGGATGCCACTAAGTTTACTCAGTGTTTGCTAGTATAATGGCTTAGTAACAATGAGTTTGAGTGTGCAATGCAGGCAGACGTGCTGCAAATATCCTTGCACTAGTGGGACAATACAGAAGACCAACAGCCACGTTTAGGATGCCACTAAGTTTCCTCAGCGTTTGCTAGTATAATGGCTTAGTAACAATGAGTTTGAGTGTGCAATGCAGGCAGACGTGCTGCAAATATCTTTGCACTAGTGGGACAATACAGAAGTCCAACTGCCACGTTTAAGATGCCACTAAGTTTACTCAGTGTTTGCTAGTATACTGGCTTCGGAACAATGAGTTTGAGTGTGCAATGCAGGCAGACGTGCTGCAAATATCTTTGCACTAGTGGGACAATACAAAAGTCCAACAGCCACGTTTAGGATGCCACTAAGTTTACTCAGTGTTTGCTAGTATAATGTCTTAGTAACAATGAGTTTGAGTGTGCAATGCAGGCAGACGTGCTGCAAATATCTTTGCACTAGTGGGACAATACAAAAGTCCAACAGCCACATTTAGGATGCCACTAAGTTTACTCAGTGTTTGCTAGTATAATGGCTTAGTAAGGCTTGAAACACACATCCGTGAAACACGTGCGTGTTTGGTCCGTTTCCGTGTATACTGGAGACACGGCCAAACGTGTACCAATGTTACTATATCTCAGCGGTTACACTTGTGTTTTTGGTTATGTCCGTTAGTCCGTCTCCGTGATGCGTTTTGTGGGCCGTGTCTCACGCCAGCATGTCCGTTTTGTGCATGGAGAACGCATCCACGGACACCATTAAAATCAATGATTTGGTTCAAACAATTAATTAAACACGGATACGTGTTCTAATGGTGCGTGTGCGTGCTGCAGATTTAACAATTGTGAATGTAAAATCGGCCAGCAGGTGTAAGGTATAAGAATCGTGCAGCCGTGCTGCATTACTAGCTGGCTAGGCACATTGTGTGTATTTTCAAATGCACATGTATAATTCCTTTTCAGTGCTTTAAGTGTGTCTAAAAATTTAAAGAAAAAATGTCTCCCCGAGTTGATACCGAAAGAATTATCTCTGCTGTCGAACGGCATCCTGTACTGTGGGACACAAGAATTGAAGGCTACAGGGATCGGCTAATAGTGGAGAGGGCATGGGAGGATGTTGCCCAAGAACTTTTTCCTAACAATGGATGGGAGCGATGTTCTCCAGTTAAACGTGCTCGTTTTGGTAAGTTTTTTTTTTTGGCTTCTATTATCTATTTTCATGTAAATATTTTTTCATAAAATTTTTTTATGTGTTTAAATTTAAAAATAGTATTATAAATTCTCCATTTTTTAAATATTTTTCAAACATACTCTATGTATATAGATTGAATTTATAATGTCCCATAATAGTAGCATGTTCAAATATACAGAACATATTGTTATTTTCACTTATAAACATCCTTCACACAAATAGCAAATTTAATAATGTTTCTGTCTAAATGTCTGATTATTACAAGTCTATATTTAATTGTGTTGTTTTTTTTTTTTATCCCAAAAAAAAAAAAATGTGTAATGGTTTTTTTTTTTGGATGAATTGTAACGATAGCTAATTTAATTATTATATTTATGACTCTACTAATTTGGTACATTTTATCTTAAAAATCTATGTGTAATACTATCTTTCGTGTTTAAAATATTTTTTATTTTACATCATTATTGATATGTTTTATGTTATTGTCTTTAAAAATATAAATTAAATTTTACAAAAACAATATACCAAAACAAAAAAATAAATGGTTTTTTTTTTACCATCTATTTTTATAGTCGATACAGTTCGCAGACGATGGAGATCTGCAAGAGATCAATATCGGAGGGAGTTTAATCCCATTCCGTCATCATCATTGTCAACCCGAAAAAGGCGTTATGTTTATTTTAATAATCTGGATTTCTTGAGACCAATAATGGAGGTCACCCAGTACGTTGTCTTTCATCATTTTTATTAAATAATGCTTTTAAAAATGTAAAAAAAAAAAATATGTTAATTTAAAATAAAATTTACCATGCAAAATAATTTTTTTCTAAATTATTTCACATAATTACAGGACAGATGACAATCTTGATGATTTAGATGAGCAATCTGCCACAATACAATCTGCATCTGCCACTTCTGAGGCTGAAGTTAAACCATGTGTAGCCAATACCCAAGAAACTGACAGACCTGACAGTCATCAAAGTGAACATCAACCCAGTGACACAGGTGTGTTATCAACAGTACAAACTCAGGAAACTTCAACACAACCAACCATTCCAAGTCGATCACAATCTCCTATAGCAACAAATGTCCCACGCTTTAATCCAATTACACTAAGGGGTCGAAGAATGAGAAGGGGGGATGATATGAGAACTTTGCCTGAATTAATAGACACAAGAGTTATGAATATTATGAATAGTTTAATTCCTGAAACTGATTGTGAACGGTTTTGTAGATCATTGCCAACAAGTCTATCAAAAATACATTCAGAACATCAGGATAGGGTTAGGGCTGCTATAATTACCCTTATAGATGCCTGTCAAAAAACACCATTTCCAAATAATGTTCTACTAACAATAGAGCAGTGGCGCACTAATTTCCATGACACTAGTAGTGATGTTGCAGTAACACAATCTATACCAATGTCTAACCAACCAACTTCAACTAATATCACTAGTCAGTTGACAAATCCTACTTCTCGAACCTATGATATTCCAAACATATTGAATGTGCCACAACCTTCTCATATATCAATGTGGCCTGCCCAACATACAAACATGCCCTCAACTAGTACATTACCATCAACAGTTAATGTTAACCCTACTTTCCCCACTCAAATACAGCAACTTAGTCAAGCTCAAATTAATCCGACCATTTTTCCAAATATACCAAATATTAATCCAATATTAAATGTCAATCCATCTTTGTTCCATGGCCAAACTAGTGCACAATCACTATTACCGACCCCACACATGCAAAATCCTTACCCATACACTCCACAACAACCAAATCAGCCAAATATTATCTATACTCAACCGATTGGGCAATCTGTGTATGCTCAAAACACACAGGTATTACCTTCTACCTCAGGTGCTGATGTGACAATATTGCCATGTACCAGTAGAACAATACCTACCACAAGTGTTACTCTAACATCTGCAGAAGCAGATTGTCACATAAGTGTGAGTCAAGAGTCGGGTAATAGTAACGATGCATTTTATGAATAATTTTTTTTTTTTTTTTTGTGTTATTGTCTTCATTTTTCATAATTTTGGAATAAAATTTAATTAAATTTTAAGGTAATAACAATGAATATTGAAAATATTATGAAATGTAATAAAATGTTGATTACATTCAATAATATATTACAAGCCTGATCTAATTTGGATTGCATGTTTTGTTTTTGTTTAAAATATTAATAAACCATAATATGTTGAATGTCTTTAATTAACAATAATGTATGTTTACAAAATAATTAGTTTTTACATATGTTTTTTTAAGCTAACTTTACGCAATTGAAATAGTCTAAGTAGCTTCATATCAATGTTCCAATATTATTTCACATTCTTTATGATGTTAAATAAAGACTGTTTTTGGAAAAATATCACTATGTTCATTTCATTTTTTTTGTTTGTTTTTTAAATTGTTAAATAGCTTGTATTTTTAAACAAATAATTTAACATATTATAAATAATAGGATGATCATGTAAACATGATAAAGATTACACATATATTCTTGGTAATTGTATTACCAACTAAATCACTACTTGGCTAAATGTGGAACACGACGGAACAATATTATTCTGTTCAAGTCTGCAAAATATGAAAAAAACATACTCACAACATGTGTTTCTTCAATAATAATCCCTTTAGATTTCCAAAAACAAGCCATGATGCATTGTGGATATGTACAGGTCAGAGACGGCTACGTGCTTTGTCGCCCCCTAATGACATCATCAGTTTACATATGCCTGTGAATGTAGAGAGTCCGGCACACTCAATAAAATGATTTCCAAAGATAATGTTTCGTTTCAATGTTTTTATTGTTCTTGTGAGGATATCAAGAAAAAGGTATGTGTACAAGTCCAACGTTTCGACCAAAACATATGGTCTGTTTCAAGGACTCAAAGGTTATGGTATGATATGTCCAACAGCCACGTTTAGGATGCCACTAAGTTTTGTCAGTGTTTGCTAGAATAATGGCTTAATAACAATGAGTTTGAGTGTGCAATGCAGGCAGACGTGCTGCAAATATCTTTGTACTAGTGGGACAATACAGAAGTCCACCAGTCACGTTTAGGATGCCACTAAGTTTACTCAGTGTTTGCTAGTATAATGGCTTAGTAACAATGAGTTTGAGTGTGCAATGCAGGCAGACGTGCTGCAAAAATCCTTGCACTAGTGGGACAATACAGAAGTCCAACAGCCACGTTTAGGATGCCACTAAGTTTCATCAGTGTTTGCTAGTATAATGGCTTAGTAACAATGAGTTTAAGTGTGCAATGCAGGCAGACGTGCTGCAAATATCTTTGCACTAGTGGGACAATACAGAAGTTCAACAGCCATGTTTAGGATGCCACTAAGTTTACTCAGTGTTTGCTAGTATAATGGCTTAGTAACAATGAGTTTGAGTGTGCAATGCAGGCAGACGTGCTGCAAATATCTTTGCACTAGTGGGACAATACAGAAGTCCAACAGCCACGTTTAGGATGCCACTAATTTTCCTCAGTGTTTGCTAGTATAATGGCTTAGTAACAATGAGTTTGAGTGTGCAATGCAGGCAGACGTGCTGCAAATATCTTTGCACTAGTAGGACAATACAGAAGTCCAACTGCCACGTTTAGGGTGCCACTAAGTTTACTCAGTGTTTGCTAGTATACTGGCTTCGGAACAATGAGTTTGAGTGTGCAATGCAGGTAGACGTGCTGCAAATATCTTTGCACTAGTGGGACAATGCAGAAGACCAACAGCCACGTGTAGGATGCCACTAAGTTTCATCAGTGTTTGCTAGTATAATGGCTTAGTAACAATGAGTTTAAGTGTGCAATGCAGGCAGACGTGCTGCAAATATCTTTGCACTAGTGGGACAATACAGAAGTTCAACAGCCATGTTTAGGATGCCACTAAGTTTACTCAGTGTTTGCTAGTATAATGGCTTAGTAACAATGAGTTTGAGTGTGCAATGCAGGCAGACGTGCTGCAAATATCTTTGCACTACTGGGACAATACAGAAATCCAACAGCCACATTTAGGATGCCACTAAGTTTCCTCAGTGTTTGCTAGTATAATGGCTTAGTAACAATGAGTTTGAGTGTGCAATGCAGACAGACGTGCTGCAAATATCTTTGCACTAGTGGGACAATACAGAAGTCCAACTGCCACGTTTAGGATGCCACTAAGTTTACTCAGTGTTTGCTAGTATACTGGCTTCGGAACAATGAGTTTGAGTGTGCAATGCAGGCAGACGTGCTGCAAATATCTTTGCACTAGTGGGACAATACAGAAGTCCAACAGCCACGTTTAGGATGCCACTAAGTTTACTCAGTGTTTGCTAGTATAATGGCTTAGTAACAATGAGTTTGAGTGTGCAACGCAGGCAGACGTGCTGCAAATATCTTTGCACTAGTGGGACAATACAGAAGTTCAACAGCCATGTTTAGGATGCCACTAAGTTTACTGAGTGTTTGCTAGTATAATGGCTTAGTAACAATGAGTTTGAGTGTGCAATGCAGGCAGACGTGCTGCAAATATCCTTGCACTAGTGGGACAATACAGAAGTCCAACAGCCACGTTTAGGATGCAACTAAGTTTACTCAGTGTTTGCTAGTATAATGGCTTAAAAACAATGAGTTTGAGTGTGCAATGCAGGCAGACGTGCTGCAAATATCTTTGCACTAGTGGGACAATACAGAAGTCCAACAGCCACGTTTAGGATGCCACTAAGTTTACTCAGTGTTTGCTAGTATAATAGCTTAGTAACAATGAGTTTGAGTGTGCAATGCAGGCAGACGTGCTGCAAATATCTTTGCACTAGTGGGACAATACAGAAGTCCAACAGCCACGTTTAGGATGCCACTAAGTTTACTCATTGTTTGCTAGTATAATGCTTTAGTGACAATGAGTTTGAGTGTGCAATGCAGGCAGACATGCTTCAAATATCTTTGCACTAGTGGGACAATACAGAAGTCCAACAGTCACGTTTAGGATGACACTAAGTTTAATCAGTGTTTGCTAGTATAATGGCTTAGTAAAAATGAGTTTGAGTGTGCAATGCAGGCAGACGTGCTGCAAATATCTTTGCACTAGTGGGACAATACAGAAGTCCAACAGCCACGTTTAGGATGCCACTAAGTTTCATCAGTGTTTGCTAGTATAATGGCTTAGTAACAATGAGTTTAAGTGTGGAATGCAGGCAGACGTGCTGCAAATATCTGTGCACTAGTGGGACAATACAGAAGTCCAACAGCCACGTTTAGGATGCCACAAAGTTTACTCAGTGTTTGCTAGTATAATGGCTTAGTAACAATGAGTTTGAGTGTGCAATGCAGGCAGACGTGCTGCAAATATCTTTGCACTAGTGGGACAATACAGAAGGCCAACAGCCTCGTTTAGGATGCCACTAAGTTTACTCAGTGTTTGATAGTATAATGGTTTAGTAACAATGAGTTTGAGTGTGCAATGCAGGCAGACGTGCTGCAAATATCCTTGCACTAGTGGGACAATACAGAAGTTCAACAGCCATGTTTAGGATGCCACTAAATTTACTGAGTGTTTGCTAGTATAATGGCTTAGTAACAATGAGTTTGAGTGTGCAATGCAGGCAGACGTGCTGCAAATATCCTTGCACTAGTGGGACAATACAGCAGTTCAACAGCCATGTTTAGGATGCCACTAAATTTACTGAGTGTTTGCTAGTATAATGGCTTAGTAACAATGAGTTTGAGTGTGCAATGCAGGCAGACGTGCTGCAAATATCCTTGCACTAGTGGGACAATACAGAAGTCCAACAGCCACGTTTAGGATGCCACTAAGTTTACTCAGTGTTTGCTAGTATAATGGCTTAGTAACAGGGAGTTTGAGTGTGCAATGCAGGCAGACGTGCTGCAAATATCTTTGCACTAGTGGGACAATACAGAAGTTCAACAGCCATGTTTAGGATGCCACTAAGTTTACTGAGTGTTTGCTAGTATAATGGCTTAGTAACAATGAGTTTGAGTGTGCAATGCAGGCAGACGTGCTGCAAATATCCTTGCACTAGTGGGACAATACAGAAGTCCAACAGCCACGTTTAGGATGCAACTAAGTTTACTCAGTGTTTGCTAGTATAATGGCTTAAAAACAATGAGTTTGAGTGTGCAATGCAGGCAGACGTGCTGCAAATATCTTTGCACTAGTGGGACAATACAGAAGTCCAACAGCCACGTTTAGGATGCCACTAAGTTTACTCAGTGTTTGCTAGTATAATAGCTTAGTAACAATGAGTTTGAGTGTGCAATGCAGGCAGACGTGCTGCAAATATCTTTGCACTAGTGGGACAATACAGAAGTCCAACAGCCACGTTTAGGATGCCACTAAGTTTACTCATTGTTTGCTAGTATAATGCTTTAGTGACAATGAGTTTGAGTGTGCAATGCAGGCAGACATGCTTCAAATATCTTTGCACTAGTGGGACAATACAGAAGTCCAACAGTCACGTTTAGGATGACACTAAGTTTAATCAGTGTTTGCTAGTATAATGGCTTAGTAAAAATGAGTTTGAGTGTGCAATGCAGGCAGACGTGCTGCAAATATCTTTGCACTAGTGGGACAATACAGAAGTCCAACAGCCACGTTTAGGATGCCACTAAGTTTCATCAGTGTTTGCTAGTATAATGGCTTAGTAACAATGAGTTTAAGTGTGGAATGCAGGCAGACGTGCTGCAAATATCTTTGCACTAGTGGGACATTACAGAAGTTCAACAGTCACGTTTAGGATGCCACTAAGTTTAATCAGTGTTTGCTAGTATAATGGCTTAGTAACAATGAGTTTGAGTGTGCAATGCAGGCAGACGTGCTGCAAATATCTTTGCACTAGTGGGACAATACAGAAGTTCAACAGCCATGTTTAGGATGCCACTAAATTTACTGAGTGTTTGCTAGTATAATGGCTTAGTAACAATGAGTTTGAGTGTGCAATGCAGGCAGACGTGCTGCAAATGTCTTTGCACTAGTGTGACTAGACAACAGTCCAATAGCCACGTTTAGGATGCCACTAGGTACACTGAGTGTTTGCTAGTATAATGGCTTAGTAACAATGAGTTTGAGTGTGCAATGCAGGCAGACGTGCTGCAAATATCTTTGCACTACTGGGACAATACAGAAATCCAACAGCCACGTTTAGGATGCCACTAAGTTTCCTCAGTGTTTGCTAGTATATTGGCTTAGTAACAATGAGTTTGAGTGTGCAATGCAGACAGACGTGCTGCAAATATCTTTGCACTAGTGGGACAATACAGAAGTCCAACTGCCACGTTTAGGATGCCACTAAGTTTACTCAGTGTTTGCTAGTATACTGGCTTCAGAACAATGAGTTTGAGTGTGCAATGCAGGCAGACGTGCTGCAAATATCTGTGCACTAGTGGGACAATACAGAAGTCCAACAGCCACGTTTAGGATGCCACTAAGTTTACTCAGTGTTTGCTAGTATAATGGCTTAGTAACAATTAGTTTGAGTGTGCAATGCAGGCAGACGTGCTGCAAATATCTTTGCACTAGTGGGACAATACAGAAGGCCAACAGCCACGTTTAGGATGCCACTAAGTTTACTCAGTGTTTGCTAGTATAATGGTTTAGTAACAATGAGTTTGAGTGTGCAATGCAGGCAGACGTACTGCAAATATCCTTGCACTAGTGGGACAATACAGAAGTTCAACAGCCATGTTTAGGATGCCACTAAATTTACTGAGTGTTTGCTAGTATAATGGCTTAGTAACAATGAGTTTGAGTGTGCAATGCAGGCAGACGTGCTGCAAATATCCTTGCACTAGTGGGACAATACAGAAGTCCAACAGCCACGTTTAGGATGCAACTAAGTTTACTCAGTGTTTGCTAGTATAATGGCTTAGTAACAATGAGTTTGAGTGTGCAATGGAGGCAGACGTGCTGCAAATATCTTTGCACTAGTGGGACAATACAGAAGTCCAACAGCCACGTTTAGGATGCCACTAAGTTTACTCAGTGTTTGCTAGTATAATAGCTTAGTAACAATGAGTTTGAGTGTGCAATGCAGGCAGACGCGCTGCAAATATCTTTGCACTAGTGGGACAATACAGAAGTCCAACAGCCATGTTTAGGATGCCACTAAGTTTACTCATTGTTTGCTAGTATAATGCTTTAGTGACAATGAGTTTGAGTGTGCAATGCAGGCAGACATGCTGCAAATATCTTTGCACTAGTGGGACAATACAGAAGTCCAACAGTCACGTTTAGGATGCCACTAAGTTTAATCAGTGTTTGCTAGTATAATGGCTTAGTAAAAATGAGTTTGAGTGTGCAATGCAGGCAGACGTGCTGCAAATATCTTTGCACTAGTGGGACAATACAGAAGTCCAACAGCCACGTTTAGGATGCCACTAAGTTTCATCAGTGTTTGCTAGTATAATGGCTTAGTAACAATGAGTTTAAGTGTGGAATGCAGGCAGACGTGCTGCAAATATCTTTGCACTAGTGGGACAATACAGAAGTTCAACAGTCACGTTTGGGATGCCACTAAGTTTAATCAGTGTTTGCTAGTATAATGGCTTAGTAACAATGAGTTTGAGTGTGCAATGCAGGCAGACGTGCTGCAAATATCTTTGCACTAGTGGGACAATACAGAAGTTCAACAGTCACGTTTGGGATGCCACTAAGTTTACTCAGTGTTTGCTAGTATAATGGCTTAGTAACAATGAGTTTGAGTGTGCAATGCAGGCAGACGTGCTGCAAATATCTTTGCACTAGTGGGACAATACAGAAGGCCAACAGCCACGTTTAGGATGCCACTAAGTTTACTCAGTGTTTGCTAGTATAATGGTTTAGTAACAATGAGTTTGAGTGTGCAATGCAGGCAGACGTGCTGCAAATATCCTTGCACTAGTGGGACAATACAGAAGTTCAACAGCCATGTTTAGGATGCCACTAAATTTACTGAGTGTTTGCTAGTATAATGGCTTTGTAACAATGAGTTTGAGTGTGCAATGCAGGCAGACGTGCTGCAAATATCCTTGCACTAGTGGGACAATACAGAAGTTCAACAGCCATGTTTAGGATGCCACTAAATTTACTGAGTGTTTGCTAGTATAATGGCTTAGTAACAATGAGTTTGAGTGTGCAATGCAGGCAGACGTGCTGCAAATATCCTTGCACTAGTGGGACAATACAGAAGTCCAACAGCCACGTTTAGGATGCCACTAAGTTTACTCAGTGTTTGCTAGTATAATGGCTTAGTAACAATGAGTTTGAGTGTGCAATGCAGGCAAACGTGCTGCAAATATCTTTGCACTAGTGGGACAATACAGAAGTTCAACAGCCATGTTTAGGATGCCACTAAGTTTACTGAGTGTTTGCTAGTATAATGGCTTAGTAACAATGAGTTTGAGTGTGCAATGCAGGCAGACGTGCTGCAAATATCCTTGCACTAGTGGGACAATACAGAAGTCCAACAGCCACGTTTAGGATGCAACTAAGTTTACTCAGTGTTTGCTAGTATAATGGCTTAGTAACAATGAGTTTGAGTGTGCAATGCAGGCAGACGTGCTGCAAATATCTTTGCACTGGTGGGACAATACAGAAGTCCAACAGCCACGTTTAGGATGCCACTAAGTTTACTCAGTGTTTGCTAGTATAATAGCTTAGTAACAATGAGTTTGAGTGTGCAATGCAGGCAGACGTGCTGCAAATATCTTTGCACTAGTGGGACAATACAGAAGTCCAACAGCCATGTTTAGGATGCCACTAAGTTTACTCATTGTTTGCTAGTATAATGCTTTAGTGACAATGAGTTTGAGTGTGCAATGCAGGCAGACATGCTGCAAATATCTTTGCACTAGTGGGACAATACAGAAGTCCAACAGTCACGTTTAGGATGCCACTAAGTTTAATCAGTGTTTGCTAGTATAATGGCTTAGTAAAAATGAGTTTGAGTGTGCAATGCAGGCAGACGTGCTGCAAATATCTTTGCACTAGTGGGACAATACAGAAGTCCAACAGCCACGTTTAGGATGCCACTAAGTTTCATCAGTGTTTGCTAGTATAATGGCTTAGTAACAATGAGTTTAAGTGTGGAATGCAGGCAGACGTGCTGCAAATATCTTTGCACTAGTGGGACAATACAGAAGTTCAACAGTCACGTTTGGGATGCCACTAAGTTTAATCAGTGTTTGCTAGTATAATGGCTTAGTAACAATGAGTTTGAGTGTGCAATGCAGGCAGACGTGCTGCAAATATCTTTGCACTAGTGGGACAATACAGAAGTTCAACAGCCATGTTTAGGATGCCACTAAATTTACTGAGTGTTTGCTAGTATAATGGCTTAGTAACAATGAGTTTGAGTGTGCAATGCAGGCAGACGTGCTGCAAATATCCTTGCACTAGTGGGACAATACAGAAGTTCAACAGCCATGTTTAGGATGCCACTAAATTTACTGAGTGTTTGCTAGTATAATGGCTTAGTAACAATGAGTTTGAGTGTACAATGCAGGCAGACGTGCTGCAAATATCCTTGCACTAGTGGGACAATACAGAAGTTCAACAGCCATGTTTAGGATGCCACTAAATTTACTGAGTGTTTGCTAGTATAATGGCTTAGTAACAATGAGTTTGAGTGTGCAATGCAGGCAGACGTGCTGCAAATATCCTTGCACTAATGGGACAATACAGAAGTCCAACAGCCACGTTTAGGATGCCACTAAGTTTACTCAGTGTTTGCTAGTATAATGGCTTAGTAACAATGAGTTTGAGTGTGCAATGCAGGCAGACGTGCTGCAAATATCTTTGCACTAGTGGGACAATACAGAAGTTCAACAGCCATGTTTAGGATGCCACTAAGTTTACTGAGTGTTTGCTAGTATAATGGCTTAGTAACAATGAGTTTGAGTGTGCAATGCAGGCAGACGTGCTGGAAATATCCTTGCACTAGTGGGACAATACAGAAGTCCAACAGCCACGTTTAGGATGCCACTAAGTTTACTCAGTGTTTGCTAGTATAATGGCTTAGTAACAATGAGTTTGAGTGTGCAATGCAGGCAGACGTGCTGCAAATATCTTTGCACTAGTGGGACAATACAGAAGTCCAACAGCCACGTTTAGGATGCCACTAAGTTTACTCAGTGTTTGCTAGTATAATGGCTTAGTAACAATGAGTTTGAGTGTGCAATGCAGGCAGACGTGCTGCAAATATCTTTGCACTAGTGGGACAATACAGAAGTCCAACAGCCACATTTAGGATGCCGCAAAGTTTACTCAGTGTTTTCTAGTATAATGGCTTAGTAACAATGAGTTTGAGTGTGCAATGCAGGCAGACGTGCTGCAAATATCTTTGCACTAGTGGGACAATACAGAAGTCCAACAGCCACGTTTAGGATGCCACTAAGTTTAATCAGTGTTTACTAGTATATTGGCTTAGTAACAATGAGTTTGAGTGTGCAATGCAGGCAGACGTGCTGCAAATATCTGTGCACTAGTGGGACAATAGAGAAGTCCAACAGCCACGTTTAGGATGCCACTAAGTTTACTCAGTGTTTGCTAGTATAATGGCTTAGTAACAATGAGTTTGAGTGTGCAATGCAGGCAGACGTGCTGCAAATATCTTTGCACTAGTGGGACAATACAGAAGGCCAACAGCCACGTTTAGGATGCCACTAAGTTTACTCAGTGTTTGCTAGTATAATGGTTTAGTAACAATGAGTTTGAGTGTGCAATGCAGGCAGACGTGCTGCAAATATCCTTGCACTAGTGGGACAATACAGAAGTCCAACAGCCACGTTTAGGATGCAACTAAGTTTACTCAGTGTTTGCTAGTATAATGGCTTAGTAACAATGAGTTTGAGTGTGCAATGCAGGCAGACGTGCTGCAAATATCTTTGCACTAGTGGGACAATACAGAAGTCCAACAGCCACGTTTAGGATTCCACTAAGTTTACTCAGTGTTTGCTAGTATAATGGCTTAGTAACAATGAGTTTGAGTGTGCAATGCAGGCAGACGTGCTGCAAATATCTTTGCACTAGTGGGACAATACAGAAGTTCAACAGCCATGTTTAGGATGCCACTAAGTTTACTCAGTGTTTGCTAGTATAATGGCTTAGTAACAATGAGTTTGAGTGTGCAATGCAGGCAGACGTGCTGCAAATATCTTTGCACTACTGGGACAATACAGAAATCCAACAGCCCCGTTTAGGATGCCACTAAGTTTCCTCAGTGTTTGCTAGTATAATGGCTTAGTAACAATGAGTTTGAGTGTGCAATGCAGACAGACGTGCTGCAAATATCTTTGCACTAGTGGGACAATACAGAAGTCCAACTGCCACGTTTAGGATGCCACTAAGTTTACTCAGTGTTTGCTAGTATACTGGCTTCGGAACAATGAGTTTGAGTGTGCAATGCAGGCAGACGTGCTGCAAATATCTGTGCACTAGTGGGACAATAGAGAAGTCCAACAGCCACGTTTAGGATGCCACTAAGTTTACTCAGTGTTTGCTAGTATAATGGCTTAGTAACAATGAGTTTGAGTGTGCAATGCAGGCAGACGTGCTGCAAATATCTTTGCACTAGTGGGACAATACAGAAGGCCAACAGCCACGTTTAGGATGCCACTAAGTTTACTCAGTGTTTGCTAGTATAATGGTTTAGTAACAATGAGTTTGAGTGTGCAATGCAGGCAGACGTGCTGCAAATATCCTTGCACTAGTGGGACAATACAGAAGTCCAACAGCCACGTTTAGGATGCAACTAAGTTTACTCAGTGTTTGCTAGTATAATGGCTTAGTAACAATGAGTTTGAGTGTGCAATGCAGGCAGACGTGCTGCAAATATCTTTGCACTAGTGGGACAATACAGAAGTCCAACAGCCACGTTTAGGATGCCACTAAGTTTACTCAGTGTTTGCTAGTATAATAGCTTAGTAACAATGAGTTTGAGTGTGCAATGCAGGCAGACGTGCTGCAAATATCTTTGCACTAGTGGGACAATACAGAAGTCCAATAGCCACGTTTAGGATGCCACTAAGTTTACTCATTGTTTGCTAGTATAATGCTTTAGTGACAATGAGTTTGAGTGTGCAATGCAGGCAGACATGCTGCAAATATCTTTGCACTAGTGGGACAATACAGAAGTCCAACAGTCACGTTTAGGATGCCACTAAGTTTAATCAGTGTTTGCTAGTATAATGGCTTAGTAAAAATGAGTTTGAGTGTGCAATGCAGGCAGACGTGCTGCAAATATCTTTGCACTAGTGGGACAATACAGAAGTCCAACAGCCACGTTTAGGATGCCACTAAGTTTCATCAGTGTTTGCTAGTATAATGGCTTAGTAACAATGAGTTTGAGTGTGCAATGCAGGCAGACGTGCTGCAAATATCTTTGCACTAGTGGGACAATACAGAAGTTCAACAGCCATGTTTAGGATGCCACTAAGTTTACTGAGTGTTTGCTAGTATAATGGCTTAGTAACAATGAGTTTGAGTGTGCAATGCAGGCAGACGTGCTGCAAATATCCTTGCACTAGTGGGACAATACAGAAGTTCAACAGCCATGTTTAGGATGCCACTAAATTTACTGAGTGTTTGCTAGTATAATGGCTTAGTAACAATGAGTTTGAGTGTGCAATGCAGGCAGACGTGCTGCAAATATCCTTGCACTAGTGGGACAATACAGAAGTCCAACAGCCACGTTTAGGATGCCACTAAGTTTACTCAGTGTTTGCTAGTATAATGGCTTAGTAACAATGAGTTTGAGTGTGCAATGCAGGCAGACGTGCTGCAAATATCTTTGCACTAGTGGGACAATACAGAAGTTCAACAGCCATGTTTAGGATGCCACTAAGTTTACTGAGTGTTTGCTAGTATAATGGCTTAGTAACAATGAGTTTGAGTGTGCAATGCAGGCAGACGTGCTGCAAATATCCTTGCACTAGTGGGACAATACAGAAGTCCAACAGCCACGTTTAGGATGCTACTAAGTTTACTCAGTGTTTGCTAGTATAATGGCTTAGTAACAATGAGTTTGAGTGTGCAATGCAGGCAGACGTGCTGCAAATATCTTTGCACTAGTGGGACAATACAGAAGTCCAACAGCCACGTTTAGGATGCCACTAAGTTTACTCAGTGTTTGCTAGTATAATAGCTTAGTAACAATGAGTTTGAGTGTGCAATGCAGGCAGACGTGCTGCAAATATCTTTGCACTAGTGGGACAATACAGAAGTCCAATAGCCACGTTTAGGATGCCACTAAGTTTACTCATTGTTTGCTAGTATAATGCTTTAGTGACAATGAGTTTGAGTGTGCAATGCAGGCAGACATGTTGCAAATATCTTTGCACTAGTGGGACAATACAGAAGTCCAACAGTCACGTTTAGGATGCCACTAAGTTTAATCAGTGTTTGCTAGTATAATGGCTTAGTAAAAATGAGTTTGAGTGTGCAATGCAGGCAGACGTGCTGCAAATATCTTTGCACTAGTGGAACAATACAGAAGTCCAACAGCCACGTTTAGGATGCCACTAAGTTTCATCAGTGTTTGCTAGTATAATGGCTTAGTAACAATGAGTTTGAGTGTGCAATGCAGGCAGACGTGCTGCAAATATCTTTGCACTAGTGGGACAATACAGAAGTTCAACAGCCATGTTTAGGATGCCACTAAGTTTACTGAGTGTTTGCTAGTATAATGGCTTAGTAACAATGAGTTTGAGTGTGCAATGCAGGCAGACGTGCTGCAAATATCCTTGCACTAGTGGGACAATACAGAAGTCCAACAGCCACGTTTAGGATGCAACTAAGTTTACTCAGTGTTTGCTAGTATAATGGCTTAAAAACAATGAGTTTGAGTGTGCAATGCAGGCAGACGTGCTGCAAATATCTTTGCACTAGTGGGACAATACAGAAGTCCAACAGCCACGTTTAGGATGCCACTAAGTTTACTCAGTGTTTGCTAGTATAATAGCTTAGTAACAATGAGTTTGAGTGTGCAATGCAGGCAGACGTGCTGCAAATATCTTTGCACTAGTGGGACAATACAGAAGTCCAACAGCCACGTTTAGGATGCCACTAAGTTTACTCATTGTTTGCTAGTATAATGCTTTAGTGACAATGAGTTTGAGTGTGCAATGCAGGCAGACATGCTTCAAATATCTTTGCACTAGTGGGACAATACAGAAGTCCAACAGTCACGTTTAGGATGCCACTAAGTTTAATCAGTGTTTGCTAGTATAATGGCTTAGTAAAAATGAGTTTGAGTGTGCAATGCAGGCAGACGTGCTGCAAATATCTTTGCACTAGTGGGACAATACAGAAGTCCAACAGCCATGTTTAGGATGCCACTAAATTTACTGAGTGTTTGCTAGTATAATGGCTTAGTAACAATGAGTTTGAGTGTGCAATGCAGGCAGACGTGCTGCAAATATCCTTGCACTAGTGGGACAATACAGAAGTTCAACAGCCATGTTTAGGATGCCACTAAATTTACTGAGTGTTTGCTAGTATAATGGCTTAGTAACAATGAGTTTGAGTGTACAATGCAGGCAGACGTGCTGCAAATATCCTTGCACTAGTGGGACAATACAGAAGTTCAACAGCCATGTTTAGGATGCCACTAAATTTACTGAGTGTTTGCTAGTATAATGGCTTAGTAACAATGAGTTTGAGTGTGCAATGCAGGCAGACGTGCTGCAAATATCCTTGCACTAATGGGACAATACAGAAGTCCAACAGCCACGTTTAGGATGCCACTAAGTTTACTCAGTGTTTGCTAGTATAATGGCTTAGTAACAATGAGTTTGAGTGTGCAATGCAGGCAGACGTGCTGCAAATATCTTTGCACTAGTGGGACAATACAGAAGTTCAACAGCCATGTTTAGGATGCCACTAAGTTTACTGAGTGTTTGCTAGTATAATGGCTTAGTAACAATGAGTTTGAGTGTGCAATGCAGGCAGACGTGCTGGAAATATCCTTGCACTAGTGGGACAATACAGAAGTCCAACAGCCACGTTTAGGATGCCACTAAGTTTACTCAGTGTTTGCTAGTATAATGGCTTAGTAACAATGAGTTTGAGTGTGCAATGCAGGCAGACGTGCTGCAAATATCTTTGCACTAGTGGGACAATACAGAAGTCCAACAGCCACGTTTAGGATGCCACTAAGTTTAATCAGTGTTTACTAGTATATTGGCTTAGTAACAATGAGTTTGAGTGTGCAATGCAGGCAGACGTGCAGCAAATATCTTTGCACTAGTGGGACAATACAGAAGTCCAACAGCCACGTTTAGGATTCCACTAAGTTTACTCAGTGTTTGCTAGTATAATGGCTTAGTAACAATGAGTTTGAGTGTGCAATGCAGGCAGACGTGCTGCAAATATCTTTGCACTAGTGGGACAATACAGAAGTTCAACAGCCATGTTTAGGATGCCACTAAGTTCACTCAGTGTTTGCTAGTATAATGGCTTAGTAACAATAAGTTTGAGTGTGCAATGCAGGCAGACGTGCTGCAAATATCTTTGCACTACTGGGACAATACAGAAATCCAACAGCCACGTTTAGGATGCCACTAAGTTTCCTCAGTGTTTGCTAGTATAATGGCTTAGTAACAATGAGTTTGAGTGTGCAATGCAGACAGACGTGCTGCAAATATCTTTGCACTAGTGGGACAATACAGAAGTCCAACTGCCACGTTTAGGATGCCACTAAGTTTACTCAGTGTTTGCTAGTATACTGGCTTCGGAACAATGAGTTTGAGTGTGCAATGCAGGCAGACGTGCTGCAAATATCTGTGCACTAGTGGGACAATAGAGAAGTCCAACAGCCACGTTTAGGATGCCACTAAGTTTACTCAGTGTTTGCTAGTATAATGGTTTAGTAACAATGAGTTTGAGTGTGCAATGCAGGCAGACGTGCTGCAAATATCCTTGCACTAGTGGGACAATACAGAAGTCCAACAGCCACGTTTAGGATGCAACTAAGTTTACTCAGTGTTTGCTAGTATAATGGCTTAGTAACAATGAGTTTGAGTGTGCAATGCAGGCAGACGTGCTGCAAATATCTTTGCACTAGTGGGACAATACAGAAGTCCAACAGCCACGTTTAGGATGCCACTAAGTTTACTCAGTGTTTGCTAGTATAATAGCTTAGTAACAATGAGTTTGAGTGTGCAATGCAGGCAGACGTGCTGCAAATATCTTTGCACTAGTGGGACAATACAGAAGTCCAATAGCCACGTTTAGGATGCCACTAAGTTTACTCATTGTTTGCTAGTATAATGCTTTAGTGACAATGAGTTTGAGTGTGCAATGCAGGCAGACATGCTGCAAATATCTTTGCACTAGTGGGACAATACAGAAGTCCAACAGTCACGTTTAGGATGCCACTAAGTTTAATCAGTGTTTGCTAGTATAATGGCTTAGTAAAAATGAGTTTGAGTGTGCAATGCAGGCAGACGTGCTGCAAATATCCTTGCACTAGTGGGACAATACAGAAGTCCAACAGCCACGTTTAGGATGCCACTAAGTTTCATCAGTGTTTGCTAGTATAATGGCTTAGTAACAATGAGTTTGAGTGTGCAATGCAGGCAGACGTGCTGCAAATATCTTTGCACTAGTGGGACAATACAGAAGTTCAACAGCCATGTTTAGGATGCCACTAAGTTTACTGAGTGTTTGCTAGTATAATGGCTTAGTAACAATGAGTTTGAGTGTGCAATGCAGGCAGACGTGCTGCAAATATCCTTGCACTAGTGGGACAATACAGAAGTTCAACAGCCATGTTTAGGATGCCACTAAATTTACTGAGTGTTTGCTAGTATAATGGCTTAGTAACAATGAGTTTGAGTGTGCAATGCAGGCAGACGTGCTGCAAATATCCTTGCACTAGTGGGACAATACAGAAGTCCAACAGCCACGTTTAGGATGCCACTAAGTTTACTCAGTGTTTGCTAGTATAATGGCTTAGTAACAATGAGTTTGAGTGTGCAATGCAGGCAGACGTGCTGCAAATATCTTTGCACTAGTGGGACAATACAGAAGTTCAACAGCCATGTTTAGGATGCCACTAAGTTTACTGAGTGTTTGCTAGTATAATGGCTTAGTAACAATGAGTTTGAGTGTGCAATGCAGGCAGACGTGCTGCAAATATCCTTGCACTAGTGGGACAATACAGAAGTCCAACAGCCACGTTTAGGATGCAACTAAGTTTACTCAGTGTTTGCTAGTATAATGGCTTAGTAACAATGAGTTTGAGTGTGCAATGCAGGCAGACGTGCTGCAAATATCTTTGCACTAGTGGGACAATACAGAAGTCCAACAGCCATGTTTAGGATTCCACTAAGTTTACTCAGTGTTTGCTAGTATAATGGCTTAGTAACAATGAGTTTGAGTGTGCAATGCAGGCAGACGTGCTGCAAATATCTTTGCACTAGTGGGACAATACAGAAGTTCAACAGCCATGTTTAGGATGCCACTAAGTTCACTCAGTGTTTGCTAGTATAATGGCTTAGTAACAATAAGTTTGAGTGTGCAATGCAGGCAGACGTGCTGCAAATATCTTTGCACTACTGGGACAATACAGAAATCCAACAGCCACGTTTAGGATGCCACTAAGTTTCCTCAGTGTTTGCTAGTATAATGGCTTAGTAACAATGAGTTTGAGTGTGCAATGCAGACAGACGTGCTGCAAATATCTTTGCACTAGTGGGACAATACAGAAGTCCAACTGCCACGTTTAGGATGCCACTAAGTTTACTCAGTGTTTGCTAGTATACTGGCTTCGGAACAATGAGTTTGAGTGTGCAATGCAGGCAGACGTGCTGCAAATATCTGTGCACTAGTGGGACAATAGAGAAGTCCAACAGCCACGTTTAGGATGCCACTAAGTTTACTCAGTGTTTGCTAGTATAATGGTTTAGTAACAATGAGTTTGAGTGTGCAATGCAGGCAGACGTGCTGCAAATATCCTTGCACTAGTGGGACAATACAGAAGTCCAACAGCCACGTTTAGGATGCAACTAAGTTTACTCAGTGTTTGCTAGTATAATGGCTTAGTAACAATGAGTTTGAGTGTGCAATGCAGGCAGACGTGCTGCAAATATCTTTGCACTAGTGGGACAATACAGAAGTCCAACAGCCACGTTTAGGATGCCACTAAGTTTACTCAGTGTTTGCTAGTATAATAGCTTAGTAACAATGAGTTTGAGTGTGCAATGCAGGCAGACGTGCTGCAAATATCTTTGCACTAGTGGGACAATACAGAAGTCCAATAGCCACGTTTAGGATGCCACTAAGTTTACTCATTGTTTGCTAGTATAATGCTTTAGTGACAATGAGTTTGAGTGTGCAATGCAGGCAGACATGCTGCAAATATCTTTGCACTAGTGGGACAATACAGAAGTCCAACAGTCACGTTTAGGATGCCACTAAGTTTAATCAGTGTTTGCTAGTATAATGGCTTAGTAAAAATGAGTTTGAGTGTGCAATGCAGGCAGACGTGCTGCAAATATCCTTGCACTAGTGGGACAATACAGAAGTCCAACAGCCACGTTTAGGATGCCACTAAGTTTCATCAGTGTTTGCTAGTATAATGGCTTAGTAACAATGAGTTTGAGTGTGCAATGCAGGCAGACGTGCTGCAAATATCTTTGCACTAGTGGGACAATACAGAAGTTCAACAGCCATGTTTAGGATGCCACTAAGTTTACTGAGTGTTTGCTAGTATAATGGCTTAGTAACAATGAGTTTGAGTGTGCAATGCAGGCAGACGTGCTGCAAATATCCTTGCACTAGTGGGACAATACAGAAGTTCAACAGCCATGTTTAGGATGCCACTAAATTTACTGAGTGTTTGCTAGTATAATGGCTTAGTAACAATGAGTTTGAGTGTGCAATGCAGGCAGACGTGCTGCAAATATCCTTGCACTAGTGGGACAATACAGAAGTCCAACAGCCACGTTTAGGATGCCACTAAGTTTACTCAGTGTTTGCTAGTATAATGGCTTAGTAACAATGAGTTTGAGTGTGCAATGCAGGCAGACGTGCTGCAAATATCTTTGCACTAGTGGGACAATACAGAAGTTCAACAGCCATGTTTAGGATGCCACTAAGTTTACTGAGTGTTTGCTAGTATAATGGCTTAGTAACAATGAGTTTGAGTGTGCAATGCAGGCAGACGTGCTGCAAATATCCTTGCACTAGTGGGACAATACAGAAGTCCAACAGCCACGTTTAGGATGCAACTAAGTTTACTCAGTGTTTGCTAGTATAATGGCTTAGTAACAATGAGTTTGAGTGTGCAATGCAGGCAGACGTGCTGCAAATATCTTTGCACTAGTGGGACAATACAGAAGTCCAACAGCCATGTTTAGGATTCCACTAAGTTTACTCAGTGTTTGCTAGTATAATGGCTTAGTAACAATGAGTTTGAGTGTGCAATGCAGGCAGACGTGCTGCAAATATCTTTGCACTAGTGGGACAATACAGAAGTTCAACAGCCATGTTTAGGATGCCACTAAGTTCACTCAGTGTTTGCTAGTATAATGGCTTAGTAACAATAAGTTTGAGTGTGCAATGCAGGCAGACGTGCTGCAAATATCTTTGCACTACTGGGACAATACAGAAATCCAACAGCCACGTTTAGGATGCCACTAAGTTTCCTCAGTGTTTGCTAGTATAATGGCTTAGTAACAATGAGTTTGAGTGTGCAATGCAGACAGACGTGCTGCAAATATCTTTGCACTAGTGGGACAATACAGAAGTCCAACTGCCACGTTTAGGATGCCACTAAGTTTACTCAGTGTTTGCTAGTATACTGGCTTCGGAACAATGAGTTTGAGTGTGCAATGCAGGCAGACGTGCTGCAAATATCTGTGCACTAGTGGGACAATAGAGAAGTCCAACAGCCACGTTTAGGATGCCACTAAGTTTACTCAGTGTTTGCTAGTATAATGGTTTAGTAACAATGAGTTTGAGTGTGCAATGCAGGCAGACGTGCTGCAAATATCCTTGCACTAGTGGGACAATACAGAAGTCCAACAGCCACGTTTAGGATGCAACTAAGTTTACTCAGTGTTTGCTAGTATAATGGCTTAGTAACAATGAGTTTGAGTGTGCAATGCAGGCAGACGTGCTGCAAATATCTTTGCACTAGTGGGACAATACAGAAGTCCAACAGCCACGTTTAGGATGCCACTAAGTTTACTCAGTGTTTGCTAGTATAATAGCTTAGTAACAATGAGTTTGAGTGTGCAATGCAGGCAGACGTGCTGCAAATATCTTTGCACTAGTGGGACAATACAGAAGTCCAATAGCCACGTTTAGGATGCCACTAAGTTTACTCATTGTTTGCTAGTATAATGCTTTAGTGACAATGAGTTTGAGTGTGCAATGCAGGCAGACATGCTGCAAATATCTTTGCACTAGTGGGACAATACAGAAGTCCAACAGTCACGTTTAGGATGCCACTAAGTTTAATCAGTGTTTGCTAGTATAATGGCTTAGTAAAAATGAGTTTGAGTGTGCAATGCAGGCAGACGTGCTGCAAATATCCTTGCACTAGTGGGACAATACAGAAGTCCAACAGCCACGTTTAGGATGCCACTAAGTTTCATCAGTGTTTGCTAGTATAATGGCTTAGTAACAATGAGTTTGAGTGTGCAATGCAGGCAGACGTGCTGCAAATATCTTTGCACTAGTGGGACAATACAGAAGTTCAACAGCCATGTTTAGGATGCCACTAAGTTTACTGAGTGTTTGCTAGTATAATGGCTTAGTAACAATGAGTTTGAGTGTGCAATGCAGGCAGACGTGCTGCAAATATCCTTGCACTAGTGGGACAATACAGAAGTTCAACAGCCATGTTTAGGATGCCACTAAATTTACTGAGTGTTTGCTAGTATAATGGCTTAGTAACAATGAGTTTGAGTGTGCAATGCAGGCAGACGTGCTGCAAATATCCTTGCACTAGTGGGACAATACAGAAGTCCAACAGCCACGTTTAGGATGCCACTAAGTTTACTCAGTGTTTGCTAGTATAATGGCTTAGTAACAATGAGTTTGAGTGTGCAATGCAGGCAGACGTGCTGCAAATATCTTTGCACTAGTGGGACAATACAGAAGTTCAACAGCCATGTTTAGGATGCCACTAAGTTTACTGAGTGTTTGCTAGTATAATGGCTTAGTAACAATGAGTTTGAGTGTGCAATGCAGGCAGACGTGCTGCAAATATCCTTGCACTAGTGGGACAATACAGAAGTCCAACAGCCACGTTTAGGATGCAACTAAGTTTACTCAGTGTTTGCTAGTATAATGGCTTAGTAACAATGAGTTTGAGTGTGCAATGCAGGCAGACGTGCTGCAAATATCTTTGCACTAGTGGGACAATACAGAAGTCCAACAGCCACGTTTAGGATGCCACTAAGTTTACTCAGTGTTTGCTAGTATAATAGCTTAGTAACAATGAGTTTGAGTGTGCAATGCAGGCAGACGTGCTGCAAATATCTTTGCACTAGTGGGACAATACAGAAGTCCAATAGCCACGTTTAGGATGCCACTAAGTTTACTCATTGTTTGCTAGTATAATGCTTTAGTGACAATGAGTTTGAGTGTGCAATGCAGGCAGACATGTTGCAAATATCTTTGCACTAGTGGGACAATACAGAAGTCCAACAGTCACGTTTAGGATGCCACTAAGTTTAATCAGTGTTTGCTAGTATAATGGCTTAGTAAAAATGAGTTTGAGTGTGCAATGCAGGCAGACGTGCTGCAAATATCTTTGCACTAGTGGAACAATACAGAAGTCCAACAGCCACGTTTAGGATGCCACTAAGTTTCATCAGTGTTTGCTAGTATAATGGCTTAGTAACAATGAGTTTGAGTGTGCAATGCAGGCAGACGTGCTGCAAATATCTTTGCACTAGTGGGACAATACAGAAGTTCAACAGCCATGTTTAGGATGCCACTAAGTTTACTGAGTGTTTGCTAGTATAATGGCTTAGTAACAATGAGTTTGAGTGTGCAATGCAGGCAGATGTGCTGCAAATATCCTTGCACTAGTGGGACAATACAGAAGTCCAACAGCCACGTTTAGGATGCAACTAAGTTTACTCAGTGTTTGCTAGTATAATGGCTTAAAAACAATGAGTTTGAGTGTGCAATGCAGGCAGACGTGCTGCAAATATCTTTGCACTAGTGGGACAATACAGAAGTCCAACAGCCACGTTTAGGATGCCACTAAGTTTACTCAGTGTTTGCTAGTATAATAGCTTAGTAACAATGAGTTTGAGTGTGCAATGCAGGCAGACGTGCTGCAAATATCTTTGCACTAGTGGGACAATACAGAAGTCCAACAGCCACGTTTAGGATGCCACTAAGTTTACTCATTGTTTGCTAGTATAATGCTTTAGTGACAATGAGTTTGAGTGTGCAATGCAGGCAGACATGCTTCAAATATCTTTGCACTAGTGGGACAATACAGAAGTCCAACAGTCACGTTTAGGATGCCACTAAGTTTAATCAGTGTTTGCTAGTATAATGGCTTAGTAAAAATGAGTTTGAGTGTGCAATGCAGGCAGACGTGCTGCAAATATCTTTGCACTAGTGGGACAATACAGAAGTCCAACAGCC
Source organism: Anomaloglossus baeobatrachus (assembly GCF_048569485.1). Lineage (NCBI taxonomy): Eukaryota > Metazoa > Chordata > Amphibia > Anura > Aromobatidae > Anomaloglossus > Anomaloglossus baeobatrachus. The sequence goes on along the minus strand of NC_134355.1, from coordinate 666,067,448 downwards.
ATGTTTAGGATGCCACTAAGTTTCATCAGTGTTTGCTAGTATAATGGCTTAGTAACAATGAGTTTAAGTGTGGAATGCAGGCAGACGTGCTGCAAATATCTTTGCACTAGTGGGACAATACAGAAGTTCAACAGTCACGTTTAGGATGCCACTAAGTTTAATCAGTGTTTGCTAGTATAATGGCTTAGTAACAATGAGTTTTTATGTGTGCAATGCAGGCAGACGTGCTGCAAATATCTTTGCACTAGTGGGACAATACAGAAGTTCAACAGCCATGTTTAGGATGCCACTAAATTTACTGAGTGTTTGCTAGTATAATGGCTTAGTAACAATGAGTTTGAGTGTGCAATGCAGGCAGACGTGCTGCAAATGTCTTTGCACTAGTGTGACTAGACAACAGTCCAATAGCCACGTTTAGGATGCCACTAGGTACACTGAGTGTTTGCTAGTATAATGGCTTAGTAACAATGAGTTTGCGTGTGCAATGCAGGCAGACGTGCTGCAAATATCTTTGCACTACTGGGACAATACAGAAATCCAACAGCCACGTTTAGGATGCCACTAAGTTTCCTCAGTGTTTGCTAGTATATTGGCTTAGTAACAATGAGTTTGAGTGTGCAATGCAGACAGACGTGCTGCAAATATCTTTGCACTAGTGGGACAATACAGAAGTCCAACTGCCACGTTTAGGATGCCACTAAGTTTACTCAGTGTTTGCTAGTATACTGGCTTCAGAACAATGAGTTTGAGTGTGCAATGCAGGCAGACGTGCTGCAAATATCTGTGCACTAGTGGGACAATACAGAAGTCCAACAGCCACGTTTAGGATGCCACTAAGTTTACTCAGTGTTTGCTAGTATAATGGCTTAGTAACAATGAGTTTGAGTGTGCAATGCAGGCAGACGTGCTGCAAATATCTTTGCACTAGTGGGACAATACAGAAGGCCAACAGCCACGTTTAGGATGCCAATAAGTTTACTCAGTGTTTGCTAGTATAATGGTTTAGTAACAATGAGTTTGAGTGTGCAATGCAGGCAGACGTGCTGCAAATATCCTTGCACTAGTGGGACAATACAGAAGTTCAACAGCCATGTTTAGGATGCAACTAAATTTACTGAGTGTTTGCTAGTATAATGGCTTAGTAACAATGAGTTTGAGTGTGCAATGCAGGCAGACGTGCTGCAAATATCCTTGCACTAGTGGGACAATACAGAAGTTCAACAGCCATGTTTAGGATGCCACTAAATTTACTGAGTGTTTGCTAGTATAATGGCTTAGTAACAATGAGTTTGAGTGTGCAATGCAGGCAGACGTGCTGCAAATCTCCTTGCACTAGTGGGACAATACAGAAGTCCAACAGCCACGTTTAGGATGCCACTAAGTTTACTCAGTGTTTGCTAGTATAATGGCTTAGTAACAATGAGTTTGAGTGTGCAATGCAGGCAGACGTGCTGCAAATATCTTTGCACTAGTGGGACAATACAGAAGTTCAACAGCCATGTTTAGGATGCCACTAAGTTTACTGAGTGTTTGCTAGTATAATGGCTTAGTAACAATGAGTTTGAGTGTGCAATGCAGGCAGACGTGCTGCAAATATCCTTGCACTAGTGGGACAATACAGAAGTCCAACAGCCACGTTTAGGATGCAACTAAGTTTACTCAGTGTTTGCTAGTGTAATGGCTTAGTAACAATGAGTTTGAGTGTGCAATGCAGGCAGACGTGCTGCAAATATCTTTGCACTAGTGGGACAATACAGAAGTCCAACAGCCACATTTAGGATGCCACTAAGTTTACTCAGTGTTTGCTAGTATAATAGCTTAGTAACAATGAGTTTGAGTGTGCAATGCAGGCAGACGTGCTGCAAATATCTTTGCACTAGTGGGACAATACAGAAGTCCAACAGCCATGTTTAGGATGCCACTAAGTTTACTCATTGTTTGCTAGTATAATGCTTTAGTGACAATGAGTTTGAGTGTGCAATGCAGGCAGACATGCTGCAAATATCTTTGCACTAGTGGGACAATACAGAAGTCAAACAGCCACGTTTAGGATGCCACTAAGTTTCATCAGTGTTTGCTAGTATAATGGCTTAGTAACAATGAGTTTAAGTGTGGAATGCAGGCAGACGTGCTGCAAATATCTTTGCACTAGTGGGACAATACAGAAGTTCAACAGTCACGTTTAGGATGCCACTAAGTTTAATCAGTGTTTGCTAGTATAATGGCTTAGTAACAATGAGTTTGAGTGTGCAATGCAGGCAGACGTGCTGCAAATATCTTTGCACTAGTGGGACAATACAGAAGTTCAACAGCCATGTTTAGGATGCCACTAAATTTACTGAGTGTTTGCTAGTATAATGGCTTAGTAACAATGAGTTTGAGTGTGCAATGCAGGCAGACGTGCTGCAAATATCCTTGCACTAGTGGGACAATACAGAAGTTCAACAGCCATGTTTAGGATGCCACAAAATTTACTGAGTGTTTGCTAGTATAATGGCTTAGTAACAATGAGTTTGAGTGTGCAATGCAGGCAGACGTGCTGCAAATATCCTTGCACTAGTGGGACAATAGAGAAGTTCAATAGCCATGTTTAGGATGCCACTAAATTTACTGAGTGTTTGCTAGTATAATGGCTTAGTAACAATGAGTTTGAGTGTGCAATGCAGGCAGACGTGCTGCAAATATCCTTGCACTAGTGGGACAATACAGAAGTCCAACAGCCACGTTTAGGATGCCACTAAGTTTACTCAGTGTTTGCTAGTATAATGGCTTAGTAACAATGAGTTTGAGTGTGCAATGCAGGCAGACGTGCTGCAAATATCTTTGCACTAGTGGGACAATACAGAAGTTCAACAGCCATGTTTAGGATGCCACTAAGTTTACTGAGTGTTTGCTAGTATAATGGCTTAGTAACAATGAGTTTGAGTGTGCAATGCAGGCAGACGTGCTGGAAATATCCTTGCACTAGTGGGACAATACAGAAGTCCAACAGCCACGTTTAGGATGCCACTAAGTTTACTCAGTGTTTGCTAGTATTATGGCTTAGTAACAATGAGTTTGAGTGTGCAATGCAGGCAGACGTGCTGCAAATATCTTTGCACTAGTGGGACAATACAGAAGTCCAACAGCCACGTTTAGGATGCCACTAAGTTTACTCAGTGTTTGCTAGTATAATGGCTTAGTAACAATGAGTTTGAGTGTGCAATGCAGGCAGACGTGCTGCAAATATCTTTGCACTAGTGGGACAATACAGAAGTCCAACAGCCACATTTAGGATGCCGCAAAGTTTACTCAGTGTTTTCTAGTATAATGGCTTAGTAACAATGAGTTTGAGTGTGCAATGCAGGCAGACGTGCTGCAAATATCTTTGCACTAGTGGGACAAATCAGAAGTCCAACAGCCACGTTTAGGATGCCACTAAGTTTAATCAGTGTTTACTAGTATATTGGCTTAGTAACAATGAGTTTGAGTGTGCAATGCAGGCAGACGTGCTGCAAATATCTTTGCACTACTGGGACAATACAGAAATCCAACAGCCACGTTTAGGATGCCACTAAGTTTCCTCAGTGTTTGCTAGTATAATGGCTTAGTAACAATGAGTTTGAGTGTGCAATGCAGACAGACGTGCTGCAAATATCTTTGCACTAGTGGGACAATACAGAAGTCCAACTGCCACGTTTAGGATGCCACTAAGTTTACTCAGTGTTTGCTAGTATACTGGCTTCGGAACAATGAGTTTGAGTGTGCAATGCAGGCAGACGTGCTGCAAATATCTGTGCAGTAGTGGGACAATAGAGAAGTCCAACAGCCACGTTTAGGATGCCACTAAGTTTACTCAGTGTTTGCTAGTATAATGGCTTAGTAACAATGAGTTTGAGTGTGCAATGCAGGCAGACGTGCTGCAAATATCTTTGCACTAGTGGGACAATACAGAAGGCCAACAGCCACGTTTAGGATGCCACTAAGTTTACTCAGTGTTTGCTAGTATAATGGTTTAGTAACAATGAGTTTGAGTGTGCAATGCAGGCAGACGTGCTGCAAATATCCTTGCACTAGTGGGACAATACAGAAGTTCAACAGCCATGTTTAGGATGCCACTAAATTTACTGAGTGTTTGCTAGTATAATGGCTTAGTAACAATGAGTTTGAGTGTGCAATGCAGGCAGACGTGCTGCAAATATCCTTGCACTAGTGGGACAATACAGAAGTTCAACAGCCATGTTTAGGATGCCACTAAATTTACGGAGTGTTTGCTAGTATAATGGCTTAGTAACAATGAGTTTGAGTGTGCAATGCAGGCAGACGTGCTGCAAATATCCTTGCACTAGTGGGACAAAACAGAAGTCCAACAGCCACGTTTAGTATGCCACTAAGTTTACTCAGTGTTTGCTAGTATAATGGCTTAGTAACAATGAGTTTGAGTGTGCAATGCAGGCAGACGTGCTGCAAATATTTTTGCACTAGTGGGACAATACAGAAGTTCAACAGCCATGTTTAGGATGCCACTAAGTTTACTGAGTGTTTGCTAGTATAATGGCTTAGTAACAATGAGTTTGAGTGTGCAATGCAGGCAGACGTGCTGCAAATATCCTTGCACTAGTGGGACAATACAGAAGTCCAACAGCCACGTTTAGGATGCAACTAAGTTTACTCAGTGTTTGCTAGTATAATGGCTTAGTAACAATGAGTTTGAGTGTGCAATGCAGGCAGACGTGCTGCAAATATCTTTGCACTAGTGGGACAATACAGAAGTCCAACAGCCACGTTTAGGATGCCACTAAGTTTACTCAGTGTTTGCTAGTGAAATAGCTTAGTAACAATGAGTTTGAGTGTGCAATGCAGGCAGACGTGCTGCAAATATCTTTGCACTAGTGGGACAATACAGAAGTCCAATAGCCACGTTTAGGATGCCACTAAGTTTACTCATTGTTTTCTAGTATAATGCTTTAGTGACAATGAGTTTGAGTGTGCAATGCAGGCAGACATGCTGCAAATATCTTTGCACTAGTGGGACAATACAGAAGTCCAACAGTCACGTTTAGGATGCCACTAAGTTTAATCAGTGTTTGCTAGTATAATGGCTTAGTAAAAATGAGTTTGAGTGTGCATTGCAGGCAGACGTGCTGCAAATATCTTTGCACTAGTGGAACAATACAGAAGTCCAACAGCCACGTTTAGGATGCCACTAAGTTTCATCAGTGTTTGCTAGTATAATGGCTTAGTAACAATGAGTTTAAGTGTGGAATGCAGGCAGACGTGCTGCAAATATCTTTGCACTAGTGGGACAATACAGAAGTTCAACAGTCACATTTAGGATGCCACTAAGTTTAATCAGTGTTTGCTAGTATAATGGCTTAGTAACAATGAGTTTGAGTGTGCAATGCAGGCAGACGTGCTGCAAATATCTTTGCACTAGTGGGACAATACAGAAGTTCAACAGCCATGTTTAGGATGCCACTAAATTTACTGAGTGTTTGCTAGTATAATGGCTTAGTAACAATGAGTTTGAGTGTGCAATGCAGGCAGACGTGCTGCAAATATCCTTGCACTAGTGGGACAATACAGAAGTTCAACAGCCATGTTTAGGATGCCACTAAATTTACTGAGTGTTTGCTAGTATAATGGCTTAGTAACAATGAGTTTGAGTGTGCAATGCAGGCAGACGTGCTGCAAATATCCTTGCACTAGTGGGACAATACAGAAGTTCAACAGCCATGTTTAGGATGCCACTAAATTTACTGAGTGTTTGCTAGTATAATGGCTTAGTAAAAATGAGTTTGAGTGTGCAATGCAGGCAGACGTGCTGCAAATATCCTTGCACTAGTGGGACAATACAGAAGTCCAACAGCCACGTTTAGGATGCCACTAAGTTTACTCAGTGTTTGCTAGTATAATGGCTTAGTAACAATGAGTTTGAGTGTGCAATGCAGGCAGACGTGCTGCAAATATCTTTGCACTAGTGGGACAATACAGAAGTCCAACAGCCACGTTTAGGATGCCACTAAGTTTACTCAGTGTTTGCTAGTATAATGGCTTAGTAACAATGAGTTTGAGTGTGCAATGCAGGCAGACGTGCTGCAAATATCTTTGCACTAGTGGGACAATACAGAAGTCCAACAGCCACATTAAGGATGCCGCAAAGTTTACTCAGTGTTTTCTAGTATAATGGCTTAGTAACAATGAGTTTGAGTGTGCAATGCAGGCAGACGTGCTGCAAATATCTTTGCACTAGTGGGACAATACAGAAGTCCAACAGCCACGTTTAGGATGCCACTAAGTTTAATCAGTGTTTACTAGTATATTGGCTTAGTAACAATGAGTTTGAGTGTGCAATGCAGGCAGACGTGCTGCAAATATCTTTGCACTAGTGGGACAATACAGAAGTCCAACAGCCACGTTTAGGATTCCACTAAGTTTACTCAGTGTTTGCTAGTATAATGGCTTAGTAACAATGAGTTTGAGTGTGCAATGCAGGCAGACGTGCTGCAAATATCTTTGCACTAGTGGGACAATACAGAAGGCCAACAGCCACGTTTAGGATGCCACTAAGTTTACTCAGTGTTTTCTAGTATAATGGCTTAGTAACAATGAGTTTGAGTGTGCTATGCAGGCAGACGTGCTGCAAATGTCTTTGCACTAGTGGGACAATACAGAAGTCCAACAGCCACGTTTAGGATGCCACTAAGTTTACTCAGTGTTTGCTAGTATAATGGCTTAGTAACAATAAGTTTGAGTGTGAAATGCAGGCAGACGTGCTGCAAATATCTTTGCACTAGTGGGACAATACAGAAGGCCAACAGCCACGTTTAGGATGCTACTAAGTTTCCTCAGTGTTTGCTAGTATAATGGCTTAGTAACAATGAGTTTGAGTGTGCAATGCAGGCAGACGTGCTGCAAATATCTTTGCACTAGTGGGACAATACAAAAGTCCAACAGACACGTTTAGGATGCCACTAAGTTTACTCAGTGTTTGCTAGTATAATGGCTTAGTAACAATGAGTTTGTGTGTGCAATGCAGGCAGACGTGCTGCAAATATCATTGCACTAGTGGGACAATACAGAAGTCCAACAGTCACGTTTAGTATGCCCCTAAGGCGGGCTTTGCACACTACGACATCGCAGGTCGATGCTGCGATGCCGAGTGCGATAGTCCCCGCCCCCGTCGCAGCAGCGATATGTGGTGATAGCTGGCGTAGCGAAAATTATCGCTACGCCAGCTTCACACACACACTCACCTGCCGTGCGACGTCCCTATGGCCGGCGACCCGCCTCCTTGTTAAGGGGGCGGGTCGTGCGGCGTCACTGTGACGTCACACGGCAGGCGGCCAATCGGAGCGGAGGGGCGGAGATGAGCAGGATGTAAACATCCTGCCCACCTCCTTCCTTCCGCATAACCTACGGAAGCCGCAGTGACGCCGGTAGGAGATGTTCCTCGCTCCTGCGGCTTCACACACAGCGATGTGTGCTGCCGCAGGAGCGAGGAACAACATCGGACTGTCGCGTCAGCGTAATTATTAATTACGCCGACGCTGCGCCGATGATACGATTACGACGCTTTTGCGCTCGTTAATCGTATCATCTAGGATTTACACACTGCGATGTCGCATGCGATGCCGGAAGCGCGTCATTTTCAATTTGACCCCACCGACATCGCACCTGCGATGTCGCAGTGTGCAAAGCCCGCCTAAGTTTAATCAGTGTTTGCTAGTATAATGGCTTAGTAACAATGAGTTTGAGTGTGCAATGCAGGCAGACGTGCTGCAAATATCCTTGCACTAGTGGGACAATACAGAAGTCCAACAGCCACGTTTAGGATGCCACTAAGTTTACTGAGTGTTTGCTTGTATAATGGCTTAGTAACAAGGAGTTTGAGTGTGCTATGCAGGCAGACGTGCTGCAAATGTCTTTGCACTAGTGGGACAATACAGAAGTCCAACAGCCACGTTTAGGATGCCACTAAGTTTACTCAGTGTTTGCTAGTATAATGGCTTAGTAACAATAAGTTTGAGTGTGAAATGCAGGCAGACGTGCTGCAAATATCTTTGCACTAGTGGGACAATACAGAAGGCCAACAGCTACGTTTAGGATGCTACTAAGTTTCCTCAGTGTTTGCTAGTATAATGGCTTAGTAACAATGAGTTTGAGTGTGCAATGCAGGCAGACGTGCGGCAAATATCTTTGCACTAGTGGGACAATACAGAAGTCCAACAGTCACGTTTAGGATGCCCCTAAGGCGGGCTTTGCACACTACGACATCGCAGGTCGATGCTGCGATGCCGAGTGCGATAGTCCCCGCCCCCGTCGCAGCAGCGATATGTGGTGATAGCTGGCGTAGCGAAAATTATCGCTACGCCAGCTTCACACACACACTCACCTGCCGTGCGACGTCCCTGTGGCCGGCGACCCGCCTCCTTGTTAAGGGGGCGGGTCACTGTGACGTCACACGGCAGGCGGCCAATCGGAGCGGAGGGGCGGAGATGAGCAGGATGTAAACATCCTGCCCACCTCCTTCCTTCCGCATAACCTACGGAAGCCTCAGTGACGCCGGTAGGAGATGTTCATCGCTCCTGCGGCTTCACACACAGCGATGTGTGCTGCCGCAGGAGCGAGGAACAACATCGGACTGTCGCATCAGCGTAATGATGAATTACGCCGACGCTGCACCGATGATACGATTACGACGCTTTTGCGCTCGTTAATCGTATCATCTAGGATTTACACACTGCGATGTCGCATGCGATGCCGGAAGTGCGTCATTTTCAATTTGACCCCACCGACATTGCACCTGCGATGTCGCAGTGTGCAAAGCCCGCCTAAGTTTAATCAGTGTTTGCTAGTATAATGGCTTAGTAACAATGAGTTTGAGTGTGCAATGCAGGCAGACGTGCTGCAAATATCCTTGCACTAGTGGGACAATACAGAAGTCCAACAGCCACGTTTAGGATGCCACTAAGTTTAATCAGTGTTTGCTAGTATAATGGCTTAGTAACAATAAGTTTGAGTGTGCAATGCAGGCAGACGTGCTGCAAATATCTTTGCACTAGTGGGACAATACAGAAGTCCAACAGCCGCGTTTAGGATGCCACTAAGTTTACTCAGTGTTTGCTAGTATAATGGCTTAGTAACAATGAGTTTGAGTGTGAAATGCAGGCAGACGTGCTGCAAATATCTTTGCACTAGTGGGACAATACAGAAGTCCAACAGCCACATTTAGGATGCCACAAAGTTTACTCAGTGTTTTCTAGTATAATGGCTTAGTAACAATGAGTTTGAGTGTGCAATGCAGTCAGACGTGCTGCAAATATCTTTGCACTAGTGGGACAATACAGAAGTCCAACAGCCACGTTTAGGATGCCACTAAGTTTACTCAGTGTTTGCTAGTATAATGGCTTACTAACAATGAGTTTGAGTGTGCTATGCAGGCAGACGTGCTGCAAATATCTTTGCACTAGTGGGACAATACAGAAGGCCAACAGCCACGTTTAGAATGCCACTAAGTTTACTCAGTGTTTGCTAGTATAATGGTTCAGTAACAATGAGTTTGAGTGTGCTATGCAGGCAGACGTGCTGCAAATATCTTTGCACTAGTGAGACAATACAGAAGTCCAACAGCCACGTTTAGGATGCCACTAAGTTTACTCAGTGTTTGCTAGTATAATGGCTTAGTAACAATGAGTTTGAGTGTGCAATGCAGGCAGACGGGCTGCAAAAATCTTTGCACTAGTGGGACAATACAGAAGTCCAACAGCCACGTTTAGGATGCCACTAAGTTTACTCAGTGTTTGCTAGTATAATGGCTTAGTAACAATGAGTTTGAGTGTGCAATGCAGGCAGACGTGCTGCAAATATCTTTGCACTAGTGGGACAATACAGAAGTCCAACAGCCACGTTTAGGATGCCACTAAGTTTCCTTAGTGTTTGCTAGTATAATGGCTTAGTAACAATGAGTTTGAGTGTGCAATGCAGGCAGACGTGCTGCAAATATCTTTGCACTAGTGGGACAATACAGAAGTCCAACAGCCACGTTTAGGAAGCCACTAAGTTTAATCAGTGTTTACTAGTATATTGGCTTAGTAACAATGAGTTTGAGTGTGCAATGCAGGCAGACGTGCTGCAAATATCTTTGCACTAGTGGGACAATACAGAAGTCCAACAGCCAGGTTTAGGATGCCACTAAGTTTAATCAGTGTTTACTAGTATATTGGCTTAGTAACAATGAGTTTGAGTGTGCAATGCAGGCAGACGTGCTGCAAATATCTTTGCACTAGTGGGACAATACAGAAGTCCAACAGCCACGTTTAGGATTACACTAAGTTTACTTAGTGTTTGCTAGTATAATGGCTTAGTAACAATGAGTTTGAGTGTGCAATGCAGGCAGACGTGCTGCAAATATCTTTGCACTAGTGGGACAATACAGAAGGCCAACAGCCACGTTTAGGATGCCACTAAGTTCACCTAGTGTTTGCTAGTATAATGGCTTAGTAACAATGAGTTTGAGTGTGCTATGCAGGCAGACGTGCTGCAAATGTCTTTGCACTAGTGGGACAATACAGAAGTCCAACAGCCACGTTTAGGATGCCACTAAGTTTACTCAGTGTTTGCTAGTATAATGGCTTAGTAACAATAAGTTTGAGTGTGCAATGCAAGCAGACGTGCTGCCAATATCTTTGCACTAGTGGGACAATACAGAAGGCCAACAGCCACGTTTAGGATGCCACTAAGTTTACTCAGTGTTTGCTAGTATAATGGTTTAGTAACAATGAGTTTGAGTGTGCAATGCAGGCAGACGTGCTGCAAATATCTTTGCACTAGTGGGACAATACAGAAGTCCAACAGCCACGTTTAGGATGCCACTAAGTTTACTCAGTGTTTGCTAGTATAATGGATTAGTAACAATGAGTTTGAGTGTGCAATGCAGGCAGACGTGCTGCAAATATCTTTACACTAGTGGGACAATACAGAAGGCCAACAGCCACGTTTAGGATGCCACTAAGTTTACTCAGTGTTTGCTAGTATAATGGCTTAGTAACAATGAGTTTGAGTGTGCAATGCAGGCAGACGTGCTGCAAATGTCTTTGCACTAGTGGGACAATACAGAAGTCCAACAGCCACGTTTAGGATGCCACTAAGTTTACTCAGTGTTTGCTAGTATAATGGCTTAGTAACAATAAGTTTGAGTGTGCAATGCAGGCAGACGTGCTGCAAATATCTTTGCACTAGTGGGACAATACAGAAGTCCAACAGCCACGTTTAGGATGCCACTAAGTTTACTCAGTGTTTGCTAGTATAATGGCTTAGTAACAATGAGTTTGAGTGTGCAATGCAGGCAGACGTGCTGCAAATATCTTTGCACTAGTGGGACAATACAGAAGTCCAACAGCCACGTTTAGGATGCCACTAAGTTTAATCAGTATTTACTAGTATATTGGCTTAGTAACAATGAGTTTGAATGTGCAATGCAGGCAGACGTGCTGCAAATATCTTTGCACTAGTGGGACAATACAGAAGTCCAACAGCCACGTTTAGGATGCCACTAAGTTTACTCAGTGTTTGCTAGTATAATGGCTTAGTAACAATGAGTTTGAGTGTGCAATGCAGGCAGACGTGCTGCAAATATCTTTACACTAGTGGGACAATACAGAAGGCCAACAGCCACGTTAAGGATGCCACTAAGTTTACTCAGTGTTTGCTAGTATAATGGCTTAGTAACAATGAGTTTGAGTGTGCAATGCAGGCAGACGTGCTGCAAATGTCTTTGCACTAGTGGGACAATACAGAAGTCCAACAGCCACATTTAGGATGCCACTAAGTTTAATCAGTGTTTGCTAGTATAATGGCTTAGTAACAATAAGTTTGAGTGTGCAATGCAGGCAGACGTGCTGCAAATATCTTTGCACTAGTGGGACAATACAGAAGTCCAACAGCCGCGTTTAGGATGCCACTAAGTTTACTCAGTGTTTGCTAGTATAATGGCTTAGTAACAATGAGTTTGAGTGTGCAATGCAGGCAGACGTGCTGCAAATATCTTTGCACTAGTGGGACAATACAGAAGGCCAACAGCCACATTTAGGATGCCACTAAGTTTACTCAGTCATTGCTAGTGTAATGGTTTAGTAACAATGAGTTTGAGTGTTCTATGCAGGCAGACGTGCTGCAAATATCTTTGCACTAGTGGGACAATACAGAAGTCCAACAGCCACGTTTAGGATGCCACTAAGTTTACTCAGTGTTTGCTAGTATAATGGCTTAGTAACAATAAGTTTGAGTGTGCAATGCAGGCAGACGTGCTGCAAATATCTTTGCACTAGTGGGACAATACAGAAGTCCAACAGCCACGTTTAGGATGCCACTAAGTTTACTCAGTGTTTGCTAGTATAATGGCTTAGTAACAATGAGTTTAAGTGTGCAATGCAGGCAGACGTGCTGCAAATATATTTGCACTAGTGGGACAATACAGAAGTCAAACAGCCACGTTTAGGATGCCACTAAGTTTCATCAGTGTTTGCTAGTATAATGGCTTAGTAACAATGAGTTTGAGTGTGCAATGCAGGCAGATGTGCTGCAAATATCTTTTCACTAGTGGGACAATAGAGAAGTCCAACAGCCACGTTTAGGATGCCACTAAGTTTACTCAGTGTTTGCTAGTATAATGGCTTAATGACAATGAGTTTGAGTGTGCAATGCAGGCAGACGTGCTGCAAATATCTTTGCACTAGTGGGACAATACAGAAGTTCAACAGCCACGTTTAGGATGCCACTAAGTTTCCTCAGTATTTGCTAGTATAATGGCTTAGTAACAATGATTTTGAGTGTGCAATGCAGGCGGACGTGCTGCAAATATCTTTGCACTAGAGGGACAATACAGAAGGCCAACAGCCACGTTTAGGATGCCACTAAGTTTACTCAGTGTTTGCTAGTATAATGGCTTAGTAACAATGAGTTTGAGTGTGCTATGCAGGCAGACGTGCTGCAAATGTCTTTGCACTAGTGGGACAATACAGAAGTCCAACAGCCACGTTTAGGATGCCACTAAGTTTACTCAGTGTTTGCTAGTATAATGGCTTAGTAACAATGAGTTTGAGTGTGCAATGCAGGCAGACGTGCTGCAAATATCTTTGCACTAGTGGGACAATACAGAAGGCCAACAGCCACGTTTAGGATGCCACTAAGTTTACTCAGTGTTTGCTAGTATAATGGCTTAGTAACAATGAGTTTGAGTGTGCAATGCAGGCAGACAAGCTGCAAATATCTTTGCACTAGTGGGACAATACAGAAGGCCAACAGCCACGTTTAGGATGCCACTAAGTTTACTCAGTGTTTGCTAGTATATTGGCTTAGTAACAATGAGTTTGAGTGTGCTATGCAGGCAGACGTGCTGCAAATATCTTTGCACTAGTGGGACAATACAGAAGTCCAACAGCCACGTTTAGGATGCCACTAAGTTTACTCAGTGTTTGCTAGTATAATGGCTTAGTAACAATGAGTTTGAGTGTGCAATGCAGGCAGACGTGCTGCAAATATCTTTGCACTAGTGGGACAATACAGAAGTCCAACAGCCACGTTTAGGATGCCACTAAGTTTCCTTAGTGTTTGCTAGTATAATGGCTTAGTAACAATGAGTTTGAGTGTGCAATGCAGGCAGACGTGCTGCAAATATCTTTGCACTAGTGGGACAATACAGAAGTCCAACAGCCACGTTTAGGAAGCCATTAAGTTTAATCAGTGTTTACTAGTATATTGGCTTAGTAACAATGAGTTTGAGTGTGCAATGCAGGCAGACGTGCTGCAAATATCTTTGCACTAGTGGGACAATACAGAAGTCCAACAGCCAGGTTTAGGATGCCACTAAGTTTAATCAGTGTTTACTAGTATATTGGCTTAGTAACAATGAGTTTGAGTGTGCAATGCAGGCAGACGTGCTGCAAATATCTTTGCACTAGTGGGACAATACAGAAGTCCAACAGCCACGTTTAGGATTACACTAAGTTTACTTAGTGTTTGCTAGTATAATGGCTTAGTAACAATGAGTTTGAGTGTGCAATGCAGGCAGACGTGCTGCAAATATCTTTGCACTAGTGGGACAATACAGAAGGCCAACAGCCACGTTTAGGATGCCACTAAGTTCACCTAGTGTTTGCTAGTATAATGGCTTAGTAACAATGAGTTTGAGTGTGCTATGCAGGCAGACGTGCTGCAAATGTCTTTGCACTAGTGGGACAATACAGAAGTCCAACAGCCACGTTTAGGATGCCACTAAGTTTACTCAGTGTTTGCTAGTATAATGGCTTAGTAACAATAAGTTTGAGTGTGCAATGCAAGCAGACGTGCTGCAAATATCTTTGCACTAGTGGGACAATACAGAAGGCCAACAGCCACGTTTAGGATGCCACTAAGTTTACTCAGTGTTTGCTAGTATAATGGCTTAGTAACAATGAGTTTGAGTGTGCAATGCAGGCAGACGTGCTGCAAATATCTTTGCACTAGTGGGACAATACAGAAGTCCAACAGCCACGTTTAGGATGCCACTAAGTTTACTCAGTGTTTGCTAGTATAATGGATTAGTAACAATGAGTTTGAGTGTGCATTGCAGGCAGACGTGCTGCAAATATCTTTACACTAGTGGGACAATACAGAAGGCCAACAGCCACGTTTAGGATGCCACTAAGTTTACTCAGTGTTTGCTAGTATAATGGCTTAGTAACAATGAGTTTGAGTGTGCAATGCAGGCAGACGTGCTGCAAATGTCTTTGCACTAGTGGGACAATACAGAAGTCCAACAGCCACGTTTAGGATGCCACTAAGTTTACTCAGTGTTTGCTAGTATAATTGCTTAGTAACAATAAGTTTGAGTGTGCAATGCAGGCAGACGTGCTGCAAATATCTTTGCACTAGTGGGACAATACAGAAGTCCAACAGCCACGTTTAGGATGCCACTAAGTTTACTCAGTGTTTGCTAGTATAATGGCTTAGTAACAATGAGTTTGAGTGTGCAATGCAGGCAGACGTGCTGCAAATATCTTTGCACTAGTGGGACAATACAGAAGTCCAACAGCCACGTTTAGGATGCCACTAAGTTTAATCAGTATTTACTAGTATATTGGCCTAGTAACAATGAGTTTGAATGTGCAATGCAGGCAGACGTGCTGCAAATATCTTTGCACTAGTGGGACAATACAGAAGTCCAACAGCCACGTTTAGGATGCCACTAAGTTTACTCAGTGTTTGCTAGTATAATGGCTTAGTAACAATGAGTTTGAGTGTGCAATGCAGGCAGACGTGCTGCAAATATCTTTACACTAGTGGGACAATACAGAAGGCCAACAGCCACGTTAAGGATGCCACTAAGTTTACTCAGTGTTTGCTAGTATAATGGCTTAGTAACAATGAGTTTGAGTGTGCAATGCAGGCAGACGTGCTGCAAATGTCTTTGCACTAGTGGGACAATACAGAAGTCCAACAGCCACATTTAGGATGCCACTAAGTTTAATCAGTGTTTGCTAGTATAATGGCTTAGTAACAATAAGTTTGAGTGTGCAATGCAGGCAGACGTGCTGCAAATATCTTTGCACTAGTGGGACAATACAGAAGTCCAACAGCCGCGTTTAGGATGCCACTAAGTTTACTCAGTGTTTGCTAGTATAATGGCTTAGTAACAATGAGTTTGAGTGTGCAATGCAGGCAGACGTGCTGCAAATATCTTTGCACTAGTGGGACAATACAGAAGGCCAACAGCCACATTTAGGATGCCACTAAGTTTACTCAGTCATTGCTAGTGTAATGGTTTAGTAACAATGAGTTTGAGTGTTCTATGCAGGCAGACGTGCTGCAAATATCTTTGCACTAGTGGGAAAATACAGAAGTCCAACAGCCACGTTTAGGATGCCACTAAGTTTACTCAGTGTTTGCTAGTATAATGGCTTAGTAACAATAAGTTTGAGTGTGCAATGCAGGCAGACGTGCTGCAAATATCTTTGCACTAGTGGGACAATACAGAAGTCCAACAGCCACGTTTAGGATGCCACTAAGTTTACTCAGTGTTTGCTAGTATAATGGCTTAGTAACAATGAGTTTAAGTGTGCAATGCAGGCAGACGTGCTGCAAATATATTTGCACTAGTGGGACAATACAGAAGTCAAACAGCCACGTTTAGGATGCCACTAAGTTTCATCAGTGTTTGCTAGTATAATGGCTTAGTAACAATGAGTTTGAGTGTGCAATGCAGGCAGATGTGCTGCAAATATCTTTTCACTAGTGGGACAATACAGAAGTCCAACAGCCACGTTTAGGATGCCACTAAGTTTACTCAGTGTTTGCTAGTATAATGGCTTAATGACAATGAGTTTGAGTGTGCAATGCAGGCAGACGTGCTGCAAATATCTTTGCACTAGTGGGACAATACAGAAGTCCAACAGCCACGTTTAGGATGCCACTAAGTTTCCTCAGTATTTGCTAGTATAATGGCTTAGTAACAATGATTTTGAGTGTGCAATGCAGGCGGACGTGCTGCAAATATCTTTGCACTAGAGGGACAATACAGAAGGCAAACAGCCACGTTTAGGATGCCACTACGTTTACTCAGTGTTTGCTAGTATAATGGCTTAGTAACAATGAGTTTGAGTGTGCTATGCAGGCAGACGTGCTGCAAATATCTTTGCACTAGTGGGACAATACAGAAGTCCAACAGCCACGTTTAGGATGCCACTAAGTTTACTCAGTGTTTGCTAGTATAATGGCTTAGTAACAATGAGTTTGAGTGTGCAATGCAGGCAGACAAGCTGCAAATATCTTTGCACTAGTGGGACAATACAGAAGGCCAACAGCCACGTTTAGGATGCCACTAAGTTTACTCAGTGTTTGCTAGTATATTGGCTTAGTAACAATGAGTTTGAGTGTGCTATGCAGGCAGACGTGCTGCAAATATCTTTGCACTAGTGGGACAATACAGAAGGCCAACAGCCACGTTTAGGATGCCACTAAGTTTACTCAGTGTTTGCTAGTATAATGGCTTAGTAACAATAAGTTTGAGTGTGCAATGCAGGCAGACGTGCTGGAAATATCTTTGCACTAGTGGGACAATACAGAAGTCCAACAGCCACGTTTAGGATGCCACTAATATTACTCAGTGTTTGCTAGTATAATGGCTTAGTAACAATGAGTTTAAGTGTGCAATGCAGGCAGACGTGCTGCAAATATCTTTGCACTAGTGGGACAATACAGAAGTCCAACAGCCACGTTTAGGATGCCACTAAGTTTACTCAGTGTTTGCTAGTATAATGGCTTAGTAACAATGATTTTGAGTGTGCAATGCAGGCAGACGTGCTGCAAATATCTTTGCACTAGTGGGACAATACAGAAGGCCAACAGCCACGTTTAGGATGCCACTAAGTTTACTCAGTCGTTGCTAGTGTAATGGTTTAGTAACAATGAGTTTGAGTGTGCTATGCAGGCAGACGTGCTGCAAATATCTTTGCACTAGTGGGACAATACAGAAGTCCAACAGCCACGTTTAGGATGCCACTAAGTTTACTCAGTGTTTGCTAGTATAATGTCTTAGTAACAATGAGTTTGAGTGTGCAATGCAGGCAGACGTGCTGCAAATATCCTTGCACTAGTGGGACAATACAGAAGTCCAACAGCCACGTTTAGGATGCCACTAAGTTTACTCAGTGTTTGCTAGTATAATGGCTTAGTAACAATGAGTTTGAGTGTGCAATGCAGGCAGACGTGCTGCAAATATCTTTACACTAGTGGGACAATACAGAAGGCCAACAGCCACGTTAAGGATGCCACTAAGTTTACCCAGTGTTTGCTAGTATAATGGCTTAGTAACAATGAGTTTGAGTGTGCAATGCAGGCAAACGTGCTGCAAATGTCTTTGCACTAGTGGGACAATACAGAAGTCCAACAGCCACATTTAGGATGCCACTAAGTTTAATCAGTGTTTGCTAGTATAATGGCTTAGTAACAATAAGTTTGAGTGTGCAATGCAGGCAGACGTGCTGCAAATATCTTTGCACTAGTGGGACAATACAGAAGTCCAACAGCCGCGTTTAGGATGCCACTAAGTTTACTCAGTGTTTGCTAGTATAATGGCTTAGTAACAATGAGTTTGAGTGTGCAATGCAGGCAGACGTGCTGCAAATATCTTTGCACTAGTGGGACAATACAGAAGGCCAACAGCCACATTTAGGATGCCACTAAGTTTACTCAGTCATTGCTAGTGTAATGGTTTAGTAACAATGAGTTTGAGTGTTCTATGCAGGCAGACGTGCTGCAAATATCTTTGCACTAGTGGGACAATACAGAAGTCCAACAGCCACGTTTAGGATGCCACTAAGTTTACTCAGTGTTTGCTAGTATAATGGCTTAGTAACAATAAGTTTGAGTGTGCAATGCAGGCAGACGTGCTGCAAATATCTTTGCACTAGTGGGACAATACAGAAGTTCAACAGCCACGTTTAGGATGCCACTAAGTTTCCTCAGTATTTGCTAGTATAATGGCTTAGTAACAATGATTTTGAGTGTGCAATGCAGGCGGACGTGCTGCAAATATCTTTGCACTAGAGGGACAATACAGAAGGCCAACAGCCACGTTTAGGATGCCACTAAGTTTACTCAGTGTTTGCTAGTATAATGGCTTAGTAACAATGAGTTTGAGTGTGCTATGCAGGCAGACGTGCTGCAAATGTCTTTGCACTAGTGGGACAATACAGAAGTCCAACAGCCACGTTTAGGATGCCACTAAGTTTACTCAGTGTTTGCTAGTATAATGGCTTAGTAACAATGAGTTTGAGTGTGCAATGCAGGCAGACGTGCTGCAAATATCTTTGCACTAGTGGGACAATACAGAAGGCCAACAGCCACGTTTAGGATGCCACTAAGTTTACTCAGTGTTTGCTAGTATAATGGCTTAGTAACAATGAGTTTGAGTGTGCAATGCAGGCAGACAAGCTGCAAATATCTTTGCACTAGTGGGACAATACAGAAGGCCAACAGCCACGTTTAGGATGCCACTAAGTTTACTCAGTGTTTGCTAGTATATTGGCTTAGTAACAATGAGTTTGAGTGTGCTATGCAGGCAGACGTGCTGCAAATATCTTTGCACTAGTGGGACAATACAGAAGTCCAACAGCCACGTTTAGGATGCCACTAAGTTTACTCAGTGTTTGCTAGTATAATGGCTTAGTAACAATGAGTTTGAGTGTGCAATGCAGGCAGACGTGCTGCAAATATCTTTGCACTAGTGGGACAATACAGAAGTCCAACAGCCACGTTTAGGATGCCACTAAGTTTCCTTAGTGTTTGCTAGTATAATGGCTTAGTAACAATGAGTTTGAGTGTGCAATGCAGGCAGACGTGCTGCAAATATCTTTGCACTAGTGGGACAATACAGAAGTCCAACAGCCACGTTTAGGAAGCCATTAAGTTTAATCAGTGTTTACTAGTATATTGGCTTAGTAACAATGAGTTTGAGTGTGCAATGCAGGCAGACGTGCTGCAAATATCTTTGCACTAGTGGGACAATACAGAAGTCCAACAGCCAGGTTTAGGATGCCACTAAGTTTAATCAGTGTTTACTAGTATATTGGCTTAGTAACAATGAGTTTGAGTGTGCAATGCAGGCAGACGTGCTGCAAATATCTTTGCACTAGTGGGACAATACAGAAGTCCAACAGCCACGTTTAGGATTACACTAAGTTTACTTAGTGTTTGCTAGTATAATGGCTTAGTAACAATGAGTTTGAGTGTGCAATGCAGGCAGACGTGCTGCAAATATCTTTGCACTAGTGGGACAATACAGAAGGCCAACAGCCACGTTTAGGATGCCACTAAGTTCACCTAGTGTTTGCTAGTATAATGGCTTAGTAACAATGAGTTTGAGTGTGCTATGCAGGCAGACGTGCTGCAAATGTCTTTGCACTAGTGGGACAATACAGAAGTCCAACAGCCACGTTTAGGATGCCACTAAGTTTACTCAGTGTTTGCTAGTATAATGGCTTAGTAACAATAAGTTTGAGTGTGCAATGCAAGCAGACGTGCTGCAAATATCTTTGCACTAGTGGGACAATACAGAAGGCCAACAGCCACGTTTAGGATGCCACTAAGTTTACTCAGTGTTTGCTAGTATAATGGCTTAGTAACAATGAGTTTGAGTGTGCAATGCAGGCAGACGTGCTGCAAATATCTTTGCACTAGTGGGACAATACAGAAGTCCAACAGCCACGTTTAGGATGCCACTAAGTTTACTCAGTGTTTGCTAGTATAATGGATTAGTAACAATGAGTTTGAGTGTGCAATGCAGGCAGACGTGCTGCAAATATCTTTACACTAGTGGGACAATACAGAAGGCCAACAGCCACGTTTAGGATGCCACTAAGTTTACTCAGTGTTTGCTAGTATAATGGCTTAGTAACAATGAGTTTGAGTGTGCAATGCAGGCAGACGTGCTGCAAATGTCTTTGCACTAGTGGGACAATACAGAAGTCCAACAGCCACGTTTAGGATGCCACTAAGTTTACTCAGTGTTTGCTAGTATAATGGCTTAGTAACAATAAGTTTGAGTGTGCAATGCAGGCAGACGTGCTGCAAATATCTTTGCACTAGTGGGACAATACAGAAGTCCAACAGCCACGTTTAGGATGCCACTAAGTTTACTCAGTGTTTGCTAGTATAATGGCTTAGTAACAATGAGTTTGAGTGTGCAATGCAGGCAGACGTGCTGCAAATATCTTTGCACTAGTGGGACAATACAGAAGTCCAACAGCCACGTTTAGGATGCCACTAAGTTTAATCAGTATTTACTAGTATATTGGCCTAGTAACAATGAGTTTGAATGTGCAATGCAGGCAGACGTGCTGCAAATATCTTTGCACTAGTGGGACAATACAGAAGTCCAACAGCCACGTTTAGGATGCCACTAAGTTTACTCAGTGTTTGCTAGTATAATGGCTTAGTAACAATGAGTTTGAGTGTGCAATGCAGGCAGACGTGCTGCAAATATCTTTACACTAGTGGGACAATACAGAAGGCCAACAGCCACGTTAAGGATGCCACTAAGTTTACTCAGTGTTTGCTAGTATAATGGCTTAGTAACAATGAGTTTGAGTGTGCAATGCAGGCAGACGTGCTGCAAATGTCTTTGCACTAGTGGGACAATACAGAAGTCCAACAGCCACATTTAGGATGCCACTAAGTTTAATCAGTGTTTGCTAGTATAATGGCTTAGTAACAATAAGTTTGAGTGTGCAATGCAGGCAGACGTGCTGCAAATATCTTTGCACTAGTGGGACAATACAGAAGTCCAACAGCCGCGTTTAGGATGCCACTAAGTTTACTCAGTGTTTGCTAGTATAATGGCTTAGTAACAATGAGTTTGAGTGTGCAATGCAGGCAGACGTGCTGCAAATATCTTTGCACTAGTGGGACAATACAGAAGGCCAACAGCCACATTTAGGATGCCACTAAGTTTACTCAGTCATTGCTAGTGTAATGGTTTAGTAACAATGAGTTTGAGTGTTCTATGCAGGCAGACGTGCTGCAAATATCTTTGCACTAGTGGGAAAATACAGAAGTCCAACAGCCACGTTTAGGATGCCACTAAGTTTACTCAGTGTTTGCTAGTATAATGGCTTAGTAACAATAAGTTTGAGTGTGCAATGCAGGCAGACGTGCTGCAAATATCTTTGCACTAGTGGGACAATACAGAAGTCCAACAGCCACGTTTAGGATGCCACTAAGTTTACTCAGTGTTTGCTAGTATAATGGCTTAGTAACAATGAGTTTAAGTGTGCAATGCAGGCAGACGTGCTGCAAATATATTTGCACTAGTGGGACAATACAGAAGTCAAACAGCCACGTTTAGGATGCCACTAAGTTTCATCAGTGTTTGCTAGTATAATGGCTTAGTAACAATGAGTTTGAGTGTGCAATGCAGGCAGATGTGCTGCAAATATCTTTTCACTAGTGGGACAATACAGAAGTCCAACAGCCACGTTTAGGATGCCACTAAGTTTACTCAGTGTTTGCTAGTATAATGGCTTAATGACAATGAGTTTGAGTGTGCAATGCAGGCAGACGTGCTGCAAATATCTTTGCACTAGTGGGACAATACAGAAGTCCAACAGCCACGTTTAGGATGCCACTAAGTTTCCTCAGTATTTGCTAGTATAATGGCTTAGTAACAATGATTTTGAGTGTGCAATGCAGGCGGACGTGCTGCAAATATCTTTGCACTAGAGGGACAATACAGAAGGCAAACAGCCACGTTTAGGATGCCACTACGTTTACTCAGTGTTTGCTAGTATAATGGCTTAGTAACAATGAGTTTGAGTGTGCTATGCAGGCAGACGTGCTGCAAATATCTTTGCACTAGTGGGACAATACAGAAGTCCAACAGCCACGTTTAGGATGCCACTAAGTTTACTCAGTGTTTGCTAGTATAATGGCTTAGTAACAATGAGTTTGAGTGTGCAATGCAGGCAGACGTGCTGCAAATATCTTTGCACTAGTGGGACAATACAGAAGGCCAACAGCCACGTTTAGGATGCCACTAAGTTTACTCAGTGTTTGCTAGTATAATGGCTTAGTAACAATGAGTTTGAGTGTGCAATGCAGGCAGACAAGCTGCAAATATCTTTGCACTAGTGGGACAATACAGAAGGCCAACAGCCACGTTTAGGATGCCACTAAGTTTACTCAGTGTTTGCTAGTATATTGGCTTAGTAACAATGAGTTTGAGTGTGCTATGCAGGCAGACGTGCTGCAAATATCTTTGCACTAGTGGGACAATACAGAAGGCCAACAGCCACGTTTAGGATGCCACTAAGTTTACTCAGTGTTTGCTAGTATAATGGCTTAGTAACAATAAGTTTGAGTGTGCAATGCAGGCAGACGTGCTGGAAATATCTTTGCACTAGTGGGACAATACAGAAGTCCAACAGCCACGTTTAGGATGCCACTAATATTACTCAGTGTTTGCTAGTATAATGGCTTAGTAACAATGAGTTTAAGTGTGCAATGCAGGCAGACGTGCTGCAAATATCTTTGCACTAGTGGGACAATACAGAAGTCCAACAGCCACGTTTAGGATGCCACTAAGTTTACTCAGTGTTTGCTAGTATAATGGCTTAGTAACAATGATTTTGAGTGTGCAATGCAGGCAGACGTGCTGCAAATATCTTTGCACTAGTGGGACAATACAGAAGGCCAACAGCCACGTTTAGGATGCCACTAAGTTTACTCAGTCGTTGCTAGTGTAATGGTTTAGTAACAATGAGTTTGAGTGTGCTATGCAGGCAGACGTGCTGCAAATATCTTTGCACTAGTGGGACAATACAGAAGTCCAACAGCCACGTTTAGGATGCCACTAAGTTTACTCAGTGTTTGCTAGTATAATGTCTTAGTAACAATGAGTTTGAGTGTGCAATGCAGGCAGACGTGCTGCAAAAATCTTTGCACTAGTGGGACAATACAGAAGTCCAACAGCCACGTTTAGGATGCCACTAAGTTTACTCAGTGTTTGCTAGTATAATGGCTTAGTAACAATGAGTTTGAGTGTGCAATGCAGGCAGACGTGCTGCAAATATCTTTGCACTAGTGGGACAATACAGAAGTCCAACAGCCACGTTCAGGATGCCACTAAGTTTCCTTAGTGTTTGCTAGTATAATGGCTTAGTAACAATGAGTTTGAGTGTGCAATGCAGGCAGACGTGCTGCAAATATCTTTGCACTAGTGGGACAATACAGAAGTCCAACAGCCATGTTTATGATGCCACTAAATTTACTAAATGTTTGCTAGTATAATGGCTTAGTAACAATGAGTTTGAGTGTGCAATGCAGGCAGACGTGCTGCAAATATCTTTGCACTAGTGGGACAATACAGAAGTTCAACAGTCATGTTTAGGATGCCACTAAGTTTACTGAGTGTTTGCTAGTATAATGGCTTAGTAACAATGAGTTTGAGTGTGCAATGCAGGCAGACGTGCTGGAAATATCCTTGTACTAGTGGGACAATACAGAAGTCCAACAGCCACGTTTAGGATGCCACTAAGTTTACTCAGTGTTTGCTAGTATAATGGCTTAGTAACAATGAGTTTGAGTGTGCAATGCAGGCAGACGAGCTGCAAATATCTTTGCACTACTGGGACAAAACAGAAATCCAACAGCCACGTTTAGGATGCCACTAAGTTTCCTCAGTGTTTGCTAGTATAATGGCTTAGTAACAATGAGTTTGAGTGTGCAATGCAGACAGACGTGCTGCAAATATCTTTGCTCTAGTGGGACAATACAGAAGTCCAACTGCCACGTTTAGGATGCCACTAAGTTTACTCAGTGTTTGCTAGTATACTGGCTTCGGAACAATGAGTTTGAGTGTGCAATGCAGGCAGACGTGCTGCAAATATCTGTGCACTAGTGGGACAATAGAGAAGTCCAACAGCCACGTTTAGGATGCCACTAAGTTTACTCAGTGTTTACTAGTATAATGGCTTAGTAACAATGAGTTTGAGTGTGCAATGCAGGCAGACGTGCTGCAAATATCTTTGCACTAGTGGGACAATACAGAAGGCCAACAGCCACGTTTAGGATGCCACTAAGTTTACACAGTGTTTGCTAGTATAATGGTTTAGTAACAATGAGTTTGAGTGTGCAATGCAGGCAGACGTGCTGCAAATATCCTTGCACTAGTGGGACAATACAGAAGTTCAACAGCCATGTTTAGGATGCCACTAAATTTACTGAGTGTTTGCTAGTATAATGGCTTAGTAACAATGAGTTTGAGTGTGCAATGCAGGCAGACGTGCTGCAAATATCCTTGCACTAGTGGGACAATACAGAAGTTCAACAGCCATGTTTAGGATGCCACTAAATTTACTGAGTGTTTGCTAGTATAATGGCTTAGTAACAATGAGTTTGAGTGTGCAATGCAGGCAGACGTGCTGCAAATATCCTTGCACTAGTGGGACAATACAGAAGTCCAACAGCCACGTTTAGGATGCCACTAAGTTTACTCAGTGTTTGCTAGTATAATGGCTTAGTAACAATGAGTTTGAGTGTGCAATGCAGGCAGACGTGCTGCAAATATCTTTGCACTAGTGGGACAATACAGAAGTTCAACAGCCATGTTTAGGATGCCACTAAGTTTACTGAGTGTTTGCTAGTATAATGGCTTAGTAACAATGAGTTTGAGTGTGCAATGCAGGCAGACGTGCTGCAAATATCCTTGCACTAGTGGGACAATACAGAAGTCCAACAGCCACGTTTAGGATGCAACTAAGTTTACTCAGTGTTTGCTAGTATAATGGCTTAGTAACAATGAGTTTGAGTGTGCAATGCAGGCAGACGTGCTGCAAATATCTTTGCACTAGTGGGACAATACAGAAGTCCAACAGCCACGTTTAGGATGCCACTAAGTTTACTCAGTGTTTGCTAGTATAATAGCTTAGTAACAATGAGTTTGAGTGTGCAATGCAGGCAGACGTGCTGCAAATATCTTTGCACTAGTGGGACAATACAGAAGTCCAATAGCCACGTTTAGGATGCCACTAAGTTTACTCATTGTTTGCTAGTATAATGCTTTAGTGACAATGAGTTTGAGTGTGCAATGCAGGCAGACATGCTGCAAATATCTTTGCACTAGTGGGACAATACAGAAGTCCAACAGTCACGTTTAGGATGCCACTAAGTTTAATCAGTGTTTGCTAGTATAATGGCTTAGTAAAAATGAGTTTGAGTGTGCAATGCAGGCAGACGTGCTGCAAATATCTTTGCACTAGTGGGACAATACAGAAGTCCAACAGCCACGTTTAGGATGCCACTAAGTTTCATCAGTGTTTGCTAGTATAATGGCTTAGTAACAATGAGTTTAAGTGTGGAATGCAGGCAGACGTGCTGCAAATATCTTTGCACTAGTGGGACAATACAGAAGTTCAACAGTCACGTTTAGGATGCCACTAAGTTTAATCAATGTTTGCTAGTATAATGGCTTAGTAACAATGAGTTTGAGTGTGCAATGCAGGCAGACGTGCTGCAAATATCTTTGCACTAGTGGGACAATACAGAAGTTCAACAGCCATGTTTAGGATGCCACCAAATTTACTGAGTGTTTGCTAGTATAATGGCTTAGTAACAATGAGTTTGAGTGTGCAATGCAGGCAGACGTGCTGCAAATATCCTTGCACTAGTGGGACAATACACAAGTTCAACAGCCATGTTTAGGATGCCACTAAATTTACTGAGTGTTTGCTAGTATAATGGCTTAGTAAAAATGAGTTTGAGTGTGCAATGCAGGCAGACGTGCTGCAAATATCTTTGCACTAGTGGGACAATACAGAAGTCCAACAGCCACGTTTAGGATGCCACTAAGTTTACTCAGTGTTTGCTAGTATAATGGCTTAGTAACAATGAGTTTGAGTGTGCAATGCAGGCAGACGTGCTGCAAATATCTTTGCACTAGTGGGACAATACAGAAGTTCAACAGCCATGTTTAGGATGCCACTAAGTTTACTGAGTGTTTGCTAGTATAATGGCTTAGTAACAATGAGTTTGAGTGTGCAATGCAGGCAGACGTGCTGGAAATATCCTTGCACTAGTGGGACAATACAGAAGTCCAACAGCCACGTTTAGGATGCCACTAAGTTTACTCAGTGTTTGCTAGTATAATGGCTTAGTAACAATGAGTTTGAGTGTGCAATGCAGGCAGACGTGCTGCAAATATCTTTGCACTAGTGGGACAATACAGAAGTCCAACAGCCACGTTTAGGATGCCACTAAGTTTACTCAGTGTTTGCTAGTATAATGGCTTAGTAACAATGAGTTTGAGTGTGCAATGCAGGCAGACGTGCTGCAAATATCTTTGCACTAGTGGGACAATACAGAAGTCCAACAGCCACATTAAGGATGCCGCAAAGTTTACTCAGTGTTTTCTAGTATAATGGCTTAGTAACAATGAGTTTGAGTGTGCAATGCAGGCAGACGTGCTGCAAATATCTTTGCACTAGTGGGACAATACAGAAGTCCAACAGCCACGTTTAGGATGCCACTAAGTTTAATCAGTGTTTACTAGTATATTGGCTTAGTAACAATGAGTTTGAGTGTGCAATGCAGGCAGACGTGCTGCAAATATCTTTGCACTAGTGGGACAATACAGAAGTCCAACAGCCACGTTTAGGATTCCACTAAGTTTCCTCAGTGTTTGCTAGTATAATGGCTTAGTAACAATGAGTTTGAGTGTGCAATGCAGGCAGACGTGCTGCAAATATCTTTGCACTAGTGGGACAATACAGAAGTCCAACGGCCACGTTTAGGATGCCACTAAGTTTACTCAGTGTTTGCTAGTATACTGGCTTCGGAACAATGAGTTTGAGTGTGCAATGCAGGCAGACGTGCTGCAAATATCTTTGCACTAGTGGGACAATACAGAAGGCCAACAGCCACGTTTAGGATGCCACTAAGTTTACTCAGTGTTTGCTAGTATAATGGTTTAGTAACAATGAGTTTGAGTGTGCAATGCAGGCAGACGTGCTGCAAATATCCTTGCACTAGTGGGACAATACAGAAGTTCAACAGCCATGTTTAGGAT
Organism: Anomaloglossus baeobatrachus; assembly: GCF_048569485.1. Classification (NCBI taxonomy): domain Eukaryota; kingdom Metazoa; phylum Chordata; class Amphibia; order Anura; family Aromobatidae; genus Anomaloglossus; species Anomaloglossus baeobatrachus. Next base: position 666,039,871 of record NC_134355.1, on the reverse strand, counting down.
GCCACTAAATTTACTGAGTGTTTGCTAGTATAATGGCTTAGTAACAATGAGTTTGAGTGTGCAATGCAGGCAGACGTGCTGCAATTATCCTTGCACTAGTGGGACAATACAGAAGTTCAACAGCCATGTTTAGGATGCCACTAAATTTACTGAGTGTTTGCTAGTATAATGGCTTAGTAACAATGAGTTTGAGTGTGCAATGCAGGCAGACGTGCTGCAAATATCCTTGCACTAGTGGGACAATACAGAAGTCCAACAGCCACGTTTAGGATGCCACTAAGTTTACTCAGTGTTTGCTAGTATAATGGCTTAGTAACAATGAGTTTGAGTGTGCAATGCAGGCAGACGTGCTGCAAATATCTTTGCACTAGTGGGACAATACAGAAGTTCAACAGCCATGTTTAGGATGCCACTAAGTTTACTGAGTGTTTGCTAGTATAATGGCTTAGTAACAATGAGTTTGAGTGTGCAATGCAGGCAGACGTGCTGCAAATATCCTTGCACTAGTGGGACAATACAGAAGTTCAACAGCCATGTTTAGGATGCCACTAAATTTACTGAGTGTTTGCTAGTATAATGGCTTAGTAACAATGAGTTTGAGTGTGCAATGCAGGCAGACGTGCTGCAAATATCCTTGCACTAGTGGGACAATACAGAAGTCCAACAGCCACGTTTAGGATGCCACTAAGTTTACTCAGTGTTTGCTAGTATAATGGCTTAGTAACAATGAGTTTGAGTGTGCAATGCAGGCAGACGTGCTGCAAATATCTTTGCACTAGTGGGACAATACAGAAGTTCAACAGCCATGTTTAGGATGCCACTAAGTTTACTGAGTGTTTGCTAGTATAATGGCTTAGTAACAATGAGTTTGCGTGTGCAATGCAGGCAGACGTGCTGCAAATATCCTTGCACTAGTGGGACAATACAGAAGTCCAACAGCCACGTTTAGGATGCAACTAAGTTTACTCAGTGTTTGCTAGTATAATGGCTTAGTAACAATGAGTTTGAGTGTGCAATGCAGGCAGACGTGCTGCAAATATCTTTGCACTAGTGGGACAATACAGAAGTCCAACAGCCACGTTTAGGATGCCACTAAGTTTACTCAGTGTTTGCTAGTATAATAGCTTAGTAACAATGAGTTAGAGTGTGCAATGCAGGCAGACATGCTGCAAATATCTTTGCACTAGTGGGACAATACAGAAGTCCAATAGCCACGTTTAGGATGCCACTAAGTTTACTCATTGTTTGCTAGTATAATGCTTTAGTGACAATGAGTTTGAGTGTGCAATGCAGGCAGACATGCTGCAAATATCTTTGCACTAGTGGGACAATACAGAAGTCCAACAGTCACGTTTAGGATGCCACTAAGTTTAATCAGTGTTTGCTAGTATAATGGCTTAGTAAAAATGAGTTTGAGTGTGCAATGCAGGCAGACGTGCTGCAAATATCTTTGCACTAGTGGGACAATACAGAAGTCCAACAGCCACGTTTAGGATGCCACTAAGTTTAATCAGTGTTTACTAGTATATTGGCTTAGTAACAATGAGTTTGAGTGTGCAATGCAGGCAGACGTGCTGCAAATATCTTTGCACTAGTGGGACAATACAGAAGTCCAACAGCCACGTTTAGGATTCCACTAAGTTTACTCAGTGTTTGCTAGTATAATGGCTTAGTAACAATGAGTTTGAGTGTGCAATGCAGGCAGACGTGCTGCAAATATCTTTGCACTAGTGGGACAATACAGAAGGCCAACAGCCACGTTTAGGATGCCACTAAGTTTACTCAGTGTTTGCTAGTATAATGGCTTAGTAACAATGAGTTTGAGTGTGCTATGCAGGCAGACGTGCTGCAAATGTCTTTGCACTAGTGGGACAATACAGAAGTCCAACAGCCACGTTTAGGATGCTACTAAGTTTCCTCAGTGTTTGCTAGTATAATGGCTTAGTAACAATGAGTTTGAGTGTGCAATGCAGGCAGACGTGCTGCAAATATCCTTGCACTAGTGGGACAATACAGAAGTTCAACAGCCATGTTTAGGATGCCACTAAATTTACTGAGTGTTTGCTAGTATAATGGCTTAGTAACAATGAGTTTGAGTGTGCAATGCAGGCAGACGTGCTGCAAATATCCGTGCACTAGTGGGACAATACAAAAGTTCAACAGCCATGTTTAGGATGCCACTAAATTTACTGAGTGTTTGCTAGTATAATGGCTTAGTAACAATGAGTTTGAGTGTGCAATGCAGGCAGACGTGCTGCAAATATCCTTGCACTAGTGGGAAAATACAGAAGTCCAACAGCCACGTTTAGGATGCCACTAAGTTTACTCAGTGTTTGCTAGTATAATGGCTTAGTAACAATGAGTTTGAGTGTGCAATGCAGGCAGACGTGCTGCAAATATCTTTGCACTAGTGGGACAATACAGAAGTTCATTAGCCATGTTTAGGATGCCACTAAGTTTACTGAGTGTTTGCTAGTATAATGGCTTAGTAACAATGAGTTTGAGTGTGCAATGCAGGCAGACGTGCTGCAAATATCCTTGCACTAGTGGGACAATACAGAAGTCCAACAGCCACGTTTAGGATGCAACTAAGTTTACTCAGTGTTTGCTAGTATAATGGCTTAGTAACAATGAGTTTGAGTGTGCAATGCAGGCAGACGTGCTGCAAATATCTTTGCACTAGTGGGACAATACAGAAGTCCAACAGCCACGTTTAGGATGCCACTAAGTTTCATCAGTGTTTGCTAGTATAATGGCTAAGTAACAATGAGTTTAAGTGTGGAATGCAGGCAGACGTGCTGCAAATATCTTTGCACTAGTGGGACAATACAGAAGTTCAACAGTCACGTTTAGGATGCCACTAAGTTTAATCAATGTTTGCTAGTATAATGGCTTAGTAACAATGAGTTTGAGTGTGCAATGCAGGCAGACGTGCTGCAAATATCTTTGCACTAGTGGGACAATACAGAAGTTCAACAGCCATGTTTAGGATGCCACTAAATTTACTGAGTGTTTGCTAGTATAATGGCTTAGTAACAATGAGTTTGAGTGTGCAATGCAGGCAGACGTGCTGCAAATATCCTTGCACTAGTGGGACAATACAGAAGTTACACAGCCATGTTTAGGATGCCACTAAATTTACTGAGTGTTTGCTAGTATAATGGCTTAGTAACAATGAGTTTGAGTGTGCAATGCAGGCAGACGTGCTGCAAATATCCTTGCACTAGTGGGACAATACAGAAGTTCAACAGCCATGTTTAGGATGCCACTAAATTTACTGAGTGTTTGCTAGTATAATGGCTTAGTAAAAATGAGTTTGAGTGTGCAATGCAGGCAGACGTGCTGCAAATATCCTTGCACTAGTGGGACAATACAGAAGTCCAACAGCCACGTTTAGGATGCCACTAAGTTTACTCAGTGTTTGCTAGTATAATGGCTTAGTAACAATGAGTTTTAGTGTGCAATGCAGGCAGACGTGCTGCAAATATCTTTGCACTAGTGGGACAATACAGAAGTTCAACAGCCATGTTTAGGATGCCACTAAGTTTACTGAGTGTTTGCTAGTATAATGGCTTAGTAACAATGAGTTTGAGTGTGCAATGCAGGCAGACGTGCTGGAAATATCCTTGCACTAGTGGGACAATACAGAAGTCCAACAGCCACGTTTAGGATGCCACTAAGTTTACTCAGTGTTTGCTAGTATAATGGCTTAGTAACAATGAGTTTGAGTGTGCAATGCAGGCAGACGTGCTGCAAATATCTTTGCACTAGTGGGACAATACAGAAGTCCAACAGCCACGTTTAGGATGCCACTAAGTTTACTCAGTGTTTGCTAGTATAATGGCTTAGTAACAATGAGTTTGAGTGTGCAATGCAGGCAGACGTGCTGCAAATATCTTTGCACTAGTGGGACAATACAGAAGTCCAACAGCCACATTAAGGATGCCGCAAAGTTTACTCAGTGTTTTCTAGTATAATGGCTTAGTAACAATGAGTTTGAGTGTGCAATGCAGGCAGACGTGCTGCAAATATCTTTGCACTAGTGGGACAATACAGAAGTCCAACAGCCACGTTTAGGATGCCACTAAGTTTAATCAGTGTTTACTAGTATATTGGCTTAGTAACAATGAGTTTGAGTGTGCAATGCAGGCAGACGTGCTGCAAATATCTTTGCACTAGTGGGACAATACAGAAGTCCAACAGCCACGTTTAGGATTCCACTAAGTTTACTCAGTGTTTGCTAGTATAATGGCTTAGTAACAATGATTTTGAGTGTGCAATGTAGGCAGACGTGCTGCAAATATCTTTGCACTAGTGGGACAATACAGAAGGCCAACAGCCACGTTTAGGATGCCACTAAGTTTACTCAGTGTTTGCTAGTATAATGGCTTAGTAACAATGAGTTTGAGTGTGCTATGCAGGCAGACGTGCTGCAAATGTATTTGCACTAGTGGGACAATACAGAAGTCCAACAGCCACGTTTAGGATGCTACTAAGTTTCCTCAGTGTTTGCTAGTATAATGGCTTAGTAACAATGAGTTTGAGTGTGCAATGCAGGCAGACGTGCTGCAAATATCTTTGCACTAGTGGGACAATACAGAAGTCCAACGGCCACGTTTAGGATGCCACTAAGTTTACTCAGTGTTTGCTAGTATACTGGCTTCGGAACAATGAGTTTGAGTGTGCAATGCAGGCAGACGTGCTGCAAATATCTTTGCACTAGTGGGACAATACAAACGTCCAACAGACACGTTTAGGGTGCCACTAAGTTTACTCAGTGTTTGCTAGTATAATGGCTTAGTAACAATGAGTTTGTGTGTGCAATGCAGGCAGACGTGCTGCAAATATCATTGCACTAGTGGGACAATACAGAAGTCCAACAGTCACGTTTAGGATGCCCCTAAGGCAGGCTTTGCACACTACGACATCGCAGGTCGATGCTGCGATGCCGAGTGCGATAGTCCCCGCCCCCGTCGCAGCAGCGATATGTGGTGATAGCTGGCGTAGCGAAAATTATCGCTACGCCAGCTTCACACACACACTCACCTGCCATGCGACGTCCCTGTGGCCGGCGACCCGCCTCCTTGTTAAGGGGGCGGGTCGTGCGGCATCACTGTGACGTCACACGGCAGGCGGCCAATCGGAGCGGAGGGGCGGAGATGAGCAGGGTGTAAACATCCTGCCCACCTCTTTCCTTCCGCATAACCTACGGAAGCCGCAGTGACGCCGGTAGGAGATGTTCCTCGCTCCAGCGGCTTCACACACAGCGATGTGTGCTGCCGCAGGAGCGAGGAACAACATCGGACTGTCGCGTCAGCGTAATTATGAATTACGCCGACGCTGCACCGATGATACGATTACGACGCTTTTGCGCTCGTTAATCGTATCATCTAGGATTTACACACTGCGATGTCGCATGCGATGCCGGAAGTGCGTCATTTTCAATTTGACCCCACCGACATCGCACCTGCGATGTCGCAGTGTGCAAAGCCCGCCTAAGTTTAATCAGTGTTTGCTAGTATAATGGCTTAGTAACAATGAGTTTGAGTGTGCAATGCAGGCAGACGTGCTGCAAATATCCTTGCACTAGTGGGACAATACAGAAGTCCAACAGCCACGTTTAGGATGCCACTAAGTTTACTGAGTGTTTGCTAGTATAATGGCTTAGTAACAATGAGTTTGAGTGTGCTATGCAGGCAGACGTGCTGCAAATGTCTTTGCACTAGTGGGACAATACAGAAGTCCAACAGCCACGTTTAGGATGCCACTAAGTTTACTCAGTGTTTGCTAGTATAATGGCTTAGTAACAATAAGTTTGAGTGTGAAATGCAGGCAGACGTGCTGCAAATATCTTTGCACTAGTGGGACAATACAGAAGGCCAACAGCCACGTTTAGGATGCTACTAAGTTTCCTCAGTGTTTGCTAGTATAATGGCTTAGTAACAATGAGTTTGAGTGTGCAATGCAGGCAGACGTGCTGCAAATATCTTTGCACTAGTGGGACAATACAGAAGTCCAACGGCCACGTTTAGGATGCCACTAAGTTTACTCAGTGTTTGCTAGTATACTGGCTTCGGAACAATGAGTTTGAGTGTGCAATGCAGGCAGACGTGCTGCAAATATCTTTGCACTAGTGGGACAATACAAAAGTCCAACAGACACATTTAGGATGCCACTAAGTTTACTCAGTGTTTGCTAGTATAATGGCTTAGTAACAATGAGTTTGTGTGTGCAATGCAGGCAGACGTGCTGCAAATATCATTGCACTAGTGGGACAATACAGAAGTCCAACAGTCACGTTTAGGATGCCCGTAAGGCGGGCTTTGCACACTACGACATCGCAGGTCGATGCTGCGATGCCGAGTGCGATAGTCCCCGCCCCCGTCGCAGCAGCGATATGTGGTGATAGCTGGCGTAGCGAAAATTATCGCTACGCCAGCTTCACACACACACTCACCTGCCGTGCGACGTCCCTGTGGCCGGCGACCCGCCTCCTTGTTAAGGGGGCGGGTCGTGCGGCGTCACTGTGACGTCACACGGCAGGCGGCCAATCGGAGCGGAGGGGCGGAGATGAGCAGGATGTAAACATCCTGCCCACCTCCTTCCTTCCGCATAACCTACGGAAGCCGCAGTAACGCCGGTAGGAGATGTTCCTCGCTCCTGCGGCTTCACACACAGCGATGTGTGCTGCCGCAGGAGCGAGGAACAACATCGGACTGTCGCGTCAGCGTAATTATGAATTACGCCGACGCTGCACCGATGATACGATTACGACGCTTTTGCGCTCGTTAATCGTATCATCTAGGATTTACACACTGCGATGTCGCATGCGATGCCGGAAGACCGTCATTTTCAATTTGACCCCACCGACATCGCACCTGCGATGTCGCAGTGTGCAAAGCCCGCCTAAGTTTAATCAGTGTTTGCTAGTATAATGGCTTAGTAACAATGAGTTTGAGTGTGCAATGCAGGCAGACGTGCTGCAAATATCCTTGCACTAGTGGGACAATACAGAAGTCCAACAGCCACGTTTAGGATGCCACTAAGTTTACTGAGTGTTTGCTAGTATAATGGCTTAGTAACAATGAGTTTGAGTGCGCAATGCAGGCAGACGTGCTGCAAATATCTTTGCACTAGTGGGACAATACAGAAGTCCAACAGCCACATTTAGGATGCCACAAAGTTTACTCAGTGTTTTCTAGTATAATGGCTTAGTAACAATGAGTTTGAGTGTGCAATGCAGGCAGACGTGCTGCAAATATCTTTGCACTAGTGGGACAATACAGAAGTCCAACAGCCACGTTTAGGATGCCACTAAGTTTACTCAGTGTTTGCTAGTATAATGGCTTAGTAACAATGAGTTTGAGTGTGCAATGCAGGCAGACGTGCTGCAAAAATCTTTGCACTAGTGGGACAATACAGAAGTCCAACAGCCACGTTTAGGATGCCACTAAGTTTACTCAGTGTTTGCTAGTATAATGGCTTAGTAACAATGAGTTTGAGTGTGCAATGCAGGCAGACGTGCTGCAAAAATCTTTGCACTAGTGGGACAATACAGAAGTCCAACAGCCACGTTTAGGATGCCACTAAGTTTACTCAGTGTTTGCTAGTATAATGGCTTAGTAACAATGAGTTTGAGTGTGCAATGCAGGCAGACGTGCTGCAAATATCTTTGCACTAGTGGGACAATACAGAAGGCCAACAGCCACGTTTAGGATGCCACTAAGTTTACTCAGTGTTTGCTAGTATAATGGCTTAGTAACAATGAGTTTGAGTGTGCAATGCAGGCAGACGTGCTGCAAATGTCTTTGCACTAGTGGGACAATACAGAAGTCCAACAGCCACATTTAGGATGCCACTAAGTTTACTCAGTGTTTGCTAGTATAATGGCTTAGTAACAATGAGTTTGAGTGTGCAATGCAGGCAGACGTGCTGCAAATATCTTTGCACTAGTGGGACAATACAGAAGTTCATTAGCCATGTTTAGGATGCCACTAAGTTTACTGAGTGTTTGCTAGTATAATGGCTTAGTAACAATGAGTTTGAGTGTGCAATGCAGGCAGACGTGCTGCAAATATCCTTGCACTAGTGGGACAATACAGAAGTCCAACAGCCACGTTTAGGATGCAACTAAGTTTACTCAGTGTTTGCTAGTATAATGGCTTAGTAACAATGAGTTTGAGTGTGCAATGCAGGCAGACGTGCTGCAAATATCTTTGCACTAGTGGGACAATACAGAAGTCCAACAGCCACGTTTAGGATGCCACTAAGTTTACTCAGTGTTTGCTAGTATAATAGCTTAGTAACAATGAGTTTGAGTGTGCAATGCAGGCAGACGTGCTGCAAATATCTTTGCACTAGTGGGACAATACAGAAGTCCAATAGCCACGTTTAGGATGCCACTAAGTTTACTCATTGTTTGCTAGTATAATGCTTTAGTGACAATGAGTTTGAGTGTGCAATGCAGGCAGACATGCTGCAAATATCTTTGCACTAGTGGGACAATACAGAAGTCCAACAGTCACGTTTAGGATGCCACTAAGTTTAATCAGTGTTTGCTAGTATAATGGCTTAGTAAAAATGAGTTTGAGTGTGCAATGCAGGCAGACGTGCTGCAAATATCTTTGCACTAGTGGGACAATACAGAAGTCCAACAGCCACGTTTAGGATGCCACTAAGTTTCATCAGTGTTTGCTAGTATAATGGCTAAGTAACAATGAGTTTAAGTGTGGAATGCAGGCAGACGTGCTGCAAATATCTTTGCACTAGTGGGACAATACAGAAGTTCAACAGTCACGTTTAGGATGCCACTAAGTTTAATCAATGTTTGCTAGTATAATGGCTTAGTAACAATGAGTTTGAGTGTGCAATGCAGGCAGACGTGCTGCAAATATCTTTGCACTAGTGGGACAATACAGAAGTTCAACAGCCATGTTTAGGATGCCACTAAATTTACTGAGTGTTTGCTAGTATAATGGCTTAGTAACAATGAGTTTGAGTGTGCAATGCAGGCAGACGTGCTGCAAATATCCTTGCACTAGTGGGACAATACAGAAGTTACACAGCCATGTTTAGGATGCCACTAAATTTACTGAGTGTTTGCTAGTATAATGGCTTAGTAACAATGAGTTTGAGTGTGCAATGCAGGCAGACGTGCTGCAAATATCCTTGCACTAGTGGGACAATACAGAAGTTCAACAGCCATGTTTAGGATGCCACTAAATTTACTGAGTGTTTGCTAGTATAATGGCTTAGTAAAAATGAGTTTGAGTGTGCAATGCAGGCAGACGTGCTGCAAATATCCTTGCACTAGTGGGACAATACAGAAGTCCAACAGCCACGTTTAGGATGCCACTAAGTTTACTCAGTGTTTGCTATTATAATGGCTTAGTAACAATGAGTTTGAGTGTGCAATGCAGGCAGACGTGCTGCAAATATCTTTGCACTAGTGGGACAATACAGAAGTTCAACAGCCATGTTTAGGATGCCACTAAGTTTACTGAGTGTTTGCTAGTATAATGGCTTAGTAACAATGAGTTTGAGTGTGCAATGCAGGCAGACGTGCTGGAAATATCCTTGCACTAGTGGGACAATACAGAAGTCCAACAGCCACGTTTAGGATGCCACTAAGTTTACTCAGTGTTTGCTAGTATAATGGCTTAGTAACAATGAGTTTGAGTGTGCAATGCAGGCAGACGTGCTGCAAATATCTTTGCACTAGTGGGACAATACAGAAGTCCAACAGCCACGTTTAGGATGCCACTAAGTTTACTCAGTGTTTGCTAGTATAATGGCTTAGTAACAATGAGTTTGAGTGTGCAATGCAGGCAGACGTGCTGCAAATATCTTTGCACTAGTGGGACAATACAGAAGTCCAACAGCCACATTAAGGATGCCGCAAAGTTTACTCAGTGTTTTCTAGTATAATGGCTTAGTAACAATGAGTTTGAGTGTGCAATGCAGGCAGACGTGCTGCAAATATCTTTGCACTAGTGGGACAATACAGAAGTCCAACAGCCACGTTTAGGATGCCACTAAGTTTAATCAGTGTTTACTAGTATATTGGCTTAGTAACAATGAGTTTGAGTGTGCAATGCAGGCAGACGTGCTGCAAATATCTTTGCACTAGTGGGACAATACAGAAGTCCAACAGCCACGTTTAGGATTCCACTAAGTTTACTCAGTGTTTGCTAGTATAATGGCTTAGTAACAATGATTTTGAGTGTGCAATGTAGGCAGACGTGCTGCAAATATCTTTGCACTAGTGGGACAATACAGAAGGCCAACAGCCACGTTTAGGATGCCACTAAGTTTACTCAGTGTTTGCTAGTATAATGGCTTAGTAACAATGAGTTTGAGTGTGCTATGCAGGCAGACGTGCTGCAAATGTATTTGCACTAGTGGGACAATACAGAAGTCCAACAGCCACGTTTAGGATGCTACTAAGTTTCCTCAGTGTTTGCTAGTATAATGGCTTAGTAACAATGAGTTTGAGTGTGCAATGCAGGCAGACGTGCTGCAAATATCTTTGCACTAGTGGGACAATACAGAAGTCCAACGGCCACGTTTAGGATGCCACTAAGTTTACTCAGTGTTTGCTAGTATACTGGCTTCGGAACAATGAGTTTGAGTGTGCAATGCAGGCAGACGTGCTGCAAATATCTTTGCACTAGTGGGACAATACAAACGTCCAACAGACACGTTTAGGGTGCCACTAAGTTTACTCAGTGTTTGCTAGTATAATGGCTTAGTAACAATGAGTTTGTGTGTGCAATGCAGGCAGACGTGCTGCAAATATCATTGCACTAGTGGGACAATACAGAAGTCCAACAGTCACGTTTAGGATGCCCCTAAGGCAGGCTTTGCACACTACGACATCGCAGGTCGATGCTGCGATGCCGAGTGCGATAGTCCCCGCCCCCGTCGCAGCAGCGATATGTGGTGATAGCTGGCGTAGCGAAAATTATCGCTACGCCAGCTTCACACACACACTCACCTGCCGTGCGACGTCCCTGTGGCCGGCGACCCGCCTCCTTGTTAAGGGGGCGGGTCGTGCGGCATCACTGTGACGTCACACGGCAGGCGGCCAATCGGAGCGGAGGGGCGGAGATGAGCAGGGTGTAAACATCCTGCCCACCTCTTTCCTTCCGCATAACCTACGGAAGCCGCAGTGACGCCGGTAGGAGATGTTCCTCGCTCCAGCGGCTTCACACACAGCGATGTGTGCTGCCGCAGGAGCGAGGAACAACATCGGACTGTCGCGTCAGCGTAATTATGAATTACGCCGACGCTGCACCGATGATACGATTACGACGCTTTTGCGCTCGTTAATCGTATCATCTAGGATTTACACACTGCGATGTCGCATGCGATGCCGGAAGTGCGTCATTTTCAATTTGACCCCACCGACATCGCACCTGCGATGTCGCAGTGTGCAAAGCCCGCCTAAGTTTAATCAGTGTTTGCTAGTATAATGGCTTAGTAACAATGAGTTTGAGTGTGCAATGCAGGCAGACGTGCTGCAAATATCCTTGCACTAGTGGGACAATACAGAAGTCCAACAGCCACGTTTAGGATGCCACTAAGTTTACTGAGTGTTTGCTAGTATAATGGCTTAGTAACAATGAGTTTGAGTGTGCTATGCAGGCAGACGTGCTGCAAATGTCTTTGCACTAGTGGGACAATACAGAAGTCCAACAGCCACGTTTAGGATGCCACTAAGTTTCCTTAGTGTTTGCTAGTATAATGGCTTAGTAACAATGAGTTTGAGTGTGCAATGCAGGCAGACGTGCTGCAAATATCTTTGCACTAGTGGGACAATACAGAAGTCCAACAGCCACGTTTAGGATGCCACTAAGTTTAATCAGTGTTTACTAGTATATTGGCTTAGTAACAATGAGTTTGAGTGTGCAATGCAGGCAGACGTGCTGCAAATATCTTTGCACTAGTGGGACAATACAGAAGTCCAACAGCCACGTTTAGGATGCCACTAAGTTTACTCAGTGTTTGCTAGTATAATGGCTTAGTAACAATGAGTTTGAGTGTGCAATGCAGGCAGACGTGCTGCAAAAATCTTTGCACTAGTGGGACAATACAGAAGTCCAACAGCCACGTTTAGGATGCCACTAAGTTTACTCAGTGTTTGCTAGTATAATGGCTTAGTAACAATGAGTTTGAGTGTGCAATGCAGGCAGACGTGCTGCAAATATCTTTGCACTAGTGGGACAATACAGAAGGCCAACAGCCACGTTTAGGATGCCACTAAGTTTACTCAGTGTTTGCTAGTATAATGGCTTAGTAACAATGAGTTTGAGTGTGCAATGCAGGCAGACGTGCTGCAAATGTCTTTGCACTAGTGGGACAATACAGAAGTCCAACAGCCACATTTAGGATGCCACTAAGTTTACTCAGTGTTTGCTAGTATAATGGCTTAGTAACAATAAGTTTGAGTGTGCAATGCAGGCAGACGTGCTGCAAATATCTTTGCACTAGTGGGACAATACAGAAGTCCAACAGCCACGTTTAGGATGCCACTAAGTTTACTCAGTGTTTGCTAGTATAATGGCTTAGTAACAATGAGTTTGAGTGTGCAATGCAGGCAGACGTGCTGCAAATATCTTTGCACTAGTGGGACAATACAGAAGGCCAACAGCCACGTTTAGGATGCCACTAAGTTTACTCAGTCGTTGCTAGTGTAATGGTTTAGTAACAATGAGTTTGAGTGTGCTATGCAGGCAGACGTGCTGCAAATATCTTTGCACTAGTGGGACAATACAGAAGGCCAACAGCCACGTTTAGGATGCCACTAAGTTTACTCAGTCATTGCTAGTGTAATGGTTTAGTAACAATGAGTTTGAGTGTTCTATGCAGGCAGACGTGCTGCAAATATCTTTGCACTAGTGGGACAATACAGAAGTCCAACAGCCACGTTTAGGATGCCACTAAGTTTACTCAGTGTTTGCTAGTATAATGGCTTAGTAACAATGAGTTTAAGTGTGCAATGCAGGCAGACGTGCTGCAAATATCTTTGCACTAGTGGGACAATACAGAAGTCAAACAGCCACGTTTAGGATGCCACTAAGTTTCATCAGTGTTTGCTAGTATAATGGCTTAGTAACAATGAGTTTGAGTGTGCAATGCAGGCAGATGTGCTGCAAATATCTTTGCACTAGTGGGACAATACAGAAGTCCAACAGCCACGTTTAGGATGCCACTAAGTTTACTCAGTGTTTGCTAGTATAATGGCTTAATGACAATGAGTTTGAGTGTGCAATGCAGGCAGACGTGCTGCAAATATCTTTGCACTAGTGGGACAATACAGAAGTCCAACAGCCACGTTAAGGATGCCACTAAGTTTCCTCAGTGTTTGCTAGTATAATGGCTTAGTAACAATGATTTTGAGTGTGCAATGCAGGCAGACGTGCTGCAAATATGTTTGCACTAGAGGGACAATACAGAAGGCCAACAGCCACGTTTAGGATGCCACTAAGTTTACTCAGTGTTTGCTAGTCTAATGGCTTAGTAACAATGAGTTTGAGTGTGCTATGCAGGCAGACGTGCTGCAAATATCTTTGCACTAGTGGGACAATACAGAAGTCCAACAGCCACGTTTAGGATGCCACTAAGTTTACTCAGTGTTTGCTAGTATAATGGCTTAGTAACAATGAGTTTGAGTGTGCAATGCAGGCAGACGTGCTGCAAATATCTTTGCACTAGTGGGACAATACAGAAGGCCAACAGCCACGTTTAGGATGCCACTAAGTTTACTCAGTGTTTGCTAGTATAATGGCTTAGTAACAATGAGTTTGAGTGTGCAATGCAGGCAGACAAGCTGCAAATATCTTTGCACTAGTGGGACAATACAGAAGGCCAACAGCCACGTTTAGGATGCCACTAAGTTTACTCAGTGTTTGCTAGTATATTGGCTTAGTAACAATGAGTTTGAGTGTGCTATGCAGGCAGACGTCCTGCAAAAATCTTTGCACTAGTGGGACAATACAGAAGGCCAACAGCCACGTTTAGGATGCCACTAAGTTTCCTCAGTGTTTGCTAGTATAATGGCTTAGTAACAATGATTTTGAGTGTGCAATGCAGGCAGACGTGCTGCAAATATCTTTGCACTAGAGGGACAATACAGAAGGCCAACAGCCACGTTTAGGATGCCACTAAGTTTACTCAGTGTTTGCTAGTCTAATGGCTTAGTAACAATGAGTTTGAGTGTGCTATGCAGGCAGACGTGCTGCAAATATCTTTGCACTAGTGGGACAATACAGAAGTCCAACAGCCACGTTTAGGATGCCACTAAGTTTACTCAGTGTTTGCTAGTATAATGGCTTAGTAACAATGAGTTTGAGTGTGCAATGCAGGCAGACGTGCTGCAAATATCTTTGCACTAGAGGGACAATACAGAAGGCCAACAGCCACGTTTAGGATGCCACTAAGTTTACTCAGTGTTTGCTAGTCTAATGGCTTAGTAACAATGAGTTTGAGTGTGCTATGCAGGCAGACGTGCTGCAAATATCTTTGCACTAGTGGGACAATACAGAAGTCCAACAGCCACGTTTAGGATGCCACTAAGTTTACTCAGTGTTTGCTAGTATAATGGCTTAGTAACAATGAGTTTGAGTGTGCAATGCAGGCAGACAAGCTGCAAATATCTTTGCACTAGTGGGACAATACAGAAGGCCAACAGCCACGTTTAGGATGCCACTAAGTTTACTCAGTGTTTGCTAGTATAATGGCTTAGTAACAATAAGTTTGAGTGTGCAATGCAGGCAGACGTGCTGGAAATATCTTTGCACTAGTGGGACAATACAGAAGTCCAACAACCACGTTTAGGATGCCACTAAGATTACTCAGTGTTTGCTAGTATAATGGCTTAGTAACAATGAGTTTAAGTGTGCAATGCAGGCAGACGTGCTGCAAATATCTTTGCACTAGTGGGACAATACAGAAGTCCAACAGCCACGTTTAGGATGCCACTAAGTTTCCTTAGTGTTTGCTAGTATAATGGCTTAGTAACAATGAGTTTGAGTGTGCAATGCAGGCAGACATGCTGCAAATATCTTTGCACTAGTGGGACAATACAGAAGTCCAACAGCCACGTTTAGGATGCCACTAAGTTTAATCAGTGTTTACTAGTATATTGGCTTAGTAACAATGAGTTTGAGTGTGCAATGCAGGCAGACGTGCTGCAAATATGTTTGCACTAGTGGGACAATACAGAAGTCCAACAGCCACGTTTAGGATTCCACTAAGTTTACTCAGTGTTTGCTAGTATAATGGCTTAGTAACAATGAGTTTGAGTGTGCAATGCAGGCAGACGTGCTGCAAATATCTTTGCACTAGTGGGACAATACAGAAGGCCAACAGCCACGTTTAGGATGCCACTAAGTTTACTCAGTGTTTGCTAGTATAATGGCTTAGTAACAATGAGTTTGAGTGTGCAATGCAGGCAGACGTGCTGCAAATGTCTTTGCACTAGTGGGACAATACAGAAGTCCAACAGCCACGTTTAGGATGCCACTAAGTTTACTGAGTGTTTGCTAGTATAATGGCTTAGTAACAATAAGTTTGAGTGTGCAATGCAGGCAGACGTGCTGCAAATATCTTTGCACTAGTGGGACAATACAGAAGTCCAACAGCCACGTTTAGGATGCCACTAAGTTTACTCAGTGTTTGCTAGTATAATGGCTTAGTAAC
Organism: Anomaloglossus baeobatrachus; assembly: GCF_048569485.1. Classification (NCBI taxonomy): domain Eukaryota; kingdom Metazoa; phylum Chordata; class Amphibia; order Anura; family Aromobatidae; genus Anomaloglossus; species Anomaloglossus baeobatrachus. Next base: position 666,024,169 of record NC_134355.1, on the reverse strand, counting down.
AATGATTTTGAGTGTGCAATGCAGGCAGACGTGCTGCAAATATCTTTGCACTAGTGGGACAATACAGAAGGCCAACAGCCACGTTTAGGATGCCACTAAGTTTACTCAGTCGTTGCTGGTGTAATGGTTTAGTAACAATGAGTTTGAGTGTGCTATGCAGGCAGACGTGCTGCAAATATCTTTGCACTAGTGGGACAATACAGAAGTCCAACAGCCACGTTTAGGATGCCACTAAGTTTACTCAGTGTTTGCTAGTATAATGGCTTAGTAAAAATGAGTTTGAGTGTGCAATGCAGGCAGACGTGCTGCAAAAATCTTTGCACTAGTGGGACAATACAGAAGTCCAACAGCCACGTTTAGGATGCCACTAAGTTTACTCAGTGTTTGCTAGTATAATGGCTTAGTAACAATGAGTTTGAGTGTGCAATGCAGGCAGACGTGCTGCAAATATCTTTGCACTAGTGGGACAATACAGAAGTCCAACAGCCACGTTTAGGATGCCACTAAGTTTCCTTAGTGTTTGCTAGTATAATGGCTTAGTAACAATGAGTTTGAGTGTGCAATGCAGGCAGACGTGCTGCAAATATCTTTGCACTAGTGGGACAATACAGAAGTCCAACAGCCACGTTTAGGATGCCACTAAGTTTAATCAGTGTTTACTAGTATATTGGCTTAGTAACAATGAGTTTGAGTGTGCAATGCAGGCAGACGTGCTGCAAATATCTTTGCACTAGTGGGACAATACAGAAGTCCAACAGCCACGTTTAGGATTACACTAAGTTTACTTAGTGTTTGCTAGTATAATGGCTTAGTAACAATGAGTTTGAGTGTGCAATGCAGGCAGACGTGCTGCAAATATCTTTGCACTAGTGGGACAATACAGAAGGCCAACAGCCACGTTTAGGATGCCACTAAGTTTACCTAGTGTTTGCTAGTATAATGGCTTAGTAACAATGAGTTTGAGTGTGCTGTGCAGGCAGACGTGCTGCAAATGTCTTTGCACTAGTGGGACAATACAGAAGTCCAACAGCCACGTTTAGGATGCCACTAAGTTTACTCAGTGTTTGCTAGTATAATGGCTTAGTAACAATAAGTTTGAGTGTGCAATGCAGGCAGACGTGCTGCAAATATCTTTGCACTAGTGGGACAATACAGAAGGCCAACAGCCACGTTTAGGATGCCACTAAGTTTACTCAGTGTTTGCTAGTATAATGGTTTAGTAACAATGAGTTTGAGTGTGCTATGCAGGCAGACGTGCTGCAAATATCTTTGCACTAGTGGGACAATACAGAAGTCCAACAGCCCCGTTTAGGATGCCACTAAGTTTCCTTAGTGTTTGCTAGTATAATGGCTTAGTAACAATGAGTTTGAGTGTGCAATGCAGGCAGACGTGCTGCAAATATCTTTGCACTAGTGGGACAATACAGAAGTCCAACAGCCACGTTTAGGATGCCACTAAGTTTAATCAGTATTTACTAGTATATTGGCTTAGTAACAATGAGTTTGAGTGTGCAATGCAGGCAGACATGCTGCAAATATCTTTGCACTAGTGGGACAATACAGAAGTCCAACAGCCACGTTTAGGATGCCACTAAGTTTACTCAGTGTTTGCTAGTATAATGGCTTAGTAACAATGAGTTTGAGTGTGCAATGCAGGCAGACGTGCTGCAAATATCTTTACACTAGTGGGACAATACAGAAGGCCAACAGCCACGTTTAGGATGCCACTAAGTTTACTCAGTGTTTGCTAGTATAATGGCTTAGTAACAATGAGTTTGAGTGTGCAATGCAGGCAGACGTGCTGCAAATGTCTTTGCACTAGTGGGACAATACAGAAGTCCAACAGCCACGTTTAGGATGCCACTAAGTTTACTCAGTGTTTGTTAGTATAATGGCTTAGTAACAATAAGTTTGAGTGTGCAATGCAGGCAGACGTGCTGCAAATATCTTTGCACTAGTGGGACAATACAGAAGTCCAACAGCCACGTTTAGGATGCCACTAAGTTTACTCAGTGTTTGCTAGTATAATGGCTTAGTAACAATGAGTTTGAGTGTGCAATGCAGGCAGACGTGCTGCAAATATCTTTGCACTAGTGGGGCAATACAGAAGTCCAACAGCCACGTTTAGGATGCCACTAAGTTTAATCAGTATTTTCTAGTATATTGGCTTAGTAACAATGAGTTTGAATGTGCAATGCAGGCAGACGTGCTGCAAATATCTTTGCACTAGTGGGACAATACAGAAGTCCAACAGCCACGTTTAGGATGCCACTAAGTTTACTCAGTGTTTGCTAGTATAATGGCTTAGTAACAATGAGTTTGAGTGTGCAATGCAGGCAGACGTGCTGCAAATATCTTTACACTAGTGGGACAATACAGAAGGCCAACAGCCACGTTTAGGATGCCACTAAGTTTACTCAGTGTTTGCTAGTATAATGGCTTAGTAACAATGAGTTTGAGTGTGCAATGCAGGCAGACGTGCTGCAAATGTCTTTGCACTAGTGGGACAATACAGAAGTCCAACAGCCACGTTTAGGATGCCACTAAGTTTACTCAGTGTTTGCTAGTATAATGGCTTAGTAACAATGAGTTTGAGTGTGCAATGCAGGCAGACGTGCTGCAAATATCTTTGCACTAGTGGGACAATACAGAAGGCCAAAAGCCACGTTTAGGATGCCACTAAGTTTAATCAGTGTTTGCTAGTATAATGGCTTAGTAACAATGAGTTTGAGTGTGCAATGCAGGCAGACAAGCTGCAAATATCTTTGCACTAGTGGGACAATACAGAAGGCCAACAGCCACGTTTAGGATGCCACTAAGTTTACTCAGTGTTTGCTAGTATATTGGCTTAGTAACAATGAGTTTGAGTGTGCTATGCAGGCAGACGTGCTGCAAATATCTTTGCACTAGTGGGACAATACAGAAGGCCAACAGCCACGTTTAGGATGCCACTAAGTTTACTCAGTGTTTGCTAGTATAATGGCTTAGTAACAATGAGTTTGAGTGTGCAATGCAGGCAGACGTGCTGCAAAAATCTTTACACTAGTGGGACAATACAGAAGGCCAACAGCCACGTTTAGGATGCCACTAAGTTTACTCAGTGTTTGCTAGTATAATGGCTTAGTAACAATGAGTTTGAGTGTGCAATGCAGGCAGACGTGCTGCAAATGTCTTTGCACTAGTGGGACAATACAGAAGTCCAACAGCCACGTTTAGGATGCCACTAAGTTTACTCAGTGTTTGCTAGCAAATGGCTTAGTAACAATAAGTTTGAGTGTGCAATGCAGGCAGACGTGCTGCAAATATCTTTGCACTAGTGGGACAATACAGAAGTCCAACAGCCACGTTTAGGATGCCACTAAGTTTACTCAGTGTTTGCTAGTATAATGGCTTAGTAACAATGAGTTTGAGTGTGCAATGCAGGCAGACGTGCTGCAAATATCTTTGCACTAGTGGGACAATACAGAAGGCCAACAGCCACGTTTAGGATGCCACTAAGTTTACTCAGTCATTGCTAGTGTAATGGTTTAGTAACAATGAGTTTGAGTGTTCTATGCAGGCAGACGTGCTGCAAATATCTTTGCACTAGTGGGACAATACAGAAGTCCAACAGCCACGTTTAGGATGCCACTAAGTTTACTCAGTGTTTGCTAGTATAATGGCTTAGTAACAATAAGTTTGAGTGTGCAATGCAGGCAGACGTGCTGCAAATATCTTTGCACTAGTGGGACAATACAGAAGTCCAACAGCCACGTTTAGGATGCCACTAAGTTTACTCAATGTTTGCTAGTATAATGGCTTAGTAACAATGAGTTTGAGTGTGCTATGCAGGCAGACGTGCTGCAAATATCTTTGCACTAGTGGGACAATACAGAAGGCCAACAGCCACGTTTAGGATGCCACTAAGTTTACTCAGTGTTTGCTAGTATAATGGCTTAGTAACAATGAGTTTGATTGTGCAATGCAGGCAGACGTGCTGCAAAAATCTTTGCACTAGTGGCACAATACAGAAGTCCAACAGCCACGTTTAGGATGCCACTAAGTTTACTCAGTGTTTGCTAGTATAATGGCTTAGTAACAATGAGTTTGAGTGTGCAATGCAGGCAGACGTGCTGCAAATATCTTTGCACTAGTGGGACAATACAGAAGTCCAACAGCCACATTAAGGATGCCGCAAAGTTTACTCAGTGTTTTCTAGTATAATGGCTTAGTAACAATGAGTTTGAGTGTGCAATGCAGGCAGACGTGCTGCAAATATCTTTGCACTAGTGGGACAATACAGAAGGCCAACAGCCACGTTTAGGATGCCACTAAGTTTACTCAGTCATTGCTAGTGTAATGGTTTAGTAACAATGAGTTTGAGTGTTCTATGCAGGCAGACGTGCTGCAAATATCTTTGCACTAGTGGGACAATACAGAAGTCCAACAGCCACGTTTAGGATGCCACTAAGTTTAATCAGTATTTACTAGTATATTGGCTTAGTAACAATGAGTTTGAGTGTTCTATGCAGGCAGACGTGCTGCAAATATCTTTGCACTAGTGGGACAATACAGAAGTCCAACAGCCACGTTTAGGATGCCACTAAGTTTACTCAGTGTTTGCTAGTATAATGGCTTAGTAACAATGAGTTTGAGTGTGCAATGCAGGCAGACGTGCTGCAAATATCTTTGCACTAGTGGGACAATACAGAAGGCCAACAGCCACGTTTAGGATGCCACTAAGTTTACTCAGTGTTTGCTAGTATAATGGCTTAGTAACAATGAGTTTGAGTGTGCAATGCAGGCAGACAAGCTGCAAATATCTTTGCACTAGTGGGACAATACAGAAGGCCAACAGCCACGTTTAGGATGCCACTAAGTTTACTCAGTGTTTGCTAGTATAATGGCTTAGTAACAATAAGTTTGAGTGTGCAATGCAGGCAGACGTGCTGGAAATATCTTTGCACTAGTGGGACAATACAGAAGTCCAACAACCACGTTTAGGATGCCACTAAGATTACTCAGTGTTTGCTAGTATAATGGCTTAGTAACAATGAGTTTAAGTGTGCAATGCAGGCAGACGTGCTGCAAATATCTTTGCACTAGTGGGACAATACAGAAGTCCAACAGCCACGTTTAGGATGCCACTAAGTTTCCTTAGTGTTTGCTAGTATAATGGCTTAGTAACAATGAGTTTGAGTGTGCAATGCAGGCAGACATGCTGCAAATATCTTTGCACTAGTGGGACAATACAGAAGTCCAACAGCCACGTTTAGGATGCCACTAAGTTTAATCAGTGTTTACTAGTATATTGGCTTAGTAACAATGAGTTTGAGTGTGCAATGCAGGCAGACGTGCTGCAAATATGTTTGCACTAGTGGGACAATACAGAAGTCCAACAGCCACGTTTAGGATTCCACTAAGTTTACTCAGTGTTTGCTAGTATAATGGCTTAGTAACAATGAGTTTGAGTGTGCAATGCAGGCAGACGTGCTGCAAATATCTTTGCACTAGTGGGACAATACAGAAGGCCAACAGCCACGTTTAGGATGCCACTAAGTTTACTCAGTGTTTGCTAGTATAATGGCTTAGTAACAATGAGTTTGAGTGTGCAATGCAGGCAGACGTGCTGCAAATGTCTTTGCACTAGTGGGACAATACAGAAGTCCAACAGCCACGTTTAGGATGCCACTAAGTTTACTGAGTGTTTGCTAGTATAATGGCTTAGTAACAATAAGTTTGAGTGTGCAATGCAGGCAGACGTGCTGCAAATATCTTTGCACTAGTGGGACAATACAGAAGTCCAACAGCCACGTTTAGGATGCCACTAAGTTTACTCAGTGTTTGCTAGTATAATGGCTTAGTAACAATGATTTTGAGTGTGCAATGCAGGCAGACGTGCTGCAAATATCTTTGCACTAGTGGGACAATACAGAAGGCCAACAGCCACGTTTAGGATGCCACTAAGTTTACTCAGTCGTTGCTGGTGTAATGGTTTAGTAACAATGAGTTTGAGTGTGCTATGCAGGCAGACGTGCTGCAAATATCTTTGCACTAGTGGGACAATACAGAAGTCCAACAGCCACGTTTAGGATGCCACTAAGTTTACTCAGTGTTTGCTAGTATAATGGCTTAGTAAAAATGAGTTTGAGTGTGCAATGCAGGCAGACGTGCTGCAAAAATCTTTGCACTAGTGGGACAATACAGAAGTCCAACAGCCACGTTTAGGATGCCACTAAGTTTACTCAGTGTTTGCTAGTATAATGGCTTAGTAACAATGAGTTTGAGTGTGCAATGCAGGCAGACGTGCTGCAAATATCTTTGCACTAGTGGGACAATACAGAAGTCCAACAGCCACGTTTAGGATGCCACTAAGTTTCCTTAGTGTTTGCTAGTATAATGGCTTAGTAACAATGAGTTTGAGTGTGCAATGCAGGCAGACGTGCTGCAAATATCTTTGCACTAGTGGGACAATACAGAAGTCCAACAGCCACGTTTAGGATGCCACTAAGTTTAATCAGTGTTTACTAGTATATTGGCTTAGTAACAATGAGTTTGAGTGTGCAATGCAGGCAGACGTGCTGCAAATATCTTTGCACTAGTGGGACAATACAGAAGTCCAACAGCCACGTTTAGGATTACACTAAGTTTACTTAGTGTTTGCTAGTATAATGGCTTAGTAACAATGAGTTTGAGTGTGCAATGCAGGCAGACGTGCTGCAAATATCTTTGCACTAGTGGGACAATACAGAAGGCCAACAGCCACGTTTAGGATGCCACTAAGTTTACCTAGTGTTTGCTAGTATAATGGCTTAGTAACAATGAGTTTGAGTGTGCTGTGCAGGCAGACGTGCTGCAAATGTCTTTGCACTAGTGGGACAATACAGAAGTCCAACAGCCACGTTTAGGATGCCACTAAGTTTACTCAGTGTTTGCTAGTATAATGGCTTAGTAACAATAAGTTTGAGTGTGCAATGCAGGCAGACGTGCTGCAAATATCTTTGCACTAGTGGGACAATACAGAAGGCCAACAGCCACGTTTAGGATGCCACTAAGTTTACTCAGTGTTTGCTAGTATAATGGTTTAGTAACAATGAGTTTGAGTGTGCTATGCAGGCAGACGTGCTGCAAATATCTTTGCACTAGTGGGACAATACAGAAGTCCAACAGCCCCGTTTAGGATGCCACTAAGTTTCCTTAGTGTTTGCTAGTATAATGGCTTAGTAACAATGAGTTTGAGTGTGCAATGCAGGCAGACGTGCTGCAAATATCTTTGCACTAGTGGGACAATACAGAAGTCCAACAGCCACGTTTAGGATGCCACTAAGTTTAATCAGTATTTACTAGTATATTGGCTTAGTAACAATGAGTTTGAGTGTGCAATGCAGGCAGACATGCTGCAAATATCTTTGCACTAGTGGGACAATACAGAAGTCCAACAGCCACGTTTAGGATGCCACTAAGTTTACTCAGTGTTTGCTAGTATAATGGCTTAGTAACAATGAGTTTGAGTGTGCAATGCAGGCAGACGTGCTGCAAATATCTTTACACTAGTGGGACAATACAGAAGGCCAACAGCCACGTTTAGGATGCCACTAAGTTTACTCAGTGTTTGCTAGTATAATGGCTTAGTAACAATGAGTTTGAGTGTGCAATGCAGGCAGACGTGCTGCAAATGTCTTTGCACTAGTGGGACAATACAGAAGTCCAACAGCCACGTTTAGGATGCCACTAAGTTTACTCAGTGTTTGTTAGTATAATGGCTTAGTAACAATAAGTTTGAGTGTGCAATGCAGGCAGACGTGCTGCAAATATCTTTGCACTAGTGGGACAATACAGAAGTCCAACAGCCACGTTTAGGATGCCACTAAGTTTACTCAGTGTTTGCTAGTATAATGGCTTAGTAACAATGAGTTTGAGTGTGCAATGCAGGCAGACGTGCTGCAAATATCTTTGCACTAGTGGGGCAATACAGAAGTCCAACAGCCACGTTTAGGATGCCACTAAGTTTAATCAGTATTTTCTAGTATATTGGCTTAGTAACAATGAGTTTGAATGTGCAATGCAGGCAGACGTGCTGCAAATATCTTTGCACTAGTGGGACAATACAGAAGTCCAACAGCCACGTTTAGGATGCCACTAAGTTTACTCAGTGTTTGCTAGTATAATGGCTTAGTAACAATGAGTTTGAGTGTGCAATGCAGGCAGACGTGCTGCAAATATCTTTACACTAGTGGGACAATACAGAAGGCCAACAGCCACGTTTAGGATGCCACTAAGTTTACTCAGTGTTTGCTAGTATAATGGCTTAGTAACAATGAGTTTGAGTGTGCAATGCAGGCAGACGTGCTGCAAATGTCTTTGCACTAGTGGGACAATACAGAAGTCCAACAGCCACGTTTAGGATGCCACTAAGTTTACTCAGTGTTTGCTAGTATAATGGCTTAGTAACAATGAGTTTGAGTGTGCAATGCAGGCAGACGTGCTGCAAATATCTTTGCACTAGTGGGACAATACAGAAGGCCAAAAGCCACGTTTAGGATGCCACTAAGTTTAATCAGTGTTTGCTAGTATAATGGCTTAGTAACAATGAGTTTGAGTGTGCAATGCAGGCAGACAAGCTGCAAATATCTTTGCACTAGTGGGACAATACAGAAGGCCAACAGCCACGTTTAGGATGCCACTAAGTTTACTCAGTGTTTGCTAGTATATTGGCTTAGTAACAATGAGTTTGAGTGTGCTATGCAGGCAGACGTGCTGCAAATATCTTTGCACTAGTGGGACAATACAGAAGGCCAACAGCCACGTTTAGGATGCCACTAAGTTTACTCAGTGTTTGCTAGTATAATGGCTTAGTAACAATGAGTTTGAGTGTGCAATGCAGGCAGACGTGCTGCAAAAATCTTTACACTAGTGGGACAATACAGAAGGCCAACAGCCACGTTTAGGATGCCACTAAGTTTACTCAGTGTTTGCTAGTATAATGGCTTAGTAACAATGAGTTTGAGTGTGCAATGCAGGCAGACGTGCTGCAAATGTCTTTGCACTAGTGGGACAATACAGAAGTCCAACAGCCACGTTTAGGATGCCACTAAGTTTACTCAGTGTTTGCTAGCAAATGGCTTAGTAACAATAAGTTTGAGTGTGCAATGCAGGCAGACGTGCTGCAAATATCTTTGCACTAGTGGGACAATACAGAAGTCCAACAGCCACGTTTAGGATGCCACTAAGTTTACTCAGTGTTTGCTAGTATAATGGCTTAGTAACAATGAGTTTGAGTGTGCAATGCAGGCAGACGTGCTGCAAATATCTTTGCACTAGTGGGACAATACAGAAGGCCAACAGCCACGTTTAGGATGCCACTAAGTTTACTCAGTCATTGCTAGTGTAATGGTTTAGTAACAATGAGTTTGAGTGTTCTATGCAGGCAGACGTGCTGCAAATATCTTTGCACTAGTGGGACAATACAGAAGTCCAACAGCCACGTTTAGGATGCCACTAAGTTTACTCAGTGTTTGCTAGTATAATGGCTTAGTAACAATAAGTTTGAGTGTGCAATGCAGGCAGACGTGCTGCAAATATCTTTGCACTAGTGGGACAATACAGAAGTCCAACAGCCACGTTTAGGATGCCACTAAGTTTACTCAATGTTTGCTAGTATAATGGCTTAGTAACAATGAGTTTGAGTGTGCTATGCAGGCAGACGTGCTGCAAATATCTTTGCACTAGTGGGACAATACAGAAGGCCAACAGCCACGTTTAGGATGCCACTAAGTTTACTCAGTGTTTGCTAGTATAATGGCTTAGTAACAATGAGTTTGATTGTGCAATGCAGGCAGACGTGCTGCAAAAATCTTTGCACTAGTGGCACAATACAGAAGTCCAACAGCCACGTTTAGGATGCCACTAAGTTTACTCAGTGTTTGCTAGTATAATGGCTTAGTAACAATGAGTTTGAGTGTGCAATGCAGGCAGACGTGCTGCAAATATCTTTGCACTAGTGGGACAATACAGAAGTCCAACAGCCACATTAAGGATGCCGCAAAGTTTACTCAGTGTTTTCTAGTATAATGGCTTAGTAACAATGAGTTTGAGTGTGCAATGCAGGCAGACGTGCTGCAAATATCTTTGCACTAGTGGGACAATACAGAAGGCCAACAGCCACGTTTAGGATGCCACTAAGTTTACTCAGTCATTGCTAGTGTAATGGTTTAGTAACAATGAGTTTGAGTGTTCTATGCAGGCAGACGTGCTGCAAATATCTTTGCACTAGTGGGACAATACAGAAGTCCAACAGCCACGTTTAGGATGCCACTAAGTTTAATCAGTATTTACTAGTATATTGGCTTAGTAACAATGAGTTTGAGTGTGCAATGCAGGCAGACGTGCTGCAAATATCTTTGCACTAGTGGGACAATACAGAAGTCCAACAGCCACGTTTAGGATGCCACTAAGTTTACTCAGTGTTTGCTAGTATAATGGCTTAGTAACAATGAGTTTGAGTGTGCAATGCAGGCAGACGTGCTGCAAATATCTTTACACTAGTGGGACAATACAGAAGGCCAACAGCCACGTTTAGGATGCCACTAAGTTTACTCAGTGTTTGCTAGTATAATGGCTTAGTAACAATGAGTTTGAGTGTGCAATGCAGGCAGACGTGCTGCAAATGTCTTTGCACTAGTGGGACAATACAGAAGTCCAACAGCCACATTTAGGATGCCACTAAGTTTACTCAGTGTTTGCTAGTATAATGGCTTAGTAACAATAAGTTTGAGTGTGCAATGCAGGCAGACGTGCTGCAAATATCTTTGCACTAGTGGGACAATACAGAAGTCCAACAGCCACGTTTAGGATGCCACTAAGTTTACTCAGTGTTTGCTAGTATAATGGCTTAGTAACAATGAGTTTGAGTGTGCAATGCAGGCAGACGTGCTGCAAATATCTTTGCACTAGTGGGACAATACAGAAGGCCAACAGCCACGTTTAGGATGCCACTAAGTTTACTCAGTCGTTGCTAGTGTAATGGTTTAGTAACAATGAGTTTGAGTGTGCTATGCAGGCAGACGTGCTGCAAATATCTTTGCACTAGTGGGACAATACAGAAGTCCAACAGCCACGTTTAGGATGCCACTAAGTTTACTCAGTGTTTGCTAGTATAATGGCTTAGTAACAATGAGTTTGAGTGTGCAATGCAGGCAGACGTGCTGCAAAAATCTTTGCACTAGTGGGACAATACAGAAGTCCAACAGCCACGTTTAGGATGCCACTAAGTTTACTCAGTGTTTGCTAGTATAATGGCTTAGTAACAATGAGTTTGAGTGTGCAATGCAGTTAGACGTGCTGCAAATATCTTTGCACTAGTGGGACAATACAGAAGTCCAACAGCCACGTTTAGGATGCCACTAAGTTTCCTTAGTGTTTGCTAGTATAATGGCTTAGTAACAATGAGTTTGAGTGTGCAATGCAGGCAGACGTGCTGCAAATATCTTTGCACTAGTGGGACAATACAGAAGTCCAACAGCCACGTTTAGGATGCCACTAAGTTTAATCAGTGTTTACTAGTATATTGGCTTAGTAACAATGAGTTTGAGTGTGCAATGCAGGCAGACGTGCTGCAAATATCTTTGCACTAGTGGGACAATACAGAAGTCCAACAGCCACGTTTAGGATTACACTAAGTTTACTTAGTGTTTGCTAGTATAATGGCTTAGTAACAATGAGTTTGAGTGTGCAATGCAGGCAGATGTGCTGCAAATATCTTTGCACTAGTGGGACAATACAGAAGGCCAACAGCCACGTTTAGGATGCCACTAAGTTTACCTAGTGTTTGCTAGTATAATGGCTTAGTAACAATGAGTTTGAGTGTGCTATGCAGGCAGACGTGCTGCAAATGTCTTTGCACTAGTGGGACAATACAGAAGTCCAACAGCCACGTTTAGGATGCCACTAAGTTTACTCAGTGTTTGCTAGTATAATGGCTTAGTAACAATAAGTTTGAGTGTGCAATGCAGGCAGACGTGCTGCAAATATCTTTGCACTAGTGGGACAATACAGAAGTCCAACAGCCACGTTTAGGATGCCACTAAGTTTACTCAGTGTTTGCTAGTATAATGGCTTAGTAACAATGAGTTTGAGTGTGCAATGCAGGCAGACGTGCTGCAAATATCTTTGCACTAGTGGGACAATACAGAAGTCCAACAGCCACGTTTAGGATGCCACTAAGTTTACTCAGTGTTTGCTAGTATAATGGCTTAGTAACAATGAGTTTGAGTGTGCAATGCAGGCAGACGTGCTGCAAATATCTTTGCACTAGTGGGACAATACAGAAGGCCAAAAGCCACGTTTAGGATGCCACTAAGTTTAATCAGTGTTTGCTAGTATAATGGCTTAGTAACAATGAGTTTGAGTGTGCAATGCAGGCAGACAAGCTGCAAATATCTTTGCACTAGTGGGACAATACAGAAGGCCAACAGCCACGTTTAGGATGCCACTAAGTTTACTCAGTGTTTGCTAGTATATTGGCTTAGTAACAATGAGTTTGAGTGTGCTATGCAGGCAGACGTGCTGCAAATATCTTTGCACTAGTGGGACAATACAGAAGGCCAACAGCCACGTTTAGGATGCCACTAAGTTTACTCAGTGTTTGCTAGTATAATGGCTTAGTAACAATGAGTTTGAGTGTGCAATGCAGGCAGACGTGCTGCAAAAATCTTTACACTAGTGGGACAATACAGAAGGCCAACAGCCACGTTTAGGATGCCACTAAGTTTACTCAGTGTTTGCTAGTATAATGGCTTAGTAACAATGAGTTTGAGTGTGCAATGCAGGCAGACGTGCTGCAAATGTCTTTGCACTAGTGGGACAATACAGAAGTCCAACAGCCACGTTTAGGATGCCACTAAGTTTACTCAGTGTTTGCTAGCAAATGGCTTAGTAACAATAAGTTTGAGTGTGCAATGCAGGCAGACGTGCTGCAAATATCTTTGCACTAGTGGGACAATACAGAAGTCCAACAGCCACGTTTAGGATGCCACTAAGTTTACTCAGTGTTTGCTAGTATAATGGCTTAGTAACAATGAGTTTGAGTGTGCAATGCAGGCAGACGTGCTGCAAATATCTTTGCACTAGTGGGACAATACAGAAGGCCAACAGCCACGTTTAGGATGCCACTAAGTTTACTCAGTCATTGCTAGTGTAATGGTTTAGTAACAATGAGTTTGAGTGTTCTATGCAGGCAGACGTGCTGCAAATATCTTTGCACTAGTGGGACAATACAGAAGTCCAACAGCCACGTTTAGGATGCCACTAAGTTTACTCAGTGTTTGCTAGTATAATGGCTTAGTAACAATAAGTTTGAGTGTGCAATGCAGGCAGACGTGCTGCAAATATCTTTGCACTAGTGGGACAATACAGAAGTCCAACAGCCACGTTTAGGATGCCACTAAGTTTACTCAATGTTTGCTAGTATAATGGCTTAGTAACAATGAGTTTGAGTGTGCTATGCAGGCAGACGTGCTGCAAATATCTTTGCACTAGTGGGACAATACAGAAGGCCAACAGCCACGTTTAGGATGCCACTAAGTTTACTCAGTGTTTGCTAGTATAATGGCTTAGTAACAATGAGTTTGAGTGTGCAATGCAGGCAGACGTGCTGCAAATATCTTTGCACTAGTGGGACAATACAGAAGGCCAACAGCCACGTTTAGGATGCCACTAAGTTTACTCAGTCATTGCTAGTGTAATGGTTTAGTAACAATGAGTTTGAGTGTTCTATGCAGGCAGACGTGCTGCAAATATCTTTGCACTAGTGGGACTATACAGAAGTCCAACAGCCACGTTTAGGATGCCACTAAGTTTACTCAGTGTTTGCTAGTATAATGGCTTAGTAACAATGAGTTTGAGTGTGCAATGCAGGCAGACGTGCTGCAAATATCTTTACACTAGTGGGACAATACAGAAGGCCAACAGCCACGTTTAGGATGCCACTAAGTTTACTCAGTGTTTGCTAGTATAATGGCTTAGTAACAATGAGTTTGAGTGTGCAATGCAGGCAGACGTGCTGCAAATATCTTTACACTAGTGGGACAATACAGAAGGCCAACAGCCACGTTTAGGATGCCACTAAGTTTACTCAGTGTTTGCTAGTATAATGGCTTAGTAACAATGAGTTTGAGTGTGCAATGCAGGCAGACGTGCTGCAAATGTCTTTGCACTAGTGGGACAATACAGAAGTCCAACAGCCACATTTAGGATGCCACTAAGTTTACTCAGTGTTTGCTAGTATAATGGCTTAGTAACAATAAGTTTGAGTGTGCAATGCAGGCAGATGTGCTGCAAATATCTTTGCACTAGTGGGACAATACAGAAGTCCAACAGCCACGTTTAGGATGCCACTAAGTTTACCTAGTGTTTGCTAGTATAATGGCTTAGTAACAATGAGTTTGAGTGTGCTATGCAGGCAGACGTGCTGCAAATGTCTTTGCACTAGTGGGACAATACAGAAGTCCAACAGCCACGTTTAGGATGCCACTAAGTTTACTCAGTGTTTGCTAGTATAATGGCTTAGTAACAATAAGTTTGAGTGTGCAATGCAGGCAGACGTGCTGCAAATATCTTTGCACTAGTGGGACAATACAGAAGTCCAACAGCCACGTTTAGGATGCCACTAAGTTTACTCAGTGTTTGCTAGTATAATGGCTTAGTAACAATGAGTTTGAGTGTGCAATGCAGGCAGACGTGCTGCAAATATCTTTACACTAGTGGGACAATACAGAAGGCCAACAGCCACGTTTAGGATGCCACTAAGTTTACTCAGTGTTTGCTAGTATAATGGCTTAGTAACAATGAGTTTGAGTGTGCAATGCAGGCAGACGTGCTGCAAATGTCTTTGCACTAGTGGGACAATACAGAAGTCCAACAGCCACGTTTAGGATGCCACTAAGTTTACTCAGTGTTTGCTAGTATAATGGCTTAGTAACAATAAGTTTGAGTGTGCAATGCAGGCAGACGTGCTGCAAATATCTTTGCACTAGTGGGACAATACAGAAGGCCAACAGCCACGTTTAGGATGCCACTAAGTTTACTCAGTCATTGCTAGTGTAATGGTTTAGTAACAATGAGTTTGAGTGTTCTATGCAGGCAGACGTGCTGCAAATATCTTTGCACTAGTGGGACAATACAGAAGTCCAACAGCCACGTTTAGGATGCCACTAAGTTTACTCAGTGTTTGCTAGTATAATGGCTTAGTAACAATGAGTTTAAGTGTGCAATGCAGGCAGATGTGCTGCAAATATCTTTGCACTAGTGGGACAATACAGAAGTCCAACAGCCACGTTTAGGATGCCACTAAGTTTACTCAGTGTTTGCTAGTATAATGGCTTAATGACAATGAGTTTGAGTGTGCAATGCAGGCAGACGTGCTGCAAATATCTTTGCACTAGTGGGACAATACAGAAGTCCAACAGCCACGTTTAGGATGCCACTAAGTTTCCTCAGTGTTTGCTAGTATAATGGCTTAGTAACAATGATTTTGAGTGTGCAATGCAGGCAGACGTGCTGCAAATATCTTTGCACTAGAGGGACAATACAGAAGGCCAACAGCCACGTTTAGGAAGCCACTAAGTTTACTCAGTGTTTGCTAGTATAATGGCTTAGTAACAATGAGTTTGAGTGTGCTATGCAGGCAGACGTGCTGCAAATATCTTTGCACTAGTGGGACAATACAGAAGTCCAACAGCCACGTTTAGGATGCCACTAAGTTTACTCAGTGTTTGCTAGTATAATGGCTTAGTAACAATGAGTTTGAGTGTGCAATGCAGGCAGACGTGCTGCAAATATCTTTGCACTAGTGGGACAATACAGAAGGCCAACAGCCACGTTTAGGATGCCACTAAGTTTACTCAGTGTTTGCTAGTATAATGGCTTAGTAACAATGAGTTTGAGTGTGCAATGCAGGCAGACAAGCTGCAAATATCTTTGCACTAGTGGGACAATACAGAAGGCCAACAGCCACGTTTAGGATGCCACTAAGTTTACTCAGTGTTTGCTAGTATATTGGCTTAGTAACAATGAGTTTGAGTGTGCTATGCAGGCAGACGTCCTGCAAAAATCTTTGCACTAGTGGGACAATACAGAAGGCCAACAGCCACGTTTAGGATGCCACTAAGTTTACTCAGTGTTTGCTAGTATAATGGCTTAGTAACAATAAGTTTGAGTGTGCAATGCAGGCAGACGTGCTGGAAATATCTTTGCACTAGTGGGACAATACAGAAGTCCAACAACCACGTTTAGGATGCCACTAAGATTACTCAGTGTTTGCTAGTATAATGGCTTAGTAACAATGAGTTTGAGTGTGCAATGCAGGCAGACGTGCTGCAAATATCTTTGCACTAGTGGGACAATACAGAAGTCCAACAGCCACGTTTAGGATGCCACTAAGTTTAATCAGTGTTTACTAGTATATTGGCTTAGTAACAATGAGTTTGAGTGTGCAATGCAGGCAGACGTGCTGCAAATATGTTTGCACTAGTGGGACAATACAGAAGTCCAACAGCCACGTTTAGGATTCCACTAAGTTTACTCAGTGTTTGCTAGTATAATGGCTTAGTAACAATAAGTTTGAGTGTGCAATGCAGGCAGACGTGCTGCAAATATCTTTGCACTAGTGGGACAATACAGAAGTCCAACAGCCACGTTTAGGATGCCACTAAGTTTACTCAGTGTTTGCTAGTATAATGGCTTAGTAACAATGATTTTGAGTGTGCAATGCAGGCAGACGTGCTGCAAATATCTTTGCACTAGTGGGACAATACAGAAGGCCAACAGCCACGTTTAGGATGCCACTAAGTTTACTCAGTCGTTGCTGGTGTAATGGTTTAGTAACAATGAGTTTGAGTGTGCTATGCAGGCAGACGTGCTGCAAATATCTTTGCACTAGTGGGACAATACAGAAGTCCAACAGCCACGTTTAGGATGCCACTAAGTTTACTCAGTGTTTGCTAGTATAATGGCTTAGTAACAATGAGTTTGAGTGTGCAATGCAGGCAGACGTGCTGCAAATATCTTTGCACTAGTGGGACAATACAGAAGTCCAACAGCCACGTTTAGGATGCCACTAAGTTTCCTTAGTGTTTGCTAGTATAATGGCTTAGTAACAATGAGTTTGAGTGTGCAATGCAGGCAGACGTGCTGCAAATATCTTTGCACTAGTGGGACAATACAGAAGTCCAACAGCCACGTTTAGGATTACACTAAGTTTACTTAGTGTTTGCTAGTATAATGGCTTAGTAACAATGAGTTTGAGTGTGCAATGCAGGCAGACGTGCTGCAAATATCTTTGCACTAGTGGGACAATACAGAAGGCCAACAGCCACGTTTAGGATGCCACTAAGTTTACCTAGTGTTTGCTAGTATAATGGCTTAGTAACAATGAGTTTGAGTGTGCTATGCAGGCAGACGTGCTGCAAATGTCTTTGCACTAGTGGGACAATACAGAAGTCCAACAGCCACGTTTAGGTTGCCACTAAGTTTACTCAGTGTTTGCTAGTATAATGGCTTAGTAACAATAAGTTTGAGTGTGCAATGCAGGCAGACGTGCTGCAAATATCTTTGCACTAGTGGGACAATACAGAAGGCCAACAGCCACATTTAGGATGCCACTAAGTTTACTCAGTGTTTGCTAGTATAATGGTTTAGTAACAATGAGTTTGAGTGTGCTATGCAGGCAGACGTGCTGCAAATATCTTTGCACTAGTGGGACAATACAGAAGTCCAACAGCCCCGTTTAGGATGCCACTAAGTTTCCTTAGTGTTTGCTAGTATAATGGCTTAGTAACAATGAGTTTGAGTGTGCAATGCAGGCAGACGTGCTGCAAATATCTTTGCACTAGTGGGACAATACAGAAGTCCAACAGCCACGTTTAGGATGCCACTAAGTTTAATCAGTGTTTGCTAGTATAATGGCTTAGTAACAATGAGTTTGAGTGTGCAATGCAGGCAGACGTGCTGCAAATATCTTTACACTAGTGGGACAATACAGAAGGCCAACAGCCACGTTTAGGATGCCACTAAGTTTACTCAGTGTTTGCTAGTATAATGGCTTAGTAACAATGAGTTTGAGTGTGCAATGCAGGCAGACGTGCTGCAAATGTCTTTGCACTAGTGGGACAATACAGAAGTCCAACAACCACGTTTAGGATGCCACTAAGTTTACTCAGTGTTTGTTAGTATAATGGCTTAGTAACAATAAGTTTGAGTGTGCAATGCAGGCAGACGTGCTGCAAATATCTTTGCACTAGTGGGACAATACAGAAGTCCAACAGCCACGTTTAGGATGCCACTAAGTTTACTCAGTGTTTGCTAGTATAATGGCTTAGTAACAATGAGTTTGAGTGTGCAATGCAGGCAGACGTGCTGCAAATATCTTTGCACTAGTGGGGCAATACAGAAGTCCAACAGCCACGTTTAGGATGCCACTAAGTTTAATCAGTATTTTCTAGTATATTGGCTTAGTAACAATGAGTTTGAATGTGCAATGCAGGCAGACGTGCTGCAAATATCTTTGCACTAGTGGGACAATACAGAAGTCCAACAGCCACGTTTAGGATGCCACTAAGTTTACTCAGTGTTTGCTAGTATAATGGCTTAGTAACAATGAGTTTGAGTGTGCAATGCAGGCAGACGTGCTGCAAATATCTTTACACTAGTGGGACAATACAGAAGGCCAACAGCCACGTTTAGGATGCCACTAAGTTTACTCAGTGTTTGCTAGTATAATGGCTTAGTAACAATGAGTTTGAGTGTGCAATGCAGGCAGACGTGCTGCAAATGTCTTTGCACTAGTGGGACAATACAGAAGTCCAACAGCCACGTTTAGGATGCCACTAAGTTTACTCAGTGTTTGCTAGTATAATGGCTTAGTAACAATAAGTTTGAGTGTGCAATGCAGGCAGACGTGCTGCAAATATCTTTGCACTAGTGGGACAATACAGAAGTCCAACAGCCACGTTTAGGATGCCACTAAGTTTACTCAGTGTTTGCTAGTATAATGGCTTAGTAACAATGAGTTTGAGTGTGCAATGCAGGCAGACGTGCTGCAAATATCTTTGCACTAGTGGGACAATACAGAAGGCCAAAAGCCACGTTTAGGATGCCACTAAGTTTAATCAGTGTTTGCTAGTATAATGGCTTAGTAACAATGAGTTTGAGTGTGCAATGCAGGCAGACAAGCTGCAAATATCTTTGCACTAGTGGGACAATACAGAAGGCCAACAGCCACGTTTAGGATGCCACTAAGTTTACTCAGTGTTTGCTAGTATATTGGCTTAGTAACAATGAGTTTGAGTGTGCTATGCAGGCAGACGTGCTGCAAATATCTTTGCACTAGTGGGACAATACAGAAGGCCAACAGCCACGTTTAGGATGCCACTAAGTTTACTCAGTGTTTGCTAGTATAATGGCTTAGTAACAATGAGTTTGAGTGTGCAATGCAGGCAGACGTGCTGCAAAAATCTTTACACTAGTGGGACAATACAGAAGGCCAACAGCCACGTTTAGGATGCCACTAAGTTTACTCAGTGTTTGCTAGTATAATGGCTTAGTAACAATGAGTTTGAGTGTGCAATGCAGGCAGACGTGCTGCAAATGTCTTTGCACTAGTGGGACAATACAGAAGTCCAACAGCCACGTTTAGGATGCCACTAAGTTTACTCAGTGTTTGCTAGCAAATGGCTTAGTAACAATAAGTTTGAGTGTGCAATGCAGGCAGCCGTGCTGCAAATATCTTTGCACTAGTGGGACAATACAGAAGTCCAACAGCCACGTTTAGGATGCCACTAAGTTTACTCAGTGTTTGCTAGTATAATGGCTTAGTAACAATGAGTTTGAGTGTGCAATGCAGGCAGACGTGCTGCAAATATCTTTGCACTAGTGGGACAATACAGAAGGCCAACAGCCACGTTTAGGATGCCACTAAGTTTACTCAGTCATTGCTAGTGTAATGGTTTAGTAACAATTAGTTTGAGTATTCTATGCAGGCAGACGTGCTGCAAATATCTTTGCACTAGTGGGACAATACAGAAGTCCAACAGCCACGTTTAGGATGCCACTAAGTTTACTCAGTGTTTGCTAGCAAATGGCTTAGTAACAATAAGTTTGAGTGTGCAATGCAGGCAGACGTGCTGCAAATATCTTTGCACTAGTGGGACAATACAGAAGTCCAACAGCCACGTTTAGGATGCCACTAAGTTTACTCAGTGTTTGCTAGTATAATGGCTTAGTAACAATGAGTTTGAGTGTGCAATGCAGGCAGACGTGCTGCAAATATCTTTGCACTAGTGGGACAATACAGAAGGCCAACAGCCACGTTTAGGATGCCACTAAGTTTACTCAGTCATTGCTAGTGTAATGGTTTAGTAACAATTAGTTTGAGTATTCTATGCAGGCAGACGTGCTGCAAATATCTTTGCACTAGTGGGACAATACAGAAGTCCAACAGCCACGTTTAGGATGCCACTAAGTTTACTCAATGTTTGCTAGTATAATCGCTTAGTAACAATGAGTTTGAGTGTGCTATGCAGGCAGACGTGCTGCAAATATCTTTGCACTAGTGGGACAATACAGAAGGCCAACAGCCACGTTTAGGATGCCACTAAGTTTACTCAGTGTTTGCTAGTATAATGGCTTAGTAACAATGAGTTTGAGTGTGCAATGCAGGCAGACGTGCTGCAGATATCTTTGCACTAGTGGGACAATACAGAAGTCCAACAGCCACGTTTAGGATGCCACTAAGTTTACTCAGTGTTTGCTAGAATAATGGCTTAGTAACAATGAGTTTGAGTGTGCAATGCAGGCAGACGTGCTGCAAATATCTTTACACTAGTGGGACAATACAGAAGGCCAACAGCCACGTTTAGGAAGCCACTAAGTTTACTTAGTGTTTGCTAGTATAATGGCTTAGTAACAATGAGTTTGAGTGTGCAATGCAGGCAGACGTGCTGCAAATGTCTTTGCACTAGTGGGACAATACAGAAGTCCAACAGCCACGTTTAGGATGCCACTAAGTTTACTCAGTGTTTGCTAGTATAATGGCTTAGTAACAATGAGTTTGAGTGTGCAATGCAGGCAGACGTGCTGCAAATATCTTTGCACTAGTGGGACAATACAGAAGGCCAACAGCCACGTTTAGGATGCCACTAAGTTTACTCAGTCATTGCTAGTGTAATGGTTTAGTAACAATGAGTTTGAGTGTTCTATGCAGGCAGACGTGCTGCAAATATCTTTGCACTAGTGGGACAATACAGAAGTCCAACAGCCACGTTTAGGATGCCACTAAGTTTACTCAGTGTTTGCTAGTATAATGGCTTAGTAACAATAAGTTTGAGTGTGCAATGCAGGCAGACGTGCTGCAAATATCTTTGCACTAGTGGGACAATACAGAAGTCCAACAGCCACGTTTAGGATGCCACTAAGTTTCCTCAGTGTTTGCTAGTATAATGGCTTAGTAACAATGAGTTTGAGTGTGCAATGCAGGCAGACGTGCTGCAAATATCTTTGCACTAGTGGGACAATACAGAAGGCCAACAGCCACGTTTAGGATGCCACTAAGTTTACTCAGTGTTTGCTAGTATAATGGCTTAGTAACAATGAGTTTGAGTGTGCAATGCAGGCAGACAAGCTGCAAATATCTTTGCACTAGTGGGACAATACAGAAGGCCAACAGCCACGTTTAGGATGCCACTAAGTTTACTCAGTGTTTGCTAGTATATTGGCTTAGTAACAATGAGTTTGAGTGTGCTATGCAGGCAGACGTGCTGCAAATATCTTTGCACTAGTGGGACAATACAGAAGGCCAACAGCCACGTTTTGGATGCCACTAAGTTTACTCAGTGTTTGCTAGTATAATGGCTTAGTAACAATAAGTTTGAGTGTGCAATGCAGGCAGACGTGCTGGAAATATCTTTGCACTAGTGGGACAATACAGAAGTCCAACAGCCACGTTTAGGATGCCACTAAGATTACTCAGTGTTTGCTAGTATAATGGCTTAGTAACAATGAGTTTAAGTGTGCAATGCAGGCAGACGTGCTGCAAATATCTTTGCACTAGTGGGACAATACAGAAGTCCAACAGCCACGTTTAGGATGCCACTAAGTTTACTCAGTGTTTGCTAGTATAATGGCTTAGTAACAATGAGTTTGAGTGTGCAATGCAGGCAGACGTGCTGCAAAAATCTTTGCACTAGTGGGACAATACAGAAGTCCAACAGCCACGTTTAGGATGCCACTAAGTTTCCTTAGTGTTTGCTAGTATAATGGCTTAGTAACAATGAGTTTGAGTGTGCAATACAGGCAGACGTGCTGCAAATATCTTTGCACTAGTGGGACAATACAGAAGTCCAACAGCCACGTTTAGGATGCCACTAAGTTTAATCAGTGTTTACTAGTATATTGGCTTAGTAACAATGAGTTTGAGTGTGCAATGCAGGCAGACGTGCTGCAAATATCTTTGCACTAGTGGGACAATACAGAAGGCCAACAGCCACGTTTAGGATGCCACTAAGTTTACTCAGTGTTTGCTAGTATAATGGCTTAGTAACAATGAGTTTGAGTGTGCAATGCAGGCAGACGTGCTGCAAATGTCTTTGCACTAGTGGGACAATACAGAAGTCCAACAGCCACGTTTAGGATGCCACTAAGTTTACTCAGTGTTTGCTAGTATAATGGCTTAGTAACAATGAGTTTGAGTGTGCAATGCAGGCAGACGTGCTGCAAATGTCTTTGCACTAGTGGGACAATACAGAAGTCCAACAGCCACGTTTAGGATGCCACTAAGTTTACTCAGTGTTTGCTAGTATAATGGCTTAGTAACAATAAGTTTGAGTGTGCAATGCAGGCAGACGTGCTGCAAATATCTTTGCACTAGTGGGACAATACAGAAGTCCAACAGCCACGTTTAGGATGCCACTAAGTTTACTCAGTCATTGCTAGTGTAATGGTTTAGTAACAATGAGTTTGAGTGTGCAATGCAGGCAGACGTGCTGCAAATATCTTTGCACTAGTGGGGCAATACAGAAGTCCAACAGCCACGTTTAGGATGCCACTAAGTTTAGTCAGTATTTACTAGTATATTGGCTTAGTAACAATGAGTTTGAGTGTGCAATGCAGGCAGACGTGCTGCAAATATCTTTGCACTAGTGGGACAATACAAAACTCCAACTGCCATGTTTAGGATGCCACTAAGTTTACTCAGTGTTTGCTAGTATAATGGCTTAGTAACAATGAGTTTGAGTGTGCAATGCAGGCAGACGTGCTGCAAAAATCTTTGCACTAGTGGGACAATACAGAAGGCCAACAGCTACGTTTAGGATGCCACTAAGTTTACTTAGTGTTTGCTAGTATAATGGCTTAGTAACAGTGAGATTGAGTGTGCAATGCAGGCAGACGTGCTGCAAATATCTTTGCACTAGTTGGACAATACAGAAGTCCAACAGCCACGTTTAGGATTCCACTAAGTTTACTCAGTGTTTGCTAGTATAATGGCTTAGTAACAATGAGTTTGAGTGTGCTATGCAGGCAGACGTGCTGAAAATATCTTTGCACTAGTGGGACAATACAGAAGGCCAAAAGCCACGTTTAGGATGCCACTAAAGCTGGGTTTACACACTGCAACATCTCAAACGACATCGCTGTAACGTCACCGGTTTTGTGACGCAATAGCGATGTTGTTTGCGATGTTGCAGTGTGTGAAACCTATCAGCGACCTGGCCCCTGCTGTGAAGTTGCTGATCGCTACAAGTCGTTCAGGACCATTCCTAGGTTCTTTGTTTCCCGCTGTGCAGCATGCATCGCTGGAAAGTTTCAGTGTTTGAAGACTTTGCAGAGACTTTGTTAGCAACTTCCCTTTCAAAAAGCTGCTTATCAACGTCCCCAACAACCAGCTAGGTCGCTCTGCAGGTCCGGATCGCTGTTGCGTTGTTGGCCAGGTTTGCCTGTTTGACAGCTCACCAGCGACTTAACAGAGACTTAGGGAGGTCGCTATTGCGTCACAAAACCGGTGACGTTACAGCGATGTCCTTTGCGATGTTGCAGTGTGTAAACCCAGCTTAAGTTTACTCAGTGTTTGCTAGTATAATGGCTTAGTAACAATGAGTTTGAGTGTGCAAAGGGCAGGAGGGTACAGTGGCAGGGTTGTGGGTCTGAATACAGGAAAGGAAGCCTCCCTTTCTATCCCTCCTAATGGGGAAATGCAGCGAGGAAATCCCTGACCTTAGCTACACAGACTCTGTCATCTTGTGTAGCTGTTAAAATCTGTTTTCACTGCCCTGTCTGTCACCTATGGCTCTGACCCTGCCGGTATTAGCCCTTAGAAGGGCTGAAAGAAACTTCTATCCCTATTCTGTATAGCGCTGTGTATAGATCGTACACATCAGTATCGGAGACAGGAGCTACGCCGGCGGTGACTGACACCCAGATGCAGAAGAGATAATGGCGTCCGGACGGGCAGATACTCGTTTTTATAATGCAGGGACATGTGGCATGGACATCCTATCACACATGCCGTTGCTTCTCTGGCTAAAAGTCCACTTAGCTGTGTGTGTGTCTGGGATTGGATGACTTGCTGGCCCGCCCCACTACACGCGCGCACTTAGGGAAGGAGGACAAGGAAAAAAAAAAAAAAATGGCGATCACCATTATACAAACAGCTGTGATCTGAATGCGCTGTTGCCACACACTATACACTGAAATTTCACAATAGTGTGAGTCACAGAGTGACTTACACTATTACAGCGGAAAGCCAGCTAGTAATTAGCTTGTCTTTTTGCTACTAGAACCGTTCTTGGACGTATCTAGAACTATCGAGATTTAGCAAAAAGCTCGAGTTCTAGTTCGATCTAGAACAGCCCCCAAAATCACTCGAGCCGCGAACTGGAGAACCTCGAACCGCAAACCACGCTCAACGCTACTCATTATCCCAGCAGCAGTGATCTGAACGCGCAGCCCCCGCACACTATACGCTGAAATATGATAATAGTGTGAGTCACAGAGTGACTAACACTATTACAGTGAAAAGCCAGCTAGTAATTAGCTAGGCTTTTTGCTGATAGAACCGTTGTCGAACGCAACTCGAGCTATCGAAATTTTTGCAAAAAGCTCGAGTTCTAGTTCGATCTAGAACACCCCCCAAACTCACTCGAACCGCGAACTGGAGAACCACGAACCGTGCTCAACTCTATTCAGGATTTCTAAAGTAGAACATCAAGATGTTCAATCATTTTAGAAGCAGCAGAGAAAAACTCAGCGTTAGCATTTTCTCGACTCACTCTATGTTCCTGACACATAACAAATCTACATGAAGAAAGAATTTCAAAACAGGATGGAAAAGCAGCATTTTAAAAGTTCAAAAAACTGGGTTGCCTTCTTAAGGTGGCTTTACACACTGCAACATCTCAAACGACATCGCTGTAACGTCACCGGTTTTGTGACGTAATAGCGACCTCCCCAGCGACATTGCAGTGTGTGAAACACATCAGCGACCTGGCCCCTGCTGTGAAATTGCTGATCGCTACAAATCGTTCAGGACCATTCTTTGGTCCTTTGTTTCCGCTGTGCAGCAAAGTCTCAGTGTGTAAAGGGGACTTAACACTGGAAACAAGTGATGTGTCACAATATCTGTCAATCACTATTCTCTGTCAGTCGGTCTCCCCCTCTCGGCCTCTATTCTCTCTCTGTCAGTCAGTCACTATCTCTGTCCCTCTCTCACAGTCTGTTGCTCATTTTCCCCTCCTCTCTCATACTCACCGATCCCCGATCTACGGCGTTGCGCTGCACGGCATTCACACTGCTGCGGCGGCTTTTCCTCTTTTGAAAAAGCCGGCCGCTCATTAAACAATTTCGTATTCCCTACTTTCCCCACCCACAGGCGCCTATGATTGGTAGCAGTGAGACACGCCCCCACGCTGAGTGACAGGTGTCTCACTGCACCCAATCACAGCAGCCGGTGGGCGGGTCTATACTGTGCAGTGAAATAAATAATTAAATAATTAAAAAACCCGGTGTGCGGTCCCCCCCAATTTTAATACCAGCCAGATAAAGCCATACGGCTGAAGGCTGGTATTCTCAGGATGGGGAGCTCCACGTTATGGGGAGCCCCCCAGCCTAACAATATCAGTCAGCAGCCGCCCAGAATTGCCGCATACATTATATGCGACAGTTCTGGGACAGTACCCGGCTCTTCCCGATTTGCCCTGGTGCGTTGGCAAATCGGGGTAATAAGGAGTTATTGGCAGCCCATAGCTGCCAATAAGTCCTAGATTAATCATGTCAGGCGTCTCCCCGAGATACCTTCCATGATTAATCTGTAAATTACAGTAAATAAACACACACACCCGAAAAATCCTTTATTAGAAATAAAAAACACAAACACATTCCCTCATCACCAATTTAATCAGCCCCAAAAAGCCCTCCTTGTCTGGTGTAATCCACGGACCTCCAGCGTCGCTTCCAGCTGTGCTGCATGCAGGTGACAGGAGCAGGAGAATACACCGCCGCTCCTTTCACCTCCACGCAGCTAATGAAGACAGCCGCGCGATCAGCTGAGCCGTCACTGAGGTTACCCGCTGTCACTGGATCCGGCGGTGGATGCAGCGGTGGCCGCGGGTAACCTCAGTGACAGCTCAGCTGATCGTGCTACTCACCGCCGCTCCGGTCAGCTCCAGGCAGCAACTGAGGTGAGTAGCGTGATCAGCTGAGCTGTCACTGAGGTTACCCGCGGCCACCGCTGCATCCACCACTGGATCCAGTAACAGCGGGTAACCTCAGTGACAGCTCAGCTGATCGCGCGACTGTCTTCATTAGCTGCGTGGAGCTGACAGGAGCGGCAGTGTATTCTCCTGCTCCTGTCACCTGCATGCAGCACAGCTGGATGCGACGCTGGAGGTCCGTGGATTACGCCGGACATGGAGGGCTTTTTGGGGCTGATTAAATTGGTGATGAGGGAATGTGTTTGTGTTTTTTATTTCTAATAAATGATTTTTTCAGGTGTGTGTGTGTTTATTTACTGTAATTTACAGATTAATCATGGAAGGTTTCTCCAGGAGACGCCTGACATGATTAATCTAGGACTTATTGGCAGCTATGGGCTGCCAATAACTCCTTATTACCCCAATTTGCCAACGCACAAGGGCAAATCGGGAAGAGCCGGGTACTGTCCCAGAACAGCTGCATGTAATGGATGCGGCCATTCTGGGCGGCTGCTGACTGATATTGTTAGGCTGGGGGGCTCCCCATAACGTGGAGCTCCCCATCCTGAGAATACCAGCCTTCAGCCGTATAGCTTTATCTGGCTGGTATTAAAATTGGGGGGGACCGCACGCCGTTTTTTTTAATTATTTAATTATTTATTTCACTGCACAGTATAGACCCACCCACCGGCTGCTGTGATTGGGTGCAGTGAGATACCTGTCACTCAGCGTGGGGGCGTGTCTCACTGCAACCAATCATAGGTGCTTGTGGGCGGGTGAAGTAGGGAATACGAAATTGTTTAATGAGCGGCCGGCTTTTTCAAAAGAGGAAAAGCCGCCGCAGCAGTGTGAATACCGTGCAGCGCAGCGCCGGGGATCGGGGGAACGGTGAGTATGAGAGAGGAGGGGAAAATGACCGACAGACTGTAAGAGAGGGACAGAGATAGTGACGGACCGACAGAGAGAGAATAGAGACAGAGAGGGAGAGACCGACTGACAGAGAATAGTGATTGACAGATATTGTGACACATCACTCGTTTCCAGTGTTTGACTAGCTAGGTCGTTCTGCAGGTCCAGATCGCTGTTGCGTCGTTGGCCAGGTTTGCCTGTTTGACAGCTCACCAGAGACTTTGTAGCGATCCCGGCCAGGTTGGAATCGCTGGTGGGATCACTGAAAGTCTCAGTGTGTAAAGGGGCCTTTAGTCTTTTCTAGAAAGGGGAGCTCTATTGAACTTTGAATTCTACAAAAATGTTCTAAATGATAATAATAAATCATATATTAGATCATTTCTTACTCTTTATTATCTTATGGGTATTATACAGGACTTTCGCATCAGACACCAAACAAAAGCTGACTCTGATGGGACTCAAACCCACAACCATTCAATGCCTACACTTTCCTAAAAGTCCAATGCACTTTCCATTGGGCCACAGAGCCAGAAACTGAAAGAAATTGTTTGGAACTTTAGTGTGGCTCAAAATAGAGACGAGCGAACCGGTCGCGGTTCGTCTCGAGTTCGGTTCGCCGAACGGAGACCACGTTCGAGTTCGGTTCGGCGAACCACTCGAATCCCTTAGGAAACAATGGGAGGCAATCAGAAACACATAAAAACACCTAGAAAACACCCTCAAAGGTGTCCAAAAGGTGACAAACAACTCACAAGACAACACAAACACATGGGAAAGTGACAAAAACAAATTCTTATGCGAAAACAAAACAGCTTCATGAGGAAAAAGAGGACAAGACATAGATATAGGCATGGCATGCCCTTCTAAAATCATGCAAAACACCGCAAGGGTTACTCCAAGCGGAGTCTCCCTTTTTTTCCAAAAATTGGGCCACACAGCCCCCCCCCTCAGTGGCAGCACTTGTGCCCCAGGGTTACACTTCACAGGTACATTTGCATCAAGCACATTCAAAAATACGCCATCCTTAACCGTCCCCAGAATGACACCGAGGTAGGTGTCAAAGTCGTTGCTGATCCCAGATCTGTTCATCTTCGATCATTTTTAGTAACACTGCAAGCAAGGGTTACTCCAAGCGGAGTCTCTCTTTTTTTCCAAATATTGGGCCACACAGACACCCCTTTAGTGGCAGCACTTTTGCCCCAGTTGCAAACAGGATGTGTTGATTAGCATCAAGCACATTCAAAAATACGCCAGCCTTAACTGTCCCCGGGATGACACCGGGATAGGTAGCAAAGTCTTTGCTGAACCATGACTTGTTCATCTTGGCTCATTTTTAAAAAAACCGCAAGGGTTACTCCAAACAGAGTATCTCTTTTTTCCAAAAATTGGGCCACACAGACACTCCTTTAGTGGCAGCACTTGTGCCCCAGTTGAAAACTGTATGTGTTGATTAGCATCAAGCACATTCAAAAATACAAAAAACAAAAAAGTGAGCCGGAGTATGAGATGGTATTGTAATACTACTGTATGTTCTGAGGATTTCGATTGCGTTAGGGCAATGACAACAGAGACGAGTTCTTGGTACAAGATGTTATATAATATGTCACCACGGTAGATACACAACGGGAATAAACACAGTAAAACAACACACAAAACGGAGCGAAGGGGATTCCCGGGGCCACGCACCGGACTCCCCCAGGGAGACCACCAGAGCGAACCCCTGTACAGGGACTGTCCGGCAATCAACCCCGGAAGGCCTAAATGTGCGGCAGCCGGTACACAAGGGGCAAGTGGTATAGTCCAGGAGTGTCCGTACGGGATGATTGTCCAGAGTGGTTACGAACCGGGCAGAGTGCTGATCAAAGACGGCAGACGGAGTCCGGGCACAGCTTGAAGAAAACCGGGTATGGTCCAGAGTCGGTCGGTAGAGTTTCAGGAGAATCCAAGGCAATCAGGAAGTAGAAACAGCAAAGCAGGAGCACACAGCAAGCAGTATACTCAGGCACTGGACTGGGCTGAGAGGCGGCCTTTTAAGCAGCTGGACAGGAAGTAGGGCAACAGAACCTTAAACTCCATGTTAACTGAGGGCAAGCTCATTCAAAAGAGAACTGGAAAACCTGGAAACCTGACATTACTCCCCCCCCCAGAGACGGCCTCAGGACGGATCAGGGCCCGGCTTGTCCGGGAACCGTCGATGAAACTGAGCGATCTTCCGGGGTGCCCGAATGTTACCCACCGGTTCCCAGGAATCGTCCTCGGGGGCGTACCCCTGCCAACGTACCAGATATTGAAGCCGACGACGATGGAGCCGGGAGTCAATAATGTCCTCAACCACGAACTGCTCCTCGCCGTCGACCATCACAGGCGGAGGAGGAGGCACAACACGACCACGAAACGTATTAGGGGAGACAGGTTTGAGGAGAGACACATGAAAGACCGGGTGTACCTTTAGATGGTGCGGCAACCGTAGCCGACAGGCCACAGGGCTCACGATCCCGGTGATCTTAAACGGACCGATGAATTTTTGTCCCAGCTTCTGCGAAGGAACACCCAATCTCAGGTTTTTGGTGGATAACCATACAGAGTCCCCTACCTTGTACATGGGTGCCGGTTTCCGGTGAGTGTCTGCCGACCTCTTGTAACGCTCCTGGGCCGTAGCCAGTGTCCTTTAGAACCTCCAGATTCTGTCGAAGCTCTGTCAATCTGTCCTCCACCGCCGGCACCGAAACCGCAACCGGTGACCTAGGCAAAACATTCGGATGATAACCCAAGTTAGCAAAAAAGGGCGTTACCTTAGTGGAGCTGCTCTGAGTGTTGTTATAGGAGAACTCCGCCAACGGAAGCATCTTCAACCAATCGTCTTGGAGATGGCTGACATAACATCGAAGGTATTGTTCCAGGGTTTGATTCGTCCGTTCGGTTTGCCCATTTGTCTGAGGATGGTATGCAGAAGACAAACAGACATCAATCTGGAGTGCCGTACAAAAGCCCTTCCAGAACCTAGACGTGAACTGCACGCCCCGGTCAGAGATGATCTCGTCTGGTACCCCATGCAATCGGAATACGTTCTGGATAACCAAATCCACTGTCTCTGCGGCTGAGGGAAGACCGGTACACGGAATGAAGTGAGCAGCTTTAGTCAATCGATCCACCACCACTAAGATGGTATTGTGCCCGCCTGAGACTGGCAACTCCACAATAAAATCCATGGAGATAGACCCCCAAGGGCGAGATGGCACGGGTAACGGTTGGAGGAGTCCCGTAGGAGCCACACGAGGGACCTTGCACCGGGCACAAACCATGCATGAGTGGACATAGTCCTTTACATCCTTTAGACAGGTAGGCCACCAGAAAAAACGGCTCAGAAATTCCTGCGTCTTCTGTACCCCCCTATGACCAGCCAACACGGAGTCATGGACCAACTTGAGAACCCGAAGTCTTACGGCCTCCGGGACATAAATGCGTCGCTCTCTCAACCACACACCATTCCGAAGAACAAGAGTTACATCATTCGGGGGGGCAGCAAGAAATACGTCACCATCATAGGCCAGCTTGATGTCCTTCCACAAGTCCTGGTCCTGGATTACTCCAACGAAATTGGCATCCGATAACACGGTCTGAGACGGGGTTCCAGGCACGGAGTCCACGGCGTGGATTCGGGACAAGGCATCGGCTTTCCCATTACGTGAACCTGGACGGTATGTAACGACAAAATTGAATTGGTTAAGAAATAGGCTCCAACGGGCTTGCCGTGGAGACAGGCACCTGGCAGACTTAAGAAATTCCAGATTACGATGATCTGTGAGTACTATCACTTGCTGCGCGGCTCCCTGTAAGTGGTGTCTCCATTCCTTGAAAGCGGAAATAATCGCTAACAATTCCTTGTCCGCAATGTCATAGTTCCTTTCTGCAGGGGACAACCGGCGGGAAAAGAAAGCACACGGATGTAAGAGACTCTTGTCCCCAGTCCTTTGAGAAAGGATGGCCCCTAATGCGTAGTCGGAAGCGTCGACTTCCACGATAAAGGGAAGTGCGGGATTCGGATGTACCAATATAGGCGCTGAGGTAAAACAAACCTTGAGACGATGGAAGGCTTCCTGGGCCTGGGCGGACCACACAAACTTCTGTCCTTTCTTGGTTAACAGAGTGATGGGACGAACGATCTCTGAAAAATTACGGATAAAACGTCGGTAAAAGTTGGCAAAACCGACAAAGCGTTGTACCTCTTTGACGTTACCCGGTTCCGGCCAGTCCAGAATTGCTTGTATCTTGCCAGACTCCATGTTCAGTCCCTGAGGAGAGATGACATACCCTAAGAATTGTATCTGTGAGCAATGGAATTCGCATTTCTCCAGTTTAATGTACAGGTGATTTTCCCTCAGCCGGGTAAGTACGGTCTTGACGTGCTCCTGGTGTTCCTGTAAGGAATCAGAAAAGATTAGGATATCGTCCAGATAAATCACCATGAATTGGTCCATGATATCCCTAAAAATATCGTTAACTAGATGTTGGAAAGCCGCGGGAGCGTTACAAAGTCCAAAAGGCATCACTAGGTACTCAAAATGTCCATACCGACATCGGAACGCGGTCTTCCACTCGTCTCCGGGACGTATACGAAGCAGATTATATGCCCCACGGAGATCCAATTTGGTGAATATTTTTGCCTGTTGGACCCTCTCCAATAGCTCAGGAATCAACGGTAACGGATACCGGTTCCGGATGGTTATTTTATTCAGTTCCCGGTAGTCAATACAGGGTCTCAGAGTCCCCTCTTTCTTTTTCACGAAAAAGATGGGTGCCCCTGCTGGTGAGGTAGACGGGCGAATAAATCCCTTGGCTAGGCTCTCATCAATGTATTCTTTTAGTGCTTCTAGCTCAGGTGCCGCCAACGGGTAGACATGGCCAAACGGAATCTCCGCCCCTGGAAGTAAGTCTATGGGGCAATCATACGGTCTATGCGGGGGAAGCCGATCGGCTTTTCTTTTGTCGCATATGTCAGCAAAGTCATCATAAACCGGGGGTAGAACAGGTACCTGTACAGTGCCCTCCGCATTCGGTGTTACTGGATCCGGAACAGTTGGACTAATGGTCGGACCACTCTGCGGTGGGAAGGTTATTTCCTTAGTTTCCCAATCGATGACCGGATTCGTAGACCGTAGCCACGGAATACCTAAAATAATCGGAAAATGAGGAGAAGAAATTATCATGTAAACAAGGGTCTCCTGCTGACCTGGCTTCATCACGCATTCTAGCGGTACTGTTTCCTGATCCACTGGTCCAGAGCTTAACGGAGATCCGTCTACCGTCTCCATGGTAACCGGTGAGGATCTTTGCTGAGTCCGGATACCGTGTTTACTGGCAAAAGAGGAGTCCATGAAATTTCCCCCTGCCCCAGAATCTATCATTGCAGAGGTAGGTATTAGATGCCCCTCCCACCGGATCTGAATGGGGAGAGAGCAATGGGTATATTTCCCTTCTGAGTCCTTCGGTGAGGTTGACATTACAGTAAAGGGAAATACCGCATCCAAGTGCCCACTTGCCTCAGAGATATCGGACTCTGCGTCCGTGTTGTCACACTCTGCCATGGCTGCCAATACCTTATTTGGGCGATTCGGACGTTTCGGGCAGTCGATCAAGAAATGATCCGATTGACCGCAATAGAAACACAAACGCTCACGGAGCCGGTGTTCGCGACGTTCGTTGGTCTCTCGCTTTTGCAGAGAGTCCACTTGCATAGGAACGTCCTCGGCCTCCCGTGGTGTCCTGAGAGCGGGTTCTCTAGAAGGAAACGCAAAGTTGTTTACACGGTTTACAGCTGCCCATTTTTCCTGTCTACGCTCCGTCAAGCGGGTATCAATACGCACACAGTGCTGGAGAAACAGTTCAAAATCCCCTGGAGATTCGGAACGAGCTAACTCGTCCTTGATGGTACTGGACAAACCTTTTCTGAATACAGACAATAATGCATTGTTTCCCCAGTCGGTGTCTACCACTAACCTCTTGAACTCAGTGGCGTATTCAACGACAGAACGCTTTCCCTGACGTAAGGAAAGGAGAGCCGATTCAGCGGTAGCACGGCGATTCGGATCATCAAACATTTGCGCCATTGCGTTCAGAAAGTCATCCAGGTGATTTAAACGGATGTCCCGATTCTCTATCATAGGATTAGCCCAAGCCAGTGCTCGTGAGGTTAATAACATGATTATACATAACACTTTGGACCGGTCAGAACGGTAATAATCAGCATGTACATCAAAAAACAGTATACATTGGTTCACAAATCCACGAAACTGACTACGATCACCATTGAAACGGAATGGGGGTAACCTAGGCATACCGGCAGCTGATACGGACGTAGTGGGGACGGCTTCCTGAGCCTCCACTCTGACTTGCAAATCCTGAATAGCCGGACCCAGTACCTGGTGATCATGGCCCAGCTGTGCCTCCACATCTCTGAGTTTAGTTTGCACCGCCTCCATCTCCTGCTGCAAGGAGTTGATCATGGAAAAGAGCTGATCTACTCGTGTCTCAGTCATTGCCCCAGCGAAATCCTCTTATGGGGCCTGAGTATAATGTAATACTACTGTATGTTCTGAGGATTTCGATTGCGTTAGGGCAATGACAACAGAGACGAGTTCTTGGTACAAGATGTTATATAATATGTCACCACGGTAGATACACAACGGGAATAAACACAGTAAAACAACACACAAAACGGAGCGAAGGGGATTCCCGGGGCCACGCACCGGACTCCCCCAGGGAGACCACCAGAGCGAACCCCTGTACAGGGACTGTCCGGCAATAAACCCCGGAAGGCCTAAATGTGCGGCAGCCGGTACACAAGGGGCAAGTGGTATAGTCCAGGAGTGTCCGTACGGGATGATTGTCCAGAGTGGTTACGAACCGGGCAGAGTGCTGATCAAAGACGGCAGACGGAGTCCGGGCACAGCTTGAAGAAAACCGGGTATGGTCCAGAGTCGGTCGGTAGAGTTTCAGGAGAATCCAAGGCAATCAGGAAGTAGAAACAGCAAAGCAGGAGCACACAGCAAGCAGTATACTCAGGCACTGGACTGGGCTGAGAGGCGGCCTTTTAAGCAGCTGGACAGGAAGTAGGGCAACAGAACCTTAAACTCCATGTTAACTGAGGGCAAGCTCATTCAAAAGAGAACTGGAAAACCTGGAAACCTGACAGGTATACATGGAACTTGTGAGACCATGTTCACACTGGCCATGAGACAAAGAGAAACCAAGGAAAAAATTGTGAAAACATACCCTGCTGTAACTAAATAAAAGCATAGTGCATATAAACATAGGGTACTTAGTAAACACTGTTTTTGATCAAAAAAAGCATAAAGCTATCCCACCAAACGTCAAGGTGTACCCAGTTGGGATAGTACCTACACTCTCTAATATTAAAACCTTACCATGGGTCTAAAATAGGCCTCAATGTGGCTAAGGGCTGAGAGCGACCAGGTCCCAACAGGACACACACAGTCAGGGGGATTCACAGAATGAAATGTCCAGCTCGCTGAGAAGGGGGCAACTCCCTGTTTGTACTGAATACAAAAAAACTACATAAAAACAAAAAAGTGAGCCGGAGTATGAGATGGTATACATGGAACTTGTGAGACCATGTTCACACTGGCCATGAGACAAA
Organism: Anomaloglossus baeobatrachus; assembly: GCF_048569485.1. Taxonomy (NCBI): domain Eukaryota; kingdom Metazoa; phylum Chordata; class Amphibia; order Anura; family Aromobatidae; genus Anomaloglossus; species Anomaloglossus baeobatrachus. The sequence continues at coordinate 665,988,889 of NC_134355.1, read as the reverse complement.
GAGAAACCAAGGAAAAAATTGTGAAAACATACCCTGCTGTAGCTAAATAAAAGCATAGTGCATATAAACATAGGGTACTTAGTAAACACTGTTTTTGATCAAAAAAAGCATAAAGCTATCCCACCAAACGTCAAGGTGTACCCAGTTGGGATAGTACCTACACTCTCTAATATTAAAACCTTACCATGGGTCTAAAATAGGCCTCAATGTGGCTAAGGGCTGAGAGCGACCGGGTCCCAACAGGACACACACAGTCAGGGGGATTCACAGAATGAAATGTCCAGCTCGCTGAGAAGGGGGCCACTCCCTGTTCCATGTATACCATCTCATACTCCGGCTCACTTTTTTGTTTTTATGTAGTTTTTTTGTATTCAGTACAAACAGGGAGTGGCCCCCTTCTCAGCGAGCTGGACATTTCATTCTGTGAATCCCCCTGACTGTGTGTGTCCTGTTGGGACCCGGTCGCTCTCAGCCCTTAGCCACATTGAGGCCTATTTTAGACCCATGGTAAGGTTTTAATATTAGAGAGTGTAGGTACTATCCCAACTGGGTACACCTTGACGTTTGGTGGGATAGCTTTATGCTTTTTTTGATCAAAAACAGTGTTTACTAAGTACCCTATGTTTATATGCACTATGCTTTTATTTAGTTACAGCAGGGTATGTTTTCACAATTTTTTCCTTGGTTTCTCTTTGTCTCATGGCCAGTGTGAACATGGTCTCACAAGTTCCATGTATACCATCTCATACTCCGGCTCACTTTTTTGTTTTTATGTAGTTTTTTTGTATTCAGTACAAACAGGGAGTGGCCCCCTTCTCAGCGAGCTGGACATTTCATTCTGTGAATCCCCCTGACTGTGTGTGTCCTGTTGGGACCCGGTCGCTCTCAGCCCTTAGCCACATTGAGGCCTATTTTAGACCCATGGTAAGGTTTTAATATTAGAGAGTGTAGGTACTATCCCAACTGGGTACACCTTGACGTTTGGTGGGATAGCTTTATGCTTTTTTTGATCAAAAACAGTGTTTACTAAGTACCCTATGTTTATATGCACTATGCTTTTATTTAGTTACAGCAGGGTATGTTTTCACAATTTTTTCCTTGGTTTCTCTTTGTCTCATGGCCAGTGTGAACATGGTCTCACAAGTTCCATGTATACCATCTCATACTCCGGCTCACTTTTTTGTTTTTATGTAGTTTTTTTGTATTCAGTACAAACAGGGAGTGGCCCCCTTCTCAGCGAGCTGGACATTTCATTCTGTGAATCCCCCTGACTGTGTGTGTCCTGTTGGGACCCGGTCGCTCTCAGCCCTTAGCCATATTGAGGCCTATTTTAGACCCATGGTAAGGTTTTAATATTAGAGAGTGTAGGTACTATCCCAACTGGGTACACCTTGACGTTTGGTGGGATAGCTTTATGCTTTTTTTGATCAAAAACAGTGTTTACTAAGTACCCTATGTTTATATGCACTATGCTTTTATTTAGTTACAGCAGGGTATGTTTTCACAATTTTTTCCTTGGTTTCTCTTTGTCTCATGGCCAGTGTGAACATGGTCTCACAAGTTCCATGTATACCATCTCATACTCCGGCTCACTTTTTTGTTTTTATGTAGTTTTTTTGTATTCAGTACAAACAGGGAGTGGCCCCCTTCTCAGCGAGCTGGACATTTCATTCTGTGAATCCCCCTGACTGTGTGTGTCCTGTTGGGACCCGGTCGCTCTCAGCCCTTAGCCACATTGAGGCCTATTTTAGACCCATGGTAAGGTTTTAATATCAGAGAGTGTAGGTACTATCCCAACTGGGTACACCTTGACGTTTGGTGGGATAGCTTTATGCTTTTTTTGATCAAAAACAGTGTTTACTAAGTACCCTATGTTTATATGCACTATGCTTTTATTTAGTTACAGCAGGGTATGTTTTCACAATTTTTTCCTTGGTTTCACATTCAAAAATACGCCAGCCTTAGCTGTCCCTAGGATGACACCGGAGTAGGTAGCAAACTCTTTGCTGAACCATGACTTGTTCATCTTGGCTCATTTTTAAAAACACCGCAAGGGTTACTCCAAGCAGAGTCTCCCTTTTTTCCAAAATTTGGGCCACACAGACACCACTTCAGTGGCAAGACTTGTGCCCTAGTTGCAAACAGGATGTTTTGATTTGCGTCAAGCACATTAAAAAATATGCCAGCCTTAACTGTCCCTGGGATGACACCGGTGTAGGTAAGTCTTTGCTGATCCCAGATCTGTTCATCTTGGATCATTTTTAAAAACACTGCAAGGAGACTCCAAGCAGAGTCTCCCCTTTTTCCAAAAATTGGGCCACACAGACACCACTTCAGTGGCAGCACTTGTTCCCCAGTTGTAAACTTGACAGGTAGATTTGCATCAAGTACATTCCAAATCCACAAGCATTTTACTCTCTCCAGGATGACACAGGGATAGTAAAGTCCTCGCGGATCCATGACTTGTTCATTTTGATGAACGTTAGTCTGTCCACATTGTCACTGGACAGACGCGTGCGCTTATCTGTCAGCACACACCCAACAGCACTGAAGACACGTTCAGAGACAACGCTGGCAGCTGGACACGACAATATCTCCAAGGCATAAGTGGCGAGCTCAGGCCATTTTTTAAGATTTGAGGCCCAAAATGAGCAAGGCTCCAGTTGCAAAGTCATGGCATCAATGTTCATTTGGAAAAACTCCTGTATCATCCTCTGCAGCCATTGACTATGTGTCAGACTTGTTGTCTCTGGTGGCCTTGCAAAGGATGGTCTAAATAAATTATGAAACGATTCAATAAAATTGCTGTTACCAGCACCAGATACGGTGCTGCTGGTACGGTTAGACTGTTGACGACGAGACCGACCCATGTTCGTCAAGTTACAACTGGGAGATTCACTCCGTGCACCACTGGTGTTGGGTGGAAAAGCCGAGCTAAGATTGAGTAACAGCTCTGCCGATACTCCTGCATACGTGTGTCCCTTTCTATGGCTGGAATTATTTCACAAAATTTGGACTTGTACCAGGGATCTAATAGTGTGGCAACCCAGTAGTTATCATCACTTCTAATTTTGACAATCCGAGGGTCATGTTGTAGGTAGTGCAGCAAGAAGGCGCTCTTGTGTCTTGCGCATCCATGCGGACCAAGTCCGCGCTGTGTTTGTGGCATAGAGGTGCTAATCGTGCTTTCTTCCTCTGACATTTCCCCCCAACCTCTTTAACTGAAATTTCACCAAGGTCTCCCTCATCTGCTGAGTCTTCCATGTCCATGGACAGTTTGTCCTCCATTTCTTCATGTTTTCCTGCACCTTTCTCCACATTTTGCCTGCTACCATGCGCCCTTGTTGATCCCTGTCCCCCACTGTCCCATGCCTGCTGCCTTGGTGATGATGAACATTTGGACCTTGTAGATGTTGGTATCCCTCGCGCATATGAATCCTCCTGCACTTCCTCCCCTTCCTGTTGTCCCACCGCCTGACTCCGAATAGTGTTTAGCGTGTGCTCCAGCATGTAAATGACTGGAATTGTCATGCTGATAATGGCATTGTCAGCGCTAAACATATTCATCGCCTTGTCGAAACTTTGCAGAAGGGTGCATAGCTCATTGATCTGAGACCACTCCATCAGGGTGATCTGCCCCACCTCTGCATCTCGTTGGCCCAGGCTATACGTCATGACGCATTGCACCAGGGCACGGTGGTGCTGCCATAGTCGCTGTAACATGTGGAGAGTCAGATTAGTGTGTCGGCACATCGCATTTCAGGCGATGAACCGGCAGGCCGAAAGACTTCTGGAGCGATGCAAGTCGGTCAGCTGAACGGCGGAAGTGAGAAGACACTTTTTCGTGCCCTGTGCAGAAGGCCATCTAGGCCGGGATAGTGTGTTAAAAATTGCTGGACAACAAGATTCAACACGTGAGCCATACAAGGCACGTGTGTCACCTTGCCCAGGCGAAGGGCCGCACCCAGGTTTGCAACATTGTCGCACACGGCCTTACCAGGTTGCAGGTTGAGTGGAGACAACCATTTACCAAACTCGGTCTCCAGAGCTGCCCACAACTCAGCCGCTGTGACTCTTATTTCCAAGACATTTCAAGCTAAAGACCACCTGATGCCGTTGCGCTCTGCTGCCAGCATAGTAATGAGGTGTGCGTGATTCCTTGTGCGGAGTTACAACGCTGGTGGCCTGACCAGGCAGGCTTGGGGCGGTGGTGGAGGACCCAGACGAGGTTGAGGAGGCAGAAGCATTGGAGGAACTAAGACAGAAAGAGGATTGACGCACAAGTCGTGGGGACGGCAAGACTTGTACAGCAGACCCTTCACCATCTATCACCATAGTTACCCAGTGCCCAGTCAGCGACATGTAAGGACTGCGCACGCGCGGGATCTTCTATATCCTGCGTGTCATGTAATCCCTGCACCTGGCAATGGGCGTTGCATCCCTTAGGGTCCCGCGCATGCGCTGTACTATTATTAACCTTTTCTCCGCATGATCCCTCTTGCCTCCGTACCACGCGCACTAACTGCGGTGTGCTGGGCATGCGCTCGCGGTGCTGATGGCAGTGTGTGATTGTTTGAATGGCCCGCACCTGACTGTGAGGTTCTGGGCTATTTAAACCCCACGTGGATATGCAGCTCCATGACGCCTCTGTGGACCGTGGTGGTGTTCATCTATGCAGCATTGTCTGCATCACTGCTGATTCTGACGATGTTTGGCGCCGTGGACCTGCATATCTGATATTATACCTATATGGGCAAGTACTCTATTGTTTTGTTCCTCTATCTTCATGCCACATGATTTGTAGATCTAATTGTGGATTACTGTGCTTGTATTACATTCATTATTGGATTTTTGATAGACTGTATTTACCTTACAGCCGCCTGATGAATCACGTTTTTGTATGTGGGGAAACGCGTCGAGGTGGAGACTTTATATGATGATTGATGGTTTACCCTGCTATAAAGGACATTTGGACAGTGCCAGTGTATAGCTGCCTGGATTTGTATAGCAATTTGGATTCCTTTGGACTGCACCATTTAATGAACTATCCAGTATATGGCACAGCCTGAACAAACTAATTACAGTCCTCAAGCTAAGTTTGGCTATCTGTGTTATCCTGTTATGTGAACCTTACGATATCAATCTATGTACTGTGTTTGAATGCACTTATTTCCTACTGTTATACAGAATTGACCCCGTTGGTCACTATTTATATTTGTATATTTACACTGATGGTGTGATATTTTATATTAAATAAAGATTATTTTATATGGGAATAATGATTTAATTTCACCAGGTGGAAAGGCAGCATTTCGGTAGCCAAGAGCTTACAGAGGGATAAAGTCAACCTCTTAGCTTTGTCATGGGTTAGAGGAAATTACCTTTTATTTTTCCACATCTGAGGGACAGAGATCTGGCTGCTGTGTGGAGACGGTGGTGAGTAGTGTGTCCCTGGAAAAATGCAGGTTTCTGATTAAAGTGCAGGCGGAGACAAGATGTTGCCTTCATCCAAAGTTGGTGCTATCGATGTCTGAGAGAGCTGTACACACGCACTTGTTTCCCTTGCCAAACCAACTAACGACCTGGCATGCAAACTGCCTGTTGTGGTTAAAGAGGTGGAAGGTCTGCGTCGAAGAACAGATGCGCCAGCTGTCCCCACAGTCATAGAACATGACGAGCGTGCAGATGCACTGGAAGGGGCAGGCGGTGGTTGGCCCGCTACGCTAGGCCGCATTGCAGCACAGTGAGCTTCCCACTGGGACTTATGATAGCTATTCATGGGACGATTCATGAAAGAAGTTTTCAGACAGCTGAGGTTTTTGCCTCTACTTCCAGATTCCCGACAAATTTACAGATCACATGATTTGGGCGATCCTTTGCAAGGTCAAAAAAGGACCAGGCTAGGCAAGGCTTAGAGGACATGCAACCTGCTGAGCCACCCCGACTGGTGCTCAGAGGCAGAGTGGTGGCTGACGATGCAGTTGTAGACGTGCTACCAGTACTCCTCCTCTGTCCAGGAAGGCAAAAAGGTAACTTCGTCGCCAGTTGCATCCTCCTTCACTGCCTCTGTTGACCTCGAGTGCCTGAATGTGGGTTGACAGTAGGTGGGATCTAGAACTTCATCATCAAGGATTGTGTTTGCACTTCCCTCGCCCTCAGACCTAGCCTCTTCCTGCCCTGACCGAATATTTAAGTTGTCATCCGAATCTGGTATCTGTATCTCATCGTCATCGGTATGCTCCTCATTGTCTCCACCAACAGGTGTTACAGTTTGTGAATGACGGTCTACAATATGCTCAGAAACTTGGTCATCAGGGCCTGAATCTGAGTCACAAAGCTTCTGGGCATCACTGTAGACCATTTCCTGGTCTGTACTCACTGTAGCTTGGGAGCAGATCTCTGATTCCCAGCCTATAGTGTGATTGAACAGCTCTGCAGACTCAGCCACCTCTGATACACCATAATCTGCATGGCGGGTGGACACTTAAGAGCTGAGATATAGCAACTGCGATTGAGATGACAACTCAGAGGACTGTTGTTTTTTGGATTTAGAAGTTGAGGTGGAGGAGAGGCCACTTGTTGGAGCACTTGAGATCCATTCAAGCATGTGCTTTTTTTGTGCATCATCTACCTTTGTTACAGTTGTTTTGTTCCGTAAAAAAGGGAGCACATCGGATTGTCCATGGAAAGTAGTAGACATCTTACTTTTGCTGGAAGATGGCCTATCTTCAGCAGATGTTAATGTAGCTTTCCCACCTTCCCCATGGACACAAACTTTTTTTCCTTTTCCAACACGCCTGTTCCCCTTTCCACCAGCATCTGTCCTTTTGCCACTCATTTTGTTAGCGACAAGAATGTCCACTTAAAATGTGGTAGCAAAAATTGAGAGGTGGTGTAGATTGCAGACGTCATCTAGCTTTATTGACAGCTGAAGAAACAACACTGACTGTCTCTGACAATGCAACTATGGCCCTACAACTGGCAGCACTCTTTGCTATTAAAATAGATTTCCAAAAAAGGGCAGCAGGGTACAATGCAGCGGTGGTGGGACTTGCTTGGCAGAAGTGGGACACTAATGGAGTACAGCAGCCACTTTTTGGATGGCACTAACTGGCAGAACTCTTTGCTACTAAAATAACTTTGCAAAAAAGGGCAGCAGGGTACAATGCAGAGGTGGTGGGACTTGCTTGGCACAAGTGGGACACTAATGGAGTACAGCAGCCACTTTTTGGATAGCACTAACTGGTAGCACTCTTTGCTATTAAAATAGCTTTGCAAAAAAGGGCAGCAGGGTACAATGCAGAGGTGGTAGAACTTGCTTGGCACAAGTGGGACACTAATGGAGTACAGCAGCCACTTTTTGGATGGCACTAACTGGTAGCACTCTTTGCTATTAAAATAGTTTTGCAAAAAAGGGCAGCAGGGTACAATGCAGACGTGAGGGGACTTGCTTGGCACAACTGGGACACAAATGGAGTACAGCAGACACTTTTTGGATGGCACTAACTGGCAGCACTCTTTGCTATTAAAATAGCTTTGCAAAAATGGCAGCAGGGTACAATGCAGAGGTGGTGGGACTTGCTTGGCACAAGTGGGCCACTAATGGAGTACAGCAGCCACTTTTTGGATGGCACTAACTGGCAGAAGTCTTTGCTATTAAAATAGCTTTGCAAAAAAGGGCAGCAGGGTACAATGCAGAGGTGGTGGGACTTGCTTGGCACAAGTGGGACACTAATGGAGTACAGCAGCCACTTTTTGGATGGCACTAACTGGTAGCACTCTTTGCTATTAAAATAGCTTTGCAAAAAAGGGCAGCAGGGTACAATGCAATGGTGGGGGGACTTGCTTGGCACAAGTGGGACACTAATGGAGTACAGCAGTCACTTTTTGGATAGCACTAACTGGTAGCACTCTTTGCTATTAAAAAAGCTTTGCAAAAAAGGGCAGCAGGGTACAATGCAGAGGTGGTGGGACTTGCTTGGCACAAGTGGGACACTAATGGAGTACAGCAGCCACTTTTTGGATGGCACTAACTGGCAGCACCCATTGCTATTAAAATAGCTTTGCAAAAAAGGGCAGCAGGGTAAAATGCAGAGGTGGGGGAACTGGCTTGGCACAAGTGGGACACTAATGGAGTACAGCAGCCACTTTTTGGATGGCACGAACTGGTAGGACTCTTTGCTATTAAAATAGCTTTGCAAAAAAGGGCAGCAGGGTACAATGCAGAGGTGGTGGGACTTGCTTGGCACAATTGGGACACTAATGGAGTACAGCAGCCACTTTTTGGATGGCACTAACTGGCAGCACTCTTTGCTATTAAAAAAGCTTTGCAAAAAAGGGCAGCAGGGTACAATGCAGAGGTGGTGGGACTTGCTTGGCACAAGTGGGACACTAATGGAGTACAGCAGCCACTTTTTGGATGGCACTAACTGGCAGCACTCTTTGCTATTAAAATAGCTTTGCAAAAAAGGGCAGCAGGGTACAATGCAGAGGTGGGGGGACTTGCTTCGCACAAGTGGGACACTAATGGAGTACAGCAGCCACTTTTTGGATGGCACTAACTGGCAGCACTCTTTGCTACTAAAATAGCTTTGCAAAAAAGGGCAGCAGGGTACAATGCAGAGGCGGTGGGACTTGCTTGGCACAAGTGGGACACTAATGGAGTACAGCAGCCAATTTTTGGATGGCACTAACTGGTAGCACTCTTTGCTAATAAAATAGCTTTGCAAAAAAGGGCAGCAGGGTACAATGCAGTGGTGGTGCGACTTTCTTGGCACAAGTGTGACACTAATGGAGTACAGCAGCCACTTTTTCGATGGCACTAACTGGAGCACTCTTTGCTATTAAAATAGCTTTGCAAAAAAGGGCAGCAGGATACAATGCAGAGGTGGAGGGACTTGTTTGGCACAAGTGGGACACTAATGGAGTACAGCAGCCACTTTTTGGATGGCACTATCTGGCAGCACTCTTTGCTATTAAAATAGCTTTGTAAAAAAGGGCAGCAGGGTACAATGCAGAGGTGGTGAGACTTGCTTGGCACAAGTGGGACACTAATGGAGTACAGCAGCCACTTTTTGGATGGCACTAACTGGCAGCTCTCTTTGCTATTAAAATAGCTTTGCAAAAAAGGGCAGCAGGGTACAGTGCAGAGGTGGTGGCACTTGCTTGGCACAAGTGGGACACTAATGGAGTACAGCTGCCACATTTTGGATGGCACTAACTGGTAGCACTCTTTGCTAATAAAATAGCTTTGCAAAAAAGGGAAGCAGGGTACAATGCAGAGGTGGTGGGACTTGCTTGGCACAAGTGGGACACTAATGGAGTACAGCAGACACTTTTTGGATGGCACTAACTGGCAGCACTCTTTGCTATTAAAATAGCTTTGCAAAAAAGGGCAGCAGGGTACAATGCAGAGGTGGTGAGACTTGCTTGGCACAAGTGAGACACTAATGTAGTACAGCAGCCACTTTTTGGATGGCACTAACTGGAAGAACTCTTTGCTATTAAAATAGCTTTGCAAAAAAGGGCAGCAGGGTACAATGCAGAGGTGCTGGAAAATGCTTGGCACAAGTTGGACACTAATAAATAGAGTTGAGCGTGGTTCGTGGTTCGTGGTTCTCCAGTTCTAGGCTCGAGTGATTTTGGGGCCTGTTCTAGATCGAACTAGAACTCGAGCTTTTTGCAAAAGCTCGATAGTTCTAGAAACGTTCGAGAACGGTTCTAGCAGCAAAAAAACAGCAAATTCCTAGCTGGCTTTCCGCTGTAATAGTGTAAGTCACTCTGTGACTCACACTTTTATGACATTTCAGTGTATAGTGTGCGTGAACAGCGCCTTCAGATCACTCCTGTCTATTTTTTTTCCTTGTCTTCCTTCCCTAAGCGCGCGCGTCTTGTGGGGCGGGCCAGCATGTCAGCCAATCCCAGACACACACACAGCTAAGTGGACTTTTAGCCAGAGAAGCAACGGCATGTGTGATAGGATGTCCATGTCACATGTCCCTGTATTATAAAACCGGACATTTTCCTCCAGGACGCCATTATCTCTTCTGCGTCCTTGGTGTCAGACATCACTGGCGCAGCTCCGTCCTTTGTCCTATCGCCGATATTGGATACGCTGGACAGCATAGGGATAGCACTATCTATCAGTCCTTTTAAGGGCTCGTACGGGCAGGGTCAGAGTTAAGGTGACAGGTCCTGAAAACAGCGACAGCGTCTGTGTAGCAAAGGTCAGGGATTTCGTCGCTGCATTTCCCCATTAGGAGGGAATAAAAAGGCAGGCTTCCATTCCTCTACCCAGACCCACAATCCTGGCACTGTACCCTCCTGTCCTCTGCACACTCCAACTCATTATAAGTAAGCTATTATACTAGCAAACACTCAGTGTACCTAGTGGCATCCTAAACGTGGCTATTGGACTTTGCTATAGTCCCACTAGTGCAAAGACATTTGCAGTACCTCTGCCTGCATTGCACACTCCAACTCATTATAACTAAGCCATTATACTAGCAAACACTCAGTGTACCTAGTGGCATCCTAAACGTGGCTATTCGACTGTTGTCTAGTCACACTAGTGCAAAGACATTTGCAGCACCTCTGCCTGCATTGCACACTCCAACTCATTATAACTAAGCCATTATACTAGCAAACACTCAGTGTACCTAGTGGCATCCTAAACGTGGCTATTGGACTGTTGTCTAGTCACACTAGTGCAAAGACATTTGCAACACCTCTACCTGCATTGCACACTCCAACTCATTATAAGTAAGCCATTATACTAGCAAACACTCAGTGTACCTAGTGGCATCCTAAACGTGGCTATTGGACTTTGCTATAGTCCCACTAGTGCAAAGACATTTGCAGCACCTCTGCCTGCATTGCACACTCCAACTCATTATAACTAAGCCATTATACTAGCAAACATTCAGTGTACCTAGTGGCATCCTAAACGTGGCTATTGGACTGTTGTCTAGTCACACTAGTGCAAAGACATTTGCAGCACCTCTACCTGCATTGCACACTCCAACTCATTATAACTAAGCCATTATACTAGCAAACACTCAGTGTACCTAGTGGCATCCTAAACGTGGCTATTGGACTTTGCTATAGTCCCACTAGTGCAAAGACATTTGCAGCACCTCTGCCTGCATTGCACACTCCAAGTCATTATAACTAAGCCATTATACTAGCAAACACTCAGTGTACCTAGTGGCATCCTAAACGTGGCTATTGGACTGTTGTCTAGTCACACTAGTGCAAAGACATTTGCAGCACCTCTACCTGCATTGCACACTCCAACTCATTATAACTAAGCCATTATACTAGCAAACACTCAGTGTACCTAGTGGCATCCTAAACGTGGCTATTGGACTTTGCTATAGTCCCACTAGTGCAAAGACATTTGCAGCACCTCTGCCTGCATTGCACACTCCAACTCATTATAACTAAGCCATTATACTAGCAAACACTCAGTGTACCTAGTGGCATCCTAAACGTGGCTATTGGACTTTGCTATAATCCCACTAGTGCAAAGACATTTGCAGCACCTCTGCCTGCATTGCACACTCCAAGTCATTATAACTAAGCCATTATACTAGCAAACACTCAGTGTACCTAGTGGCATCCTAAACGTGGCTATTGGACTGTTGTCTAGTCACACTAGTGCAAAGACATTTGCAGCACCTCTACCTGCATTGCACACTCCAACTCATTATAACAAAGCCATTATGCTAGCAAACACTCAGTGTACCTAGTGGCATCCTAAACGTGGCTATTGGACTTTGCTATAGTCCCACTAGTGCAAAGACATTTGCAGCACCTCTGCCTGCATTGCACACTCCAAGTCATTCTAACTAAGCAATTATACTAGCAAACACTCAGTGTACCTAGTGGCATCCTAAACGTGGCTATTGGACTTTGCTATAGTCCCACTAGTGCAAAGACATTTGCAGCACCTCTGCCTGCATTGCACACTCCAACTCATTATAACTAAGCCATTATACTAGCAAACACTGCTGCCAGTTTAAGGGCCGTAGTTGCATTGTTAGGGATAATTATTCTTTATTATTCTGCTGTTAATAAAGCTAGACCACCGCTGCAATCTACACCACCTCTCATTTTTTACTACCACATTTTCAGTGCACAATCTTGTCGCAATCAACATGAGTGGCAAAATGACAGATGCTGGTGGAAAGGGGAAGAGGCGTGGTGGAAAAGGCAAAAAAGGTTTTGTCCGTGGGGAAGGTGGCAAAGCTCTATTATCATCTGCTGAAGATAGACCATCTACCAGCAAAAGTAAGATGTCTACTACTTACCGTGGACAATCCTATGTGCTCCCTTTTTTACGGACACGAACAACAGGAACAAAGGTAGATGATGGCCAAAAAAGAAAAATGCTTGAATGGATCTCAAGTGGTCCAACAAGTGCCCTCTCAGCCACTTCAAGTACCGCATCCAAAAAACACCAGTCCTCTGAGTTGTCATCCCAATCAAACTTGCTTTCTCCCAGCTCTGAAGTCTCCATCAGCCCTGCACAGTATGGTGGAACTGAGATGGCTGAGTCTGCAGAGCTGTTCAGTCACACTATAGCCTGGGAATCAGAGGTCTGCTCCCAAGCTACAGTGAGTACAGAACAGGAAATGGTCTGCAGTGATGCCCAGAACCTTTGTGACTCTGATTCAGGCCGTGAGGACCAAGTTTCTGAGCATAATGTTGACCCTTTGTCACAAACTGTAACACCTGTGGTTATAGACAATGAGGAACATACTGATGAAGATGAGACGCAGATACCCGATTGGGATGACAACTTAAATATTCGGTCAGGGCAAGAAGAGGCTCGGTCTGAGGGGGAGGGGAGTGCAAACACAACAATTGATGATGAAGTTCTAGATCCCACCTACTGTCAACCCCCAGTCAGGCACTCGAGGAGGTCAACAGAGGCGGTGGAGGAGGATGCAACCAACGACGAAGTTACCTTGCGCCTTCCTGGACAGAGTCGGAGCACTGGTAGCACGTCTACAACTGCATCCTCAGCCACCACTCTGCCTATGAGCATTATTCGGGGTGGATCAACAGGTCGCATGGCCTCTAAGCCTTGCCTAGCCTGGTCCTTTTTTGACATAGAAAAAGATCGCCCAAATTATGTGATCTGTAAACTTTGTCATGGTTCTCTTAGTAGAGGTCAAAACCTCAGCAGTTTGACAACTTCTTCCATGAATCGTCACATGAATAAATATCATAGGTCCCGGTGGGAAGCTCACTGTGCTGCAATGCGGCCTAGCGGAGCGAACCATCCACGGCCTGCCCCTTCCAGTGCATCCGCGCGCTCTTCATCTACTAGGACTGTGGGGACAGCTGTCACACCTGTTTTTCCACGCACAACTTCCACCACTGTAACCGCAACAGGCAGTTTGCTTGGTAGGTCGTCAGTTGGTTTGGAAGGGGAAACAAGTGAGTGTGTACAGCTCTCTCAGACATCGAAAGCACCAACGTTGGATGAAGGCAACATCATGTCTCCGCCTGCACTTTCCTCACAAACCTGCATTTTTCCAGGGACACCCTACTCAACACCGTCTACACACAGCAGCCAGATCTCTGTCCCTCAGATGTGGTCAAATAAAAGGCCACTTCCTGCGACCCATGACAAAGCTAAGAGGTTGACTCTATCCCTCTGTAAGCTGTTGGCTACCGAAATGCTGCCTTTCCGCCTAGTGGACACACAGGATTTTAGAGACCTTATGTCTGTCGCTGTGCCCCAGTACCAGATGCCTAGTCGCCACTACTTCTCTAAGAAAGGTGTGCCCGCGCTACACCAGCATGTCGCACACAACATCACCGCTTCCTTGAGAAACTCTGTGTGTGAACGGGTGCATTTCACCACCGATACTTGGACCAGTAAGCATGGACAGGGACGTTACATGTCGCTGACTGGGCACTGGGTAACTATGGTGATAGATGGTGAAGGGTCTGCTGCACAAGTCTTGCCGTCCCCACGACTTGTGTGTCAATCCTCTGTCTGTCCAAGTTCCGCCACTGCTTCTGCATCCTCCACCTCATCTGGGTCCTCCACCTCCGCCCCAAGCCTGCCTGGTCAGGCCACCAGCATTCTCACTGCGCAGAAGGAATCACGCACCCCTCATTACTATGCTGGCAGCAGAGCGCAACGGCATCAGGCGGACTTTAGCTTGACATGTCTTGGGAATAAGAGTCACACAGCTGAGGAGTTGTGGTCAGCTCTGCGGTCCGAGTTTAATAAATGGTTGTCTCCACTCAACCTGCAGCCTGGTAAGGCCGTGTGCGACAATGCTGCAAACCTGGGTGCGGCCCTTCGCCTAGGCAAGGTGACACACGTACCTTGTATGGCTCACGTGTTGAACCTTGTCGTCCAGCAATTTTTAACACACTATCCCGGCATAGATGGCCTTCTGAACAGGGCACGAAAACTGTCTGCTCACTTCCGCCGTTCAAGCGCCGCAGCTGAGCGACTTGCATCGCTCCAGAAGTCTTTCGGCCTGCCGGTTCATCGCCTGAAATGCGATGTGGCGACACGCTGGAATTCAACTCTCCACATGTTACAGCGACTGTGGCAGCACCGCAGAGCCCTGGTGCAATACGTCATGACGTATAGCCTGGGCCAACGAGATGCAGAGGTGGGGCAGATCACCCAGATGGAGTGGTCTCAGATCAAGGACCTATGCACCCTTCTGCACAGTTTCGACATGGCGACGAATATGTTTAGTGCTGACAATGCCATTATCAGCATGACAATTTCAGTCATTTACATGCTGGAGCACACGCTAAACACTATTCGGAGTCAGAGGGTGGGACAACAGGAAGGGGAGGAACTACAGGAGGATTCATATGCGCAAGGGACAACAACATCACCAAGGTCCAGACGTTCATCATCACCAACGCAGCAGGCATGGGACCATGGGGGACAGGGATCAACAAGGGCGCATAGTAGCAGGCGAAATGTTGAGGAAGGTGCAGGAGAACATGAAGAAATGGAGGACGAACTGTCCATGGACATGGAAGACTCAGCGGATGAGGGAGACCTTGGTCAAATTTCAGTTGAAAAAGGGTGGGGGGAGATGTCAGAGGAAGAAATAACGGGTAGCACCTCTATGCCACAAACACAGCGTGGACTTGGTCCGCATGGCTGTGCAAGACACATGAGTGCCTTCTTGTTGCACTACCTCCAACATGACTCTCGTATTGTCAAAATTAGAAGTGATGATGACTACTGGATTGCCACACTATTAGATCCCCGGTACAAGTCCAAATTTTGTGACATAATTCCAGCCATAGAAAGGGACGCACGTATGCAGGAGTATCAGCAGAAGCTGTTACTCGATCTTAGCTCGGCTTTTCCACCAAACAACCGTGCAGGTGCAGGGGGGGAATCTCCCAGTTGTAACTTGCCAAACATGGGACGGTCTCGTCATCTTCAACAGTCTACCCGTACCAGTAGGAACTTATCTGGTGCTGGTAACAGCAATTTTATGGAATCTTTTCATAATTTTTTTAGACCCTCTTTTGCAAGGCCACCAGAGACAACAAGTCTGACACATAGTCAACGGCTGCAGAGGATGATACAGGAGTATCTCCAAATCAACATCGATGCCATGACTTTGCAAATGGAGCCTTGCTCCTTTTGGGCTTCAAATCTAGAAAAATGGCCAGAGCTCTACAGTTACGCCTTGGAGATTTTGTCGTGTAAAGCTGCCAGCGTTGTCTCTGAACGTGTCTTCAGTGCTGCTGGGTGTGTGAAGACAGATAAGCGCACGCGTCTGACCAGTGACAATGTGGACAGACTGACGTTCATCAAAATGAACAAGTCATGGATCCAGAAGGAATTTACTACCCCTGTGTCATCCTGGGGAGAGTAAATGCTTGTGGATTTGGAATGTGCTTGATGCAAATCTAGCTGTGAAGTGCCCAACTAGGGCACAAGTGCTGCCACTGAATGGGTGGGTGTGTGTGGGGCACAATTTTTGGAAAAAAAGGGAGACTCCGCTTGGAGTAACCCTTGCTTGCTGTGTTTTTAAAAGAAGCCAAGATGAACAGAGCTGGGATCAGGAAAGACTTTGCTACCTACCCTGGTGTCATCCTGGGGACGGTTAAGAAGAGCGTATTTTTGAATGTGCTTGATGCAAATCTAGCTGTGAAGTGCACAACTAGGGCACAAGTGCTGCCACTGAATGGGTGGGTGTGTGTGGGGCACAATTTTTGGAAAAAAAGGGAGACTCCGCTTGGAGTAACCCTTGCTTGCTGTGTTTTTAAAAGAAGCCAAGATGAACAGAGCTGGGATCAGGAAAGACATTGCTACCTACCCTGGTGTCATCCTGGGGACGGATAAGAATGGCTTATTTTTGAATGTGCTTGATGCAAATCTAGCTGTGAATTGTACAACTGGGGCACAACTGCTGCCACTGAAGGGGTGGGTGTGTGTGGGGCCCAATTTTTGGAAAAAAGGGAGACTCCGCTTGGAGTAACCCTTTCTTGCTGTGTTTTTAAAAGAAGCCAAGATGAACAGAGCTGGGATCAGGAAAGACTTTGCTACCTACCCCGGTGTCATCCTGGGGACGGATAAGAATGGCGTATTTTTGAATGAGCTTAATGCAAATCAAAACATCATGTTTGCAACTAGGGCACAAGTGCTGCCACTGATGGAGTGTCTGTGTGGCCCAATTTTTGGAAAAAAGGGAGACTCCGCTTGGAGTAACCCTTGCTTGCTGTGTTTTTAAAAGAAGCCAAGATGAACAGAGCTGGGATCAGGAAAGACTTTGCTACCTACCCTTGAGTCATCCTGGGGACGGTTAAGAAGAGCGTATTTTTGAATGTGCTTGATGCAAATCTAGCTGTGAAGTGCACAACTAGGGCACAAGTGCTGCCACTGAATGGGTGGGTGTGTGTGGTGCACAATTTTTGGAAAAAAAGGGAGACTCCGCTTGGAGCAACCCTTGCTTGCTGTGTTTTTAAAAGAAGCCAAGATGAACAGAGCTGGGATCAGGAAAGACTTTGCTACCTACCCCGGTGTCATCCTGGGGACGGTTAAGAAGAGCGTATTTTTGAATGTGCTTGATGCAAATCTAGCTGTGAAGTGCACAACTAGGGCACAAGTGCTGCCACTGAATGGGTGGGTGTGTGTGGGGCACAATTTTTGGAAAAAAAGGGAGACTCCGCTTGGAGTAACCCTTGCTTGCTGTGTTTTTAAAAGAAGCCAAGATGAACAGAGCTGGGATCAGGATCGACTTTGCTACCTACCCCGGTGTCATCCTGGGGACGGTTAAGAAGAGCGTATTTTTGAATGTGCTTGATGCAAATCTAGCTGTGAAGTGCACAACTAGGGCACAAGTGCTGCCACTGAATGGGTGGGTGTGTGTGGGGCACAATTTTTGGAAAAAAAGGGAGACTCCGCTTGGAGTAACCCTTGCTTGCTGTGTTTTTAAAAGAAGCCAAGATGAACAAGTCATGGTTCAGCAAAGACTTTGCTACCTACCCCGGTGTCATCCTGGGGACAGTTAAGAAGAGCGTATTTTTGAATGTGCTTGATGCAAATCTAGCTGTGAAGTGCACAACTAGGGCACAAGTGCTGCCACTGAATGGGTGGGTGTGTGTGGGGCACAATTTTTGGAAAAAAAGGGAGACTCCGCTTGGAGTAACCCTTGCTTGCTGTGTTTTTAAAAGAAGCCAAGATGAACAGAGCTGGGATCAGGAAAGACTTTGCTACCTACCCCGGTGTCATCCTGGGGACGGATAAGAATGGCGTATTTTTGAATGTGCTTGATGCAAATCAAAACATCATGTTTGCAACTAGGGCACAAGTGCTGCCACTGAAGGGGTGGGTGTCTGTGTGGCCCAATTTTTGGAAAAAAGGGAGACTCCGCTTGGAGTAACCCTTGCTTGCTGTGTTTTTAAAAGAAGCCAAGATGAACAGAGCTGGGATCAGGAAAGACTTTGCTACCTACCCTGGTGTCATCCTGGGGACGGTTAAGAAGAGCGTATTTTTGAATGTGCTTGATGCAAATCTAGCTGTGAAGTGCACAACTAGGGCACAAGTGCTGCCACTGAATGGGTGGGTGTGTGTGGGGCACAATTTTTGGAAAAAAAGGGAGACTCCGCTTGGAGTAACCCTTGCTTGCTGTGTTTTTAAAAGAAGCCAAGATGAACAGAGCTGGGATCAGGAAAGACTTTGCTACCTACCCCGGTGTCATCCTGGGGACGGTTAAGAAGAGCGTATCTTTGAATGTGCTTGATGCAAATCTAGCTGTGAAGTGCACAACTAGGGCACAAGTGCTGCCACTGAATGGGTGGGTGTGTGTGGGGCACAATTTTTGGAAAAAAAGGGAGACTCTGCTTGGAGTAACCCTTGCTTGCTGTGTTTTTAAAAGAAGCCAAGATGAACAAGTCATGGTTCAGCAAAGACTTTGCTACCTACCCCGGTGTCATCCTGGGGACGGTTAAGAAGAGCGTATTTTTGAATGTGCTTGATGCAAATCTAGCTGTGAAGTGCACAACTAGGGCACAAGTGCTGCCACTGAATGGGTGGGTGTGTGTGGGGCACAATTTTTGGAAAAAAAGGGAGACTCCGCTTGGAGTAACCCTTGCTTGCTGTGTTTTTAAAAGAAGCCAAGATGAACAAGTCATCGTTCAGCAAAGACTTTGCTACCTACCCCGGTGTCATCCTGGGGACGGTTAAGAAGAGCGTATTTTTGAATGTGCTTGATGCAAATCAAAACATCATGTTTGCAACTAGGGCACAAGTGCTGCCACTGATGGGGTGTCTGTGTGGCCCAATTTTTGGAAAAAAGGGAGACTCCGCTTGGAGTAACCCTTGCTTGCTGTGTTTTTAAAAGAAGCCAAGATGAACAGAGCTGGAATCAGGAAAGACTTTGCTACCTACCCCGGTGTCATCCTGGGGACGGATAAGAATGGCGTATTTTTGAATGTGCTTGATGCAAATCTAGCTGTGAAGTGTACAACTAGGGCACAAGTGCTGCCACTGAATGGTTGGGTGTGTGTGGGGCCCAATTTTTGGAAAAAAAGGGAGACTACGCTTGGAGTCACCTTGCGGTGTTTTACATGATTTTAGAAGGGCGTGCCATGCCTATATCTGTGTGTCCTCCTCTTTTTCCTTGTCCAGCTGTTTTGTTTTCGCATGAGTATATGTCCTTGTCACTTTCCCATGTGTTTTTGTTGTGTTGTGAGTTGTTTGTCACCTTTTGGACACCTTTGAGGGTGTTTTCTAGGTGTTTTTATGTGTTTGTGATTGCCTGCCATTGTTTCCTATGCAGTTCGAGTTCGGTTCGTCGAACGTTCGATGAGCCGAACTCGAACAGGACATCCGTTCGGCGAGCCGACCTCGAGCCGAACCGGGATCGGTTCGCTCATCTCTACTAATGAAGTACAGCAGCCACTTTTTGGATGGCACTAACTGGCAGCACTCTTTGCTATTAAAATAACTTTGCAAAAAAAGGCAGCAGGGTACAATGCAGAGGTGCTGGAAAATGCTTGGCACAAGTGGGACACTAATGGAGTACAGCAGCCACTTTTTGGATGGCACCAATGGCAGCACTCTTTGCTATTAAAATAGCTTTGCAACAATGGGCAGGAGGGTACAGTGGCCAGGTTGTGGGTCAGTGTAGAGGAAAGGAAGCCTCACTTTCTATACCTCCTAATGGTGAAATGCAGCAAGGGATTCCCTGAGCTTAGGTACACAAACGCTGTTATCTGAAGCTGTGTACAGCGTTTCCACGGACCTGACTGTCACCTATGGCTCTGAGCCCGAGAAAATAAGCCCTGAAAAGGGCTAAAATAAACTTCTGTCCCTATTCTGTAAAGCGCTGTGTGTATAGCGTACACAGCAGTAGCGGCGACAGGAGCTGTCTGAGCGGTGACTGTCACCCAGACGCAGAAGGCAGATAATGGCGCCGTGAGGGAAAATGGCCGTTTTTATAATGCAAGGACATGTGACATTCACAACCTATAACACATGCCCTTACTTGTCTGGCAAAAAGTCCACTTACCTGTGTGTGTGTCTGGGATTGGCTGACATGCTGGCCTGTCCCACTACACGCGCGCTTAGGGAAGAAAAAAAAAATGGCGATCGGCATTCTCTCAGCAACACAGATCTAAACCCCGTCCCTCCTGCAAACTATTCGCTTAAATTAGATAATAGTGTGAATCACAGAGTGACTCACACTGTTACAGTGAAAAGCCAGCTAGTATTTAGCTAGGCTTTTTGCTGATAGAACCGTTCTCGAACGTAACTCGAGCTGCCGAACTTTTAGCAAAAAGCTCGAGTTCTAGTTCGATCTAGAACACCCCCCAAAATCACTCGAACATGAAATTGGCGAACCTCGAACCGCGCTCAACTCTAGTGTTGACGTAACAGCTGTGTGCAACAATGATGCAAACCTGGTTGCGGCCCTTCGCCAGGGCAATGTGAGACACGTGCCTTGTACGGCTGACGTATTCAACCTGGTTGTCCAGCAATTTTTAAACCACTACCCCGGTCTACATATCCTTCTATAGAGGGTTCGCTCGCTATGTGCTCACTTCAACCGTTCACACCTAGCAGATGAATAACTTGCATCGCTCCAGAAGTCTTTCGGTCTGCTTTTTCACTGCCTGCAAAGCGATTTGCCGACACGCAGGAAGTTGAATCTGCACATGTTTAAGCACCTGTGGCAGCACCGGCAAGCCCTGCTGCAATACATTATGACTATGCAATACGTTAGCCTGGGCTAACGAGATCCAGAGCTGGGGCAGATCACGCTGCTGGAGTGGTCTCAGATCAAGTACCTATGCACCCTTCTTCACAGTTTACAAATGGCGACGAAGATGTTAAGCGCTGACGATGCCATTATCATTATGACAATTACGTTCATCTACATACTGGAGCACACTCTAAACATTATTCAGAGTCAGGTGGTGGGACAAGAGGAAGGGGAGGAAGTACAGGAGGAGTCATATGCAGAAGGGATAACAAGATCTACAAGGTCCACGCATTCAGCAGCACCAAGGCGGCAGGCATGGGATGGTGGGGGAGAGGGGTTAACAAAGGCGCATAGTATCAGCCAAACTGTTAAGAAAGGTGCAGGAGCCCAGGAAGAAATGGAAGACGAACTGGCGATGGGCATGGAAGACTCAGTAGATGAGGGAGAGCTTTATCACATTTCGGTTGTGCGAGGTTGTGGGGAGAGGGCAGAGGAAGGAGGCACGATTCTCACCTCTCCGCCACCAGCACAGCAAGGACTTGGTCCTCCTGGATGCGCAAGACACATGAGCGCCTTCTTGCTGCACTACCTTCAACATGACCCTCGGATTGTCCGAATTCGAAGGAATTCTGACCACTGGGTGGCCACACTCTTAGATCTCCGGTACAGGACAACATTTGGAAAAATAAGTCCTGCCATAGAAAGGGACGCACATATGCAGGAGTATCAGCAGAAGCTGGTACACAATTTAAGATCGGCTTTTCCACTAAACACCAATGCTGCACAGAATGAATCTCAACGCTTTGTCATGGCTAGGAGGAAATGGTCTTTCACTTGTCCACATTTGAGGGACTGAGGGGTGGATGCTGTGCTGAGACGGCGTTGAGTAGGGTGTCCCTGCAGAGTTGCAAATTTGGTAATTTACAAAATGAGTGTAAAAAGGCCATATGCTGGTGTGGTGGAAAGGGGAACAGGTGTGTTGTAAAGGGGAAAAAAGTTTGTGTCTGTGGGTGGGTAAGCAACAGTAATATCTGCTGAAGTAACACCATCTGTTGCGGGGGGACTGTCAGATTTGGATAAGGTGGTATATATCCCAATCACCAGTCAGGGTCCACGGTGCTCCTAGATGTAAAAGGAGATGCTGTCAACCCGAAGGTTAGGCGGAGGATACTGAGCTAGGTGTCTCTGAAACAAATAGTAGCCTGAACCGAGTTAGACGACAATCGGATCTGGAGACTGGGAAACCTGTTACAGGGTCCACACACCCACCCAGCCCAGGAACTCCCTGCTAACACAGGGGACCATTAAGTACGCTGTCCGTGTGCGTAGAATGCACACCTGTGGACAGCAGGCGCAGCAGCAGTAGCCCAGTTAATGCCACTGTGCTGCAGTAGCAGGACTGGTAGGACAGGAGCTGGTCGTAACCGTTCTGCGTTACCAAGTGTGTTGGCGTCCTGCACCGACGCCTTATCCCTGCTTACCTCTGGCCTAAAGCTGCAATGGGTTCAACATACGGAGGTGTGCTCTTTCTGAGCATACTAGAAGACTGCGCACCTCCTTGTTGTCTCCAGCCCGTTTTATAACCTAAGTCCGCCCCAACCCAGGGTGAACCACAATGCACCTCCTGGAGACAAAAGCAGAGTGACACGTCATCAGTGACATAACCAGCGGCCTATCCGGAACCGCCACTTCAATGATGACCTCATGGTAGTTACGCCCCAAACACCTCACCAGTCATCGTCTGACGAACAATGATGAGGTGCCAAATCATAGGGGTGGGCCTCTGTGAGCCAGTCTGGAGTGGCCACATCATCGAGACACCTGATGTTCTCTGGACTATCATGGAATGACACCTCACGGACATGGCCATTGAGATCCTTTATGGACCTAGCCTCTGATGCAGTAAGTACCTGAGCATGCTCATTTGCCTGAAAACAGTCTCAGAAAACAGACTATCAGCTTCTGCATGCTCTGTAGGCCCAAAATAGGACTTAGACACGGCACGGAGTCCAAACACTTATGCAAAGAGGCTTTTTGCACTAAGTGTGGGAGAATGCACAGTAGCACAAACTGAGGACTTAGCCTCAGGAATGGGACGTCATGCTGAGCATGCTCACTAGACGAAACACTGTACTTAGGCTGTGTCTGTGTTAAATTGGCACACGCATGCACACTAGCCGTCTCTCCACACAGACGTGGATGAGGAAGCAGCCAGCTGGACGACCCGAGGGACGGACAAAAATGGCAGCTGACGCCTTGGCGCAACTGGAACCGCAGATGTCTGCTTGTGTCTACAGCGGCACCGATTGGTAACACCAACTACCAGCCAAAATAAGAGGTGTACTTCTTCCCTCTTCCCTTGGATAATCTGATATGATACCTTTTTCAGTGACACGACTATAGCTACCAAATGTAGATGAGGCAACAAAAAAGCAGGTGCTCCAATGGATCTCCAGTGCTCCATCAAGTGGCCTCTCCTCCAACTCAACTTCAATATCCCAAATACTCCATTCCTCTGTGGCGTCAACCCAATCGCACTTGCTTCCAAACAGCTCACAAGTTTCCACCAGCCCTGCTGAGTATGGGGTAACAGAGATGGTTGAGTCGGCAGAGCTGCTCAGTCACACAATAGCCTGGGAATCAGAGGTCTTCTACAAAGCTGCAGTGAGTACAGACAAGGAAATGATCTGCACTGATGCCCAGAAGATTTGTAAGTCAGATCCAGGACCCGATGAAGAAGGTGCTGATCATAATGTACACCCTCATTCCCAAACTGTAAATCATCCTGCTGGAGACAATGGGGAACATGCTGAGGAGACTCAGATACCTGATTGGAATGACAACTTTACTATTCGGTCAGGGCAGAAAGAGGTTGGCTCGGAGGAGTCAGGACAAGGGAAGTGAAAACACACAGAGTGATGATGAGGTTGGAGACCCCACTTACTTTCAAACCAAAGTCAACCAGTCGATGAGGTCAGCAGAGGAGGTAGAGGAGGATGCTACTGACGACGAGCTTACGTTGCGTTTTCCTGGACAGAGACAAAGTACTGGAAGCACGTCAACAACTGAATCCTCAGCCACAACTCTGCCTCTGAGCAGAAGTCGTGGTGGCTCTGCAGGTCGCATGGGCTGTAAGCCGTGCCTAGCCTGGGGCTTTTAATACATCGCAAAAGATCACCCAAGTCATGTCATCTGTAAGATTTGTCACCAATCTCTAAGTAGAGTAAAAAAACTCACTACTTTGAGTACTTCATCCATGAACTGTCACATGGATATGAAGTGATAGCGTGAGGGTGTATTGATGAGCTTTATCCACTGTGAATGCAACATGCTTATTTGCCGTTCATTGCATGTATTATTGCAGACAACCCACAAGAGGCTGCTGTTTTTTTGCATATGCCTTTGACTGTTTGGTCACTATAGCAATAGCAAAATGGTCTTCGGCTGTGGACTTGGAGAGCAGAGGAGGTGCTGTCTGTGAAGTGAAGGAAAAGCTAAAGGTGTGCGTTACAGCAAGGAGCTACCGCGGAAACACTTTGGTGAATTGTGAGGGTACTCGTGGTGGAGTTTGGTAAGGAGGACCGTAACGCCTGTGAGCAGCATCCTGTGCCGGAGACCGACATTCTTCCGGTGCTGTCTATACTGTTTACCGTGAGAGGATCGTAAACTCTGTATTGATGGCAACTGGACATAACAGTAACCGGGTATGGTATGCTGGGACCAGAAAGTAATGCATGCACGCAACACTTTGTTTTTTTTAAGCAAAACACATATCTGTTCTGCTTAGGCCAACTATATAGACAATAAGACTTGATGCCTCTGCTCTGTCAATTTCTCAGTTACAGTTAAAATAATAGAGGGACAGCGACACATGTTTGCATCGACTGTTGCTTTACAAGATTTCCAGGACTGTGTTGCTGAGCTGTGTGGTTTGCCTTCACACTTTTATCATCTGCATTATCTGTGAGGCTTCAGCTAACAAGGGTATTCAGGGGGGGTAATGGGTTTTGTCTATGTTTAGGTAGATAAGTTAACTCTTGTGATGCGACACTGTTAAGTCATGTTCACACACACACACACACACACACACACACACAATTACTCCTGTTACGCAGAGGGATTACCAGGTTGTAGGCAAGTGTTTACATAATCCCTTGGTTAGGCAACAGTTGGTGAGCAGGGGGTATAAATTGCCATTACGAATGTCGCAGCATAGGGGTATAGGCTTTTGGAATTGTGAATAGATTCTTCTATTCTTTCAGTTTTATGCATGGTTCTTATAGTTTGCTTTTGGAAAGTTAAACAATCATTTATCAACCCAACTGCCTAGAGTCCTTTTCTAGTGTGTGGTTTTGCTGTATACTGGGATGCCCACCCTGTACACTACTTTAAATGAAGCATAAGTCGTAATGGGAACTTCACTGTACTACTAAGCGGCATAGCGAGGCTGTGCAACCACTGTCTGCCCCATCAAGTGCATCTGTGACTGAGGGGACAGCAGTCACACATGTTTTTTTGACGCAGACGTTCCACCCCTTTACCCGCTACAGGCAGTGTGATTGGCAGGTCGTCAGTTGTTTTTGAAGTGGAAACAGCTGATGGTGTTGGGATCTCTCAGACATCAAGAGAACCACCTTTAGATGAAGGCAACATTATATCCACGCCTGCACCATCGTCACAGATTGCCTGGACTACCTGCAGTTAAAAATTGCGTAGCAGAAATGGAGAGGAGTGTAGAATGCACATGTGGTGTTCCTTGCTTGACAGGACAGGAACATTAAGTTAGTATCCCTGACAATTTCACTATGCCCCTAAAAGTCTCAGCACTTTTTGTAATTAAAATTGTGTCACAGAAATGGAGAGAAGTGTAGAATGCACATGTGGTGTTCCTTGCTTGACAGTACAGGAACACTAAGTTAGTATCCTGGACACTTTTAGTATGCCACTAAGTGTCAGCACTGTTTGTTTTAGAAACGGCGTAGCAAAAATGGGCAGGTGTGTAGAATGCAGAGGTGGTGTACCTTGCGTGGCACCAGAGGAACACTATGTTAGTATCCCAGACACTTTTAGTATGCCACTAAGAGTCAGCACTGTTTGCTATTAAAATTGCATAGAAAAAATGGCCAGGTGTGTACAATGCAGAGGTGGTGTACCTTGTGTGGCACCAGAGGAACAGTAACTTAGTATCCCAGACACTTTTAGTATGCCACTAAGTGTCAGCACTGTTTGCTATAAAAATGGCGCAGCAAAAATGGGCAGGTGTGTAGAATGCAGAGGTGATGTACCTTGCGTGGCACCAGAGGAACACTATGTTAGTATCCCAGACACTTTTAGTATGCTACTAAGAGTCAGCACTGTTTGCTATAAAAATTGCATAGCAAGAATGGGCAGGTGTGTACAATGCGCAGAGGTGGTGTACCTTGTATGGCACCAGAAGAACACTAACCTAGTATCCCAGACACTTTTAGTATGCCACTAAGTGTCAGCACTGTTTGCTATAAAAATTGCGTAGCAAAAATGGGCAGGTGTGTAGAATGCACAGGTGCTGTAGGTAGTAGGACAGCAAAGGAAGTCTCGGTTTCTATCCCTGCCATTGAAAAAATGCAGCAAGGAATTGCCTGAGCTGATGTAGCCAGACGCTGTTATCTAAAGCCCAGCACAGCGTTGGGACGGACCTGCCTAGCAACAATGCCTATGAACGGCTGTAATGTTGCCCTGAAAAGGGCTGAAATTGCAAGTAGTCCCTAATCCCTAAAGCGCTGTGTAGATATCAATGTCTGTCTATAGCGCACACAGCAGCAGCAGCAGCCGGAGCGGGAGCAGTGACTGTCACCCACTCGCAGCAGAGAGATAATGGCGGCGATGGGGAAAATGGCTGGGTCTTATAGGGCAAGGACAGGTGACATGCACAGCCTATGACACATGCCCTTGCTTGTCTGGAAAAAATCCACTTTGCTGTGTGTGTGTCTGTGAGTTGCTGACAGCCTGGCCCGCCCCACTGTACGCGCGGTTAGAAAAAAAAAATGGCGATCGGCATTCTTTCAGCAGTCAGCAGAAGAACTGATCTAAACCCTGTCCCCCCTGCACACAATACACTTAATTTTGATAATAGCGTGATTCACAGTGACTCACAATATTACAGTGAGAAGCCAGCTAGTAACTAGCTACGCTCTTTGTTGAACGTTCTCGAACGTAACTCGACCTACCGAACCTTTACCAAATCGTTCGAGTTCATCGAACGACTCGAACACCCCCAAAATCACTCGAACGTGAAATTGGCGAACCTCGAACCTCGAACATCGCTCATCTCTACAAGACACACAGCAAATACACAATACAGACAAATAAACAATAAAGATATCAAATACGCCACATAGACATCAAGTACACAATACAGACAAAAAATACACACATCAAATACACAATACACACAACAAATAAACAATACATACATCTAATACACAATACAGACATCAAATACATCCTGCACACAACAAATGCACATAAACAAACTTCAAGTACACAATACAGACAATAAATACACAATATAGACATAAACCCACGACAATACATACATCAAGCACGCAATAAGCACAACAATTACACGATGCAGACAAATACACAATATAGATATCAAATACACCATTTAGACATCAAATACACAATACAAAAACAACAAAATACATATGCTGCTAAATACACAACACAAATACATAACATACACAATTTTGACAAATACACAATACATAGATCAAATAACACAACACATACATACACAATTTATACAAATACATAATACAGACATCAATTTCGCATAACAAACATGAAATACACAATTTAGACATTAAGTACACAATACAGGCAAACAAACAATACATATATGAAATCCACAATACACACAAGACGAATAAAAATACAAATAAACAATACAGACAAACACAATACAGACGAATAAACAATACAGACATTAAATACACAATTTAGACAATCAAGTACACAATACAAACAAACTTTGCAGACATGAAATACACAATGCACACAACAAATAAAAAATACATACAGACAAATAAAAATACAAATAAACAATACAGAAAACTAAACACAATACAGACCAATAAGCAATACAGATATGAAATACACAATTTAGACATCAAGTACACAATACAAACAAAAGCAATATATGCATCAGCATCAAATACACACTATATACAACAAATAAATAACACATTTGTTAAATACACTATACAGGACATTAAATATACAGTGCACACAACCAATGCACAATACTGTCACGCTCCCCGGGTCCTGACGTCGTTTCTCACTCACCGCTCCTGTCCCCGGGTCCCCTGCCTCCAGCCACACGTCCTCCCCGGCACCGCTCCCTGCTCTGGCCTCCGGCACCCGGGCGTCACGCATGTGCATTAAGGGCGCGCGCGCGGTCACTGACTTCCTCTTAAAGGCCCTGCACTCCCTATCAGGATATTGCATCAGTCAGGGTCAGGTATATTAGGAGCTCCCTGCCTGGAGGGCGTCGCCTGTTCGTCAAGTTCTGCAAGCTAGGAGTCCAGGTCCCCATATGCCTTGCCTGTGCTAACTCTGTCTCTTTCGTAGAGTCTGCTCTGCCTCCATAACCGGCTCCTGAATCCGGGTTTGCCAAGAGGTTCTCCGGTGTCCGTCAGCGGGGAATCCCACCACCGTTACGTCTGCCAGTGCCTGTCTGTGATCCCCGGCTTCACCCGGCTGCCTCCCCGTCACATCCAGCTAACCCGGATCCCGTCTGAGCTTCCTAACCAGCACCCGTACCGGACTCCCGTAATTGTCTCCAAGAACTCTGTGGCTCTAAAGACTCCGTTCTACCCGTTCCCTGAGGGACGCTATCCCGGACCCGCTAGTACTCCGGCTACCGTGTACCTAGGCCCTCTGGTGGGGTGACCGGACAGTCCCTGTATAGGGGTTAGCTCCAGGTTGCCTCACTGGGGGAGTCTGGTGCACGGTCCAGAGGATCCACCATCACCCGGACCTAACAAATACAAACATCAAATACACAATACAGACAACAAAAGTACAATATCACATCAAATATATATAATAAATACACACACAAATACAAATTTCAGACAAAAAATACACAGTACAAACATTAAACACAAAAAACAGACAATAAATACAGAATTCACACTACAAATGCAAAGTAATACATCACAATACAGTGCTAAAATAATTCCAATATCAAGAGCCGAAATAATGCCACAAAACAGTGAACAATTAATGAAACATAAATAATACCAATATACAGTGAAAAAATTTACAACAACATGAGTGCCCAAATATGTGTCAAAAAAGCTCATCAATTAATACCATTATACAGTGCTCTAAAAATACCAATATACTAAAATACTAATATGTACCAAAAAATCCCATTAACTAAGACCAATATAAAGTGCTTAAAAATACCAAAAAAATCAAATCTGAAGTGCTCAAATAATGTGGAACAAAATCACTATACAGGCTAAAGTAGAATCAAAGTTGGAGACTCTCATATTTGAAGGGGCTTTCTCCGAACAGCAATTTTAAGATCTCCCCACAGATGTTCAATGGGATTAAGATCCAGACTCATTGATGTCACTTCAGAACTCTCCAGCACTTTGCTTTCATCCATCTCTGGGGGCTTCTTAAGTAGTTGGGGGTCATTGTACTGCTGGAAGATCCATGACCTAGAACAATTTCAGGAGTTCACAACAGATATCTATTACATCAAGTCTGAAATACTAGTTCACAGCTGTTATGCACATAAAAATGCACAAGAGGGCACCAACATACAATCTGTATAGTATGGTCAAACGTGAGCAAGATACAGTCTGATGAACTGTGCAAGACAAAGGTAAAGGAACCCAATTAGAAGATTACTAAATATACACAACAAGAACTTAACTAGTTCAGGAAAAAAAGCCATTATCTTCTGAAAAAAAAAATTTAATACAGCCAAAGTGCACCTGTGACGCCCTGGACTAGCCAGGTAGTCACAGACTCCCTCCAGGGTCTGATGTCCACACCAGGTGGGGCGGAGCAAGGCAGTTGGCCCCACCCACTGAGGAGTTCACAGGTCTGGAGGCGGGAAAAGTGACAGATAGAGTCTGGAGGTGAAAGTGAGACGAGTAAGACGTCTGCGTTTGTCTGGGTTGGAGCCCAGGCACTGACAGCAAGGTTGGCAGATGGTGGTGGCCGTCTGCAGGAGTTAGCGGATCTCTGCGGAACCGTAGGACAGGGGTTGGGCGGTGGCCCACCCTACCGAACCGGGGAGCAGAGTGAAGTTAAGCACACAGGCAGGGCCATCGGATCCCGACTAGGCTTGGAGCCGCCGACAACAGTCAAATCCGAGAGTGACCGGAACCCCAGGGGTTTCATAACACCCAAGTCCCGTCAGAAGGCAACAGTCCACACCATGAGGATATACAGCCACTGCCACAGGCTAGAGATCCAAGGGCCAGCGCCTGCGGGCAAAAGGGCTCTTATGGTACCTATACGCCGGGGAGCGGACTACCATTGGGAAACCATCGGAGTCGACACATTTCACACAGGTGCAGGGAAAGACAGCCACCATCACCTGTCCGGGGAGAGCAAAGACACTGCAGTCGGCTGCGGGACCCGTCCATCCGGCCGTTTGGTTTACCAAAGGCTTTGTGACTTTCTGTCTGAGTGAGTACAACAGTGCCATCCGGCACCGCGCCGCGCTGCCCCTGCAACCCTGCATCCCAGCTATCCAGCCATCATCACCGGGCCCCGGGAACACCAACCCCTACCCACGGAGGGGACAACACCCTAGCTGCTCCCTACCATCGCTCCCAGGATCCCCGTCACCAGCAGCGGTGGTGCCATCATCACCACGTCCCGTGGATGGCGTCACGAACTATTTCCCCAAACCAATCAAACCCTTTTCACTCACGGGTGAGGAGCGCTGCTCGAGTCCCCGGGTCCGGCCGACCGCTCGAGCCACCGAGCAGCAGCAGCAGAAGCCCCGGACCCGAGCGTGGCGAGCGCGCCCCTCCGCCTACGACACACCTAGGACAGAAAAAACAATGATGGTAGGTAGCAGGGACTAGTGTGCACCTGTGCTGTTCCTAAAGCTAAGGATCTCTAGTCTCTGCCTGTCCCCTGGATTACCCTTAAAGGTGGAGGTGCCTGAGTCCTGTACCTTGCTATAATCTTAGATATTGCTCA
Organism: Anomaloglossus baeobatrachus; assembly: GCF_048569485.1. Lineage (NCBI taxonomy): Eukaryota > Metazoa > Chordata > Amphibia > Anura > Aromobatidae > Anomaloglossus > Anomaloglossus baeobatrachus. The sequence continues at coordinate 665,957,954 of NC_134355.1, read as the reverse complement.
CCTCTATGTACTAACACAAGTTAGACACAAGTTAAAAATCAGAGACACAATACATACATAAAAAATCTCAATACATACATCAAATACACCATGCACACAAATACATAATATATACAGCAACTACACAAAACAGACATAAGGGCACAAACACAACAGCGGTATTCTGCCGCACTGCTGCATCCGGCATAAGGGCAGTACAGTACAATACAGTTCATAGACAGTGCGTAAGCCCCGATCACATGCTGTTACATGCTCTGGTCACATGACCGCATGTACCCGGAGCTTGCTAGTGAACTTTAATGTACTGTACTGTCCTTGTGCCGGATCTGCGAGTGCGGCAGGAAAACGCTGATGTGAAACCAGCGTAAAATACACAATATAAACATTAAATACGCAATACAAATAACAAAAATACAAGACACACAGCAAATACACAATACAGACAAATAAACAATAAGGATATCAAATACGCCACTTAGACATCAAGTACACAATACAGACAAAAAAGTCACACATCAAATACACAATACACACAACAAATAAACAATACATACATCTAATACACAATACAGACATCAAATACATCCTGCACACAACATATGCACATGAAAAACTTCAAATACATAATACAGACAATAAATACACAAAATAGACATAAACCCACCACAATACATACATCAAGCACGCAATAAGCACAACAATTACACGATGCAGACAAATACACAATATAGATATCAAATACACCATTTAGACATCAAATACACAATACAAAAAACAACAAAATACATACGTTGCCAAATACACATTACAAACAAATAGATGAAATACACAATTTTTACATCAAATATACAATACATAGATCAAATAACACAATACATACATGGAATACACAATTTATACAAATACATAATACAGACATCAATTTCGCATAACAAACATGAAATGCACAAATTAGACATCAAGTACACAACAGAAACAAATAAACAATACATGCATGAAATACACAATACACACAACAAATAAACTATACTTACAGACAAATAAAAATACAAATAAATAATACAGACAAACACAATACAGACGAATAAACATTACAGGCATGAAATACACAATTTAGACAATCAAGTGCACAATACAAACAAACCATATAGACATGAAATACACAATACACACAACAAATAAACAATACATACAGACAAATAAAAATACAAATAAACAATACAGACAACTAAACATAATACAGACGAATAAACAATACAGATGTGAAATACACAATTTAGACATCAAGTACACAATACAAACAAAAGCAATATATGCATCAAGCATCAAATACACACTACACACAACAAAAATAAATAATAAATCTGTTGAATACACTATACAGGACATTAAATACACAGTGCACACAACCAATTCACAGTACGAACATCAAATACACAATATAGATAATAAAAGTACAATATAGACATTAAATACACAATAACACATCAAATATACATAATAAATACACACACCAAATACACATTTCAGACAAAAAATACACAGTACAAATATTAAACACAAAAACAGACAAGAAATAGAGAATTCACACTACAAATGCAAAGTAATATATTACAATGCAGTACTAAAATAATTCCAATATCAAGAACCCAAGTAATGCAAAAAAAAAACAGTAAACAAATAATGAAAAATAAATAATACTAATATACAGTGAAAAAAAAATCCAACAACATACAGTGCCGGAATATTCGCAAAAAAACCTCATCAATTAATACCATTATTAGAGATGAGCGAACCGGTCCCGGTTCGGCTCGAGGTCGGTTCGCCGAACGGAGGTCCCGTTCGAGTTCGGCTCGTCGAACGTTCGACGAACCGAACTCGAACTGCATAGGAAACAATGGCAGGCAATCACAAACACAGAAAAACACCTAGAAAACACCCTCAAAGGTGTCCAAAAGGTGACAAACAACTCACAACACAACACAAACACATGGGAAAGTGACAAGGACATATACTCATGCGAAAACAAAACAGCTGGACAAGGAAAAAGAGGAGGACACACAGATATAGGCATGGCACGCCCTTCTAAAATCATGTAAAACACCGCAAGGTGACTCCAAGCGTAGTCTCCCTTTTTTTCAAAAAATTGGGCCCCACACACACCCACCCATTCAGTGGCAGCAGTTGTGCCCTAGTTGTACACTTCACATCTAGATTTGCATCAAGCAGATTCAAAAATACGCCATAATTAACCGTCCCCAGGATGACACCGGGGTAGGTAGATAAAGTATTTGCTGAACCATGACTTGTTCATCTTGGCTCCTTTTAAAAAACACAGCAAGCAAGGGTTACTCCAAGCGGAGTCTCCCTTTTTTTCCAAAAATTGTGCCCCACACACACCCACCCATTCAGTGGCAGCACTTGTGCCCTAGTTGTGCACTTCACAGCTAGATTTGCATCAAGCACATTCAAAAATACGCTCTTCTTAACCGTCCCCAGGATGACACCAGGGTAGGTAGCAAAGTCTTTCCTGATCCCAGCTCTGTTCATCTTGGCTTCTTTTAAAAACACAGCAAGCAAGGGTTACTCCAAGCGGAGTCTCCCTTTTTTCCAAAAATTGGGCCACACACACACCCACCCATTCAGTGGCAGCACTTGTGCCCTAGTTGCAAACATGATGTTTTGATTTGCATCAAGCACATTCAAAAATATGGCCTAATTAACCGTCCCCAGGATGACACCAGGGTAGGTAGCAAAGTCTTTCCTGATCCCAGCTCTGTTCATCTTGGCTTCTTTTAAAAACACAGCAAGCAAGGGTTACTCCAAGCGGAGTCTCCCTTTTTTACAAAAATTGGGCCCCACACACACCCACCCCTTCAGTGGCAGCAGTTGTGCCCCAGTTGTACAATTCACAGCTAGATCTGCATCAAGCACATTCAAAAATAAGCCATTCTTATCCGTCCACAGGATGACACCGGGGTAGGTAGCAAAGTCTTTCCTGACCCCAGCTCTGTTCATCTTGGATCATTTTTAAAAAACACAGCAAGCAAGGGTTACTCCAAGTGGAGTCTCCCTTTTTTCCAAAAATTGGGCCCCACACACACCCACCCCTTCAGTGGCAGCAGTTGTGCCCCAGTTGTACAATTCACAGCTAGATTTGCATCAAGCACATTCAAAAATACGCCATTCTTATCCGTCCCCAGGATGACACCGGGGTAGGTAGCAAAGTCTTTCCTGATCCAAGCTCTGTTCATCTTGGCTTCTTTTAAAAACACAGCAAGCAAGGGTTACTCCAAGCGAAGTCTCCATTTTTTCCAAAAATTGGGCCACACAGACACCCCATCAGTGGCAGCTCTTGTGCCCTAGTTGCAAACATGATGTTTTGATTTGCATCAAGCACATTAAAAAATACGACCTAATTAACCGTCCCCAGGATGACACCAGGGTAGGTAGCAAAGTCTTTCCTGATCCCAGCTCTGTTCATCTTGGCTTCTTTTAAAAACACAGCAAGCAAGGGTTACTCCAAGCGGAGTCTCCCTTTTTTCCAAAAATTGGGCCACACACACACCCACCCATTCAGTGGCAGCACTTGTGCCCTAGTTGTACACTTCACAGCTAGATATGCATCAAGCACATTCCAAATCCACAAGCATTTACTCTCCCCAGGATGACACAGGGGTAGTAAATTCCTTCTGGATCCATGACTTGTTCATTTTGATGAACGTTAGTCTGTCCACAATTTCACTGGACAAACGCGTGCGCTTATCTGTCTTCACACACCCAGCAGCACTGAAGACACGTTCAGAGGCAACGCTGGCAGCTGGACACGACAAAATCTCCAAGGCGTAACTGGATAGCTCTGGCCATTTTTCTAGATTTGAAGCCCAAAAGGAGCAAGGCTCCATTTGCAAAGTCATGGCATCGATGTTCATTTGGAGATACTCCTGTATCATCCTCTCCAGCCGTTGACTATGTGTCAGACATGTTGTCTCTGGTGGCCTTGCAAAGGAGGGTCTAAAAAAATTATGAAAAGATTCCATAAAATTGCTGTTACCAGCACAAGATACGGTCCTACTGGTACGGGTAGACTGTTGAAGATGACTAGACCGTCCCATGTTTGTCAAGTTACAACTGGGAGATTCACTCCCTGCACCTGCACGGTTGTTTGGTGGAAAAGCCGATCTAAGATTGAGTAACAGCTTCTGCTGATACTCCTGCATACGTGCGTCCCTTTCTATGGCTGGAATTATGTCACAAAATTTGGACTTGTACCGGGGATCTAATAGTGTGGCAAGCCAGTAGTCATCATCACTTCTAATTTTGACAATACGAGGGTTATGTTGGAGGTAGTGCAACAAGAAGGCACTCATGTGTCTTGCGCAGCCATGCGGACCAAGTCCACGCTGTGTTTGTGGCATAGAGGTGCTAACCGTTCTTTCTTCCTCTGACATCTCCCCCCAACCTCTTTCAACTGAAATTTCACCAAGGTCTCCCTCATCTGCTGAGTCTTCCATGTCCATGGACAGTTCGTCCTCCATTTCTTCATGTTCTCCTGCATGCACCTTCCTCAACATCTCGCCTGCTACCATGCGCCCTTGTTGATCCCTGTCCCCCATGGTCCCATGCCTGGCGCCTTGGTGATGATGAACGTCTGGACCTTGGTGATGTTGTTGTGTCTTGCGCATATGAATCCTCCTGTAGTTCATCCCCTTCCTGTTGTCCCACCCCCTGACTCCGATTAGTGTTTAGCGTGTGCTCCAGCATGTAAATGACTGGAATCGTCATGCTGATAATGGCATTGTCAGCGCTAAACATATTCGTCGCCATGTCGAAACTGTGCAGAAGGGTGCATAGGTCCTTGATCTGAGACCACTCCATCAGGGTGATCTGCCCCACCTCTGCATCTCGTTGGCCCAGGCTATACGTCATGACGTATTGCACCAGGGCTCGGCGGTGCTGCCACAGTCGCTGTAACATGTGGAGAGTTGAATTCCAGCGTGTCGCCACATCGCATTTCAGGCGATGAACCGGCAGGCCGAAAGACTTCTGGAGCGATGCAAGTCGCTCAGCTGCGGCGCTTGAACGGCGGAAGTGAGCAGACAGTTTTCGTGCCCTGTTCAGAAGGCCATCTAGGCCGGGATATTGTGTTAAAAATTGCTGGACGACAAGGTTCAACACGTGAGCCATACAAGGTACGTGTGTCACCTTGCCCAGGCGAAGGGCCGCACCCAGGTTTGCAGCATTGTCGCACACGGCCTTACCAGGCTGCAGGTTGAGTGGAGACAACCATTTATTAAACTCGGACCGCAGAGCTGACCACAACTCCTCAGCTGTGTGACTCTTATTCCCAAGACATGTCAAGCTAAAGACCGCCTGATGCCGTTGCGATCTGCTGCCAGCATAGTAATGAGGGGTGCGTGATTCCTTCTGTGCAGTGAGAACGCTGGTGGCCTGACCAGGCAGGCTTGGGGCGGAGGTGGAGGAGCCAGATGAGGTGGAGGATGCAGAAGCAGTGGCGGAACTTGGACAGACAGAGGATTGACACACAAGTCGTGGGGACGGCAAGACTTGTGCAGCAGACCCTTCACCATCTATCACCATAGTTACCCAGTGCCCAGTCAGCGACTTGTAACGTCCCTGTCCATGCTTACTGGTCCAAGTATCGGTGGTGAAATGCACCTGTTCACACACAGAGTTTCTCAAGGAAGCGGTGATGTTGTGTGCGACATGCTGGTGTAGCGCGGGCACACCTTTCTTAGAGAAGTAGTGGCGACTAGGCATCTGGTACTGGGGCACAGCGACAGACATAAGGTCTCTAAAATCATGTGTGTCCACTAGGCGGAAAGGCAGCATTTCGGTAGCCAACAGCTTACAGAGGGATAGAGTCAACCTCTTAGCTTTGTCATGGGTCGCAGGAAATGGCCTTTTATTTGACCACATCTGAGGGACAGAGATCTGGCTGCTGTATGTAGACAGTGTTGAGTAGGGTGTCCCTGGAAAAATGCAGGTTTGTGAGGAAAGTGCAGGCGGAGACATGATGTTGCCTTCATCCAACGTTGGTGCTATCGATGTCTGAGAGAGCTGTACACACTCACTTGTTTCCCCTTCCAAACCAACTGACGACCTACCAAGCAAACTGCCTGTTGCGGTTACAGTGGTGGAAGTTGTGCGTGGAAAAACAGGTGTGACAGCTGTCCCCACAGTCCTAGAAGATGAAGAGCGCACGGATGCACTGGAAGGGGCAGGCGGTGGATGGTTCGCTCCGCTAGGCCGCATTGCAGCACGGTGAGCTTCCCACCGGGCCATATGATATTTATTCATGTGACGATTCATGGAAGAAGTTGTCAAACTGCTGAGGTTTTGACCTCTACTAAGAGAACCATGACAAATTTTACAGATCACATAATTTGGGCGATCTTTTTCTATGTCAAAAAAGGACCAGGCTAGGCAAGGCTTAGAGGCCATGCGACCTGTTGATCCACCCCGAATAATGCTCAGAGGCAGAAGGGTGGCTGAGGATGCAGTTGTAGACGTGCTACCAGTACTCCGACTGTGTCCAGGAAGGCGCAAGGTAACTTCGTCATCAGTTGCATCCTCCTCCACAACCTCTGTTGACCTCCTCGAGTGCCTGACTGTGGGTTGACAGTAGGTGGGATCTAGAACTTCATCATCAATTGTTGTGTTTGCACTCCCCTCCCCCTCAGACCGAGCCTCTTCTTGCCCTGACCGAATATTTAAGTTGTCATCTCAATCGGGTATCTGCGTCTCATCTTCATCAGTATGTTCCTCATTGTCTATAACCACAGGTGTTACAGTTTGTGACAAAAGGTCAACATTATGCTCAGAAACTTGGTCCTTACTGCCTGAATCAGAGTCACAAAGGTTCTGGGCATCACTGCAGACCATTTCCTGTTCTTTACTCACTGTAGCTTGGGAGCAGACCTCTGATTCCCAGGCTATAGTGTGACTGAACAGCTCTGCAGACTCAGCCATCTCAGTTCCACCATACTGTGAAGGGCTGATGGAGACTTCAGAGCTGGGAGAAAGCAAGTTTGATTGGGATGACAACTCAGAGGACTGGTGTTTTTTGGATGCGGTACTTGAAGTGGCTGAGAGGGCACTTGTTGGACCACTTGAGATCCATTCAAGCATTTTCCTTTTTTGGCCATCATCTACCTTTGTTCCTGTTGTTCGTGTCCGTAAAAAAGGGAGCACATCGGATTGTCCAAGGTAAGTAGTAGACATCTTACTTTTGCTGGTAGATGGTCTATCTTCAGCAGATGATAATGGATCTTTGCCACCTTCCCCACGGACAAAACCTTTTTTGCCTTTTCCACCACGCCTCTTCCCCTTTCCACCAGCATCTGTCATTTTGCCACTCATGTTGATTGCGACAAGATTGTGCACTGAAAATGTGGTAGTAAAAATTGAGAGGTGGTGTAGATTGCAGTGGTGGTCTAGCTTTATTAACAGCAGAATAATAAAGAATAAATATACCTGACAATGCAACTACGGCCCTTAAACTGGCAGCAAAAATTGCTAGTATAATGGCTTAGTTATAATGAGTTGGAGTGTGCAATGCAGGCAGAGGTGCTGCAAATGTCTTTGTACTAGTGGGACTATAGCAAAGTCCAATAGCCACGTTTAGGATGCCACTAGGTACACTGAGTGTTTGCTAGTATAAAGGCTTAGTTATAATGAGTTGGAGTGTGCAATGCAGGCAGAGGTGCTGCAAATGTCTTTGCACTAGTGGGACTATAGCAAAGTCCAATAGCCACGTTTAGGATGCCACTAGGTACACTGAGTGTTTGCTAGTATAATGGCTTAGTTATAATGAGTTGGAGTGTGCAATGCAGGCAGAGGTGCTGCAAATGTCTTTGCACTAGTGGGACTATAGCAAAGTCCAATAGCCACGTTTAGGATGCCACTAGGTACACTGAGTGTTTGCTAGTATAATGGCTTAGTTATAATGAGTTGGAGTGTGCAATGCAGGTAGAGGTGGTGCAAATGTCTTTGCACTAGTGTGACTAGACAACAGTCCAATAGCCACGTTTAGGATGCAACTAGGTACACTGAGTGTTTGCTAGTATAATGGCTTAGTTATAATGAGTTGGAGTGTGCAATGCAGGTAGAGGTGCTGCAAATGTCTTTGCACTAGTGTGACTAGACAACAGTCCAATAGCCACGTTTAGGATGCCACTAGGTACACTGAGTGTTTGCTAGTAAAATGGCTTAGTTATAATGAGTTGGAGTGTGCAATGCAGGTAGAGGTGCTGCAAATGTCTTTGCACTAGTGTGACTAGACAAAGGTCCAATAGCCACGTTTAGGATGCCACTAGGTACACTGAGTGTTTGCTAGTATAATGGCTTAGTTATAATGAGTTGGAGTGTACAATGCAGGCAGAGGTGCTGCAAATGTCTTTGCACTAGTGTGACTAGACAACAGTCCAATAGCCACGTTTAGGATGCCACTAGGTACACTGAGTGTTTGCTAGTATAATGGCTTAGTTATAATGAGTTGGAGTGTGCAATGCAGGCAGAGGTGCTGCAAATGTCTTTGCACTAGTGTGACTAGACAACAGTCCAATAGCCACGTTTAAGATGCCACTAGGTACACTGAGTGTTTGCTAGTATAATGGCTTAGTTATAATGAGTTGGAGTGTGCAATGCAGGCAGAGGTGCTGCAAATGTCTTTGTACTAGTGGGACTATAGCAAAGTCCAATAGCCACGTTTAGGATGCCACTAGGTACACTGAGTGTTTGCTAGTATAATGGCTTAGTTATAATGAGTTGGAGTGTGCAATGCAGGTAGAGGTGCTGCAAATGTCTTTGCACTAGTGTGACTAGACAACAGTCCAATAGCCACGTTTAGGATGCCACTAGGTACACTGAGTGTTTGCTAGTATAATGGCTTAGTTATAATGAGTTGGAGTGTGCAATGCAGGTAGAGGTGCTGCAAATGTCTTTGCACTAGTGGGACTATAGCAAAGTCCAATAGCCACGTTTAGGATGCCACTAGGTACACTGAGTGTTTGCTAGTATAATGGCTTAGTTATAATGAGTTGGAGTGTGCAATGCAGGCAGAGGTGCTGCAAATGTCTTTGCACTAGTGTGACTAGACAACAGTCCAATAGCCACGTTTAGGATGCCACTAGGTACACTGAGTGTTTGCTAGTATAATGGCTTAGTTATAATGAGTTGGAGTGTGCAATGCAGGCAGAGGTGCTGCAAATGTCTTTGCACTAGTGGGACTATAGCAAAGTCCAATAGCCACGTTTAGGATGCCACTAGGTACACTGAGTGTTTGCTAGTATAATGGCTTAGTTATAATGAGTTGGAGTGTGCAATGCAGGTAGAGGTGCTACAAATGTCTTTGCACTAGTGGGACTATAGCAAAGTCCAATAGCCACGTTTAGGATGCCACTAGGTACACTGAGTGTTTGCTAGTATAATGGCTTAGTTATAATGAGTTGGAGTGTGCAATGCAGGCAGAGATGCTGCAAATGTCTTTGCACTAGTGTGACTAGACAACAGTCCAATAGCCACGTTTAGGATGCCACTAGGTACACTGAGTGTTTGCTAGTATAATGGCTTAGTTATAATGAGTTGGAGTGTGCAATGCAGGTAGAGGTGCTGCAAATGTCTTTGCACTAGTGTGACTAGACAACAGTCCAATAGCCACGTTTAGGATGCCACTAGGTACACTGAGTGTTTGCTAGTATAATGGCTTAGTTATAATGAGTTGGAGTGTGCAATGCAGGTAGAGGTGCTGCAAATGTCTTTGCACTAGTGGGACTATAGCAAAGTCCAATAGCCACGTTTAGGATGCCACTAGGTACACTGAGTGTTTGCAAGTATAATGGCTTAGTTATAATGAGTTGGAGTGTGCAATGCAGGCAGAGGTGCTGCAAATGTCTTTGCACTAGTGTGACTAGACAACAGTCCAATAGCCACGTTTAGGATGCCACTAGGTACACTGAGTGTTTGCTAGTATAATGGCTTAGTTATAATGAGTTGGAGTGTGCAATGCAGGCAGAGGTGCTGCAAATGTCTTTGCACTAGTGTGACTAGACAACAGTCCAATAGCCACGTTTAGGATGCCACTAGGTACACTGAGTGTCTGCTAGTATAATGGCTTAGTTATAATGAGTTGGAGTGTGCAATGCAGGTAGAGGTGCTGCAAATGTCTTTGCACTAGTGGGACTATAGCAAAGTCCAACAGCCACGTTTAGGATGCCACTAGGTACACTGAGTGTTTGCTAGAATAATTGGCTTAGTTATAATGAGTTGGAGTGTGCAATGCAGGCAGAGGTGCTGCAAATGTCTTTGCACTAGTGTGACTAGACAACAGTCCAATAGCCACGTTTAGGATGCCACTAGGTACACTGAGTGTTTGCTAGTATAATGGCTTAGTTATAATGAGTTGGAGTGTGCAATGCAGGTAGAGGTGCTGCAAATGTCTTTGCACTAATGGGACTATAGCAAAGTCCAATAGCCACGTTTAGGATGCCACTAGGTACACTGAGTGTTTGCTAGTATAATGGCTTAGTTATAATGAGTTGGAGTGTGCAATGCAGGCAGAGGTGCTGCAAATGTCTTTGCACTAGTGTGACTAGACAACAGTCCAATAGCCACGTTTAGGATGCCACTAGGTACACTGAGTGTTTGCTAGTATAATGGCTTAGTTATAATGAGTTGGAGTGTGCAATGCAGGCAGAGGTGCTGCAAATGTCTTTGCACTAGTGGGACTATAGCAAAGTCCAATAGCCACGTTTAGGATGCCACTAGGTACACTGAGTGTTTGCTAGTATAATGGCTTAGTTATAATGAGTTGGAGTGTGCAATGCAGGTAGAGGTGCTGCAAATGTCTTTGCACTAGTGGGACTATAGCAAAGTCCAATAGCCACGTTTAGGATGCCACTAGGTACACTGAGTGTTTGCTAGTATAATGGCTTAGTTATAATGAGTTGGAGTGTGAAATGCAGGCAGAGGTGCTGCAAATGTGTTTGCACTAGTGTGACTAGACAACAGTCCAATAGCCACGTTTAGGATGCCACTAGGTACACTGAGTGTTTGCTAGTATAATGGCTTAGTTATAATGAGTTGGAGTGTGCAATGCAGGTAGAGGTGCTGCAAATGTCTTTGCACTAGTGTGACTAGACAACAGTCCAATAGCCACGTTTAGGATGCCACTAGGTACACTGAGTGTTTGCTAGTATAATGGCTTAGTTATAATGAGTTGGAGTGTGCAATGCAGGTAGAGGTGCTGCAAATGTCTTTGCACTAGTGTGACTAGACAACAGTCCAATAGCCACGTTTAGGATGCCACTAGGTACACTGAGTGTTTGCTAGTATAATGGCTTAGTTATAATGAGTTGGAGTGTACAATGCAGGCAGAGGTGCTGCAAATGTCTTTGCACTAGTGTGACTAGACAACAGTCCAATAGCCACGTTTAGGATGCCACTAGGTACACTGAGTGTTTGCTAGTATAATGGCTTAGTTATAATGAGTTGGAGTGTGCAATGCAGGCAGAGGTGCTGCAAATGTCTTTGCACTAGTGTGACTAGACAACAGTCCAATAGCCACGTTTAAGATGCCACTAGGTACACTGAGTGTTTGCTAGTATAATGGCTTAGTTTTAATGAGTTGGAGTGTGCAATGCAGGCAGAGGTGCTGCAAATGTCTTTGTACTAGTGGGACTATAGCAAAGTCCAATAGCCACGTTTAGGATGCCACTAGGTACACTGAGTGTTTGCTAGTATAATGGCTTAGTTATAATGAGTTGGAGTGTGCAATGCAGGTAGAGGTGCTGCAAATGTCTTTGCACTAGTGTGACTAGACAACAGTCCAATAGCCACGTTTAGGATGCCACTAGGTACACTGAGTGTTTGCTAGTATAATGGCTTAGTTATAATGAGTTGGAGTGTGCAATGCAGGTAGAGGTGCTGCAAATGTCTTTGCACTAGTGGGACTATAGCAAAGTCCAATAGCCACGTTTAGGATGCCACTAGGTACACTGAGTGTTTGCTAGTATAATGGCTTAGTTATAATGAGTTGGAGTGTGCAATGCAGGCAGAGGTGCTGCAAATGTCTTTGCACTAGTGTGACTAGACAACAGTCCAATAGCCACGTTTAGGATGCCACTAGGTACACTGAGTGTTTGCTAGTATAATGGCTTAATTACAATGAGTTGGAGAGTGCAATGCAGGTAGAGGTGCTGCAAATGTCTTTGCACTAGTGTGACTAGACAACAGTCCAATAGCCACGTTTAGGATGCCACTAGGTACACTGAGTGTTTGCTAGTATAATGGCTTAGTTATAATGAGTTGGAGTGTGCAATGCAGGCAGAGGTGCTGCAAATGTCTTTGCACTAGTGGGACTATAGCAAAGTCCAATAGCCACGTTTAGGATGCCACTAGGTACACTGAGTGTTTGCTAGTATAATGGCTTAGTTATAATGAGTTGGAGTGTGCAATGCAGGCAGAGATGCTGCAAATGTCTTTGCACTAGTGTGACTAGACAACAGTCCAATAGCCACGTTTAGGATGCCACTAGGTACACTGAGTGTTTGCTAGTATAATGGCTTAGTTATAATGAGTTGGAGTGTGCAAAGCAGGTAGAGGTGCTGCAAATGTCTTTGCACTAGTGTGACTAGACAACAGTCCAATAGCCACGTTTAGGATGCCACTAGGTACACTGAGTGTTTGCTAGTATAATGGCTTAGTTATAATGAGTTGGAGTGTGCAATGCAGGTAGAGGTGCTGCAAATGTCTTTGCACTAGTGGGACTATAGCAAAGTCCAATAGCCACGTTTAGGGTGCCACTAGGTACACTGAGTGTTTGCTAGTATAATGGCTTAGTTATAATGAGTTGGAGTGTGCAATGCAGGCAGAGGTGCTGCAAATGTCTTTGCACTAGTGTGACTAGACAACAGTCCAATAGCCACGTTTAGGATGCCACTAGGTACACTGAGTGTTTGCTAGTATAATGGCTTAGTTATAATGAGTTGGAGTGTGCAATGCAGGTAGAGGTGCTGCAAATGTCTTTGCACTAGTGGGACTATAGCAAAGTCCAACAGCCACGTTTAGGATGCCACTAGGTACACTGAGTGTTTGCTAGAATAATGGCTTAGTTATAATGAGTTGGAGTGTGCAATGCAGGCAGAGGTGCTGCAAATGTCTTTTCACTAGTGTGACTAGACAACAGTCCAATAGCCACGTTTAGGATGCCACTAGGTACACTGAGTGTTTGCTAGTATAATGGCTTAGTTATAATGAGTTGGAGTGTGCAATGCAGGTAGAGGTGCTGCAAATGTCTTTGCACTAGTGTGACTAGACAACAGTCCAATAGCCACGTTTAGGATGCCACTAGGTACACTGAGTGTTTGCTAGTATAATGGCTTAGTTATAATGAGTTGGAGTGTGCAATGCAGGCAGAGGTGCTGCAAATGTGTTTGCACTAGTGTGACTAGACAACAGTCCAATAGCCACGTTTAGGATGCCACTAGGTACACTGAGTGTTTGCTAGTATAATGGCTTAGTTATAATGAGTTGGAGTGTGCAATGCAGGTAGAGGTGCTGCAAATGTCTTTGCACTAGTGTGACTAGACAACAGTCCAATAGCCACGTTTAGGATGCCACTAGGTACACTGAGTGTTTGCTAGTATAATGGCTTAGTTATAATGAGTTGGAGTGTGCAATGCAGGTAGAGGTGCTGCAAATGTCTTTGCACTAGTGTGACTAGACAACAGTCCAATAGCCACGTTTAGGATGCCACTAGGTACACTGAGTGTTTGCTAGTATAATGGCTTAGTTATAATGAGTTGGAGTGTACAATGCAGGCAGAGGTGCTGCAAATGTCTTTGCACTAGTGTGACTAGGCAACAGTCCAATAGCCACGTTTAGGATGCCACTAGGTACACTGAGTGTTTGCTAGTATAATGGCTTAGTTATAATGAGTTGGAGTGTGCAATGCAGGCAGAGGTGCTGCAAATGTCTTTGCACTAGTGTGACTAGACAACAGTCCAATAGCCACGTTTAAGATGCCACTAGGTACACTGAGTGTTTGCTAGTAAAATGGCTTAGTTTTAATGAGTTGGAGTGTGCAATGCAGGCAGAGGTGCTGCAAATGTCTTTGTACTAGTGGGACTATAGCAAAGTCCAATAGCCACGTTTAGGATGCCACTAGGTACACTGAGTGTTTGCTAGTATAATGGCTTAGTTATAATGAGTTGGAGTGTGCAATGCAGGCAGAGGTGCTGCAAATGTCTTTGCACTAGTGTGACTAGACAACAGTCCAATAGCCACGTTTAGGATGCCACTAGGTACACTGAGTGTTTGCTAGTATAATGGCTTAGTTATAATGAGTTGGAGTGTGCAATGCAGGCAGAGGTGCTGCAAATGTCTTTGCACTAGTGGGACTATAGCAAAGTCCAATAGCCACGTTTAGGATGCCACTAGGTACACTGAGTGTTTGCTAGTATAATGGCTTAGTTATAATGAGTTGGAGTGTGCAATGCAGGTAGAGGTGCTGCAAATGTCTTTGCACTAGTGGGACTATAGCAAAGTCCAATAGCCACGTTTAGGATGCCACTAGGTACACTGAGTGTTTGCTAGTATAATGGCTTAGTTATAATGAGTTGGAGTGTGCAATGCAGGCAGAGGTGCTGCAAATGTGTTTGCACTAGTGTGACTAGACAACAGTCCAATAGCCACGTTTAGGATGCCACTAGGTACACTGAGTGTTTGCTAGTATAATGGCTTAGTTATAATGAGTTGGAGTGTGCAATGCAGGTAGAGGTGCTGCAAATGTCTTTGCACTAGTGTGACTAGACAACAGTCCAATAGCCACGTTTAGGATGCCACTAGGTACACTGAGTGTTTGCTAGTATAATGGCTTAGTTATAATGAGTTGGAGTGTGCAATGCAGGTAGAGGTGCTGCAAATGTCTTTGCACTAGTGTGACTAGACAACAGTCCAATAGCCACGTTTAGGATGCCACTAGGTACACTGAGTGTTTGCTAGTATAATGGCTTAATTATAATGAGTTGGAGTGTACAATGCAGGCAGAGGTGCTGCAAATGTCTTTGCACTAGTGTGACTAGACAACAGTTCAATAGCCACGTTTAGGATGCCACTAGGTACACTGAGTGTTTGCTAGTATAATGGCTTAGTTATAATGAGTTGGAGTGTGCAATGCAGGCAGAGGTGCTGCAAATGTCTTTGCACTAGTGTGACTAGACAACAGTCCAATAGCCACGTTTAAGATGCCACTAGGTACACTGAGTGTTTGCTAGTAAAATGGCTTAGTTTTAATGAGTTGGAGTGTGCAATGCAGGCAGAGGTGCTGCAAATGTCTTTGTACTAGTGGGACTATAGCAAAGTCCAATAGCCACGTTTAGGATGCCACTAGGTACACTGAGTGTTTGCTAGTATAATGGCTTAGTTATAATGAGTTGGAGTGTGCAATGCAGGTAGAGGTGCTACAAATGTCTTTGCACTAGTGGGACTATAGCAAAGTCCAATAGCCACGTTTAGGATGCCACTAGGTACACTGAGTGTTTGCTAGTATAATGGCTTAGTTATAATGAGTTGGAGTGTGCAATGCAGGCAGAGGTGCTGCAAATGTCTTTGCACTAGTGTGACTAGACAACAGTCCAATAGCCACGTTTAGGATGCCACTAGGTACACTGAGTGTTTGCTAGTATAATGGCTTAGTTATAATGAGTTGGAATGTGCAATGGAGGTAGAGGTGCTGCAAATGTCTTTGCACTAGTGTGACTAGACAACAGTCCAATAGCCACGTTTAGGATGCCACTAGGTACACTGAGTGTTTGCTAGTATAATGGCTTAGTTATAATGAGTTGGAGTGTGCAATGCAGGTAGAGGTGCTACAAATGTCTTTGCACTAGTGGGACTATAGCAAGGTCCAATACCCACGTTTAGGATGCCACTAGGTACACTGAGTGTTTGCTAGTATAATGGCTTAGTTATAATGAGTTGGAGTGTGCAATGCAGGCAGAGGTGCTGCAAATGTCTTTGCACTAGTGTGACTAGACAACAGTCCAATAGCCACGTTTAGGATGCCACTAGGTACACTGAGTGTTTGCTAGTATAATGGCTTAGTTATAATGAGTTGGAGTGTGCAATGCAGGTAGAGGTGCTGCAAATGTCTTTGCACTAGTGTGACTAGACAACAGTCCAATAGCCACGTTTAGGATGCCACTAGGTACACTGAGTGTTTGCTAGTATAATGGCTTAGTTATAATGAGTTGGAGTGTGCAATGCAGGTAGAGGTGCTGCAAATGTCTTTGCACTAGTGGGACTATAGCAAAGTCCAATAGCCACGTTTAGGATGCCACTAGGTACACTGAGTGTTTGCTAGTATAATGGCTTAGTTATAATGAGTTGGAGTGTGCAATGCAGGCAGAGGTGCTGCAAATGTCTTTGCACTAGTGTGACTAGACAACAGTCCAATAGCCACGTTTAGGATGCCACTAGGTACACTGAGTGTTTGCTAGTATAATGGCTTAGTTATAATGAGTTGGAGTGTGCAATGCAGGCAGAGGTGCTGCAAATGTCTTTGCACTAGTGTGACTAGACAACAGTCCAATAGCCACGTTTAGGATGCCACTAGGTACACTGAGTGTTTGCTAGTATAATGGCTTAGTTATAATGAGTTGGAGTGTGCAATGCAGGTAGAGGTGCTGCAAATGTCTTTGCACTAATGTGACTAGACAACAGTCCAATAGCCACGTTTAGGATGCCACTAGGTACACTGAGTGTTTGCTAGTATAATGGCTTAGTTATAATGAGTTGGAGTGTGCAATGCAGGTAGAGGTGCTGCAAATGTCTTTGCACTAGTGGGACTATAGCAAAGTCCAACAGCCACGTTTAGGATGCCACTAGGTACACTGAGTGTTTGCTAGTATAATGGCTTAGTTATAATGAGTTGGAGTGTGCAATGCAGGTAGAGGTGCTGCAAATGTCTTTGCACTAGTGTGACTAGACAACAGTCCAATAGCCACGTTTAGGATACCACTAGGTACACTGAGTGTTTGCTAGTATAATGGCTTAATTACAATGAGTTGGAGTGTGCAATGCAGGTAGAGGTGCTGCAAATGTCTTTGCACTAGTGTGACTAGACAACAGTCCAATAGCCACGTTTAGGATGCCAATAGGTACACTGAGTGTTTGCTAGTATAATGGCTTAGTTATAATGAGTTGGAGTGTGCAATGCAGGCAGAGGTGCTGCAAATGTCTTTGCACTAGTGGGACTATAGCGAAGTCGAATAGCCACGTTTAGGATGCCACTAGGTACACTGAGTGTTTGCTAGTATAATGGCTTAGTTATAATGAGTTGGAGTGTGCAATGCAGGTAGAGGTGCTGCAAATGTCTTTGCACTAATGGGACTATAGCAAAGTCCAATAGCCACGTTTAGGATGCCACTAGGTACACTGAGTGTTTGCTAGTATAATGGCTTAGTTATAATGAGTTGGAGTGTGCAATGCAGGCAGAGGTGCTGCAAATGTCTTTGCACTAGTGTGACTAGACAACAGTCCAATAGCCACGTTTAGGATGCCACTAGGTACACTGAGTGTTTGCTAGTATAATGGCTTAGTTATAATGAGTTGGAGTGTGCAATGCAGGTAGAGGTGCTGCAAATGTCTTTGCACTAGTGTGACTAGACAACAGTCCAATAGCCACGTTTAGGATGCCACTAGGTACACTGAGTGTTTGCTAGTATAATGGCTTAGTTATAATGAGTTGGAGTGTGCAATGCAGGCAGAGGTGCTGCAAATGTCTTTGCACTAGTGGGACTATAGCGAAGTCGAATAGCCACGTTTAGGATGCCACTAGGTACACTGAGTGTTTGCTAGTATAATGGCTTAGTTATAATGAGTTGGAGTGTGCAATGCAGGTAGAGGTGCTGCAAATGTCTTTGCACTAATGGGACTATAGCAAAGTCCAATAGCCACGTTTAGGATGCCACTAGGTACACTGAGTGTTTGCTAGTATAATGGCTTAGTTATAATGAGTTGGAGTGTGCAATGCAGGCAGAGGTGCTGCAAATGTCTTTGCACTAGTGTGACTAGACAACAGTCCAATAGCCACGTTTAGGATGCCACTAGGTACACTGAGTGTTTGCTAGTATAATGGCTTAGTTATAATGAGTTGGAGTGTGCAATGCAGGCAGAGGTGCTGCAAATGTCTTTGCACTAGTGTGACTAGACAACAGTCCAATAGCCACGTTTAGGATGCCACTAGGTACACTGAGTGTTTGCTAGTATAATGGCTTAGTTATAATGAGTTGGAGTGTGCAATGCAGGCAGAGGTGCTGCAAATGTCTTTGTACTAGTGGGACTATAGCAAAGTCCAATAGCCACGTTTAGGATGCCACTAGGTACACTGAGTGTTTGCTAGTATAATGGCTTAGTTATAATGAGTTGGAGTGTGCTATGCAGGTAGAGGTGCTGCAAATGTCTTTGCACTAGTGTGACTAGACAACAGTCCAATAGCCACGTTTAGGATGCCACTAGGTACACTGAGTGTTTGCTAGTATAATGGCTTAGTTATAATGAGTTGGAGTGTGCAATGCAGGTAGAGGTGCTGCAAATGTCTTTGCACTAGTGGGACTATAGCAAAGTCCAATAGCCACGTTTAGGATGCCACTAGGTACACTGAGTGTTTGCTAGTATAATGGCTTAGTTATAATGAGTTGGAGTGTGCAATGCAGGCAGAGGTGCTGCAAATGTCTTTACACTAGTGTGACTAGACAACAGTCCAATGGCCACGTTTAGGATGCCACTAGGTACAATGTGTGTTTGCTAGTATAATGGCTTAATTACAATGAGTTGGAGTGTGCAATGCAGGTAGAGGTGCTGCAAATGTATTTGCACTAGTGTGACTAGACAACAGTCCAATAGCCACGTTTAGGATGCCACTAGGTACACTGAGTGTTTTCTAGTATAATGGCTTAGTTATAATGAGTTGGAGTGTGCAATGCAGGCAGAGGTGCTGCAAATGTCTTTGCACTAGTGGGACTATAGCAAAGTCCAATAGCCACGTTTAGGATGCCACTAGGTACACTGAGTGTTTGCTAGTATAATGGCTTAGTTATAATGAGTTGGAGTGTGCAATGCAGGTAGAGGTGCTACAAATGTCTTTGCACTAGTGGGACTATAGCAAAGTCCAATAGCCACGTTTAGGATGCCACTAGGTACACTGAGTGTTTGCTAGTATAATGGCTTAGTTATAATGAGTTGGAGTGTGCAATGCAGGCAGAGATGCTGCAAATGTCTTTGCACTAGTGTGACTAGACAACAGTCCAATAGCCACGTTTAGGATGCCACTAGGTACACTGAGTGTTTGCTAGTATAATGGCTTAGTTATAATGAGTTGGAGTGTGCAATGCAGGTAGAGGTGCTGCAAATGTATTTGCACTAGTGTGACTAGACAACAGTCCAATAGCCACGTTTAGGATGCCACTAGGTACACTGAGTGTTTGCTAGTATAATGGCTTAGTTATAATGAGTTGGAGTGTGCAATGCAGGTAGAGGTGCTGCAAATGTCTTTGCACTAGTGGGACTATAGCAAAGTCCAATAGCCACGTTTAGGATGCCACTAGGTACACTGAGTGTTTGCTAGTATAATGGCTTAGTTATAATGAGTTGGAGTGTGCAATGCAGGCAGAGGTGCTGCAAATGTCTTTGCACTAGTGTGACTAGACAACAGTCCAATAGCCACGTTTAGGATGCCACTAGGTACACTGAGTGTTTGCTAGTATAATGGCTTAGTTATAATGAGTTGGAGTGTGCAATGCAGGTAGAGGTGCTGCAAATGTCTTTGCACTAGTGGAACTATAGCAAAGTCCAACAGCCACGTTTAGGATGCCACTAGGTACACTGAGTGTTTGCTAGTATAATGGCTTAGTTATAATGAGTTGGAGTGTGCAATGCAGGCAGAGGTGCTGCAAATGTCTTTGCACTAGTGTGACTAGACAACAGTCCAATAGCCACGTTTAGGATGCCACTAGGTACACTGAGTGTTTGCTAGTATAATGGCTTAATTACAATGAGTTGGAGTGTGCAATGCAGGTAGAGGTGCTGCAAATGTCTTTGCACTAGTGTGACTAGACAACAGTCCAATAGCCACGTTTAGGATGCCAATAGGTACACTGAGTGTTTGCTAGTATAATGGCTTAGTTATAATGAGTTGGAGTGTGCAATGCAGGCAGAGGTGCTGCAAATGTCTTTGCACTAGTGGGACTATAGCGAAGTCGAATAGCCACGTTTAGGATGCCACTAGGTACACTGAGTGTTTGCTAGTATAATGGCTTAGTTATAATGAGTTGGAGTGTGCAATGCAGGTAGAGGTGCTGCAAATGTCTTTGCACTAATGGGACTATAGCAAAGTCCAATAGCCACGTTTAGGATGCCACTAGGTACACTGAGTGTTTGCTAGTATAATGGCTTAGTTATAATGAGTTGGAGTGTGCAATGCAGGCAGAGGTGCTGCAAATGTCTTTGCACTAGTGTGACTAGACAACAGTCCAATAGCCACGTTTAGGATGCCACTAGGTACAATGAGTGTTTGCTAGTATAATGGCTTAGTTATAATGAGTTGGAGTGTGCAATGCAGGTAGAGGTGCTGCAAATGTCTTTGCACTAGTGTGACTAGACAACAGTCCAATAGCCACGTTTAGGATGCCACTAGGTACACTGAGTGTTTGCTAGTATAATGGCTTAGTTATAATGAGTTGGAGTGTGCAATGCAGGCAGAGGTGCTACAAATGTCTTTGCACTAGTGGGACTATAGCAAAGTCCAATAGCCACGTTTAGGATGCCACTAGGTACACTGAGTGTTTGCTAGTATAATGGCTTAGTTATAATGAGTTGGAGTGTGCAATGCAGGCAGAGATGCTGCAAATGTCTTTGCACTAGTGTGACTAGACAACAGTCCAATAGCCACGTTTAGGATGCCACTAGGTACACTGAGTGTTTGCTAGTATAATGGCTTAGTTATAATGAGTTGGAGTGTGCAATGCAGGTAGAGGTGCTGCAAATGTATTTGCACTAGTGTGACTAGACAACAGTCCAATAGCCACGTTTAGGATGCCACTAGGTACACTGAGTGTTTGCTAGTATAATGGCTTAGTTATAATGAGTTGGAGTGTGCAATGCAGGTAGAGGTGCTGCAAATGTCTTTGCACTAGTGGGACTATAGCAAAGTCCAATAGCCACGTTTAGGATGCCACTAGGTACACTGAGTGTTTGCTAGTATAATGGCTTAGTTATAATGAGTTGGAGTGTGCAATGCAGGCAGAGGTGCTGCAAATGTCTTTGCACTAGTGGGACTATAGCGAAGTCGAATAGCCACATTTAGGATGCCACTAGGTACACTGAGTGTTTGCTAGTATAATGGATTAGTTATAATGAGTTGGAGTGTGCAATGCAGGTAGAGGTGCTGCAAATGTCTTTGCACTAATGGGACTATAGCAAAGTCCAATAGCCACGTTTAGGATGCCACTAGGTACACTGAGTGTTTGCTAGTATAATGGCTTAGTTATAATGAGTTGGAGTGTGCAATGCAGGCAGAGGTGCTGCAAATGTCTTTGCACTAGTGTGACTAGACAACAGTCCAATAGCCACGTTTAGGATGCCACTAGGTACACTGAGTGTTTGCTAGTATAATGGCTTAGTTATAATGAGTTGGAGTGTGCAATGCAGGCAGAGGTGCTGCAAATGTCTTTGCACTAGTGTGACTAGACAACAGTCCAATAGCCACGTTTAGGATGCCACTAGGTACACTGAGTGTTTGCTAGTATAATGGCTTAGTTATAATGAGTTGGAGTGTGCAATGCAGGCAGAGGTGCTGCAAATGTCTTTGTACTAGTGGGACTATAGCAAAGTCCAATAGCCACGTTTAGGATGCCACTAGGTACACTGAGTGTTTGCTAGTATAATGGCTTAGTTATAATGAGTTGGAGTGTGCAATGCAGGTAGAGGTGCTGCAAATGTCTTTGCACTAGTGTGACTAGACAACAGTCCAATAGCCACGTTTAGGATGCCACTAGGTACACTGAGTGTTTGCTAGTATAATGGCTTAGTTATAATGAGTTGGAGTGTGCAATGCAGGTAGAGGTGCTGCAAATGTCTTTGCACTAGTGGGACTATAGCAAAGTCCAATAGCCACGTTTAGGATGCCACTAGGTACACTGAGTGTTTGCTAGTATAATGGCTTAGTTATAATGAATTGGAGTGTGCAATGCAGGCAGAGGTGCTGCAAATGTCTTTGCACTAGTGTGACTAGACAACAGTCCAATAGCCACGTTTAGGATGCCACTAGGTACACTGAGTGTTTGCTAGTATAATGGCTTAGTTATAATGAGTTGGAGTGTGCAATGCAGGTAGAGGTGCTGCAAATGTCTTTGCACTAGTGGGACTATAGCAAAGACCAATAGCCACGTTTAGGATGCCACTAGGTACACTGAGTGTTTGCTAGTATAATGGCTTAGTTATAATGAGTTGGAGTGTGCAATGCAGGCAGAGGTGCTGCAAATGTCTTTGCACTAGTGGGACTATAGCGAAGTCGAATAGCCACATTTAGGATGCCACTAGGTACACTGAGTGTTTGCTAGTATAATGGATTAGTTATAATGAGTTGGAGTGTGCAATGCAGGTAGAGGTGCTGCAAATGTCTTTGCACTAATGGGACTATAGCAAAGTCCAATAGCCACGTTTAGGATGCCACTAGGTACACTGAGTGTTTGCTAGTATAATGGCTTAGTTATAATGAGTTGGAGTGTGCAATGCAGGCAGAGGTGCTGCAAATGTCTTTGCACTAGTGTGACTAGACAACAGTCCAATAGCCACGTTTAGGATGCCACTAGGTACACTGAGTGTTTGCTAGTATAATGGCTTAGTTATAATGAGTTGGAGTGTGCAATGCAGGCAGAGGTGCTGCAAATGTCTTTGCACTAGTGTGACTAGACAACAGTCCAATAGCCACGTTTAGGATGCCACTAGGTACACTGAGTGTTTGCTAGTATAATGGCTTAGTTATAATGAGTTGGAGTGTGCAATGCAGGCAGAGGTGCTGCAAATGTCTTTGTACTAGTGGGACTATAGCAAAGTCCAATAGCCACGTTTAGGATGCCACTAGGTACACTGAGTGTTTGCTAGTATAATGGCTTAGTTATAATGAGTTGGAGTGTGCAATGCAGGTAGAGGTGCTGCAAATGTCTTTGCACTAGTGTGACTAGACAACAGTCCAATAGCCACGTTTAGGATGCCACTAGGTACACTGAGTGTTTGCTAGTATAATGGCTTAGTTATAATGAGTTGGAGTGTGCAATGCAGGTAGAGGTGCTGCAAATGTCTTTGCACTAGTGGGACTATAGCAAAGTCCAATAGCCACGTTTAGGATGCCACTAGGTACACTGAGTGTTTGCTAGTATAATGGCTTAGTTATAATGAATTGGAGTGTGCAATGCAGGCAGAGGTGCTGCAAATGTCTTTGCACTAGTGTGACTAGACAACAGTCCAATAGCCACGTTTAGGATGCCACTAGGTACAATGAGTGTTTGCTAGTATAATGGCTTAATTGCAATGAGTTGGAGTGTGCAATGCAGGTAGAGGTGCTGCAAATGTATTTGCACTAGTGTGACTAGACAACAGTCCAATAGACACGTTTAGGATGCCACTAGGTACACTGAGTGTTTGCTAGTATAATGGCTTAGTTATAATGAGTTGGAGTGTGCAATGCAGGCAGAGATGCTGCAAATGTCTTTGCACTAGTGTGACTAGACAACAGTCCAATAGCCACGTTTAGGATGCCACTAGGTACACTGAGTGTTTGCTAGTATAATGGCTTAGTTATAATGAGTTGGAGTGTGCAATGCAGGTAGAGGTGCTGTAAATGTATTTGCACTAGTGTGACTAGACAACAGTCCAATAGCCACGTTTAGGATGCCACTAGGTACACTGAGTGTTTGCTAGTATAATGGCTTAGTTATAATGAGTTGGAGTGTGCAATGCAGGTAGAGGTGCTGCAAATGTCTTTGCACTAGTGGGACTATAGCAAAGTCCAAAAGCCACGTTTAGGATGCCACTAGGTACACTGAGTGTTTGCTAGTATAATGGCTTAGTTATAATGAGTTGGAGTGTGCAATGCAGGCAGAGGTGCTGCAAATGTCTTTGCACTAGTGTGACTAGACAACAGTCCAATAGCCACGTTTAGGATGCCACTAGGTACACTGAGTGTTTGCTAGTATAATGGCTTAGTTATAATGAGTTGGAGTGTGCAATGCAGGCAGAGGTGCTGCAAATGTCTTTGCACTAGTGTGACTAGACAACAGTCCAATAGCCACGTTTAGGATGCCACTAGGTACACTGAGTGTTTGCTAGTATAATGGCTTAGTTATAATGAGTTGGAGTGTGCAATGCAGGTAGAGGTGCTGCAAATGTCTTTGCACTAGTGGGACTATAGCAAAGTCCAACAG
This sequence comes from Anomaloglossus baeobatrachus, assembly GCF_048569485.1. Lineage (NCBI taxonomy): Eukaryota > Metazoa > Chordata > Amphibia > Anura > Aromobatidae > Anomaloglossus > Anomaloglossus baeobatrachus. Next base: position 665,933,451 of record NC_134355.1, on the reverse strand, counting down.
CCACGTTTAGGATGCCACTAGGTACACTGAGTGTTTGCTAGAATAATGGCTTAGTTATAATGAGTTGGAGTGTGCAATGCAGGCAGAGGTGCTGCAAATGTCTTTGCACTAGTGTGACTAGACAACAGTCCAATAGCCACGTTTAGGATGCCACTAGGTACACTGAGTGTTTGCTAGTATAATGGCTTAGTTATAATGAGTTGGAGTGTGCAATGCAGGTAGAGGTGCTGCAAATGTATTTGCACTAGTGTGACTAGACAACAGTCCAATAGCCACGTTTAGGATGCCACTAGGTACACTGAGTGTTTGCTAGTATAATGGCTTAGTTATAATGAGTTGGAGTGTGCAATGCAGGTAGAGGTGCTGCAAATGTCTTTGCACTAGTGGGACTATAGCAAAGTCCAAAAGCCACGTTTAGGATGCCACTAGGTACACTGAGTGTTTGCTAGTATAATGGCTTAGTTATAATGAGTTGGAGTGTGCAATGCAGGCAGAGGTGCTGCAAATGTCTTTGCACTAGTGTGACTAGACAACAGTCCAATAGCCACGTTTAGGATGCCACTAGGTACACTGAGTGTTTGCTAGTATAATGGCTTAGTTATAATGAGTTGGAGTGTGCAATGCAGGCAGAGGTGCTGCAAATGTCTTTGCACTAGTGTGACTAGACAACAGTCCAATAGCCACGTTTAGGATGCCACTAGGTACACTGAGTGTTTGCTAGTATAATGGCTTAGTTATAATGAGTTGGAGTGTGCAATGCAGGTAGAGGTGCTGCAAATGTCTTTGCACTAGTGGGACTATAGCAAAGTCCAACAGCCACGTTTAGGATGCCACTAGGTACACTGAGTGTTTGCTAGAATAATGGCTTAGTTATAATGAGTTGGAGTGTGCAATGCAGGCAGAGGTGCTGCAAATGTCTTTGCACTAGTGTGACTAGACAACAGTCCAATAGCCACGTTTAGGATGCCACTAGGTACACTGAGTGTTTGCTAGTATAATGGCTTAGTTATAATGAGTTGGAGTGTGCAATGCAGGCAGAGGTGCTGCAAATGTCTTTGCACTAGTGGGACTATAGTGAAGTCGAATAGCCACGTTTAGGATGCCACTAGGTACACTGAGTGTTTGCTAGTATAATGGCTTAGTTATAATGAGTTGGAGTGTGCAATGCAGGTAGAGGTGCTGCAAATGTCTTTGCACTAATGGGACTATAGCAAAGTCCAATAGCCACGTTTAGGATGCCACTAGGTACACTGAGTGTTTGCTAGTATAATGGCTTAGTTATAATGAGTTGGAGTGTGCAATGCAGGCAGAGGTGCTGCAAATGTCTTTGCACTAGTGTGACTAGACAACAGTCCAATAGCCACGTTTAGGATGCCACTAGGTACACTGAGTGTTTGCTAGTATAATGGCTTAGTTATAATGAGTTGGAGTGTGCAATGCAGGCAGAGGTGCTGCAAATATCTTTGCACTAGTGGGACTATAGCAAAGTCCAATAGCCACGTTTAGGATGCCACTAGGTACACTGAGTGTTTGCTAGTATAATGGCTTAGTTATAATGAGTTGGAGTGTGCAATGCAGGTAGAGGTGCTGCAAATGTCTTTGCACTAGTGGGACTATAGCAAAGTCCAATAGCCACGTTTAGGATGCCACTAGGTACACTGAGTGTTTGCTAGTATAATGGCTTAGTTATAATGAGTTGGAGTGTGCAATGCAGGCAGAGGTGCTGCAAATGTCTTTGCACTAGTGTGACTAGACAACAGTCCAATAGCCACGTTTAGGATGCCACTAGGTACACTGAGTGTTTGCTAGTATAATGGCTTAGTTATAATGAGTTGGAGTGTGCAATGCAGGTAGAGGTGCTGCAAATGTCTTTGCACTAGTGTGACTAGACAACAGTCCAATAGCCACGTTTAGGATGCCACTAGGTACACTGAGTGTTTGCTAGTATAATGGCTTAGTTATAATGAGTTGGAGTGTGCAATGCAGGTAGAGGTGCTGCAAATGTCTTTGCACTAGTGTGACTAGACAACAGTCCAATAGCCACGTTTAGGATGCCACTAGGTACACTGAGTGTTTGCTAGTATAATGGCTTAGTTATAATGAGTTGGAGTGTACAATGCAGGCAGAGGTGCTGCAAATGTCTTTGCACTAGTGTGACTAGACAACAGTCCAATAGCCACGTTTAGGATGCCACTAGGAACACTGAGTGTTTGCTAGTATAATGGCTTAGTTATAATGAGTTGGAGTGTGCAATGCAGGCAGAGGTGCTGCAAATGTCTTTGCACTAGTGTGACTAGACAACAGTCCAATAGCCACGTTTAAGATGCCACTAGGTACACTGAGTGTTTGCTAGTATAATGGCTTAGTTTTAATGAGTTGGAGTGTGCAATGCAGGCAGAGGTGCTGCAAATGTCTTTGTACTAGTGGGACTATAGCAAAGTCCAATAGCCACGTTTAGGATGCCACTAGGTACACTGAGTGTTTGCTAGTATAATGGCTTAGTTATAATGAGTTGGAATGTGCAATGCAGGTAGAGGTGCTGCAAATGTCTTTGCACTAGTGTGACTAGACAACAGTCCAATAGCCACGTTTAGGATGCCACTAGGTACACTGAGTGTTTGCTAGTATAATGGCTTAGTTATAATGAGTTGGAGTGTGCAATGCAGGTAGAGGTGTTGCAAATGTCTTTGCACTAGTGGGACTATAGCAAAGTCCAATAGCCACGTTTAGGATGCCACTAGGTACACTGAGTGTTTGCTATTATAATGGCTTAGTTATAATGAGTTGGAGTGTGCAATGCAGGTAGAGGTGCTGCAAATGTCTTTGCACTAGTGTGACTAGACAACAGTCCAATAGCCACGTTTAGGATGCCACTAGGTACACTGAGTGTTTGCTAGTATAATGGCTTAGTTATAATGAGTTGGAGTGTGCAATGCAGGCAGAGGTGCTGCAAATGTCTTTGCACTAGTGGGACTATAGCAAAGTCCAATAGCCACGTTTAGGATGCCACTAGGTACACTGAGTGTTTGCTGGTATAATGGCTTAGTTATAATGAGTTGGAGTGTGCAATGCAGGTAGAGGTGCTACAAATGTCTTTGCACTAGTGGGACTATAGCAAAGTCCAATAGCCACGTTTAGGATGCCACTAGGTACACTGAGTGTTTGCTAGTATAATGGCTTAGTTATAATGAGTTGGAGTGTGCAATGCAGGCAGAGGTGCTGCAAATGTCTTTGCACTAGTGGGACTATAGCAAAGTCCAATAGCCACGTTTAGGATGCCACTAGGTACACTGAGTGTTTGCTGGTATAATGGCTTAGTTATAATGAGTTGGAGTGTGCAATGCAGGTAGAGGTGCTACAAATGTCTTTGCACTAGTGGGACTATAGCAAAGTCCAATAGCCACGTTTAGGATGCCACTAGGTACACTGAGTGTTTGCTAGTATAATGGCTTAGTTATAATGAGTTGGAGTGTGCAATGCAGGCAGAGGTGCTGCAAATGTCTTTGCACTAGTGTGACTAGACAACAGTCCAATAGCCACGTTTAGGATGCCACTAGGTACACTGAGTGTTTGCTAGTATAATGGCTTAGTTATAATGAGTGGGAGTGTGCAATGCAGGTAGAGGTGCTGCAAATGTCTTTGCACTAGTGTGACTAGACAACAGTCCAATAGCCACGTTTAGGATGCCACTAGGTACACTGAGTGTTTGCTAGTATAATGGCTTAGTTATAATGAGTTGGAGTGTGCAATGCAGGTAGAGGTGCTGCAAATGTCTTTGCACTAGTGGGACTATAGCAAAGTCCAATAGCCACGTTTAGGATGCCACTAGGTACACTGAGTGTTTGCTAGTATAATGGCTTAGTTATAATGAGTTGGAGTGTGCAATGCAGGCAGAGGTGCTGCAAATGTCTTTGCACTAGTGTGACTAGACAACAGTCCAATAGCCACGTTTAGGATGCCACTAGGTACACTGAGTGTTTGCTAGTATAATGGCTTCGTTATAATGAGTTGGAGTGTGCAATGCAGGCAGAGGTGCTGCAAATGTCTTTGCACTAGTGTGACTAGACAACAGTCCAATAGCCACGTTTAGGATGCCACTAGGTACACTGAGTGTTTGCTAGTATAATGGCTTAGTTATAATGAGTTGGAGTGTGCAATGCAGGTAGAGGTGCTGCAAATGTCTTTGCACTAGTGTGACTAGACAACAGTCCAATAGCCACGTTTAGGATGCCACTAGGTACACTGAGTGTTTGCTAGTATAATGGCTTAGTTATAATGAGTTGGAGTGTGCAATGCAGGTAGAGGTGCTGCAAATGTCTTTGCACTAGTGTGACTAGACAACAGTCCAATAGCCACGTTTAGGATGCCACTAGGTACACTGAGTGTTTGCTAGTATAATGGCTTAGTTATAATGAGTTGGAGTGTGCAATGCAGGCAGAGGTGTTGCAAATGTCTTTGCACTAGTGTGACTAGACAACAGTCCAATAGCCACGTTTAGGATGCCACTAGGTACACTGAGTGTTTGCTAGTATAATGGCTTAATTACAATGAGTTGGAGTGTGCAATGCAGGTAGAGGTGCTGCAAATGTCTTTGCACTAGTGTGACTAGACAACAGTCCAATAGCCACGTTTAGGATGCCACTAGGTACACTGAGTGTTTGCTAGTATAATGGCTTAGATATAATGAGTTGGAGTGTGCAATGGAGGCAGAGGTGCTGCAAATGTCTTTGCACTAGTTGGACTATAGCGAAGTCGAATAGCCACGTTTAGGATGCCACTAGGTACACTGAGTGTTTGCTAGTATAATGGCTTAGTTATAATGAGTTGGAGTGTGCAATGCAGGTAGAGGTGCTGCAAATGTCTTTGCACTAATGGGACTATAGCAAAGTCCAATAGCCACGTTTAGGATGCCACTAGGTACACTGAGTGTTTGCTAGTATAATGGCTTAGTTATAATGAGTTGGAGTGTGCAATGCAGGCAGAGGTGCTGCAAATGTCTTTGCACTAGTGTGACTAGACAACAGTCCAATAGCCACGTTTAGGATGCCACTAGGTACACTGAGTGTTTGCTAGTATAATGGCTTAGTTATAATGAGTTGGAGTGTGCAATGCAGGCAGAGGTGCTGCAAATGTCTTTGCACTAGTGGGACTATAGCAAAGTCCAATAGCCACGTTTAGGATGCCACTAGGTACACTGAGTGTTTGCTAGTATAATGGTTTAGTTATAATGAGTTGGAGTGTGCAATGCAGGCAGAGGTGCTGCAAATGTCTTTGCACTAGTGTGACTAGACAACAGTCCAATACCCACGTTTAGGATGCCACTAGGTACACTGAGTGTTTGCTAGTATAATGGCTTAGTTATAATGAGTTGGAGTGTGCAATGCAGGCAGAGGTGCTGCAAATGTCTTTGCACTAGTGTGACTAGACAACAGTCCAATAGCCACGTTTAGGATGCCACTAGGTACACTGAGTGTTTGCTAGTATAATGGCTTATTTATAATGAGTTGGAGTGTGCAATGCAGGTAGAGGTGCTGCAAATGTCTTTGCACTAGTGTGACTAGACAACAGTCCAATAGCCACGTTTAGGATGCCACTAGGTACACTGAGTGTTTGCTAGTATAATGGCTTAGTTATAATGAGTTGGAGTGTGCAATGCAGGCAGAGGTGCTGCAAATGTCTTTGCACTAGTGGGACTATAGCGAAGTCGAATAGCCACGTTTAGGATGCCACTAGGTACACTGAGTGTTTGCTAGTATAATGGCTTAGTTATAATGAGTTGGAGTGTGCAATGCAGGTAGAGGTGCTGCAAATGTCTTTGCACTAGTGGGACTATAGCGAAGTCCAATAGCCACATTTAGGATGCCACTAGGTACACTGAGTGTTTGCTAGTATAATGGCTTAGTTATAATGAGTTGGAGTGTGCAATGCAGGCAGAGGTGCTGCAAATGTTTTTGCACTAGTGGGACTATAGCAAAGTCCAATAGCCACGTTTAGGATGCCACTAGGTACACTGAGTGTTTGCTAGTATAATGGCTTAGTTATAATGAGATGGAGTGTGCAATGCAGGTAGAGGTGCTGCAAATGTCTTTGCACTAGTGGGACTATAGCAAAGTCCAATAGCCACGTTTAGGATGCCACTAGGTACACTGAGTGTTTGCTAGTATAATGGCTTAGTTATAATGAGTTGGAGTGTGCAATGCAGGCAGAGGTGCTGCAAATGTCTTTGCACTAGTGTGACTAGACAACAGTCCAATAGCCACGTTTAGGATGCCACTAGGTACACTGAGTGTTTGCTAGTATAATGGCTTAGTTATAATGAGTTGGAGTGTGCAATGCAGGTAGAGGTGCTGCAAATGTCTTTGCACTAGTGTGACTAGACAACAGTCCAATAGCCACGTTTAGGATGCCACTAGGTACACTGAGTGTTTGCTAGTATAATGGCTTAGTTATAATGAGTTGGAGTGTGCAATGCAGGCAGAGGTGCTGCAAATGTCTTTGCACTAGTGGGACTATAGCAAAGTCAAATAGCCACGTTTAGGATGCCACTAGGTACACTGAGTGTTTGCTAGTATAATGGCTTAGTTATAATGAGTTGGAGTGTGCAATGCAGGTAGAGGTGCTGCAAATGTCTTTGCACTAGTGGGACTATAGCAAAGTCCAATAGCCACGTTTAGGATGACACTAGGTACACTGAGTGTTTGCTAGTATAATGGCTTAGTTATAATGAGTTGGAGTGTGCAATGCAGGCAGAGGTGCTGCAAATGTCTTTGCACTAGTGGGACTATAGCAAAGTCCAATAGCCACGTTTAGGATGCCACTAGGTACACTGAGTGTGTGCTAGTATAATGGCTTAGTTATAATGAGTTGGAGTGTGCAATGCAGGCAGACATGCTGCAAATATCTTTGCACTAGTGGGACTATAGCAAAGTCCAATAGCCTCGTTTAGGATGCCACTAGGTACACTGAGTGTTTGCTAGTATAATGGCTTAGTTATAATGAGTTGGAGTGTGCAATGCAGGCAGAGGTGCTGCAAATGTCTTTGCACTAGTGGGACTATAGCAAAGTCCAATAGCCACGTTTAGGATGCCACTAGGTACACTGAGTGTGTGCTAGTATAATGGCTTAGTTATAATGAGTTGGAGTGTGCAATGCAGGCAGACATGCTGCAAATATCTTTGCACTAGTGGGACTATAGCAAAGTCCAATAGCCTCGTTTAGGATGCCACTAGGTACACTGAGTGTTTGCTAGTATAATGGCTTAGTTATAATGAGTTGGAGTGTGCAATGCAGGTAGAGGTGCTGCAAATGTCTTTGCACTAGTGGGACTATAGCAAAGTCCAATAGCCACGTTTAGGATGACACTAGGTACACTGAGTGTTTGCTAGTATAATGGCTTAGTTATAATGAGTTGGAGTGTGCAATGCAGGCAGAGGTGCTGCAAATGTCTTTGCACTAGTGGGACTATAGCAAAGTCCAATAGCCACGTTTAGGATGCCACTAGGTACACTGAGTGTGTGCTAGTATAATGGCTTAGTTATAATGAGTTGGAGTGTGCAATGCAGGCAGACATGCTGCAAATATCTTTGCACTAGTGGGACTATAGCAAAGTCCAATAGCCTCGTTTAGGATGCCACTAGGTACACTGAGTGTTTGCTAGTATAATGGCTTAGTTATAATGAGTTGGAGTGTGCAATGCAGGTAGAGGTGCTGCAAATGTCTTTGCACTAGTGTGACTAGACAACAGTCCAATAGCCACGTTTAGGATGCCACTAGGTACACTGAGTGTTTGCTAGTATAATGGCTTAGTTATAATGAGTTGGAGTGTGCAATGCAGGCAGACGTGCTGCAAATGTCTTTGCACTAGTGTGACTAGACAAAAGTCCAATAGCCTCGTTTAGGATGCCACTAGGTACACTGAGTGTTTGCTAGTATAATGGCTTAGTTATAATGAGTTGGAGTGTGCAGAGGACAGGAGGGTACAGTGCCAGGGTTGTGGGGCTCTGGGTAGAGGAAAGGAATCCTGCCTTTCTATTCCCTCCTATTGGGGAAATGCAGCGACGAAATCCCTGACCTTTGCTACACAGACGCTGTCGCTGTTTTCAGGACCTGTCACCTTAACTCTGACCCTGCCCGTACGAGCCCTTAAAAGGACTGATGGAAAGTGCTATCCCTATGCTCTCCAGCGCTGTGTATGGAGCGCATACAGCAGTATCGGCGATAGGACAAAGGACGGAGCTGCGCTAGTGATGTCTGACACCAAGGACGCAGAAGAGATAATGGCGTCCGGACGGCCAGATACTCGTTTTTATAATGCAGGGACATGTGACATGGACATCCTATCACAAATGCCGTTGCTTCTCTGGCTAAAAGTCCACTTAGCTGTGTGTGTGTCTGGGATTGGCTGACATGCTGGCCCGCCCCACAAGACGCGCGCGCTTAGGGAAGGAAGACAAGGAAAGGAAAAAAAAAATGGCGATCGCCATTATACAAACAGGAGTGATCTGAAGGCGCTGTTCACGCACACTATACACTGAAATGTGATAATAGTGTGATTCACAGAGTGACTTACACTATTACAGCGGAAAGCCAGCTAGGAATTAGCTGTTTTTTTGCTGCTAGAACCGTTCTCGAACGTTTCTAGAACTATCGAGCTTTTGCAAAAAGCTCGAGTTCTAGTTCGATCTAGAACAGGCCCCAAAATCACTCGAGCCTAGAACTGGAGAACCTCGAACCGCGAACCGCGCTCAACTCTAACCATTATACAGTGCTCCAAAAATACTAATATACCAAAATGCTAATATGCACCAAAAAATCCTATTAACTAAGAACAATTTACAGTGTTTAAAAGTACCAAAAAAATTCAGTGTATAATGTGGAAGAAAATCACTATACAAGGCTAAAGTAGAATCAAAATTTAGGTCTGTCATATTTGAAGGGGCTTTCTCCAAACAGCAATTTTAAGATCTGCCCACAGATGTTCAATGGGATTCATTGATGTCACTTCAGAACCCTCCAGCACTTTGCTTTCATCCAATTCTGGGGGCTTCTTGAAGTCTGTTTGGGGTCATTGTACTGCTGGAAGACCCATGACCTAGTACAATTTCAGGAGTTCACAACATATATCTATTGCATCAACAAAAAACAAAAAGCCAGCACTAAATGTGCACTTCAGCACTAAAAATTCCAAACTGTACTTATTATAAAAAATTTGAGATTTTTGGCAAAAAATTGCAATTTCTTGAGCTACCCCGCCACGTCACGGCAAATCTCATTTGAGGCAGTAAAAATATTTTTTAAAATGTGCCAGACGGCCTCACATATGAATAGTAGAACTGTTCTTAGCAGCACTCACCTGGTCTGTTTCAATCCCGTACCCATGACTGAGTCATGGCTGTGGGCGGGACAGGTCCGAGCATCAAGAATGAAGTACTTGTTCACAGCTGTATTGCACCTGAATATGCACAAGAGGGCACCAACATACAATTTGTATAGTATGGTCAAACGTGAGCGAGATACAGTCTGGTGAACTGTGCAAGACAAAGGTAAGGGAACCCAATTAGACGGTTACTGAATATACACAACAATAACCTAGCTAGTTCCGGAAAAGGGTCATTATCTTCTGAAACAGAAAATGTAATACAGTCAAACTGCACCTAGGACTGAAAAGAGAGTGATAGTAGGTAGCAGGGACTAGTGTGCACCTGTGCTGTCCCTAAAGCTAGGGATCTCTAGATTCTCCCTTTCCCCTGGATTACCCTTAAAGGAGGAGATGCCTGAATCCTGTATCTTGCTATAATCCTAGATATGGCTCATCTCTATGTACTCCCTCACCCTCAAGGGAGTCAATTGGCAGAAGTGTAATGGAAATACACAGACAAAATTTACCGCCCCGCACTCGGCTGCAGCCGAGTTGCTCGGATCCGGGCTCGTTGGTGGGTGGCTCGAGCGCCTCTGGACCCGGGGTCACTTTGCTCTGAAAGGGGATACTGGCGCTTTTGGTGGGGGTTAGGTAGGTGCACAGCTGGAGCTGCGCTTGAGTTCGTGATGCCACCCACGGGATGTGGTGAAGGTAGACACCACCGCTGCAGTTACAGGGCACCCGGGGGAGATGTTATGCAGCAGACTCGACCTGTACCTGGATACAGAACTGCACCAGCTTCCTCTCCAACCAAGTCGCCATTCCCGGCGGCAACTGATCCCATGCTGCCTCAGCTCCACCATCCAGGGCAGGAGTCGTGGCCTCCTCATCGGTCGCCCCCTCTGGCTCCGAGCTGGCTATCGGGAGGTCTTCTGAGCCGGGCGCCGTTCCTGTCATGGCCGGGCGGACTGCCGGGGCCGAAATCTTTCCTGCGGCAGGCGGGTCACCGCCAGCTGCTGCACGGGGAGTCACCACCGGAACCTCGGGGACCTCCGCTCCTACGACCGGAGCAGGAGCTGAAGCTTCCTCGCCGGCCACTTCCCCTGCGGGCGCCGCCGCTCCAGGCATCGGGCTTGGGAGCAGACATCCTCCATCCGCTCCCCCTTGGTCTTTTCGCAACATTCCCTTCTTTGGCCGATCAGTTTCGCTTTTCGCCCTCTTGCTTTGCTGCACGGCTGCATTCCCAGGGGGCGGGTCTTCAGCTTTCGTGCCCTTTCTGCAGGGAAGAAGACTCCAATGGGAATTTTCACGCCAAAAGATGGCAGCAAGATGGCGGATTCTGAAAATTTCGCAGCGGATCACCGCGGACTTCACTTCAAGGCGCACTTCACTAGGTAAGTGAATAGGTAAGTATCCTGTTCGTGACGCCTGAAGAGTTGATGTGTACCACCCTGCACTCGGCTGCAGCCAAGCCGCTCGGATCCGGGCTCATTGGTGGTGGCTCGAGCGCCTCCGGATCCGGGGTCACTTCGCTCTGAAAGGGGATGCTGGCGCTTTTGGTGGGGGTTAGGTAGGTGCACAGCTGGAGCCGCGCTTGAGTTCGTGATGCCACCCACGGGATGTGGTGAAGGCAGACACCACCGCTGCAGTTACGGGGCACCCGGGGAAGATGTTATGCAGCAAGTTGTTAACCCCTCCGTGGGCAGGGATGGTGGCCTCGGTGCCCGTTGGGCATAGCTGGGCAGTGCAGGCCGGTGCGTGGCCGGATGGCACTGTTGTACTCACTGTTATTGACACACTCAAGTCTCTGGTAAACCAAGTTGATGGTGGTCAGTGCCCGCAGCCGGCTGCATCTGGTCCCCTACCCAGTTCGGTGGTCTTGGCCTTTCTCCTGCACAGTGTTGTGTACTTGGGCTGCCTGCACTTCAGCAATGTGAGTCCGCTCCCCGGCTTTGTAAATGTTGGGAGAGCCCTTTTGTCCGCAGACGCTGGCCCGTGGGATCTCTGTGCCTGTGCGGTGGCTTTCTAACCCCCTCGGTGGGCTGTTGTCTTCAGTCGGGACTTGGGTGGGAAAGGACCTATAGTCCAGACTGCAATCAGTTAATTAAATCAGTCCAGTGGATTCTGGACCTCGTTTCAGGGTCCTAGTACCTCCCTGTGTGCTCCGGTTTCCAAGTCGGTTCCCCGGGTCGGTACCGGCGGGCCACTACCCTGTCCCGGTCCACCACAGTTCCGCCGAGCCGTCTTCCCGGCTCCTGCAGGCTAAGGCCATTGTATGCCTCCTAGCCAAAGGTGCCTGGGCTCCAACCCCGGCACCTGTCAGACTGTCACAGGCCTGACCTACAGGCCTGACCTCCTCCACTGCTTAACACTCCAACTCAACTGTCTGTGTTTCCTGCCTCAAGCCCTCTGAACTCATCGGTGGGCGTGGCCAACCGCCTGGCTCCGCCCCCTGGTGTGTCCATCAAGCACTGAGGGAGGTGACTAGGGTTTAATGATTGGCTGATGACACCTTATTGGGGGACAATGATAAAAGAAAAAATGCCAGCTTACCCTGTTGATTTAATAGATAGGCTGCTATTCCATATAGGCGCTCAGCATCGGATAAATGGCAGGAGCTCTTGCCAGCAATTGATATGAAGGAAGGATAAATCCAGCAAGGAGGCTTGTAATGAATAAAAAATCTTTTTCTTTATTTCAAACGTAGATTAAAAATCTTTATCAATAGCAGCATAATACAAGAACAGGCAGAGATGAAAAAATTACTGCTGTAAAGCGCACGGCAAGACGCGTTTCGGCTAAACCTTTATCATTGCCATGATGATATTGGGGGACAGGTGTAGTGCGGGGGTCTATCTGTGACTTCCTGGCTAATCCAGGGTGTCACACAAAACAGGCAAGGAAACACATATAAAAGGACTTCAAATCTTCTCCAATAAGAAGCTATGCAGTTGCAATAGGAATTAATACTTCAGCTATTTGGAGATGAGTCCTACAACTGGTGTGTATAGACAATATGTCTGAGGCCCCCTTCACACGTCCGTGAAAAAACACGCACGTGTGTTACGTCCGTTTTTCGGGTCCGTTTTCTGTTTTTGTGTCCTTTTTTGTGTCCGTGTGCCATCTGTGTGAATGCTAGCCGTGTCTGCGTGTTGATTGTCCATTTATGCATGAGAGAAATAACTAACATGTGTATGTGTTGTCCGTGTGAATTTATGCGTGTTTGTGATGCACAATGTCGTAGATACATACCCGCTGACAGCAGAGTTGCGCGTAGAGAATGAACTGGGCTGAACTTCACCCGACTTCATTAACATACCGCGGCTCTGTCTGTGTCGCGTCCTGATTAGCGGTCACCCGTGAAGGACTCACTGGTGACCGCTAATCACCAGAGTGACTGAATGGAGTACCCCTCTTGCATGCTCACTGTTCCCCGATCACCGGCGCGGCACTGCACGGCTGTTCTCTAAACTCCGGCGGCTTTCCTCTTTTGAAAAAGCCGGTCGCTGATTAAACAATCTCGTATTCCCTGCTTTCCCCACCCACCGGCAAATATGATTGGTTGCAGTGAGACACGCCCACCCGCTGAGTGACAGCTGTCTAACTGCAACCAATCACAGCCGCCGGTGGGCGTGTCACTATGGAGCAGAGAAATAAATAAATAATTAAAAAAACGGCGTGCGGTCCCCCCTATTTTAATACCTGCCAGATAAAGCCATACGGCTGCAGGCTGGTATTCTCAGGATGGGGAGCCCCACGTTATGGGGAGCCCCGCAGCCTAACAATATCAGCCAGCAGACGCCCAGAATTGCCGCATACATTAGATGCGACAGTTCTGGGACTCTACCCGTCTCTTCCCGATTTGCCCTGGTGCGTTGGCAATCGGGGTAATAAGGAGTTAATGGCAGCCCATAGCTGCCACTAAATCCTAGATTAATCATGTCAGGCATCTCCTCGAGATACCTTCCATGACTAATCTGTAAGTTACAGCTAAAAAACAGACACACCCGAAAAATCCTTTATTAGAAATAAAAAACACTAACAAATTCCCTCGTCACCAATTTATTAACCCCAACAAAGCCCTCCATGTCCAGCGTAATCCACGGACCTCCAGCGTCGCATCCAACTCTGCTGCATGAAGGTGAAAGGAGCAGCAGAATACACCGCCGCTCCTGTCAGCTCCACGCAGCAAATGAGGTGAGTAGCGCGATCAGCTGAGCTGTTACTGAAATTACCCACGGTCACCGCTGGATCCAGGGCAAATCGGGATGAGCCAGGTAGAGTCCCAGAACTGTTGCATTTAATGTATGCGGCAATTCTGGGCGTTTGCTGGCTGATATTGTTAGGCTGGGGGGCTCCCCATAACGTGGAGCTCCCCATCCTGAGAATACCAGCCTGCAGCCATATGGCTTTATCTGGCTGGTATTAAAATAGGGGGGGACCGCACGCCGTTTTTTTTTAATTAATTATTTATTTATTTCTCTGCCCCATAGTGACACGCCCACCGGCGGCTGTGATTGGTTGCAGTTAGACAGCTGTCACTCAGCGTGTGGGTGTGTCTCCCTGCAACCAATCATATTTGCCGGTGGGTGGGGAAAGCAGGGAATACGAGATTGATCGATTAAGGAGCGGCCGGCTTTTTCAAAAGAGGAAAAGCCGCCGGAGCTTTTATTACAGCAGTGCAGCGCTGCGCTGGAGATCGGGGAACGGTGAGTATGAGAGAGGGGGGGGAACTGACCGACAGACAGCGAGAGGGACAGATAAGACAGAGAGACCGACCGACAGACATAGAGAGAGACCGACCGACCGACGGACTGAGGGTGAGAATGAAACAGAAAAAGAAAAAAGACCGACATCACATGAAAAAAGCACAAAATGTACACGGAGCATACAGAAATGCATCAGTGTCACTTAGGCGTGCGCACAGACCCATTGACTTTCATTGGGTCCGTGTGCGCGTGTTCCGTGATGAAAACGGACATGCTTCCGTGCAAAACGGAGACACAAATGTAGCACGCACACAGACACACGGACCTTAATGAAAAACGCATATGTGTCCTCAAAGATTAAATAACATTGGTGCACGTTTGTCCGTGTCTCCGGTATATACGGGACGGACCAAACTCGCACGTGTTTGATGGATGTGTGAAGGGGGCCTGCCATGGAGTGAAGCCAAGAGCAGGTAGATATAGTGGAAAGGAAATATAAACACAAGCTGCAGATGAAAGCTAAGATAATTCTTAGCCAGCGGGGAAAAGGTCCTTAACCCATTCAGCATAGTAGGGAAAGTATAACAGTTAGGTGAGCTCTATAGAAGGCCTGGGAACAATTAAACACTGAGGATTAAAGATGAGCGAACCGGTCGCGGTTTGGCTCGAGGTCGGTTCGCCGAACGGAGGTCCCGTTCGAGTTCGGCTCGTCGAACGTTCGACGAACTGAACTCGAACTGCATAGGAAACAATGGCAGGCAATCACAAACACATAAAAACACCTAGAAAACACTCTCAAAGGAGTCCAAAAGGTGACAAACAACTCACAACACAACACAAACACATGGGAAAGTGACAAGGACATATACTCATGCGAAAACAAAAGAGCTGGACAAGGAAAAAGAGGTGGACACACAGATATATGAGTATATGCAAGGAAACATCGATGCCATTACTGTGCAACTTGAGCCCTGCTCATTTTAGGCTTCCAATCTGGATAAATTGCCTGAGCTTGCCACGTACGCCTTGGGGATCTTGTCATGTCCTGCAGCCAGCGTTCTCTCAGAACCTGTCTTCAGTTCTGCTGGGGGTCTGCTGGCAGATAAGCACACGCGTCTGTCTACTGACGATAATGTGGACATGGCTCTCAGAGGACTTTTCTTCCCCTGGGTCAGCCAGGGGAGGCAAAAGGCACGCGTATTTTTGAGAGTGCTTCATGCAAAGCATCTGTTTCATTTTGAAAAGGGGGATCAAGTGATGCCAGTCAAGTGGGGTGTGTGTGGCCCAATTAGTGGAAACGAGGGAGACTGTGGTTGGAGTCCCCTCGCTGTGTTTCTAAAAGAACCAAGATGAACAAGTCATGGCTCTCAGAGGACTTTTTTTCCCCTGGGTCAGCCAGGGGACGGGAAAGGCACGCGTATTTTTGAGAGTGCTTCATGCAAAGCATCTGTTTCATTTTGAAAAGGGGGATCAAGTGATGCCAGTCAAGTGGGGTGTGTGTGGCCCAATTAGTGGAAACGAGGGAGCCTATGGTTGGAGTCCCCTCGCTGTGTTTCTAAAAGAACCAAAATGAACAAATCATGGCTCTCAGAGGACTTGTCTTCCCCTGGGTCAGCCAGGGGATGGGAAAGGCACGCGTATTTTTGAGAGTGCTTCATGCAAAGCATCTTTTTCTTTTTCAAAAGGGGGGTCAACTGATGCCAGTCAAGTGGGGTGTGTGTGGCCCAATTAGTGGCAACGAGGGAGACTGTGGTTGAAGTCCCCTCGCTGTGTTTCTAAAAGAACCAAGATGAACAAGTAATGGCTCTCAGAGGACTTTTTTTCCCCTGGGTCAGCCAGGGGACGGGAAAGGCACGCGTATTTTTGAGAGTGCTTCATGCAAAGCATCTGTTTCATTTTGAAAAGGGGGATCAACTGATGCCAGTCAAGTGGGGTGTGTGTGACCCAATTAGTGGAAACGAGGGAGACTGTGGTTGGAGTCCCCTCGCTGTGTTTCTAAAAGAACCAAAATGAACAAATCATGGCTCTCAGAGGACTTTTCTTCCCCAGGGTCAGCCAGAGGACGGGAAAGGCACGCGTATTTTTGAGAGTGCTTCATGCAAAGCATCTTTTTCTTTTTCAAAAGGGGGGTCAACTGATGCCAGTCAAGTGGGGTGTGTGTGGCCCAATTAGTGGCAACGAGGGAGACTGTGGTTGGAGTCCCCTCGCTGTGTTTTACATGATTTTCGAAGGGCATGACATGACTAAGAGGTTGAGTTTCATCATCTGCAACTTGTTGGCAACAGAAAGGCTGCCTTTACACCCTTTTGAGACCGAGGATTTTCGAGACCTTATGCCCATTGCAGTGCCCCAAGAGCCGATGGCCAGTCGTCACTCCTTCTCCAAGAAAGGCGTGCCCGCGCTACCACAGTAGGTCGCACACAACCTCACCGATTCCTTGAGAAACTCTGTGTGTGACAGGGTGCATTTCAACACAGATACTTGGACCAGTAAGCATGGACAGGGGAGTTACATGTTGCTGACTGGGCACTGGGTAACTATGGTGAGAGATGGAGAAGGGTTTTCTGTACAAGTCTTGCCGTCCCCACGACTTGTGTGTCAATCCTTCCTCTGTATGTACAAGTTCCTCCACTGCTTCTGCCTCCTCAACCTCGTGTGGGTCCGTCCTCCACCTCGGCCCAAACCCTGTGTGGTCAGGCCACCCTTCCTTGTAACTGCGCCCAAGGAATCCCACACACCTCCTTACTATGCTGGCAGCAGAGCTCAAGGCCATCAGGCGGTCAAATGTTTACTTTGTAATGTAGGGGAAATGTGAGACACCGCTGAGGAATTGTGGACGGTTAGCTCTGGAGAGTGAGACCGAGTTTCATCAATGGTTGTCTCCACTCAACCAGCAGACAGGGAAGGTCGGGTGCGACAATGATGCAAACCAGTCTGCGACCCTTCTTCAGGGCAATGTGACACACGGGCCTTGGATGGCTCACGTGTTGAATCTGATTCTCCAGCAATTTTTAAAATACCATCCCGGCCTACATGGCCTTGTGCAGCGGGCACGCTGCTATGTGCTCACTTTCATCCTTCGCACCCAGCAGCTCAACAACTTTCATCGCTCCGGAAGTCTTAGGGTCTGGCAGTTAAACACCGGAAATGCGATGTTCCGACACGCAGGAATTGGAATCTGCACATGTTGCAGCGTGTGTGGCAGCACCGCAGAGCCCTGCTGAAATACGGTATGACGTATACCCTGGGCTAACTTGATCCAGAGGTGGTGCAGATCACGCTGCTGGAGTGGTGTCAGATCAAGGACCTATGCACCCTTCTACACAGTTTACAAATGTCGACGAAGATGTTTAGCACTGGCAATGCCATTCTCAGTGTGACAATTCTGGTCATCTACATGATGGAGCACACTGTAAGCATTATTCGGAGTCAGGTATTGGTCCAAGAGAAAGGTGAGAAAGTACAGGATGAGTCATATGCAGAAGGGATAATAAGATCTACAAGGTCCAAACGGTAAGCGGCACCTAGGCAGCAGTTATGGTGGGGGATAGGGATTAACAAGGGCGCATAGTATCAGCAAAACTTTGTTGAGGAAGGTTCAGGAGCCATGAAGAAATGGAGGACAAACTTGCGATGGGCATGGAAGACTCAGCAGATGAGTGAGAGCTTGCTCACATTTCGGTTGTGCGAGGTTGGGGGGAGAGAGCAGAGGAAGGAGGCACGATTCTCACCTCTCTGCCACCAACACACCAAGGACTTGGTCCTCCTGGATGCACAAGACACATGAGCGTCTTCTTGCTGTGTGACGCCCTGGGCACGCCAGGGGTCACAGGTCATTGCACCAACACACCCTACACCCCAGTTAGGCACATCAAAGCTACCAAAATCCTTGTTGCCTTCCTTCAGAGGCTGATGTTCACACCACGGGGTGGGCCAGGCGGTTGGCCCCGCCCACCGAGGCGTTCATAGCTCTGGAGGCGGGAAAACCAGGCAGTTTAGCTCAGGGAGAGCTTGAGTAAACAAGTGAAGTGGAAGTGGTAAAGGAGGAGTAGGAGAAGTGGAAGGAAGGTGAAAGGTGACAGAAAGAAAGCCTGAAGTGAGTCCAGCTGTGTGCAGGACAGGGTCAGCAAGGTCAGCAACGGCGGTGACTGTCTAGAGGGGTGACCGTTTGGAAGTTCCTGGAAGGACCGCAGATGGTTAGTGGCCCGGCGGTCTGGAGCAGCGTACCAAAGGACAGTCAGCACCAGGACAGGGGCCTCTCGGACCCCGGCAAGGCTAGGAGTCGCCATAATTTGCAAAATCCGCCAGTGAAGGGGATGTAGATCCCCCAACAACCAAGTCCCGATTGAAGGCAACAGCCCAACCATTACAGTAGAAACACCGCCACCGCCAGGGCACCAGTTTCTCAGGGCCAGCGCCTGCGGGCAAAGAGTAGAGCTCCTCCGGTCCAGCTTGAAGCCGGGGAGCGGGTTACCGGTGGGAACCCATCGCAACCAACACAGAAACAAAGGTGCAGGGAAAAGGGACATCACCGTCACCTACTGGGGAAGCAAGTGCAGCCGTCCGTGGGAACCGTCTTTCCAGCCGTGTGTTTTACCGAGAACTGTGTCAACGTCTCAGGCTGAGTGAGTACCACAGTGCCGCAAGGCACAGCGCTGCCCCCGCGTCCCTGCGCCCACCAGGCCCTGCATCTCCCACCTCATCACCGGGCCCCGGGATCACCAACCCCTACCCACGGAGGGGCAACACAACAACTAGCTGCTCCCCCACCATCACTCCCGGGATCCCCATACTGAGCAGCGGTGGTGAAATCACCACAACCGTGGGTGGCGTCAAGGACAATAAACAATCCCCACACCCAACAACCCCCTTTCACTCACGGGCGAGGAGCGCCGCTCGAGAACCCCCGGGATCCGGCCCACTGAGCAGCAGCCGCCGGACCCGAGCAGAGGGGTGAGCGCAGTGCTGACACCCTCCTCCCCGCCCGCGACAACTTGGCATCACGAACAGGATCTTACCGCTCTGCCGTCTGGTAGAGGTGCGCCTTGTGACCGCCGGAGGTATCCGGCAGGAAAATTTCAGAAGTCGCCATCTTTGGCGCGAAAAGTTCCCGCTCGAGCGTCTTCTCGAGTAGCAGAGGCGCGAAGGCCAAAACCCCGCCCCTAGAGAGGAGGGGCCGAAAAGAGCTAAGGGGGACGCGATGGCGGCTGGCTGCATGTGAGAGCAGCTATAAAAGCAGGGATGCCAGGACTCTGCGGCGATACTGGGTTCCTGGAAGGCACGATTGCCAAGATGTACAACCCAACTGCCAACGAAGAAGCCCCCGCGCCCGGCACGGCGACGTGGTTGAGGGACCGGACCGTCCCGCTGAGTAATCGTCTGCAGGCCCATATGCAACTCCTCCTGGAGGAGTGGGAGACCGACATGGCGGACGTGGTGGCTGCTATGTGGAGACGCGAGGTTGAAGAGGAGTTGGAGGAGCGGGTAAGCGACCCACGCCCCTTTATTCCTGAGGGATCGGCCGTTGGAGCTGAGGGGCCCGGCCGGCTTCCGCTCACCCTGCCTCTCTCCCCGCTACCCGTGATAGCTGCTGCCGCCCCGCCATTAGGCCTGCTACCTGCCCAACCGGTAGCGATACCCTGCCCAGCCGCTCCGGCGGACCAGCCGGCTGCAGACGTTCAAAACGGCCCTGAAATGCACCAAGGGGAACCGCTAGAACCGCGGCCCCTTAACAGCGTGGTGCCAGAAGTCCCAGCAGAGACTGTGCCAGACCCTGAGCCCGGGACCGTGGCCTGGATGAAGGCCCGGGTGATTCAGTTCCACCTGCGTCAGCAGGAACAAATCCTCCGGATGATGGAGCAGTGGGCCAACGAGGTGGAGGAGCTGATTACAACTGCCCCGATGTACAGAGGGGAAATGGATGTAGCAGAGTCGACTGGTGACCCACGTCCCTATGTCCTACCTGGACCGGCCGCTGCGGCTGAGGGGCCCGGCCTAGTTTCGGCCTATACATCACCCTTGCTGTTACTTATGGAGCGCCTCAGTGTAAGCTCGCCTAATCTGCTGCCCCGTGCTACCGCAGAAGGGTCTGAGGTAATGGATGCTGGAGGCCAGGAGGCTGCGGCAGCTGGCGGCAACCCGCCTGACGCAGGAACAAGAGATGATGACTCCTGCCCCGGACCCGCTGCTGAGCTTGAAGAGGCAAGTGGACGTTCCCGCTATGTGGGGGACCCTGTGGTTTACCATGCCCCGCGTACTGGTGGAAATGAGTACCGGGTACCCCTGTCACAGCAGGCATGTCAGTGCATGTTTGATATGCTGGTGGCAGAGGATGGGCCCGCCCTAGCAGAAGAACCGGAGTAGGGCAGCGGATGCCCGCTGCAGCAGTCCCCGTTGGGACCAAAGTCTGAGTTTATGTTTGTTGAGAATGATAAGTGAAATGAACCGAAGTTTACCTGATTTACCGTGATTTGCAACCGGCCGGAGCCGGCACCGTTGTCCCCGTAGGGACCGTTTGAAAGTTGTTTTGCATGGGAACTATCCATGGACAAGCCCGTGAACTTGCAGGGCAACCACAAACGTTAAGTGGCATGTAAATAAGTTGTTTACCGTTACCGTTTTTTGCAGTGCCGCCTCCGGAGAGGCAGGTTGGAGGGAGGGCCCGCAGCAGAGCCGGCTGGGGCCCAGCCACCATAGGAACCGGTGGCTACCCTCTGGAGGGAAAGGACAGATCCCGCTCGGGTACCGTGTGCTGGACTGTGGGTCAAGGGGTGCTGCCTGGGTTTTAGGGGCAGCATCAGGGCCAGGTTACTTGGGTGGGAGAGAGCGGAAACCGTAACCGTAAACCGTTTGAAACGTTTAAGTAAAAGTGCCTCCCGTTATGGGAAGAATTATTAAAAATGTATATATGTTACCGTTTACAATGTTATACCTTTTTATGCATTTACAGAAAAATAAAACCGGTGTTGGACGGGCAGCCCGCGGACGGTCTGCATTTTGCTAAGGGGGAATGTGACGCCCTGGGCAAGCCAGGGGTCACAGGTCATTGCACCAACACACCCTACACCCCAGTTAGGCACATCAAAGCTACCAAAATCCTTGTTGCCTTCCTCCAGAGGCTGATGTTCACACCAGGGGGTGGGCCAGGCGGTTGGCCCCGCCCACCGAGGAGTTCATAGCTCTGGAGGCGGGAAAACCAGGCAGTTTAGCTCAGGGAGAGCTTGAGTAAACAAGTGAAGTGGAAGTGGTAAAGGAGAAGTAGGAGAAGTGGAAGGAAGGTGAAAGGTGACAGAAAGAAAGCCTGAAGTGAGTCCAGCTGTGTGCAGGACAGGGTCAGCAAGGTCAGCAACGGCGGTGACTGTCTGGAGGGGTGACCATTTGGAAGTTCCTGGAAGGACCGCAGATGAGTAGTGGCCCGGCGGTCGGGAGCAGCGTACCAAAGGACAGTCAGCACCAGGGCAGGGGCCTCTCGGACCCCGGCAAGGCTAGGAGTCGCCATAATTTGCCAAATCCACCAGTGAAGGGGACGTAGATCCCCCAACAACCAAGTCCCGATTGAAGGCAACAGCCCAACCATTGCAGTAGAAACACCGCCATCGCCAGGGCACCAGTTTCTCAGGGCCAGTGCCTGCGGGCAAAGAGTAGAGCTCCTCCGGTCCAGCTTGAAGCCGGGGAGCGGGTTGCCGGTGGGAACCCATCGCAACCAACACAGAAACAAAGGTGCAGAGAAAAGGGACATCACCGTCACCTACTGGGGAAGCAAGTGCAGCCATCCGTGGGAACCGTCTTTCCAGCCGTGTGTTTTACCGAGAACTGTGTCAACGTCTTAGGCTGAGTGAGTACCACAGTGCCGCAAGGCACAGCGCTGCCCCCGCGTCCCTGCGCCCACCAGGCCCTGCATCTCCCACCTCATCACCGGGCCCCGAGATCACCAACCCCTACCCACGGAGGGGCAACACAACAACTAGCTGCTCCCCCACCATCACTCCCGGGATCCCCATACTGAGCAGCGGTGGTGAAATCACGTCACGGACAATAAACAATCCCCACACCCAACAACCCCCTTTCACTCACGGGCGAGGAGCGCCGCTCGAGAACCCCCGGGATCTGGCCAACAGCTCGAGCCACCACTGAGCAGCAGCCGCCGGACCCGAGCAGAGGGGTGAGCGCAGTGCTGACACCCTCCTCCCTTCCCGCGACAGCTGCACTACCTACAACATGACCCTCGGATTGTACGAATTCGAAGTAATGCTAACTACTGGGTTGCCACACTATTAGATCCCCGGTACAAGACAAAATTTGGCGAAATAATTCCTGCCATAGAAAGGGACGCACGTGTACAGGAGTATCTTCAGAAGGTGGTACGCAATCTTAGATCTGCTTTTCCACTAAACACCAGTGCTGCACAGAGTGAATCTCAACGCTTTGTCATGGATAGGAGGAAATGGTCTTTTACTTGTCCACATCTGAGGGACCGAGGGCTGGCTGCTGTGCTGAGATGGCATTGAGTACGGTGTCCCTGCAGAGTTGCACTTTTGGTCATATACAAAATGAGTTGAAAAAGGACAGATGCTGGTGGAAAGGGGAACAGGTGTGTTGGAAAGGGGAAAAAAGTTTTGGTCCATGGGTTTGGTGGTTAAGCAAAAGTAACATTTGATGAAGAAACACCATCTGTTACGGTGGGTCTGGCAGATTTGGATAAGGTGGTATATACTATGTTACCGCTATATAACGAAAATTAATAAGAAAAGAAAGAGAAAGGTATATATCCCCATCAGCAGTCAGTGTCCACCGTGCTCCCAGATGGAAAAGGAGAGGTTGGCAACTGGAAGGTTAGGTGGAGGATACAGAGCTGTGTGGCTATGAAACTAATAGTAGCCTGAACCAAGTTAGACGCCACTCGGATCTTGAGACTGGGAGCCCTGTTAGCGTCACAGGGTCCACACGCCCACCCAGCCCAGGAACTCCCTGTTAACATCACAGGGGCCATTCAGTACGCTGAGCGTGTGCATTGGGGCCACACCTGTGGACAGCAGGCGCATAAGCAGCAGCAGGCCTGTTAATGCCACTGGGCTGCACAAGCAGGACTTGTAGGACAGGAGCTGGTCTTAACCGTTCTGCGTTACCAACTGTGGTGGCGGCCTGCATCGACGCCCTATCCCTGCCTACCTCTGGCCTAAAGCCGCTATGGGTTCAACACATGGAGGTGTGCTCTTTCAGAGCATAATAGAAGACTGCGCACCTCCTTGTTGTCTCCAGCCCCTTTTATAACCTGGGTCCGCCCCAAACCAGGGTGGACCACAATGCACCTCCTGGAGACAAAAGCAGAGTGATACGTCATGAGTGGCATAACTAGCGTCCTATTTGAAACCACAACTTCAATGATGACCTCATGGCTGTCATGACTAGAGATGAGCGAACCGGTCCCGGTTTGGCTCGAGGTCGGTTCGCCGAACGGGGGTCCCGTTCGAATTCGGTTCGTCGAACGTTCGACGAACCGAACTCGAACCAATAGGCTATAATGGGAGGCAATCACAAACACATAAAAATGCATTATAAATGTACACAAACAGTTAATAAACATTGCCATAACACTTACCGGTCCTCGCGATTCCTTCTGCACTCTGTCTCCTGCCGCTATTCCATCCGATGATCGCTGAATCCTCCCGGTGACGGCACTGCCAGCAGAGATGCAGGACCTATCGTGTCGTCAAAATAGCCATGTGACCAGTCACGTGGCTATTATCTCATTGGCTACAGACTGGTCACATGACTATGACACGTCATGTAGGACCTGCGAGTGCATCTCTCCGGTACACGGTGCACATATGTGTATCGCCGTGTACCGGCGACATGCTCTAGCACACGGTCGACTCCCCGTTCCGTTAAGGAACGTCTGACTCAGCCGGTCATTAACGCAGATCACCGTTGCAATAGCAACGCAGTTAGCGGTGACGTCACCGCTAACCGCGGCTCCGAGAGCACCGTTGCTATGGTAACGCGTCTGTCAGCGTTACCGCTGTTACCGCTGACAGCCAGCACTGATCACTCACGGAGTGAAGGCTGCACGCTGCTTCCCGATTGTAGTGAGAATTGTAGTGAGGATGAGGTTCCCCAGCCCCAAGTGATGGGCTGGTGCACCTCATCCTCACTACAATCGTCACTACTACTACACTAGAAAGAAAGAAGACAGAAGAGCAAGATCGTGGAGGGCTGACAGGGGGTAATAAAGATGGAGTCTCTAATGTGTCTGCGTATTTATTTCTATTAAAGTATTTTTTCTCTGTGTGGTGTTTTTTTTTAACCCTTTATTGGAGATTCTTAATGGCCGGGTCAAACGTGCCTGACATTAAGAATCTCTGGCTTAATACTGGCTAGTAAAACAAAGCCAGTATTAACTCATGATTACCCAACAAGCCACCCGGCTCCAGGGCTGTTGGAAGAGTTGGATACAGCGCCAGATGATGGCGCTTCCATGAGAGCGCCATTTTCTGGGGCGGCTGCGGACTGAAATTCGCAGCAGAGGCGCCCAGAAACCTCGGGCTAACCTGTGCTGCGGATTCCAATCCCCAGCTGCCTAGTTGTACCCGGCTGGACACAAAAATGGGGCGAAGCCCACGTCATTTGTTTTTTAATTATTTCATGAAATAAGTGAAATAATTAAAAAAAAACGGGCTTCCCTATATTTTTGGTTCCCAGCCGGGTACAAATAGGCAACTGGGGGTTGGAGGCAGCCCGTGGCTGCCTGCTGTACCTGGCTAGCATACAAAAATATGGCGAAGCCCACGTCATTTTTTTGGTGGGCAAAAAAATTCTGCATACAGTCCTGGATGGAGTATGCTGAGCCTTGTAGTTCTGCAGCTGTTGTTTGCTCTTCTCCATACAGACAGACAGCAGCTGCAGAACTACAAGGCTCAGCATACTCCATCCAGGACTGTATGCAGAAGTTTTTTGCCCCCTGAAAAAATTATGTGGGCTTCGCCATATTTTTGTATGCTAGCCAGGTACAGCAGGCAGGTACGGCTGCCCCCAACCCCCAGTTGCCTATTTGTACCCGTCTGGGAACCAAAAATAAAGGGAAGCCTTTTTTTTATTATTTCATGAATTTCATGAAATAATTAGAAAAAAAATGACGTAGGCTTCGCCCCATTTTTGTGTCCAGCCAGGTACAACTAGGCAGCTGGGGATTGGAATCCGCAGCACAGGTTGGCCTGAACTTTCTGGGCCCCACTGCTGCGAATTGCAGTCTTCAGCCGCCTCAGAAAATGGCATTTTCATAGAAGCGCCATCTTCTGGCGCTGTATCCAACTCTTCCAGCACCTGCCTGCTATACCTGGCTAGCATACAAAAATATGGCGAAGCTCACGTCCTTTTTTTGTAGTTTTTTGGCAAAAAAAATAAAAAATGCTTCCCTGGATTTTCCATTGCCAGTGAAGGTAACACCAAGCAGTGGGGGTTAGCAGCCAGTAGCTGCTTGGATTACAGTTAGCTAGCAATACAAAAAATGCAGCAGGAGCCCATATATATTTTTTTTAATTATTTATTTAAATAACTAAAAATAAAATGGGCTTCCCTGTATTTTGGTTGCTGGACATCACGGTGCTGTAAAAATAAATCTTTAAAAAAATGACGTAGCGCTCCGCGGTATTTTTGATTCTCAGCGCAGATAAAGCAGACAGCTATGGGTTGCCACCCCCATCTGCCTGCCGTTACCTTGGTTGGCAATCAAAATACAGGGAAGCCCATTAATTTTTTCTATTTAAAAAATAGTTAAAAAAAAAAATGACGTTGGGTCCCCCCATTTTTGATAGCCAGCTAGGGTAAAGCAGACGGCTGTAGCCTGAAAACCACAGCTGGCAGCTTTACCGTGGTTGGGGATCCAATGTGGAGGTCCCCTCAGGCTCTTTTTTATAATTATTTTATAAATATTAATAATTACACAATAAAAGTAGGGTCCCCCCCAAATCGGATCACCAGCCAAGGTAAAGCGGACAGCTGTGGTCTGGTATTCTCAGGGTGGGAAGGTCCATAGTTATTGGGCCTTCACAGCCTAAAAATAGCAGGCCGCAGGCACCCCAGACGTGGCGCATCCACTAGATGCGCCAATCCTGGCGCTTCACCCCAGCTCATCCCGTGCCCTGGTGCAGTGGCAAACGGGGTAATAAATCGGGTTGATACTAGCTGTAAAGTAACCTGAGATCAAGCCCAGCAGTTTGTGATGTCATGGCGTCTATTAGATACCCAACATCATAAACTGTCAGTACTAACAAAAAAAAAAAATCGACAAAAGAAATTTATTTGAAAAAACAGTCCCCAAAACATTTCCTCTTTCACCAATTTATTGTAAGAAAAAAAATAAAGGGGTCCCACGACGACTCTGGACCGTCTAGAATATGGGGGGGAGACACTCAGGGAACGTATCCCCCATTTTCTAGGAATGCGGACCCTTCATGTGAGGAGTGTGGGTGCAATGAATCTGCACTCACTCTTCTCGGGTCCACAGCAGTAGAGTCCATGTCGTAATGGTTGCTACCAAAGCTGCAATGCCCTGCTCATGAGGTAAGGGCATGCCTAATCAGGAGAACTACTGTAGAGGAAGCTCTGCTCACTGGTATATAGGTGCTCAGAGGTAATAATAGATAAAATTAGTGAGTAACCTCGGCACTCTAAATCTCCCAGACTAAGTCAGTAAGTCACAACGGATAGTAATGGAAAATCACTCTTTATTGGTCCGTATTAAGAAAAAAAATTTTTTCATAAGCATATATGTTTTTGTCCAAAACAAGTTACAAATGACATTTCGGCCTGAGCCTTCGTCAGATTGGACTTATCTGCATGTAATCATGAAAAATGACAATAATCAGTATCACATAAGAGTGAGAGAACAATAACATAAACTCGAACAATGTAGAGGTACAATTGGGATGCAGCAAAAAAATTGCAACACAGCAAGAAATGAAACACATGATACAAATGTCATAATACAGTACAAGGACAATATAGTAAGGACAAATATGGGGTCAGAGTAGGCTTAGACAGCTCTGGTACGAAAGAGATGTCAATCATAAAGTAACATGTGCAGTAGGTGTAGAGCTTCACTATGCATGGCAGAGCTAATGGGTAGATCGACCATAGAAAAAGAACGGAGAAAAAGTGGAGAAAAAGTGGATAAAAAAATGAAGAAAAAGTGGAGAAAAAGTGGAGAAAAAGTGGAGAAAAAGTGGAGAATAAGTGGAGAAAAAGTGGAGAAAAAGTGGGGAAAAAAATGGAGAAAAAGTGGAGAAAAAGTGGAGAAAAAAATGGAGAAAAAGTGGAGAAAAAGTGGAGAAAAAATGGAGAATAAATGGAGAATAAGTGGAGAAAAAGTGGAGAAAAAGTGGAGGAAAAAGTGGAGAAAAAGTGGAGAAAAAAATGGAGAAAATGTGAAGAATAAGTGGAGAATAAGTGGAGAATAAGTGGAGAAAAAGTGGAGAAAAAGTGGAGAAAAAGTGGAGAATAAGTGGAGAAAAAATGGAGAATAAGTGGAGAAAAAATGGAGAAAAAAATGGAGAAAAAGTGGAGAAAAAGTGGAGCAAAAAGTGGAGAAAAAGTGGAGAAAAAGTGGAGAAAAAGTGGAGAAAAAAATGGAGAAAAAGTGGAGAAAAAGTGGAGAAGAAGTGGAGAAAAAATGGAGAAAAGGTGGAGAAAAAGTGGAGAAGAAGTGGAGAAGTGGAGAAAAAGTGGAGAAAAAGTGGAGAAAAAGTGGAGAAAAGGTGGAGAAGAAGTGGAGAAGAAGTGGAGAAAATATGGAGAAAAAGTGGAGAAAAAGTGGAGAAAAAATGGAGAAAAGGTGGAGAAAAAGTGGAGAAAAAGTGGAGAAAAAATGGAGAAAAAGTGGAGAAAAAGTGGAGAAAAAGTGGAGAAAAAATGGAGAAAAAAATGGAGAAAAAGTGGAGAAAAAGTGGAGAAAAAGTGGAGAAAAAAGTGGAGAAAAAGTGGAGAAAAAGTGGAGAAAAAAATGGAGAAAAAGTGGAGAAAAAGTGGAGAAAAAGTGGAGAAAAAAAATGGAGAAAAAGTGGAGAAAAAGTGGAGAAAAAGTGGAGAAAAAATGGAGAAAAAATGGAGAAAAAAATGTAGAAAAATTGGAGAAAAAATGTAGAAAAAGTGGAGAAAAAATGGAGAAAAAGTGGAGAAAAAGTGGAGCACCCTTTGGTGCCTTTCATGTGGCACTAAGGGGTGCTTAGCTTTGTATTTAGCCAAAAAAATGAAAAAAAAAATGACGTAGGGTTCCCCCTAGTTTTGTAGCCATCTAGGGTAAAGCAGACGGCTGCAACCTGCAGACCACAGCTGGCAACCTCACCTTGGCTGGTAATCCAAAACTGAGGGTACCCAATGCTGTTTTTTTAAATTAAATAAATAATTAAAAAAAAAAAACACGTAGGGGTCCCCCAAAATTGGATCACCAGCGAAGGTAAAGCAGAGAGCTGGGGCCTGATATTCTCAGACTAGGGAGGTCCATGGTTATTGGACTCTCCCCAGCCTAAAAATAGCAGGACGCAGCCGCCCCTGAAGTGGTGCATCCATTAGATGCGCCAATCCTGGTATTCGCCCCAGCTCATCCCGCGCCCTGGTGCGGTGGCAAACGGGGTAATATATGGGGTTAATACCAGATGTGTAATGTCACCTGGCATCAAACCCTGGGGTTGGTGAGGTCAGGCGTCTATCAGATACCCGACATCACCAACCCAGTCAGTAATAAAAAAAAAATAGACGACAAACTCATTTTTATTTGAAAAAACACTCCCCAAAACATTCCCTCTTTAGCCAATTTATTAGAATGAAAAACAAATCCAGGTCTGGTGTAATCCAAGGGGTTGGCATGACGATCCACACTGTCCCAGTCAATGAAGAACAGGATGTTCCCCATTGGCTGGGAGAGCAGTGCAGTGACCTGAGCTAACATCAATGGGTCAGGCCAGGTCACTGCAGGGCATGCCAAGTGCTGCTGTCAGCGAGGTACATTACCTGTGCTGATCTCCAGCACACTGACAGCCCCTGTCACTGAGTTCAATGACCGGCGCCTTCACACCAAGTATCGCGAGAGGCCCGTGACGTCACCGCTAGTCAGTCTCGGGTCGGAAGCGAGAGGTGATATGACAAGCGGCGGCCATGGACGACAGTGACAGCGCTGAGGTCAGGATGGCGGGACTTCATCACTGCAGGTAAGCCGAGCGGGACCATGTGTGTGTGTGTGTGTGTGTGTGTGTGTGTGTGTGTGTGTATGTATGTGTACATGCCGCGGGCAGGAGGGGGCGGAGCGAGCTGAGCGGGGAAGTGTGGGCTTCCTGCACGTAACTAGGATAAACATCGGGTTACTAACCAAAGCGCTTTGCTTGGATACCCGATGTTTATCTTGGTTACCAGCTTGTGGCAGGCTGCCAGCGATGGCTCCTGCACACTGTAGCTGTAAAAAGCCCTGCTTTTTGCTGCTAGAACCGTTCTCGAACGTATCTAGAACTATCGAGCTTTTGCAAAAAGCTCGAGTTCTAGTTCGATCTCGAACAGCCCCCAAAATCACTCGAGCCTAGACCTGGAGAACCTCGAACCGCGAACCGCGCTCAACTCTAGTCATGACACAAACACCTCACCAGTCATCGTCTGACCATCAATAATGAGGTGACAAGTCATAGGGGCGGGCCTCTGCAAGCCATTTGGGAGTGGCCTGGCCACATCGTCAGGACACCTGATGCCCTGTTGTCTAAATGGGCCCCCCACATCAGGGGCAGGGCCAAAGAGTTCATTACCGGACCTAGTTTCTGATGCAGTAAGTGCCTGACCATGGTCAGTTGCATGAAATACAGTCTCTGAAAAAGGACTATCAGCTTTAGCATGGTGTCTAGGCACAACACAGGACTTAGACCCGGCACGGAGTGCAAGTACTTGTGCAAAGAGGCTTTTCGCACTAAGTGTGGGAGCATGCGCTGTAGCCCGAAATGAAGACTTAGCCTCAGGAATGGCACAGTCAGGCTGAGCATACTCACTAGGCGAAACACTGGAGTTAGGCTGCGGCTGGGGTAAATCGGCACATGCATGCGCACTAGCTGCCTCTCCACACTTAGACGTGGAGGAGAAAGCAGCCAGCTGGCAACCCGAGGCACAGGTCTAAATGGCAGCTGATGCCTGGGCGCAACTGAAACCGCAGCAGGCTGCTTGCGTTTAAGGCGTTACCGTTTTGAAACAACAAATACCATCCAAAAGAACAGGTGTACTTCTTCCCATGGATAATCTGATATGATCCCTTTTTTCATGGACACGACCATCGCTAACAAATGTAGATGAGGCCAAAACAGCAGCTGCTTCAATGGATCTGAAGTGCTCCATAAAGTGGCCTCTCCTCCACCCCAATTTCAAGATCCCAAATACTCCATTCCTCTGTGGTGTCAATCCAATCGCACTTGCTTCCTAACAGCTCTCAAGTTTCCACCAGCCCTGCTGAGTATGGGGTAACAGAGATGGTTGAGTTTGCATAGCTGTTCAGTCGCACTATAGCCTGGGAATCAGAGGTCTGCTCCAAAGCTGCAATGAGTACAGACAAGGAAGTTATTATTATTTTTATTATTATTGATTTATAGAGCACCATTGATTCCATTGTGCTGTACATGAGAAGGGGGTTACATACAGAATACATATACAAGTAACTATAGACAGACTGGTACAGAGGGAAGAGGGCCCTGCCCTTGCGGAATTACATTCTAAAGGATTTTTGGGAGGAGACAGTAGGAGTGGTTTAGGTTGAGCGTCAAGTATGTATGGTGGTGGTGTCATTGAAGGTTATAGTCATTTCTGAACAGATGAGTTTTCAGATTCAGTTTGAAGCTTGCGGGTGTAGCAGATAATCTGACGTGTTGAGGTAGCGAGTTCCATGAGACAGGGGAAATGATCTGCGCAGATGGCCAGAAGCTTTGTGAGTGGGATCCAGGCCCCGATGAAGAAGGTGCTGAGCCTAATCTACACCCTCATTTCCAAAAAGTAAATCCTCCTGGTGGAGACAATGGGGAACATGATGAGGAGCACAGATACCTGATTGGAATGAAAACTTTACTATTCGGTCAGGGCAGGAAGAGGTTGTCTCGGAGGACTCAGGACGAGGGGAATGAAAACACACAGGGTTATTGATGAGGTTGGAGACCACACTTACTGTCAAACCAAAGTCAGCCAGTCGATGAGGTCAGCAGAGGAGGTGGAGACGGATGCTACTGACGACGAGGTTACGTTGCGTCTTCCTGGCCAGAGACAAATTACTGGAAGCACGTCAACAACTGAATCCTGGACCACAACTTTGACTCTGAGCAGAAGTCGTGCTGGCTATGCAGGTCGCATGGGATGTAAGCCTTTCCTAGCCTGTGAATTTTTGGACATCGCAAAGGATCACCCAAGTCATGGAATCTGTAAGATTTGTCAACAATCTGTAAGTAGAAGGCAAAAACTCACACTTTTGAGTACTTCCTCCATGAAGTATCACATGGATATGAATTGACAGCGTGAAGGTGTATTGCTCAGCTATAGCAACTGTCAACGCAATATGCTTATTTGCCGTTCATTGCATGCATTGTTGCAGACTATACACAAGGGGCTGCTGTTTTTTTGGATCTGCCTTTGGTCACTATAGCAATATAAAATTGCTCTTCGGGTGTGGACTTGGAGATGCTGTCTATGAACAGAAGGAAAAGCTAAAGGTGTGTGTTACAGCAAGGAGCCACCACGGAAACAGTTCGTTCAATTGTGAGGGGAGTTGTGTTGTACTTTGATGATGAGCACTGTAACGTCAGTGAGCACCATCCTGTGCCACAGACAAACATTCTTACGGTGCTGTCTATACTGTTTACCGTGAGAGGAGCGTAAAGTCTGTATTTCTGGCAACTGGACATCACAGTACCCGCGTACGGTAGGCTGTGCCCAGACAATAATGCGGGCACGCAACACTTTGTTTTATTAGCAAAACACATATCTGTTCTGGGTAGGCCAACTATATAGACAATAAGACTTGCTGCCTCTGCACTGTCAAATTGTCACGTACAGTTTAAATCATAGAGGGACAGCAACACATGTTTGCATTGACTGTTGCTTTTCAAGATTTCCATGACTGTGTTGCAGAGCTGTGGTTTGCATTCACACTGTTATCATCTGCATTATCTGTGAGGCTTCAGCTAACAAGGGTATTCAGGGGGGGTCATGTGTTTTGTCTATGTTTAGGTAGATAACTTGGAAGCTCTTGTGATGCGCCACTGGTAAGTCGTGTTCGCACACACACACACACACACACACACGCACAAACACACAATTACTGCTACACAGAGGGATTAGCAGGTAGTTGGCAACAGAATAGATTGTTCAATTATTTAAATTGTATGCATGGTTCTTATTGTTTGTTTTGGTAAAGTTAAACAATCATTTATCAACCCAACTGCCTAGAGTCCTTTTCCTGTTGCCTGGTTTTGCTGCATACTGGGGAGCCCACCCTGTACACGACTTAAAATGAAGCATAAGTCGCAATGTGAATTTCACTGTGCTACAATGCGGGCTAGCGTGCCTGTGCAACCACCGCCTGCCCCATCAAGTGCATCTGCGTGCTCTTCATCCTCTGTGACTGTGGGGACAGCAGTCACACATGGTTTTTCACACTGAACTTCCACTCCTTTACCCGCAACAGGGAGTGTGATTGGCAGGTCATCACTTGTTTTGGAAGTGGAAACAGAAGGTATTGTTGAGCTGTCAGACATCGAGAGAACCATCATTGGATGCAGGCTACATTATATCCACGCCTGCACCTTCGTCACAGATTGGCTGGACTACCTGCAGTTAATAATTGCATTCCAGAAATGGAAAGGAGTGTAGAATGCACATGTGTTGTACCTTGCTTGGCAGCAAAGGAACACTAACTTAGTATACCAGACAATTTTAGGATGGCAGAAAAAGAGTCAGCTCTTTGGGCAAATTAAATAGTGTGGCAAAAGTGGACAGATGGGTACAGTGGCCGTGTTCTGTGGGTACCAGGACAGTAAAAGAAGCCTCACTTTCTATCCCTCCTAATGATCAAATGCAGCAAGGAATTCCCTGAGTTTGCTATAAAATTAGCATAGCAAAATGTGCATGAGGGTAGAATGCAGAGGTGCTTGAGATTGCTTGGCACAAGTGGCACAAAAAAGGAGTCCTACAGCCATTTTTTGTATGCCACTAAGTTGCAGTATTTTTTGCTATCATTATAGCTTATTAAAAACAGAGCAGGAGGGTGTCATGCAGAGGTGCTAGAAATAGCTTGGCACCAGTGGGACAATAATGAAATACAACAGCCAGTTCTTGTATGCCACTAAATGGCAGCATTTTTTTGCTATTATTATAGCTTATTAAAAACATAGCAGGAGGGTGTCATGCAGAGGTGCTGGAAATAGCTTGGCACCAGTGGGGCACTAATGGAGTACAACAGCCACTTCTTGTATGCCACTAAGTTTACTCAATTTTTGGTATTATAATGTATTAGTAACAATGAGTTTGAGTGTGCAATGCAGGCAGAGGTGCTGCAAATATCTGTGCCCTACTGGGACTATACAGAAGTCCAATAGCCACGTTTAGGATGCCACTAGGTACACTCAGTGTTTGCTAGTATAAGGGCTTAGTAACTATCAGTTTGAGTGTGCAATGCAGGCAGACGTGCTGCAAATATCTGTGCACTACTGGGACTATACAGAAGTCCAACAGCCACGTTTAGGATGACACTAGGTACACTAAGTGTTTGCTAATATAATGGCTTAGGAACTATCAGTTTGAGTGTGCAATGCAGGCAGACGTGCTGCAAATATCTTTGCACTAGTGGGACGATACAGAAGTCCAACAGCCACGTTTAGGATGCCACTAGGTTCACTGAGTGTTTGCTAGTATAATGGCTTAGTAACAATGAGTTTGAGTGTGCAATGCAGGCAGACGTGCTGCAAATATCTTTGCACTAGTGGGACGATACAGAAGTCCAACAGCCACGTTTAGGATGCCACTAGGTACACTCAGTGTTTGCTAGTATAATGGCTTAGTAACAATGAGTTTGAGTGTGCAATGCAGGCAGACGTGCTGCAAATATCTTTGCACTAGTGGGACGATACAGAAGTCCAACAGCCACGTTTAGGATGCCACTAGGTTCACTGAGTGTTTGCTAGTATAATGGCTTAGTAACAATGAGTTTGAGTGTGCAATGCAGGCAGACGTGCTGCAAATATCTTTGCAATAGTGGGACGATACAGAAGTCCAACAGCCACGTTTAGGATGGCACTAGGTACACTCAGTGTTTGCTAGTATAATGGCTTAGTAACAATGAGTTTGAGTGTGCAATGCAGGCAGACGTGCTGCAAATATCTTTGCACTAGTGGGACGATACAGAAGTCCAACAGCCACGTTTAGGATGCCACTAAGTTCACTGAGTGTTTGCTAGTATAATGGCTTAGTAACAATGAGTTTGAATGTGCAATGCAGGCAGAGAAGCTGCAAATATCTTTGCACTATTGGGGACGATACAGAAGTCCAATAGCCACATTTAGGATGCCACTAAGTTCACTGAGTGTTTGCTAGTATAATGGCTTAGTAACAATGAG
This sequence comes from Anomaloglossus baeobatrachus, assembly GCF_048569485.1. Taxonomy (NCBI): domain Eukaryota; kingdom Metazoa; phylum Chordata; class Amphibia; order Anura; family Aromobatidae; genus Anomaloglossus; species Anomaloglossus baeobatrachus. The sequence goes on along the minus strand of NC_134355.1, from coordinate 665,898,769 downwards.
TTTGAGTGTGCAATGCAGGCAGACGTGCTGCAAATATCTTTGCACTAGTGGGACGATACAGAAGTCCAACAGCCACGTTTAGGATGCCACTAGGTTCACTGAGTGTTTGCTAGTATAATGGCTTAGTAACTATCAGTTGGAGTGTGCAATGCAGGCACACGTGCTGCAAATATCTGTGCACTACTGGGACTATACAGAAGTCCAATAGCCACGTTTAGGATGACACTAGGTACACTCAATGTTTACTAGTATAATGGCTTAGTAACTATCAGTTGGAGTGTGCAATGCAGGCAGACGTGCTGCAAATATCTGTGCACTACTGGGACTATACAGAAGTCCAACAGCCACGTTTAGGATGACACTAGGTACACTCAGTGTTTGCTAGTATAATGGCTTAGTTATAATGAGTTGGAGTGTGCAGAGGACAGGAGGGTACAGTGCCAGGATTGTGGGGCTCTGGGTAGAGGAATGGAAGCCTGCCTTTCTATTCCCTCCTAATGGGGAAATGCAGCGAGGAAATCCCTGACCTTAGCTACACAGACGCTGTCGCTGTTTTCAGGACCTGTCACCTATGGCTCTGACCCTGCCGGTACGAGCCCTTAAAAGGACTGATAGAAAGTTCTCTCCCTAAGCTGTCCAGCGCTGTGTATGGTGCGCATACAGCTGTATCGGCGATAGGACTCAGGACGGAGCTGCGCCAGTGATGTCTGACACCAAGGACGCAGAAGGCAGATAATGGCGTCCTGGAGGAAAATGTCCGGTTTTATAATGCAGGGACATGTGACATGGACATCCTATCACACATGCCGTTGCTTCTCTGGCTAAAAGTCCACTTAGCTGTGTGTGTGTCTGGGATTGGCTGACACGCTGGCCCTCCCCACTACACACGCGCGCTTAGGGAAGAAAGACAAGGAAAAAAAAAAGAAAAATGGCGATCATACAAACAGCAGTGATCTGAAGGCGCTGTTCCCGCACACTATACACTGAAATGTCATAATAGTGTGAGTCCCAGAGTGACTTACACTATTACAGCAGAAAGCCAGCTAGGAATTAGCTGTTTTTTTGCTGCTAGAACCGTTCTCGAACGTTTCTAGAACTATCGAGCTTTTGCAAAAAGCTCGAGTTCTAGTTCGATCTAGAACAGGCCCCAAAATCACTCGAGCCTAGAACTGGAGAACCTCGAACCGCGCTCAACTCTACTGAGGATCTCCTGACCTCATGTCCCTCAGAGGTGACATCAGGATGCTACACACTAATGACACATGTGCTGGGGTATTTATGTCACAAAATCCCTTATGTCCTACCACACTGCAGGAAAAATAAAAAACTTGCCATCTATTAACCTGCTTGGAGATACAACACAAAACTATTGTTCTGGTTTATATTGATTAGAATATAACCATTAAATATTTCCCTCATGTACAAGAATATAATCACATAATACTGCTGCTACGGTATGTACAAGAATATAACTACTATAATACTGCTCCTATGTACAAGAATAAAACTGCTATAATACTCCCCCTATGTACAAGAATAATACTACTATAATACTGCCCCTATGTACACGAATATTACTACTATAATACTGCCCCTATATACAAGAATTTAACTACTATAATACTGCTCCTATGTACAAGAATATAACTACTATAATACTGCCCTCTATGTACAAGAATATAACTACTATAATACTGCCCCTATGTACAAGAATATAACTACTATAATACTGCTCCTATGTACAAGAATAAAACTGCTATAATACTCCCCCTATGTACAAGAATAATACTACTATAATACTGCCCCTATGTACACGAATATTACTACTATAATACTGCCCCTATATACAAGAATTTAACTACTATAATACTGCTCCTATGTACAAGAATATAACTACTATAATACTGCCCTCTATGTACAAGAATATAACTACTATAATACTGCCCCTATGTACAAGAATATAACTACTATAATACTGCTCCTATGTACAAGAATAAAACTGCTAAAATACTCCCCCTATGTACAAGAATAATACTACTATAATACTGCCCCTATGTACACGAATATTACTACTATAATACTGCCCCTATATACAAGAATTTAACTACTATAATACTGCTCCTATGTACAAGAATATAACTACTATAATACTGCTCCTATGTACAAGAATATAACTACTATAATACTGCCACTATGTACAAGAATATAACTACTATAATACTGCCTCTATGTACAAGAATATAAACTACTATAATACTGCCCCCTATGTACAAGAAAATATCCACTATAATACTGCCACTATGTACAAGAATATAACTACTATAATACTGCTGCTCCCTATGTACAAGATAACTACTATAATATTGCCTCCTATGTACAAGAATATAACTACTATAATACTGTCCACTATGTAGAAGAATATAACTACTATAATACTACCCCCATGTACAAGAATATAACTTCTATAATACTGCTCCTATGTACAAGAATAAAACTACTATAATACTGCCCCTATGTACAAGAATATAACTACTATAATACTGCCCGCTAGGTACAAGAATATAACTACTATAATACTGCCCCTATGTACAGGAATATAACTACTATAATACTGCTCCTATGTACAAGAATATAACTACTATCATACTGCCTCAATGTACAAGAATATAACTACTATAATATTGCCTCCTATGCACAAGAATATAACTACTATAATACTGTCCACTATGTACAAGAATATAACTACTATAATACTGCCCCTATGTACAAGAATATAACTACTATAATACTGCCTCTATGTACAAGAATTTAACTACTATAATATTGCCTCCTATCTACAAGAATATAACTACTATAATACTGTCCACTATGTACAAGAATATAACTACTATAATACTACCCCCTATGTACAAGAATATAACTTTTATAATACTGCTCCTATGTACAAGAATATAACTACTATAATACTGCCCCCTATGTATAAGAATATAACTACTATAATACTACCCCCTATGTACAAGAATATAACTTTTATAATACTGCTCCTATGTACAAGAATATAACTACTATAATACTGCCCCCTATGTACAAGAATATAACTACTATAATACTGCCCCCAAGCTGTGAGGTTGTGTGTGAGCAGTTCTCCTGATGTCTGGAGCAAGCCCAGGGCGGGGCCCCCCTGGGCGGGGAAGCTCCCCAGGCAAGGCTGTGAGACCTGCGATTGTAGCACAAAGCTCCAGCAAGAAAGGAGAAAGTAAGGAATCCATGTGTCATGTTTTGGGAGGAAAACCGACTCCAAGTGCAGTAAAGAAGCCAGAAGTGAGTGAAGAAAAGAAACAAAGTGTGAGGTCTTGTGATTCCTGCAGAGAACCCCCTGTCAGTGCACAGCTCCAGCCCGCAGCTCAGCCTCCATCACCATCAGGTGTGCAGCTCAGCTCTCCGGCCCGCAGACAGAGGACATCTTTGGAGAAGCAGACCCTGCAAGAGAATCTCCAGCAGCAGCATGTGGTGTCCGGCATGGCGAGCTCAGGCCGCACCAGGTCGCAGTCCAGTGCCAGCGGTAGGCAAGTCCCAGTGCCTGGGTCCAGCAAGGCCACCATGCAGACATCTGTGGTGGAGGCCTCTAACAAGCCTGTGTTCAAAGTCCCTGCACCTGTGGCCAAGCCTGAAGCTGTGGAGACGGGGCGTGCGCCCGAGCTGCAGCTGGCAGAGGAGATACCCGGACTGGTAAGGAAGATGGGTGAGTTGCAGACGCATAAACAAATGCTGCAAAGTGAAATAGACTGTATTTACCACCTGAAGACCAGTCACCCTGATAATAATGCCACGTATGACATGAGACTGAATGCGCTGGGTGTGGAGCTGGCCGGGGTGGTACAAGACATGGACTGTTGTTTGGAGGCGATGGGGCCCCTGAAGGAGACCTACGTGGATCGGGAGCGGTTTGCCTCCTACACACAAGACTGTGCTGTGGAGACCAGGACCCCCCACATAAAGTCAGAGACTGTTCAGGACGAGACCCCCCAGCAGCAGGCACGGCCGGTGGTACAGGCTGCACGCTTCTGCTTCCAGGAGAGAGCACCACTGCAGCCGCAGGGACAGCCTGTAGAGTCTGAACAGGAGCATACGCCTCAGAATCCAGCAGAGGCACCACAAGTCTCAGCATGCTCCTCACAGGAGCAGGACAGTATGTCTGAGACTGATTGTGCTGATGAGGCCGGTGCACAGGCTGGGCATAGTGACGCTGTGCCTGTGGGGTCGGGGGCTGGAGGGGATTCACAATCTGTGATGGACGTTGCCCTGTCTGATAATGATGCTGCTCAGGATAATGTACATGACATATGTGACTATCCCCCTTTACCATCTGATCCACAAGGTGTGACAGCCCCCCCTGCTGTAGATCCTCTCCCTGTTAGTCAGCCCAGTGTGACCCAGCAGGTGCCCCCCAGGAACGCCTGGAGCCGTGGCGCCCCATCCTTCACCTCTAGTGCCAGATATACCGGCCAGACATTTAAACGTATAAATGTAGTGCGTTTTAAGTACATGGGTGCCAAGGAGGATCTGCCGCAGCGCAGATATGTGGTGAGGGAGCTGCTGTGCCGCCAGATGGGGTTTGTGGTGCATGAGATCCTGGCGGTCTCTAACCTGCAGGACAGGCAGAACTATGTTTCAAGCTTGTTGGTGATCTGGACAGATTCTGGGCCAATTACCCCAAGTTCAGGGACACCGAGGGATGGAATAAGTTCTTGTTGGTTCCCATTTCCAGGCCAGATACTGTTACAGTATATGTCACCTTCTGGAATGAGGCCGTTCCCCCACAGGACCTCGAGGTGTGGCTCCGGAGACATTGTGACCTCGTCTCTGGGCTCACCAAGGTCAGAGATGAGGATGGTATCTGGACTATGGGGTGGAAGGTCATGGTGAAGCTAAGGCAATATAGCAACATCACTGCCCACCTGCCCAACTCCTTCTTCATTGGGAGGGAGAAGGGGAGATGTTACTATCCCGGGCAGCCCAGAAAATGCTTCAAATGTGGTGGAAAGGGTCATCTGGCTAATGCCTGTACCGTGGTGAAATGCAGCCTGTGTGGGGAAATTGGCCATGTCGCTGCGGATTGTCGGGACGTCCGGTGCAACCTCTGTGGTAAGATGGGCCATCCTCACAGGGACTGTCCAGACGCCTGGCACAACATCTGCAGAGAGTTACCGGATGAGGATGTGATGGCAGGGGCTGAGGCTCAGGAGATAGCTGAGCTGGTGGCAGAGGCTCAGGAGGAGGAGGATGTAATGTCAGGAGGGATATTGACCAACTTAGTTGCCCACCAGGAGTCCACCCATGTGACACCAGAGCAGCAGGGTACAAAGGGGAACATGGAGGTTGTCCCTCAGGTCCAGCAGCCTCTGGTAGACCCCTCTTCAGCATCACTCTTTGTATCTGAGGACTGGAGCGTTAAGCACAATAAGAGGAAGTAAAAAACCGCGTCCTCTCGTAAACCTGAGGCAGAATATGACTCTCGTCAGAGTGCTAGCAGGAAAGTCTTGGGTTCTGCAGAAGCAATGGTCGTGTCCGGCAGGTATGGGGTGTTATCAGAATCTAATTGTGAAGAATATGAGAACGAGTTGAGGAAAATTGATGCTGAATATGACAGGGACGTAGAGGACCATCCCCCGCCGAAAAGGAAGCCCTTATCTGTAGACCCTCAGGTAGAGACTGACATGGACACCAGTGGTGGACAGAACATCTTTGATTCATGATAATGGCTGTTACTCTGCTCCTTTTATACTGGGCCGGGCTGGGTTCTCATTAACAATAACCTCGAGTAATGTGAATAGCATTAAGGTGAGGAGGACGAGACATACGGTATATGAACATCTCCGATACCTGGGCACTGATGTCATGTTCCTGCAGGAGACGCGACTGACATCTCTGGGGCTTATGAGGGAGGCTGAGAGGGAATGGCGGTCCGGTCCATCATTCTGGTCACTGGCTGTGGAGCCTTACGCCGGGGTCGCTGTCCTGTTTAGCACCAATGACGTGACAGTACATAGGATGACGGAGGTGGTCATGGGGAGATGTCTGGTTCTGGAAGTCACTATCCTTGGTAGGCGACTCCGGCTTATTAACATCTATGGGCCACAGACGGTGACTGACAGGATCCAGCTTTATAATGACGTCAAGCCTTACCTCTTCACTTCTCTTCCAGTGGTGATGGCAGGGGACTTTAATGCGATAATGACATCAGGTGACAGTTCCTCAGGCAAGACAGTGACCAGGGATGGTAAGGTCCTACGGAACATCATAACGCAGGCAGGATTGACTGACACTTTCGCACAGGGAGGTCGGCAGCCTAAGTTCACATATTCTTGTTCTAACAGAAGCAGTAGGATAGATTTTGTGTTTGTGAGTCCTACTGAGGCTGTCGGCGCCCTGAGTGAGAAGGTCGTCCCTTACTCTGATCACCTCGCTTTGTGCTTGTGCGTAGGAGTCTCTACCCGTCCGGACATTGGTAGAGGGTTGTGGAGGCTTAATTCCAGTCTCCTGGATGATGTTTATGTCCAGAGTCGTATCCACTCCCTTATGGAGCTTCATCTAGACAGGGCTGACTTCTATGACAACATGACCGACTGGTGGGAGGACGTCAAGGAGGATATCAGATCCCTCTTGCAGAGACTGTCAGTTAGTAAAGGGAGGAATAAGTACAGCCAGTACCTATGGGGTGCTTCACACACAGCGAGCTCGCTGCCAAAATCGCTGCTGAGTCACGCTTTTTGTGAAGCAGCAGTGACCTCATTAGCGATCTCGCTGTGTGTGACACTGAGCAGCGATCTGGCCCCTGCTGCGAGATCGCTGCTCGTTACACACAGCCCTGGTTCGTTTTCTTCAAAGGCGCTCTCCCACTGTGACACACAGATCGCTGTGTGTGACAGCGAGAGAGCGACAAATGAAGCGAGCAGGGAGCAGGAGCCGGCGTCTGGCAGCTGCGGTAAGCTGTAACCAAGATAAACATCGGGTAACCAAGGTGGTTATCCGATATTTACCTTAGTTACCAGCCTCCGCAGCTCTCACGCTGCCTGTGCTGCCGGCTCCGGCTCTCTGCACATGTAGCTGCTGTACACATCGGGTTAATTAACCCGATGTGTACTGTAGCTAGGAGAGCAAGGAGCCAGCGCTAAGCAGTGTGCGCGGCTCCCTGCTCTCTGCACATGTAGCTGCATTACACATCGGGTTAATTAACCCGATGTGTACTGTAGCTAGGAGAGCAAGGAGCCAGCGCTAAGCTAAGCGGTGTGCGCTGGTAACTAATGTAAACATCGGGTAACCATACCCGATGTTTACCTTAGTTACCAGTGTCCGCAGCTTCCAGACGCCGGCTCCGTGCAAGCGCAGCGTCGCTTGCACGTCGCTGCTGGCTGGGGGCTGGTCACTGGTCGCTGGTGAGATCTGCCTGTTTGACAGCTCACCAGCGACCATGTAGCGATGCAGCAGCGATCCTGACCAGGTCAGATCGCTGGTCGGATCGCTGCTGCATCGCTAAAGTGTGAAGGTACCTTAAGACTGCGTAAGGACTTGGAGTCATTGTATTCGGTGGGTGGGGATGACAAAGTAAGGATTAACCGGCTGAAATCTGAGATAAGGCAGTATCAGTACAGTAGGTACACCTCCCTGGTTCTTGAACGAGATTATGGGTCCTTAGGGCCCCTGATCCGTTTGAGAATTGCAGGGAGAGGGTGGCCAACAAAATGGTCACAGGTCTCACTGATTCCCAGGGTGTATTGCAGGATTCACGGGAGGGTATCCTGGGGGTGGTGAGATCTTATTATGCTGACTTGTTTCAGAGGAAGGTTTTGGATAGAGATAAGATGGCTCAATTCTTGGAGGCAACTCCAGTGCCTGATACTAATGATCTGGATTTTTCTCCTTTGACAGCAGAATTTACGGTGGAGGAAGTTAAGGAGGCTATTGATAAATTATGTCTGAAGAAGGCACCAGGTCCAGATGGTATTACAGCAGAGTTTTATAAGAAATTTAGAAACCTCCTGGCTCCAATCCTTGTGGATGTGTATAGAAATTGCCTAGACAATCACCTGATGCCTCCATCCATGAGAGTCTCCTCGTTAATTCTGCTGTCTAAAGGTAAAGAGCCGAGCAACATCAAGAACTGGAGGCCGATTGCCCTCTTGAATGTGGACAGGAAGATTCTGGCAAAGATCCTCTTTTCTAGATTAGTCTGTTTGTCTCCGGCACTGTTGGCAGGCTCTCAGTTTGGCACAGTAAAAGGGCGGAACATCTCTGGAGCAGTCATCTCGATACGGGAGATGTTCGAGAGATGTAAAGCTCAGCGGTGTGGGAGATATGTTGTGAGTCTGGACCAGGCTAAAGCCTTTGACAGGGTTGATCATGACTATCTGTGGGCGACTTTGTCAAAGTACGGTATTCCAGGAAAATTTGTGGATTGGCTGAAGACACTGTACAGAGAGGCGGTGAGCTTTCCTCTGATTAATGGTTGGCAGGGTGACACTTTTGTAGTTGAGGCAGGGGTGAGACAGGGCTGCCCATTGAGTCCACTCCTGTATGTTTTTTCCCTGGACCCGTTTCTGAGGTCACTGCAGGAGTGCAATTTTCAGGAGGTGTCGGTCCCCCACTGCTTGCCTCTGAATGTTGTTGCCTATGCGGATGATGTGACGTTGGTGATCTCCAATCCTCATGAGGTGCAGATGTTATCTGTGTCCATCAGAAGCTACTCAGAGGCCTCCGGGTCTCTGGTCAACCTTGAGAAGAGTCAAGCTCTGTGGACATTAGACACTGATCCCGGCTTTGATCTGCCGCAGTTTGCCAATGCCTCCACCCATATTAAGATCCTAGGGGTTAAATTCGGGAGGGATGATAATGCCAGCCTAAATTGAAAGGAGAAATTGGAAACCGGAAATGTGAAGGTTCAGCGATGGAAGAACTGGAGGCTGACCTACAGAGAAAGGGTCACTATGTTGAAGACTTACCTGGTCCCCGTGTTTTTGTATGTCTCTGTCATTTTCCCTTTGCCAGAGCCTTTCTCAGCGAGGCTCTTCAGCCTGTTCTTCCAGCTCTTGTGGTGGAATAGGCTGAACCTAGTAAAGAGGGGAGTAACGTACTTACAGCGGAGAGAGGGTGGGTTGGATATGTTGAATCCAAGGGTTTTCTTTGACTCCTTGTTTCTGAAGGTGAATTTTGGGAACATGGACTCAAACAGTAGCTCCCTGTGGGTGAATAGTATCAGGTACTGGATATTGCCTTTTGCAGAGTCTTGGGTGCGAGGCGGCAGTCTCAAGAGGAGGAGATGGACAGGTGACCACCTCCCCCAGTATCTGGACTATGGTCTGAAGTGTGTCAGGAAGTGGGGACTGGAGAGGTCTTACATTGAGAGCAACACGAGAAGAGACCTGTATGCTCGGATATGTGTGACTTTCTTCCATTCTCCACTGGCCCTGAGGTACTGTGTCACAACCACCCTTCAGGACAGTCTCAGGTTCCTGAACGGGAGACGACTTCCTTCCAAACTGTTCGATATTACTTGGCTTTCGATCCATAGTCGGCTCTTTGTCAGGGGGAATCTGAAGTTTCTGAGCGTCTCTGATCGGACCTGTCCCCTTGGTTGTCGGCAGGAGGAGACTATGGATCACTTTATATGTGATTGCTGGGGAGGAAGGAAGATCCGGGAGGAAGTGTCCGATCGTCTACAAATCCCCAGACTGCGGACCCTAAAGTATCCTGACATAGTGTACGGTGTCCCCTCTAATGTCAGTAATATCGACAGAGAGACCATGTATATCATAATTAGTGTCATCAAGTACTACCACTGGCACATGAGGACCCGGATATCGCTGCACAATGAGCCATTTGATCACACCGCTGCGGCCGATCAGGTTATGTCGGAGCTCCGGTGGATAAAAGCCATAGAAATTGGAAGGAGTCAGAGGAACACCACATTATGGAGGAATGTGAGGTTCAGTTAGGAGATATGATGGTTTTTTTTTTTTTGTTTGTTTGTTTTCTCTCCCTCTCTCTCTGCTAACGGTGGACTTTATCATTTATTTATGCATGTAATGTGATTATTTAGTGCTTTTGTATATGTGACTGCAGAATGCAGTGATTTGTGTTTTCTTCGGGCAATTTTGTGTTTTTATAATTGTATTTGTTTGTTTTATAATAAAAATTGCCCCTATATACAAGAAGATAACTACTATAATACTGACTCCTATGTACAAGAATATATCTACTATAATACTGCCCCTATGTACAAGAATATAACTGCTATAACACTGCCCCTATGTACAAGAATATAACTACTATAATACTGCCCCTTTGTACAAGAATATAACTACTATAATACTGCCCCTATGTACAGGAATATAACTACTATAATACTGCCCCCAAGCTGTGAGGTTGTGTGTGAGCAGTTCTCCTGATGTCTGGAGCAAGCCCAGGGCGGGGCCCCCCTGGGCGGGGAAGCTCCCCAGGCAAGGCCCAGGCTTCCCGGCCTACACTGGGACACGGCTCCCAGGCCTCTTCTATTGGGAATACCACCCCCAGAGTCGTTGTGAGACCTGTGATTGTAGCACAAAGCTCCAGTAAGAAAGGAGAAGATAAAAAATCAGTGTGCAATGTTTTGGGAGGAAAACAGACTCTAAGTGCAGCAAAGAAGCCAGAAGTGAGTGTGAAGTCGTGTGATTCCTCCAGAGAACCCCCGGTCAGTGCACAGCTCCAGCCAGTAGCTCAGCCTCCATCACGATTAGGTGTGCAGCTCAGCTCTCCGCAGACCCTGCAAGAAAATCTCCAGCAGCAGCATGTGGTGTCCGGCATGGCGAGCTCAGGCCGCACCAGGTCGCAGTCCGGTGCCAGCGGTAGGCAAGTGACTCGCCCACCCCAGGGCTATGGGACACCCGGTGCCGGGCCGGACTAGTCCGGTGGTAGTCAGTGGTGGCTGGGCCCGGCTCCGTGGCCCTGGTGGGTGTCAGTTGAATATGTGGCTTGCTTGTTAATGGTTGTGTTCGTGACGCCACCTGTGGTATGCGGCTATTAAGCCGCCGCTGCTGTGTGAGGCCACCGGGATGATGTGATGGCAGCTATGGTGGTACTGCTCCCCACAGGTGGAGCAATGCCCAGGGCACAGTTGGTGCTTGTGAATGTCTATGCAGCGGTAATAAGAGACCACTCCAAGGGTGCAGTTCAAGTTCTTTACTCACAGTTCTTGTCACAGCTGTAGGGACCCTTGGACTGCTGGGACCCCTGTCAGGGACCTCCGCCGTTTCTGGGTGATTCTGAGAGTGAAAGCCGGTGCCCTTCTCTTAGTGTCTCTTTCTTCTGCTGTCTTCCTTAGCCTTGCCTTTGTTAGGGTGGACCTGGCTTGGCCTCCACTACAGCCTCCAGGCTGGGGGGTCACCTGTTGGCTGATTACCCCTTTTCTGAAGGTCTGCTATGGGTTCTGGCCCTGGGAGTTTACAACGTTCCCTGGGCCTCGGTTTTTACTGTTTGGAGATTGTCTTTGCACTCCTCCAGTCTCTAGGGACCGTCCCCTGTCGCAGCTTAATCACTCCACCGATGTCAATGTGGAACAGGCCACCGCAGCCTGCAACTACCCGTGGCGCCTCTAGGCCCTCGCTTCGGTACCTATCAAGGACTGCTCGTGGTACCTCCAGGACTACCCGCGGCCCTGCGACTCCTGCTGTTTCTACGTGGTGTCACCTGGACCTCTGGGTCCCAGGGTCTTCACCAGGAAGCGTCTCTTTCAGTTCCTCTGCTCCTGGCTGACTTGGAGCTTTCTTTCCTTCTTTCTTTCTTTTCTTTCTCCTCCTTGCCTGCCTCCAGCAGGCCTCCTCCTCCCTCCTTTCTCTCGTTCTTGTTCTCCAACTACATACTGGCTCTTCACCCTTGCTCTCCCTGAGGTAGACTGAAACTAACTTGACCTTCCTTTCTCTATCTGCTCTCTGGTGGCTCCTCCCACCTCCCCAGTTGCTAAGCTACCTCCCTATGGGAGCAGGGATGGGTCTTACAGCCCCTCTCAGCATGCAGCATGGGAGGGTTGCCTGCCACTTTCCCTGGTCCCAGTATGTACCTAACAATGGGTGTAGTGTGGATTTACCAGGGGACCGGAGTTCACTCTCTTCCTCTCCCAGAATGGGGCATCACACCGCTGGTGGGGTGCAATGACCTGTGGCGACGGAAGCCTCAGGGGCGCCACACAAGTCCCAGTGCCTGGGTCCAGCAAGGCCACCATGCAGACATCTGTGGTGGAGGCCTCTAACAAGCCTGTGTTCAAAGTCCCTGCACCTGTGGCTAAGCCTGAAGCTGTGGAGACGGGCGTGCGCCCGAGCTGCAGCTGGCGGAGGACATACCCGGACTGGTAAGGAAGATGGGTGAGTTGCAGACACATAAACAAATGCTGCAAAGTGAAATCGACTGTATTTACCACGTGAAAACCAGTCACCCTGATAATAATGCCACGTATGACATGAGACTGAATGCGCTGGGTGTGGAGCTGGCCGGGGTGGTACAAGACATGGACTGTTGTTTGGAGGCGATGGGGCCCCTGAAGGAGACCTACGTGAATCGGGAGCGGTTTGCCTCCTATACACAAGACTGTGCTTTGGAGACCAGGACCCCCCAAATTAAGTCAGAGACTGTTCAGGACGAGACCCCCCAGCAGCAGGCACGGCCGGTGGTACAGGCTGCACGCTTCTGCTTCCAGGAGGGAGCACCGCTGCAGCCACAGGGACAGCCTGTAGAGTCTGAACAGGAGCATACGCCTCAGACTCCAGCAGAGGCACCACAAGTCTCAGCATGCTCCTCACAGGAGCAGGACAGTATGTGTGAGACTGATTGTGCTGCTGAGGCTGCGGCTGAGGCACAGACTGGGGCTAATGACACTGTGCCCGTGGGGTCGGGGGCTGGAGGGGATTCACAATCTGTGATGGAAGTTGTACTGTCTGATAATGATGCTGCTCAGGATAATGTACATGACATATGTGACTATCCCCCTTTACCATCTAGTCCACAAGGTGTGACAGCCCCCCTTACTGCAGATCCTCTCCCTGGCAGTCAGCCCAGTGTGACCCAGCGGGTGCCCCCCAGGAACGCTTGGAGCCGTGGCGCCCCATCCTTCACCTCTAGTGCCAGGTATTCTGGCCAGACGTTTAAACGTATAAATGTTGTGCTTTTTAAGTACATGGGTGCCAAGGAGGATCTGCCGCAGCGCAGATATGTGGTGCGAGAGCTGCTGTGCCGCCAGATGGGGTTTGTGGTGCATGAGATCCTGGCGGTCTCTAATCTGCAGGACAGGCAGGGCTATGAGGTCAGTTTCAAGCTCGTTGGTGATCTGGACAGATTCTGGGCCAATTACCCCAAGTTCAGGGACACCGAGGGCTGGAATAAGTTCTTGTTGGTCCCCATTTCCAGGCCAGATACTGTTACTGTAAATGTCACCTTCTGGAATGAGGCGGTTCCCCCACAGGACATCGAGGTGTGGCTCCGGAGACATTGTGACCTCGTCTCTGATCTCACCAAGGTCAGAGATGAGGATGGTATCTGGACTATGGGGTGGAAGGTCATGGTGAAGCTAAGGCAATATAGCAACATCACTGCCCACCTGCCCAACTCCTTCTTCATTGGGAGGGAGAAGGGGAGATGTTACTATCCCGGGCAGCCCAGAAAATGCTTCAAATGTGGTGGAAAGGGTCATCTGGCTAATGCCTATACCGTGGTGAAATGCAGCCTGTGTGGGGAAATTGGCCATGTCGCTGCGGATTGTCGGAACGTCCGGTGCAACCTCTGTGGTAAGATGGGCCATCCTCACAGGGACTGTCCAGACGCCTGGCACAACATCTGCAGAGAGTTACCGGATAAGGATGTGATGGCAGGGGCCGAGGCTCAGGAGGTAGTTGAGCTGGTGGCAGAGGCTCAGGAGGAGGATGTAATGTCAGGAGAGATACCGACCAACTTAGATGCCCACCAAGAGTCCGCCTATGTGACACTGGAGCAGCACGGTACAAAGGGGAACATGGAGGTTGTCCCTCAGGTCCAGCAGCCTCAGGTAGGCCCCTCTTCTGCATCACTCTTTGTATCTGAGGACTGTTGTGTTAAGCACAATAAGAGGAAGAAAAAAAATGCGTCCTCTCGTAAACCTGAGGCAGAATACGACTCTGGTCAGAGTGCTAGCAAGAAGGTCCAGGGTTCTGCTAAAGTGATGGTCGTGTCCGACAGGTATGGGGTGTTATCAGAGTCTAATGATGAGGACTATGAGAACGAGTTGAGGAAAATTGATGCTGAATGTGACAGGGACGTAGAGGACCATCCCACCCCGACGAAAAGGAAGCCCATTTCTGTAGACCCTCAGGTAGAGACTGACATGGACACCAGTGGTGGACAGAACATCTTTGATTCATGATGATGGCTGTTACTCTGCTCCTTTTATACTGTGCTGTGATGGCCGGGTTCTCATTAACAATAACCTCGAGTAATGTGAATAGTATTAAGGTGAGGAGGACGAGACATACGGTATATGAACATCTCAGATACCTGGGCACTGATGTCATCTTCCTGCAGGAGACGCGACTGACATCTCTGGGGCTTATGAGGGAGGCTGAGAGGGAATGGTGGTCCGGTCCGTCATTCTGGTCACTGGCTGTGGATCCTTACACCGGGGTCGCTGTCCTGTTTAGCACCAATGACGTGACTGTACATAGGATGACGGAGGTGGTCATGGGGAGGTGTCTGGTTCTGGAAGTCACTATCCATGGTAGGCGACTACGGCTTATTAACATCTATGGGCCACAGACAGTGACTGACAGGATCCAGCTTTATAATGACGTCAAGCCTTGCCTCCTCACTTCTCTTCCAGTGGTGATGGCAGGGGACTTTAATGCGATACTGACATCCGGTGACAGTTCCTCAGGCAGGACAGTGACCAGGGATGGTAAGGTCCTACGGAACATCATAACACAGGCAGGGCTGACTGACGCTTTCGCACAGAGAGGTCGGCAGCTAAGTTCACATATTCTTGTTCTAACAGAAGCAGTAAGATAGATTTTGTGTTTGTGAGTCCTACTGAGGCTATCGGCGCCCTGAGTGAGAAGGTCGTCCCTTACTCTGATCACCTCGCTTTGTGCTTGTGCCTAGGAGTCTCTACCCGTCCGGACATTGGTAGAGGGTTGTGGAGGCTTAATTCCAGTCTCCTGGATGATGTTTATGTCCAGAGTAGAGTTGAGCGCGGTTCGTGGTTCGTGGTTCTCCAGTTCGCGGCTCGAGTGATTTTGGGGCATGTTCTAGATCGAACTAGAACTCGAGCTTTTTGCAAAAGCTCGGTAGTTCTAGAAACGTTCGAGAACGGTTCTAGCAGCCAAAAAACAGCTAAATCATAGCTTGGTTTCTGCTGTAATAGTGTAAGTCACTCTGTGAATCAAACTATTATCACATTTCAGTGTATAGTGTGCGTGAACAGCGCCTTCAGATCACTGCTGTTTCTATAATGGCGATCGCCATTTTTTTTTTTTTTTTTTCTTGTCTTCCTTCCCTAAGCGCGCGCGTCTTGTGGGGCGGGCCAGCATGTCAGCCAATCCCAGACACACACACAGCTAAGTGGACTTTGAGCCAGAGAAGCAACGGCATGTGTGATAGGATCTGCATGTCACATGTCCCTGCATTATAAAACCGGACATTTTCTTCACGGACGCCATTATCTGCCTTCTGCGTCTTTGGTGTCAGACATCACTGTCGCAGCTCCGTCTTCCTGAGTCCTATAGCCGATACAGCTGTATGTGCTGCATACACAGCGTTAGACAGCTTAGGGAGAGCACATTCTAGCAGTCCTTTTAAGGGCTCCAACCGGCAGGGTCAGAGAGCCATAGGTGACAGGTCCTGCAAACAGCAACAGCGTCTGTGTAGCCCAGGTCAGGGATTTCCTACCTGCATTTCACCATTAGGAGGGAATAGAAAGGCAGTCTTCCATTCCTCTACCCAGAGCACCACAATCCTGCCACTGTACCCTCTTGTCCTCTGCACACTCCAACTGATAACTAAGCCATTATACTAGCAAACACTCAGTGTACCTAGTGGCATCCTATACGTGGCTATTGGACTTTGCTATAGTCCCACTAGTGCAAAGACATTTGCAGAGCGCGTCTGCCTGCATTGCACACTACAACTCATTCTAACCAAGCCATTATACTAGCAAACACTCAGTGTACCTAGTGGCATCCTATACGTGGCTATTGGACTTTGCTATAGTCCCACTAGTGCAAAGACATTTGCAGAGCGCGTCTGCCTGCGTTGCACACTACAACTCATTCTAACCAAGCCATTATACTAGCAAACACTCAGTGTACCTAGTGGCATCCTATACGTGGCTATTGGACTTTGCTATAGTCCCACTAGTGCAAAGACATTTGCAGAGCGCGTCTGCCTGCGTTGCACACTACAACTCATTCTAACCAAGCCATTATACTAGCAAACACTCAGTGTACCTAGTGGCATCCTATACGTGGCTATTGGACTTTGCTATAGTCCCACTAGTGCAAAGACATTTGCAGAGCGCGTCTGCCTGCGTTGCACACTACAACTCATTCTAACCAAGCCATTATACTAGCAAACACTCAGTGTACCTAGTGGCATCCTATACGTGGCTATTGGACTTTGCTATAGTCCCACTAGTGCAAAGACATTTGCAGAGCGCGTCTGCCTGCGTTGCACACTACAACTCATTCTAACCAAGCCATTATACTAGCAAACACTCAGTGTACCTAGTGGCATCCTATACGTGGCTATTGGACTTTGCTATAGTCCCACTAGTGCAAAGACATTTGCAGAGCGCGTCTGCCTGCGTTGCACACTACAACTCATTCTAACCAAGCCATTATACTAGCAAACACTCAGTGTACCTAGTGGCATCCTATACGTGGCTATTGGACTTTGCTATAGTCCCACTAGTGCAAAGACATTTGCAGAGCGCGTCTGCCTGCGTTGCACACTACAACTCATTCTAACCAAGCCATTATACTAGCAAACACTCAGTGTACCTAGTGGCATCCTATACGTGGCTATTGGACTTTGCTATAGTCCCACTAGTGCAAAGACATTTGCAGAGCGCGTCTGCCTGCGTTGCACACTACAACTCATTCTAACCAAGCCATTATACTAGCAAACACTCAGTGTACCTAGTGGCATCCTATACGTGGCTATTGGACTTTGCTATAGTCCCACTAGTGCAAAGACATTTGCAGAGCGCGTCTGCCTGCGTTGCACACTACAACTCATTCTAACCAAGCCATTATACTAGCAAACACTCAGTGTACCTAGTGGCATCCTATACGTGGCTATTGGACTTTGCTATAGTCCCACTAGTGCAAAGACATTTGCAGAGCGCGTCTGCCTGCGTTGCACACTACAACTCATTCTAACCAAGCCATTATACTAGCAAACACTCAGTGTACCTAGTGGCATCCTATACGTGGCTATTGGACTTTGCTATAGTCCCACTAGTGCAAAGACATTTGCAGAGCGCGTCTGCCTGCGTTGCACACTACAACTCATTCTAACCAAGCCATTATACTAGCAAACACTCAGTGTACCTAGTGGCATCCTATACGTGGCTATTGGACTTTGCTATAGTCCCACTAGTGCAAAGACATTTGCAGAGCGCGTCTGCCTGCGTTGCACACTACAACTCATTCTAACCAAGCCATTATACTAGCAAACACTCAGTGTACCTAGTGGCATCCTATACGTGGCTATTGGACTTTGCTATAGTCCCACTAGTGCAAAGACATTTGCAGAGCGCGTCTGCCTGCGTTGCACACTACAACTCATTCTAACCAAGCCATTATACTAGCAAACACTCAGTGTACCTAGTGGCATCCTATACGTGGCTATTGGACTTTGCTATAGTCCCACTAGTGCAAAGACATTTGCAGAGCGCGTCTGCCTGCGTTGCACACTACAACTCATTCTAACCAAGCCATTATACTAGCAAACACTCAGTGTACCTAGTGGCATCCTATACGTGGCTATTGGACTTTGCTATAGTCCCACTAGTGCAAAGACATTTGCAGAGCGCGTCTGCCTGCGTTGCACACTACAACTCATTCTAACCAAGCCATTATACTAGCAAACACTCAGTGTACCTAGTGGCATCCTATACGTGGCTATTGGACTTTGCTATAGTCCCACTAGTGCAAAGACATTTGCAGAGCGCGTCTGCCTGCGTTGCACACTACAACTCATTCTAACCAAGCCATTATACTAGCAAACACTCAGTGTACCTAGTGGCATCCTATACGTGGCTATTGGACTTTGCTATAGTCCCACTAGTGCAAAGACATTTGCAGAGCGCGTCTGCCTGCGTTGCACACTACAACTCATTCTAACCAAGCCATTATACTAGCAAACACTCAGTGTACCTAGTGGCATCCTATACGTGGCTATTGGACTTTGCTATAGTCCCACTAGTGCAAAGACATTTGCAGAGCGCGTCTGCCTGCGTTGCACACTACAACTCATTCTAACCAAGCCATTATACTAGCAAACACTCAGTGTACCTAGTGGCATCCTATACGTGGCTATTGGACTTTGCTATAGTCCCACTAGTGCAAAGACATTTGCAGAGCGCGTCTGCCTGCGTTGCACACTACAACTCATTCTAACCAAGCCATTATACTAGCAAACACTCAGTGTACCTAGTGGCATCCTATACGTGGCTATTGGACTTTGCTATAGTCCCACTAGTGCAAAGACATTTGCAGAGCGCGTCTGCCTGCGTTGCACACTACAACTCATTCTAACCAAGCCATTATACTAGCAAACACTCAGTGTACCTAGTGGCATCCTATACGTGGCTATTGGACTTTGCTATAGTCCCACTAGTGCAAAGACATTTGCAGAGCGCGTCTGCCTGCGTTGCACACTACAACTCATTCTAACCAAGCCATTATACTAGCAAACACTCAGTGTACCTAGTGGCATCCTATACGTGGCTATTGGACTTTGCTATAGTCCCACTAGTGCAAAGACATTTGCAGAGCGCGTCTGCCTGCGTTGCACACTACAACTCATTCTAACCAAGCCATTATACTAGCAAACACTCAGTGTACCTAGTGGCATCCTATACGTGGCTATTGGACTTTGCTATAGTCCCACTAGTGCAAAGACATTTGCAGAGCGCGTCTGCCTGCGTTGCACACTACAACTCATTCTAACCAAGCCATTATACTAGCAAACACTCAGTGTACCTAGTGGCATCCTATACGTGGCTATTGGACTTTGCTATAGTCCCACTAGTGCAAAGACATTTGCAGAGCGCGTCTGCCTGCGTTGCACACTACAACTCATTCTAACCAAGCCATTATACTAGCAAACACTCAGTGTACCTAGTGGCATCCTATACGTGGCTATTGGACTTTGCTATAGTCCCACTAGTGCAAAGACATTTGCAGAGCGCGTCTGCCTGCGTTGCACACTACAACTCATTCTAACCAAGCCATTATACTAGCAAACACTCAGTGTACCTAGTGGCATCCTATACGTGGCTATTGGACTTTGCTATAGTCCCACTAGTGCAAAGACATTTGCAGAGCGCGTCTGCCTGCGTTGCACACTACAACTCATTCTAACCAAGCCATTATACTAGCAAACACTCAGTGTACCTAGTGGCATCCTATACGTGGCTATTGGACTTTGCTATAGTCCCACTAGTGCAAAGACATTTGCAGAGCGCGTCTGCCTGCGTTGCACACTACAACTCATTCTAACCAAGCCATTATACTAGCAAACACTCAGTGTACCTAGTGGCATCCTATACGTGGCTATTGGACTTTGCTATAGTCCCACTAGTGCAAAGACATTTGCAGAGCGCGTCTGCCTGCGTTGCACACTACAACTCATTCTAACCAAGCCATTATACTAGCAAACACTCAGTGTACCTAGTGGCATCCTATACGTGGCTATTGGACTTTGCTATAGTCCCACTAGTGCAAAGACATTTGCAGAGCGCGTCTGCCTGCGTTGCACACTACAACTCATTCTAACCAAGCCATTATACTAGCAAACACTCAGTGTACCTAGTGGCATCCTATACGTGGCTATTGGACTTTGCTATAGTCCCACTAGTGCAAAGACATTTGCAGAGCGCGTCTGCCTGCGTTGCACACTACAACTCATTCTAACCAAGCCATTATACTAGCAAACACTCAGTGTACCTAGTGGCATCCTATACGTGGCTATTGGACTTTGCTATAGTCCCACTAGTGCAAAGACATTTGCAGAGCGCGTCTGCCTGCGTTGCACACTACAACTCATTCTAACCAAGCCATTATACTAGCAAACACTCAGTGTACCTAGTGGCATCCTATACGTGGCTATTGGACTTTGCTATAGTCCCACTAGTGCAAAGACATTTGCAGCACGTCTGCCTGCGTTGCACACTCCAACTAATTATAACTAAGTTGCATTGTCAGGGATATTTATTCTTTATTATTCTGCTGTTAATAAAGCTAGACCACCACTGCAATCTTCACCACCTCTCAATTTTTACTACCACATTTTCAGTCCACAATCTTGTCGCAATCAACATGAGTGGCCAAATGACAGATGCTGGTGGAAAGGGGAAGAGGCGTGGTGGAAAAGGCAAAAAAGGTTTTGTCCGTGGGGAAGGTGGCAAAGCTCCATTATCATCTGCTGAAGATAGACCATCTACCAGCAAAAGTAAGATGTCTACTACTTACCGTGGACAATCCGATGTGCTCCCTTTTTTACGGACACGAACAACAGGAAGAAAGGTAGATGATGGGCAAAAAAGGAAAATGCTTGAATGGATCTCAAGTGGTCCAACAAGTGCCCTCTCAGCCACTTCAAGTACCGCATCCAAAAAACACCAGTCCTCTGAGTTGTCATCCCAATCACACTTGATTTCTCCCAGCTCTGAAGTCTCCATCAGCCCTGCACAGTATGGTGGAACTGAGATGGCTGAGTCTGCAGAGCTGTTCAGTCACACTATAGCCTGGGAATCAGAGGTCTGCTCCCAAGCTACAGTGAGTACAGAACAGGAAATGGTCTGCAGTGATGCCCAGAACCTTTGTGACTCAGATTCAGGCCGTGAGGACCAAGTTTCTGAGCATAATGTTGACCCTTTGTCACAAACTGTAACACCTGTGGTTATAGACAATGAGGAACATACTGATGAAGATGAGACGCAGATACCCGATTGGGATGACAACTTAAATATTCCGTCAGGGCAAGAAGAGGCTCGGTCTGAGGGGGAGGGGAGTGCAAACACAACAATTGATGATGACGTTCTAGATCCCACCTACTGTCAACCCCCAGTCAGGCACTCGAGGAGGTCAACAGAGGCGGTGGAGGAGGATGCAACCGACGACGAAGTTACCTTGCGCCTTCCTGGACAGAGTCGGAGCACTGGTAGCACGTCTACAACTGCATCCTCAGCCACCACTCTGCCTATGAGCATTATTCGGGGTGGATCAACAGGTCGCATGGCCTCTAAGCCTTGCCTAGCCTGGTCCTTTTTTCACATCGAAAAAGATCGCCCAACTCATGTGATATGTAACATTTGTCATGATTCTCTTAGTAGAGGTCAAAAGCTCAGCAGTTTGACAACTTCTTCCATGAATCGTCACATGAATAAATATCATAAGTCCCGGTGGGAAGCTCACCGTGCTGCAATGCGGCCTAGCGGAGCGAACCATCCACCGCCCGCCCCTTCCACTGCATCCGCGCGCTCTTCATCTTCTAGGACTGTGGGGACAGCTGCCACACCTGTTTTTCCACGCAAAACTTCCACCACTGTAACCGCAACAGGCAGTTTGCTTGTAAGGTCGTCAGTTGGTTTGGAAGGGGAAACAAGTGAGTGTGTACAGCTCTCTCAGACATCGATAGCACCAACGTTGGATGAAGGCAACATCATGTCTCCGCCTGCACTTTCCTCACAAACCTGCATTTTTCCAGGGACACCCTACTCAACACCGTCTACACACAGCAGCCAGATCTCTGTCCCTCAGATGTGGTCAAATAAAAGGCCACTTCCTCCGACCCATGACAAAGCTAAGAGGTTGACTCTATCCCTCTGTAAGCTGTTGGCTACCGAAATGCTGCCTTTCCGCCTAGTGGACACACAGGATTTTAGAGACCTTATGTCTGTCGCTGTGCCCCAGTACCAGATGCCTAGTCGCCACTACTTCTCTAAGAAAGGTGTGCCCGCGCTACACCAGCATGTCGCACACAACATCACCGCTTCCTTGAGAAACTCTGTGTGTGAACGGGTGCATTTCACCACCGATACTTGGACCAGTAAGCATGGACAGGGACGTTACATGTCGCTGACTGGGCACTGGGTAACTATGGTGATAGATGGTGAAGGGTCTGCTGCACAAGTCTTGCCGTCCCCACGACTTGTGTGTCAATCCTCTGTCTGTCCAAGTTCCGCCACTGCTTCTGCATCCTCCACCTCATCTGGGTCCTCCACCTCCGCCCCAAGCCTGCCTGGTCAGGCCACCAGCGTTCTCACTGCGCAGAAGGAATCACGCACCCCTCATTACTATGCTGGCAGCAGAGCGCAACGGCATCAGGCGGTCTTTAGCTTGACATGTCTTGGTAATAAGAGTCACACAGCTGAGGAGTTGTGGTCAGCTTTGCGGTCCGAGTTTAATAAATGGTTGTCTCCACTCAAACTGCAGCCTGGTAAGGCCGTGTGCGACAATGCTGCAAACCTGGGTGCGGCACTTCGCCTGGGCAAGGTGACACACGTACCTTGTATGGCTCACGTGTTGAACCTTGTCGTGCAGCAATTTTTAACACACTATCCCGGCCTAGATGGCCTTCTGAACAGGGCACGAAAACTGTCAGCTCACTTCCGCCGTTCAAGCGCCGCAGCAGAGCGACTTGCATCGCTCCAGAAGTCTTTCGGCCTGCCGGTTCATCGCCTGAAATGCGATGTGGCGACACGCTGGAATTCAACTCTCCACATGTTACAGCGACTGTGGCAGCACCGCAGAGCCCTGGTGCAATACGTCATGACGTATAGCCTGGGCCAACGAGATGCAGAGGTGGGGCAGATCACCCTGATGGAGTGGTCTCAGATCAAGGACCTATGCACCCTTCTGCACAGTTTCGACATGGCGACGAATATGTTTAGCTCTGACAATGCCATTATCAGCATGACGATTCCAGTCATTTACATGCTGGAGCACACGCTAAACACTATTCGGAGTCAGGGGGTGGGACAACATGAAGGGGAGGAACTACAGGAGGATTCATATGCGCAAGGGACAACAACATCACGAAGGTCCAGACGTTCATCATCACCAACGCAGCAGGCATGGGACCATGGGGGACAGGGATCGACAAGGGCGCATAGTAGCAGGCGAAATGTTGAGCAAGGTGCAGGAGAACATGAAGAAATGGAGGACGAACTGTCCATGGACATGGAAGACTCAGCGGATGAGGGAGACCTTGGTCAAATTTCAGTTGAAAGAGGTTGGGGTCAGATGTCAGAGGAAGAAAGAACGGGTAGCACCTCTATGCCACAAACACAGCATGGACTTGGTCCGCATGGCTGCGCAAGACACATGAGTGCCTTTTTGTTGCACTACCTCCAACATGACAGTCGTATTGTCAAAATTAGAAGTGATGATGACTACTGGATTGCCACACTATTAGATCCCCGGTACAAGTCCAAATTTTGTGACATAATTCCAGCCATAGAAAGGGACGCACGTATGCAGGAGTATCAGCAGAAGCTGTTACTAGATCTTAGCTCGGCTTTTCCACCAAACAACCGTGCAGGTGCAGGGAGTGAATCTCCCAGTTGTAACTTGACAAACATGGGACGGTCTCGTCATCTTCAACAGTCTACCCGTACCAGTAGGACCTTTTCTGGTGCCGGTAACAGCAATTTTATGGAATCTTTTCATAATTTTTTTAGACCCTCTTTTGCAAGGCCACCAGAGACAACAAGTCTGACACATAGTCAACGGCTGGAGAGGATGATACAGGAGTATCTCCAAATGAACATCGATGCCATGACTGTGCAACTGGAGCCTTGCTCCTTTTGGGCTTCAAACCTACAAAAATGGCCAGAGCTCGCAACTTACGCCTTGGAGATTTTGTCGTGTCCAGCTGCCAGCGTTGTCTCTGAACGTGTATTCAGTGCTGCTGGGTGTGTGCTGACAGATAAGCGCACGCGTCTGTCCAGTGACAATGTGGACAGACTGACGTTCATCAAAATGAACAAGTCATGGATCCAGAAGGAATTTACTACCCCTGTGTCATCCTGGGGAGAGTAAATGCTTGTGGATTTGGAATGTGCTTGATGCAAATCAAAACATCCTGTTTGCAACTAGGGCCCAAGTGCTGCCACTGATGGGGTGGGTGTCTGTGTGGCCCAATTTTTGGAAAAAAGGGAGACTCCGCTTGGAGTAACCCTTGCTTACATTGTTTTTAAAAGAAGCCAAGATGAACAAGTCATGGGTCAGCAAAGACTTTGCTACCTACCCCGGTGTCATCCTGGGGACGGCTAAGAATAGCGTATTTTTGAATGTGCTTGATGCAAATCAAAACATCCTGTTTGCAACTAGGGCCCAAGTGCTGCCACTGATGGGGTGGGTGTCTGTGTGGCCCAATTTTTGGAAAAAAGGGAGACTCCGCTTGGAGTAACCCTTGCTTGCTGTGTTTTTAAAAGAAGCCAAGATGAACAGAGCTGGGATCAGGAAAGACTTTGCTACCTACCCCGGTGTCATCCTGGGGACGGCTAAGAATAGCGTATTTTTGAATGTGCTTGATGCAAATCAAAACATCCTGTTTGCAACTAGGGCCCAAGTGCTGCCACTGATGGGGTGGGTGTCTGTGTGGCCCAATTTTTGGAAAAAAGGGAGACTCCGCTTGGAGTAACCCTTGCTTGCTGTGTTTTTAAAAGAAGCCAAGATGAACAGAGCTGGGATCAGGAAAGACTTTGCTACCTACCCCGGTGTCATCCTGGGGACGGCTAAGAATAGCGTATTTTTGAATGTGCTTGATGCAAATCAAAACATCCTGTTTGCAACTAGGGCCCAAGTGCTGCCACTGATGGGGTGGGTGTCTGTGTGGCCCAATTTTTGGAAAAAAGGGAGACTCCGCTTGGAGTAACCCTTGCTTGCTGTGTTTTTAAAAGAAGCCAAGATGAACAGAGCTGGGATCAGGAAAGACTTTGCTACCTACCCCGGTGTCATCCTGGGGACGGCTAAGAATAGCGTATTTTTGAATGTGCTTGATGCAAATCAAAACATCCTGTTTGCAACTAGGGCCCAAGTGCTGCCACTGATGGGGTGGGTGTCTGTGTGGCCCAATTTTTGGAAAAAAGGGAGACTCCGCTTGGAGTAACCCTTGCTTGCTGTGTTTTTAAAAGAAGCCAAGATGAACAGAGCTGGGATCAGGAAAGACTTTGCTACCTACCCCGGTGTCATCCTGGGGACGGCTAAGAATAGCGTATTTTTGAATGTGCTTGATGCAAATCAAAACATCCTGTTTGCAACTAGGGCCCAAGTGCTGCCACTGATGGGGTGGGTGTCTGTGTGGCCCAATTTTTGGAAAAAAGGGAGACTCCGCTTGGAGTAACCCTTGCTTGCTGTGTTTTTAAAAGAAGCCAAGATGAACAGAGCTGGGATCAGGAAAGAC
This sequence comes from Anomaloglossus baeobatrachus, assembly GCF_048569485.1. Lineage (NCBI taxonomy): Eukaryota > Metazoa > Chordata > Amphibia > Anura > Aromobatidae > Anomaloglossus > Anomaloglossus baeobatrachus. The sequence continues at coordinate 665,873,086 of NC_134355.1, read as the reverse complement.
TTTGCTACCTACCCCGGTGTCATCCTGGGGACGGATAAGAATGGCGTATTTTTGAATGTGCTTGATGCAAATCAAAACATCCTGTTTGCAACTAGGGCCCAAGTGCTGCCACTGATGGGGTGGGTGTCTGTGTGGCCCAATTTTTGGAAAAAAGTGAGACTCCGCTTGGAGTAACCCTTGCTTACATTGTTTTTAAAAGAAGCCAAGATGAACAAGTCATGGGTCAGCAAAGACTTTGCTACCTACCCCGGTGTCATCCTGGGGACGGCTAAGAATAGCGTATTTTTGAATGTGCTTGATGCAAATCAAAACATCCTGTTTGCAACTAGGGCCCAAGTGCTGCCACTGATGGGGTGGGTGTCTGTGTGGCCCAATTTTTGGAAAAAAGGGAGACTCCGCTTGGAGTAACCCTTGCTTGCTGTGTTTTTAAAAGAAGCCAAGATGAACAGAGCTGGGATCAGGAAAGACTTTGCTACCTACCCCGGTGTCATCCTGGGGACGGATAAGAATGGCGTATTTTTGAATGTGCTTGATGCAAATCAAAACATCCTGTTTGCAACTAGGGCCCAAGTGCTGCCACTGATGGGGTGGGTGTCTGTGTGGCCCAATTTTTGGAAAAAAGTGAGACTCCGCTTGGAGTAACCCTTGCTTACATTGTTTTTAAAAGAAGCCAAGATGAACAAGTCATGGGTCAGCAAAGACTTTGCTACCTACCCCGGTGTCATCCTGGGGACGGCTAAGAATAGCGTATTTTTGAATGTGCTTGATGCAAATCAAAACATCCTGTTTGCAACTAGGGCCCAAGTGCTGCCACTGATGGGGTGGGTGTCTGTGTGGCCCAATTTTTGGAAAAAAGGGAGACTCCGCTTGGAGTAACCCTTGCTTGCTGTGTTTTTAAAAGAAGCCAAGATGAACAGAGCTGGGATCAGGAAAGACTTTGCTACCTACCCCGGTGTCATCCTGGGGACGGATAAGAATGGCGTATTTTTGAATGTGCTTGATGCAAATCAAAACATCCTGTTTGCAACTAGGGCCCAAGTGCTGCCACTGATGGGGTGGTTGTCTGTGTGGCCCAATTTTTGGAAAAAAGTGAGACTCCGCTTGGAGTAACCCTTGCTTACATTGTTTTTAAAAGAAGCCAAGATGAACAAGTCATGGGTCAGCAAAGACTTTGCTACCTACCCCGGTGTCATCCTGGGGACGGCTAAGAATAGCGTATTTTTGAATGTGCTTGATGCAAATCAAAACATCCTGTTTGCAACTAGGGCCCAAGTGCTGCCACTGATGGGGTGGGTGTCTGTGTGGCCCAATTTTTGGAAAAAAGGGAGACTCCGCTTGGAGTAACCCTTGCTTGCTGTGTTTTTAAAAGAAGCCAAGATGAACAGAGCTGGGATCAGGAAAGACTTTGCTACCTACCCCGGTGTCATCCTGGGGACGGCTAAGAATAGCGTATTTTTGAATGTGCTTGATGCAAATCAAAACATCCTGTTTGCAACTAGGGCCCAAGTGCTGCCACTGATGGGGTGGGTGTCTGTGTGGCCCAATTTTTGGAAAAAAGGGAGACTCCGCTTGGAGTAACCCTTGCTTGCTGTGTTTTTAAAAGAAGCCAAGATGAACAGAGCTGGGATCAGGAAAGACTTTGCTACCTACCCCGGTGTCATCCTGGGGACGGCTAAGAATAGCGTATTTTTGAATGTGCTTGATGCAAATCAAAACATCCTGTTTGCAACTAGGGCCCAAGTGCTGCCACTGATGGGGTGGGTGTCTGTGTGGCCCAATTTTTGGAAAAAAGGGAGACTCCGCTTGGAGTAACCCTTGCTTGCTGTGTTTTTAAAAGAAGCCAAGATGAACAGAGCTGGGATCAGGAAAGACTTTGCTACCTACCCCGGTGTCATCCTGTGGACGGCTAAGAATAGCGTATTTTTGAATGTGCTTGATGCAAATCAAAACATCCTGTTTGCAACTAGGGCCCAAGTGCTGCCACTGATGGGGTGGGTGTCTGTGTGGCCCAATTTTTGGAAAAAAGGGAGACTCCGCTTGGAGTAACCCTTGCTTGCTGTGTTTTTAAAAGAAGCCAAGATGAACAGAGCTGGGATCAGGAAAGACTTTGCTACCTACCCCGGTGTCATCCTGGGGACGGCTAAGAATAGCGTATTTTTGAATGTGCTTGATGCAAATCAAAACATCCTGTTTGCAACTAGGGCCCAAGTGCTGCCACTGATGGGGTGGGTGTCTGTGTGGCCCAATTTTTGGAAAAAAGGGAGACTCCGCTTGGAGTAACCCTTGCTTGCTGTGTTTTTAAAAGAAGCCAAGATGAACAGAGCTGGGATCAGCAAAGACTTTGCTACCTACCCCGGTGTCATCCTGTGGACGGCTAAGAATAGCGTATTTTTGAATGTGCTTGATGCAAATCAAAACATCCTGTTTGCAACTAGGGCCCAAGTGCTGCCACTGATGGGGTGGGTGTCTGTGTGGCCCAATTTTTGGAAAAAAGGGAGACTCCGCTTGGAGTAACCCTTGCTTGCTGTGTTTTTAAAAGAAGCCAAGATGAACAGAGCTGGGATCAGGAAAGACTTTGCTACCTACCCCGGTGTCATCCTGGGGACGGATAAGAATGGCGTATTTTTGAATGTGCTTGATGCAAATCAAAACATCCTGTTTGCAACTAGGGCCCAAGTGCTGCCACTGATGGGGTGGGTGTCTGTGTGGCCCAATTTTTGGAAAAAAGTGAGACTCCGCTTGGAGTAACCCTTGCTTACATTGTTTTTAAAAGAAGCCAAGATGAACAAGTCATGGGTCAGCAAAGACTTTGCTACCTACCCCGGTGTCATCCTGGGGACGGCTAAGAATAGCGTATTTTTGAATGTGCTTGATGCAAATCAAAACATCCTGTTTGCAACTAGGGCCCAAGTGCTGCCACTGATGGGGTGGGTGTCTGTGTGGCCCAATTTTTGGAAAAAAGGGAGACTCCGCTTGGAGTAACCCTTGCTTGCTGTGTTTTTAAAAGAAGCCAAGATGAACAGAGCTGGGATCAGGAAAGACTTTGCTACCTACCCCGGTGTCATCCTGGGGACGGCTAAGAATAGCGTATTTTTGAATGTGCTTGATGCAAATCAAAACATCCTGTTTGCAACTAGGGCCCAAGTGCTGCCACTGATGGGGTGGGTGTCTGTGTGGCCCAATTTTTGGAAAAAAGGGAGACTCCGCTTGGAGTAACCCTTGCTTGCTGTGTTTTTAAAAGAAGCCAAGATGAACAGAGCTGGGATCAGGAAAGACTTTGCTACCTACCCCGGTGTCATCCTGGGGACGGCTAAGAATAGCGTATTTTTGAATGTGCTTGATGCAAATCAAAACATCCTGTTTGCAACTAGGGCCCAAGTGCTGCCACTGATGGGGTGGGTGTCTGTGTGGCCCAATTTTTGGAAAAAAGGGAGACTCCGCTTGGAGTAACCCTTGCTTGCTGTGTTTTTAAAAGAAGCCAAGATGAACAGAGCTGGGATCAGGAAAGACTTTGCTACCTACCCCGGTGTCATCCTGTGGACGGCTAAGAATAGCGTATTTTTGAATGTGCTTGATGCAAATCAAAACATCCTGTTTGCAACTAGGGCCCAAGTGCTGCCACTGATGGGGTGGGTGTCTGTGTGGCCCAATTTTTGGAAAAAAGGGAGACTCCGCTTGGAGTAACCCTTGCTTGCTGTGTTTTTAAAAGAAGCCAAGATGAACAGAGCTGGGATCAGGAAAGACTTTGCTACCTACCCCGGTGTCATCCTGGGGACGGCTAAGAATAGCGTATTTTTGAATGTGCTTGATGCAAATCAAAACATCCTGTTTGCAACTAGGGCCCAAGTGCTGCCACTGATGGGGTGGGTGTCTGTGTGGCCCAATTTTTGGAAAAAAGGGAGACTCCGCTTGGAGTAACCCTTGCTTGCTGTGTTTTTAAAAGAAGCCAAGATGAACAGAGCTGGGATCAGGAAAGACTTTGCTACCTACCCCGGTGTCATCCTGTGGACGGCTAAGAATAGCGTATTTTTGAATGTGCTTGATGCAAATCAAAACATCCTGTTTGCAACTAGGGCCCAAGTGCTGCCACTGATGGGGTGGGTGTCTGTGTGGCCCAATTTTTGGAAAAAAGGGAGACTCCGCTTGGAGTAACCCTTGCTTGCTGTGTTTTTAAAAGAAGCCAAGATGAACAGAGCTGGGATCAGGAAAGACTTTGCTACCTACCCCGGTGTCATCCTGGGGACGGCTAAGAATAGCGTATTTTTGAATGTGCTTGATGCAAATCAAAACATCCTGTTTGCAACTAGGGCCCAAGTGCTGCCACTGATGGGGTGGGTGTCTGTGTGGCCCAATTTTTGGAAAAAAGGGAGACTCCGCTTGGAGTAACCCTTGCTTGCTGTGTTTTTAAAAGAAGCCAAGATGAACAGAGCTGGGATCAGGAAAGACTTTGCTACCTACCCCGGTGTCATCCTGGGGACGGCTAAGAATAGCGTATTTTTGAATGTGCTTGATGCAAATCAAAACATCCTGTTTGCAACTAGGGCCCAAGTGCTGCCACTGATGGGGTGGGTGTCTGTGTGGCCCAATTTTTGGAAAAAAGGGAGACTCCGCTTGGAGTAACCCTTGCTTGCTGTGTTTTTAAAAGAAGCCAAGATGAACAGAGCTGGGATCAGGAAAGACTTTGCTACCTACCCCGGTGTCATCCTGGGGACGGCTAAGAATAGCGTATTTTTGAATGTGCTTGATGCAAATCAAAACATCCTGTTTGCAACTAGGGCCCAAGTGCTGCCACTGATGGGGTGGGTGTCTGTGTGGCCCAATTTTTGGAAAAAAGGGAGACTCCGCTTGGAGTAACCCTTGCTTACATTGTTTTTAAAAGAAGCCAAGATGAACAAGTCATGGGTCAGCAAAGACTTTGCTACCTACCCCGGTGTCATCCTGGGGACGGCTAAGAATAGCGTATTTTTGAATGTGCTTGATGCAAATCAAAACATCCTGTTTGCAACTAGGGCCCAAGTGCTGCCACTGATGTGGTGGGTGTCTGTGTGGCCCAATTTTTGGAAAAAAGGGAGACTCCGCTTGGAGTAACCCTTGCTTGCTGTGTTTTTAAAAGAAGCCAAGATGAACAGAGCTGGGATCAGGAAAGACTTTGCTACCTACCCCGGTGTCATCCTGGGGACGGATAAGAATGGCGTATTTTTGAATGTGCTTGATGCAAATCTAGCTGTGAAGTGTACAACTGGGGCACAACTGCTGCCACTGAATGGGTGGGTGTGTGTGGGGCCCAATTTTTGGAAAAAAGGGGAGACTCCGCTTGGAGTAACCCTTGCTTACATTGTTTTTAAAAGAAGCCAAGATGAACAAGTCATGGGTCAGCAAAGACTTTGCTACCTACCCCAGTGTCATCCTGGGGACGGCTAAGAATAGCGTATTTTTGAATGTGCTTGATGCAAATCAAAACATCCTGTTTGCAACTAGGGCCCAAGTGCTGCCACTGATGGGGTGGGTGTCTGTGTGGCCCAATTTTTGGAAAAAAGGGAGACTCCGCTTGGAGTAACCCTTGCTTGCTGTGTTTTTAAAAGAAGCCAAGATGAACAGAGCTGGGATCAGGAAAGACTTTGCTACCTACCCCGGTGTCATCCTGTGGACGGCTAAGAATAGCGTATTTTTGAATGTGCTTGATGCAAATCAAAACATCCTGTTTGCAACTAGGGCCCAAGTGCTGCCACTGATGGGGTGGGTGTCTGTGTGGCCCAATTTTTGGAAAAAAGGGAGACTCCGCTTGGAGTAACCCTTGCTTGCTGTGTTTTTAAAAGAAGCCAAGATGAACAGAGCTGGGATCAGGAAAGACTTTGCTACCTACCCCGGTGTCATCCTGGGGACGGTTAAGAATAGCGTATTTTTGAATGTGCTTGATGCAAATCTAGCTGTGAAGTGTACAACTGGGGCACAACTGCTGCCACTGAAGGGGTGGGTGTGTGTGGGGCCCAATTTTTGGAAAAAAGGGAGACTCCGCTTGGAGTAACCCTTGCTTGCTGTGTTTTTAAAAGAAGCCAAGATGAACAGAGCTGGGATCAGGAAAGACTTTGCTACCTACCCCGGTGTCATCCTGGGGACGGATAAGAATGGCGTATTTTTGAATGTGCTTGATGCAAATCTAGCTGTGAAGTGTACAACTGGGGCACAACTGCTGCCACTGAAGGGGTGGGTGTGTGGGGCCCAATTTTTGGAAAAAAGGGAGACTCCGCTTGGAGTCACCTTGCGGTGTTTTACATGACTTTAGAAGGGCGTGCCATGCCTATATCTGTGTGTCCTCCTCTTTTTCCTTGTCCAGCTGTTTTGTTTTCGCATGAGTACATGTCCTTGTCACTTTCCCATGTGTTTGTGTTGTGTTGTGAGTTGTTTGTCACCTTTTGGACACCTTTGAGGGTGTTTTCTAGGTGTTTTACTGTGTTTGTGATTGCCTGCCATTGTTTCCTATGGGCTCGAGTTCGGTTCGTCGAACGTTCGACGAGCCGAACTCGAGCCAGACCCCCCCGTTCGGCGAACCGCCTCGAGCCGAACCGGGACCGGTTCGCTCATCTCTAGTCCAGAGTCATATCCACTCCCTTATGGAGCTTCATCTAGACAGGGCAGACTTCTATGACAACATGACCGACTGGTGGGAGGATGTCAAGGAGGATATCAGATCCCTCTTGCAGAGACTGTCAGTTAATAAAGGGAGGAATAAGTACAGCCAGTACCTAAGGGTACCTTCACACTTTAGCGATGCAGCAGCGATCCGACCAGCGATCTGACCTGGTCAGGATCGCTGCTGCATCGCTACATGGTCGCTGGTGAGCTGTCAAACAGGCAGATCTCACCAGCGACCAGTGACCAGCCCCCAGCCAGCAGCGACGTGCAAGCGACGCTGCGCTTGCACGGAGCCGGCGTCTGGAAGCTGCGGACACTGGTAACTAAGGTAAACATCGGGTATGGTTACCCGATGTTTACATTAGTTACCAGCGCACACCGCTTAGCTTAGCGCTGGCTCCTTGCTCTCCTAGCTACAGTACACATCGGGTTAATTAACCCGATGTGTAATGCAGCTACATGTGCAGAGAGCAGGGAGCCGCGCACACTGCTTAGCGCTGGCTCCTTGCTCTCCTAGCTACAGTACACATCGGGTTAATTAACCCGATGTGTACAGCAGCTACATGTGCAGAGAGCCGGAGCCGGCAGCACAGGCAGCATGAGAGCTGGAGGCTGGTAACTAAGGTAAATATCGGGTAACCACCTTGGTTACCCGATGTTTATCTTGGTTACAGCTTACCGCAGCTGCCAGGCGCCGGCTCCTGCTCCCTGCTCGCTTCATTTGTCGCTCTCTCGCTGTCACACACAGCGATCTGTGTGTCACAGTGGGAGAGCGCCTTTGAAGAAAACGAACCAGGGCTGTGTGTAACGAGCAGCGATCTCGCAGCAGGGGCCAGATCGCTGCTCAGTGTCACACACAGCGAGATCGCTAATGAGGTCACTGCTGCGTCACAAAAAGCGTGACTCAGCAGCGATCTCGGCAGCGAGCTCGCTGTGAGTGAAGCACCCCTAAGACTGCGTAAAGAATTGGAGTCCTTGTATTCGGCGGGTGGGGATGACAGAGTAAGGATTAACCGGCTGAAATCTGAGATAAGGCAGTATCAGTACAGTAGGTACACCTCCCTGGTTCTTGAACGAGATTATGGGTCCTTAGGGGCCCCTGATCCATTTGAGAATTGCAGGGAGAGGGTGGCCAACAAAATGGTCACAGGTCTCACTGATTCCCAGGGTGTATTGCAGGATTCACGGGAGGGTATCCTGGGGGTGGTGAGATCTTACTATGCTGACTTGTTTCAGAGGAAGGTATTGGATAGAGATAAGATGGCTCAATTCTTGGAGGCAACTCCAGGGCCTGATACTTGTGATCTGGACTTTTCTCCTTTGACAGCGGAATTTACGGTGGAGGAAGTTAAGGAGGCCATTGATAAATTATGTCTGAAGAAGGCACCAGGCCCAGATGGCATTACAGCAGAGTTTTATAAGAAATTTAGAGACCTCCTGGCTCCAATCCTTGTGGATGTGTAAAGCAATTGCCTAGAAACTCACCTGATGCCTCCATCCATGAGAGTCTCCTCGTTAGTTCTGCTGTCTAAAGGTAAAGAGCCGAGCGACATCAAGAACTAGAGGCCGATTGCCCTCTTGAATGTCGACAGGAAGATTCTGGCAAAGATCCTCTTTTCTAGATTAGTCTGTTTGTCTCCGGCACTGTTGGCAGGCTCTCAGTTTGGCACAGTAAAAGGGCGGAACATCTCTGGAGCAGTCATCTCGATACGGGAGATGTTCGAGAGATGTAAAGCTCAGCGGTGTGGGAGATATGTTGTGAGTCTGGACCAGGCTAAAGCCTTTGACAGGGTTGATCATGACTATCTGTGGGCGACTTTGTCAAAGTACGGTATTCCGGGAAAATTTGTGGATTGGCTGAAGACACTGTACAGAGAGGCGGTGAGCTTTCCTCTGATTAATGGTTGGCAGGGTGACACTTTTGGAGTTGAGGCAGGGGTGAGACAGGGCTGCCCATTGAGTCCACTCCTGTATGTTTTTGCCCTGGACCCGTTTCTGAGGTCACTGCAGGAGTGCGATTTTTCAGGGGGTGTCGGTCCCCCACTGCTTGCCTCTGAATGTTGTTGCCTATGCGGATGATGTGATGTTAGTGATCTCCAATCCTCGTGAGGTGCAGATGTTATCTGCGTCCATCAGAAGCTACTCAGAGGCCTCTGGGTCTCTGGTCAACCTTGAGAAAAGTCAAGCTCTGTGGACATTAGACACTGATCCCGGCTTTGATCTGCCGCAGTTTGCCAATGCCTCCACCCATATTAAGATCCTAGGGGTTAAATTCGGGAGGTATGATAATGCCAGGCTAAATTGGGAGGAGAAATTGGAAACCATAAATGTGAAGGTTCAGCGATGGAAGAACTGGAGGCTGACCTACAGAGAAAGGGTCACTATGTTGAAGACTTACCTGGTCCCCGTGTTTTTGTATGTTTCTGTCATTTTCCCTTTGCCAGAGCCTTTCTCAGCGAAGCTCTTCAGCCTGTTCTTCCAGCTCTTGTGGGGGAATAGGCTGAACCTAGTAAAGAGGGGAGTAACGTACTTACAGCGGAGAGAGGGGTGGGTTGGATATGTTGAATCCAAGGGTTTTATTTGACTCCTTGTTTCTGAAGGTGAATTTTGGGAACATGGACTCAAACAGTAGCTCCCTGTGGGTGAATATTATCAGGTACTGGATATTGCCTTTTGCAGAGTCTTGGGTGCGAGGCGGCAGTCTCAAGAGATGGAGATGGACAGGTGACCACCTCCCCCAGTATCTGGACTATGGTCTGAAGTGTGTCAGGAAGTGGGGACTGGAGAGGTCTTACATTGAGAGCAACACGAGAAGAGACCTGTATGCTCGGATATGTGGGACTTTCTTCCATTCTCCACTGGCCCTGAGGGACTGTGTCACGATTACCCTTCAGGACAGTCTCAGGTTCCTGAACGGGAGACGACTTCCTTCCAAACTGTTTGATATTACTTGGCTTTCGCTCCATAGTCGGCTCTTTGTCAGGGGGAATCTGAAGTTTCTGAGCATCTGTGACCGTACCTGTCCCCTTGGTTGTCGGCAGGAGGAGACTATGGATCACTTTATATGTGATTGCTGGGGAGGAAGGAAGATCCGGGAGGAAGTGTCCGATCGTCTCCAAATCCCCAGACTGCAGGCCCTAAAGTATCCTGACTAGAGATGAGCGAACCGGTCCCGGTTCGGCTCGAGGTCGGCTCGCCGAACGGAGGTCCCGTTCGAGTTCGGTACGTCGAACGTTCGACGAACCGAACTCGAACTGCATAGGAAACAATGGCAGGCAATCACAAACACATAAAAACACCTAGAAAACACCCTCAAAGGTGTCCAAAAGGTGACAAACCACTCACAACACAACACAATCACATGGGAAAGTGACAAGGACATATACTCATGCGAAAACAAAACAGCTGGACAAGGAAAAAGAGGAGGACACACATATATGAGTATATGCAAGGAAACATCGATTCCATTATTGTGCAACTTGAGCCCTGCTCATTTTAGGCTTCCAATCTGGATAAATTGCCTGAGCTCGCCACGTACGCCTTGGGGATCTTGTCGTGTCCTGCAGCCAGCGTTCTCTCGGAACCTGTCTTCAGTGCTGCTTGGGGGTCTGCTGGCAGATAAGCACACGTGTCTGTCCACTGACAATGTGGACATGGCTCTCAGAGGACTTTTCTTCCCCTGGGTCAGCCAGGGGACGGGAAAGGCACGCGTATTTTTGAGAGTGCTTCATGCAAAGCATCTTTTTCTTTTCCAAAAGGGGGCTCAACCGATGCCAGTCAAGTGGGGTGTGTGTGGCCCAGTTAGTGGCAACGAGGGAGACTGTGGTTGGAGTCCCCTCGCTGTGTTTTACATGCTTTTAGAAGGGCATGACATGGCTTAGAGGTTGACTTTCAGCACCTGGAAACTGTTGGCTACCAAAATGCTGCCTTTCCAACCTTTTTAACCGAGGATTTTCGAGACCTTATGCCCATCGCAGTGCCCCAAGAGCCGATGCCCAGGCGCCACTCCTTCTCCAACAAAGTCGTGCACGCGCTACACCAGCATGTCCCACTAAACATCACTGATTCCTTGAGAAACTCTGTGTGACAGGGTGCATTTCACCACAGATAATTGGCCCAGTAAGCATGGACAGGGGCGTTACATGTCGCTGACTGGGCAATGGGTTACTGTGGGGAGAGATGGAGAAGGGTCTGCTGTACAAGTCTTGCCATCCCCACGAGTTGTTTCAATCCTTCTTCTGTATGTAGAAGTTAATACACTGCTTCTGCCTCTTCAACCTCGTGTGGGTCCTCCACCTTGGCGCAAACCCTGTGTAGTCAGGCCACCCTTCCTTGTAACTGCGCACAAGGAATACCACACACCTCCTTACTATGCTGGCAGCAGAGCTCAATGCCATCAGGCGGTCAAAGGTTTACTTTGAAATGTATGGGAAATGTGAGTCACACCGCTGAGAAGTTGTGGACGGTTAGCTCTGGAGACCGAGTTTCATCAATGGTTGTCTCCACTCAACCAGCAGCCAGGGAAGGCTGGGTGCGACAATGATGCAAACATGAGTGCGGCCCTTCGCTGTGACAATGTGACACACGTGCCTTGTGTGGTTCACGTGTTGAACCTGGTTGTCCAGCAATTTTTAAAGCACTCTCCTGGCCCACATGGCCTTCTGCAGAGAGCACGGTGTAACGCCTTCCTTGATCCACACACTCAGATGGGCTGTAAATGATAGGCTAGAGGGAAGCCACTCACCAAGCAGGACCCCTAGAACCCTGAAACCCTTTAACCCCTATACAGGGATTAGGAATTACACAGGGCCCAAGGTGATTAATACCTGTGGAAGGCTGCAGTTCCAGAGAATAGTAGTCAGGCAGGGTCAAAACATTAACTGAGGAACAGGAACAGAATGGGACGGCCAGGACTTAATCAGAAAACAAGCAGAGGTGAAATGCGGATCGGCCAACGAGGTACATAAATAGCAAGCAGGAAAAGTAGTCAGGTAACAAGCACACAAAATCATAAAACTGAACTGGGGGTAAAATTAACCAGAGGTTCATAGCTATGTCTGGCAGGGGTCTGCAGACAGGATGGGCATAAAAAAGGGTGTGGTGTCTTCCCATTGGTTGTAGCTGAATGATGGTATTTCATCTGTGAGATACCCACCAGCTACATTCAGCCAGAGATTCTGCATCTGTCAAGGTAATGCAGCCCAGTGGGTGAGCATAACCTGCGTCCACCTGCGCCGCTGGCATCGACTCCTCTCCCATCATCAGCACTATGCATGAAAGGAACACGTTGTCACCTCGCGACCGGAGTACAAGTTGACGGAGCGTACTCCGTTGGTGACTTAACAGCCGTGTGCGGCAATGATGCAAACCTGGCTGCGGGCCATCGACAGGGCAATGTGACACACGTGCCTTGTATGGCTCACGTGTTGAACCTAATTCTCCAGCAATTTTTAAAACACCATCACGGCCTACATGGCCTTGTACAGCGGGCACGCTCGCTATGTGCTCACTTCCATCGTGCGCACACAGCAGCTCAACAACTTTCGTCGCTACAGAAGTCTTTAGGTCTGGTGGTTCAACGCCTGCCTGAAATGCGATGTGCCGACACGCAGGAATTTGAATCTGCACATGTTGCAGCGTTTGTGGCAGCACCGCTGAACCCTGCTGCAATACGTTATGACATATAGCCTGGGATAACTTGATCCAGAGGTGGTGCAGATCACGCTGCTGGAGTGGTGTCAGATCAAGGACCTATGCACCCTGCTACACAGTTTACAAATGTCGACGAAGATGTTTAGCACTGGCAATGCCATTCTCAGCGTGACAATTCTGGTCATCTACAAGATGGAGCACACTGTAATTATTATTCGGAGTCAGGTGTTGGGACAAGAGGAAGGGGAGGAAGTACAGGAGTCGTCATATGCGGAAGGGATAACAAGATCTACGAGGTCCAGATGGTCAGCGGCACCTATGCGGCAGTCATGGTGAGGGAGAGGGATTAACAAGGGCGCATAGTATCAGCAAAAAGTGTTGAGGAAGGTGCAGGAGCCCATGAAGAAATGGAGGATGAACTGGCAATGGGCATGGAAGACTCAGCAGATGAGTGAGAGCTTGCTCACATTTCGTTTGTGCGAGGTTGTGGGGAGAGGGCAGAGGAAGGAGGCACGATTCTCACCTCTCTGCCACCAACACACCAAGGACTTGGTCCTCCTGGATGCACAAGACACATGAGCGCCTTCTTGCTGCACTACCTACAACATGACCCTCGGATTGTACGAATTCAAAGTAATCCTGACTACTGGGTTGCCACACTGTTAGATCCCCGGTACAAGACAAAATTTGGCGAAATAATTCCTGCCATAGAAATGGACGCACGTATACAGGAGTATCTGCAGAATGTGGTACGCAATCTTAGATCTGCTTTTCCAGTAAACACCAGTGCTGCACAGAGTGAATCTCAACGCTTTGTCATGGATAGGAGGAAATGGTCTTTTACTTGTCCACATCTGAGGGACCGAGGGGTGGCTGCTGTGCTGAGATGGCGTTGAGTACGGTGTCCCTGCAGAGTTGCACTTATGGCTTTTGGTCATATACCAAAATGAGTTGAAAAAGGACAGATGCTGGTGGAAAGGGGAACAGGTGTGTTGGAAAGGGGAAAAAAGTTTTGGTCCGTGGATTTGGTGGTTAAGCAACAGTAACATTTGCTGAAGAAACACCATCTGTTACAGTGGGACTGGCAGATTTGGATAAAGTGGTATATACTATGTTACCGCTATATAACGAAAATTAATAAGAAAAGAAAGAGAAAGGTATATATCCCCATCAGCAGTCAGTGTCCACCGTGCTCCCAGTTGGAAAAGGAGAGGTTGGCAACTGGAAGGTTTGGTGGAGGATACAGAGCTGTGTGGCTATGAAACTAATAGTAGCCTGAACCGAGTTAGACGCCATTCGGATCTGGAGACTGGGAGCCCTGTTAGCGTCACAGGGTCCACATGCCCACCCAGCCCAGGAACTCCCTGTTAACAACACAGGGGCCATTGAGTACGCTGACCGTGTGCGTAGGGGCCACACCTGTGGACAGCAGGCGCATCAGCAGCAGCAGGCCTGTTAATGCCACTGGGCTGCACAAGCAGGACTGGTAGGACAGGAGCTTGTCTTAACCGTTCTGCGTTACCAACTGTGGTGGTGGCCTGCATCAACGCCCTATCCCTGCCTACCTCTGGCCTAAAGCCGCAATGGGTTCAACACATGGAGGTGTGCTCTTTCGGAGCATAATAGAAGACTGCGCACCTCCTTGTTGGCTCCAGCCCCTTTTATAACCTGGGTCCGCCCCAAACCAGGGTGAACCACAATGCACCTCCTGGAGACAAAAGTAGAGTGACACGTCATGAGTGGCATAACTAGCATCCTATTTGGAATCGCAACTTCAATGATGACCTCATGGTTGCCATGACCCAAACACCTCACCAGTCATCGTCTGACCATCAATAATGCGGTGACAAGTCATAGGGGTGGGCCTCTGCAAGCCATTTGGGAGGACACCTGATGCCCTGTGGTCTATATGGGACCCCCACATCAGGGGCAGGGCCAAAGAGTTCATTACCGGACCTAGTCTCTGATGCAGTAAGTGCCTGAGCATGCTCAGTAGCATGAAATACAGTCTCTGAAAAAAGACTATCAGCTTTAGCATGGTGTCTAGGCACAAAACAGGACTTAGACCCGGCACGGAATGCAAGTACCTGTGCAAAGAGGCTTTTCACACTTAGTGTGGGAGCATGCGCTGTATCCCGAAATGAAGACTTAGCGTCAGGAATGGCACAGTCAGGCTGAGCATACTCACTAGGCGAAACACTGTAGTTATGCTGCAGCTGGGGTAAATCGGCACACGCATGCGCACTAGCTGCCTCTCCACACTTAGACGTGGAGGAGAAATTGCTCTTCGGGTGTGAACTTGGAGATGCTGTCTATGAACAGAAGGAAAAACTAAAGGAAGCCTCACTTTCTATCCCTCCGAATTATCAAATGCAGCAATGAATTCCCTGAGTTTGCTATAACATTAGCGTAGCAAAATGTGCATGAGGGTGTCATGTAGAGGTGCTATAAATAGCTTGACACCAGTGGGGCACTAATGGAATACAACAGCCAGTTCTATGATGCCACTAAATGGCAGTATTTTTTGCTATCTTTATAGCTTATTAAAAACAGAGCAGGAGGGTGTCATGCACAGGTGCTGCACATAGATTTGCACCAGTGGGGCACTAATGGAGTACAACAGCCACTTCTTGTATGCCACTAGGTACACTGACTGTTTGCTAGTATAATGGCTTAGTTAAAAAAAGTTTGAGTGTGCAATGCAGGCAGACGTGCTGCAAATGGCTTTGCAATAGTGTGACTAGACAAAAGTCCAATAGCCACGTTTAGGATGCCACTAGGTACACTGAGTGTTTGCTAGTATAATGGCTTAGTTATAATGAGTTGGAGTGTGCAGAGGACAGGAGGGTACAGTGCCAGGATTGTGGGGCTCTGGGTAGAGGAATGGAAGCCTACCTTTCTATTCCCTCCTAATGGGGAAATGCAGCGACGAAATCCCTGACCTTAGCTACACAGACGCTGTCGCTGTTTTCAGGACCTGTCACCTATGGCTCTGACCCTGCCGGTTTGAGCCCTTAAAAGGACTTATAGAAAGTGCTATCCCTATGCAGTCCAGCGCTGTGTATGGAGCGTATACAGCTGTATCAGCGATAGGACAAAGGACGGAGCTGCGCCAGTGATGTCTGACACCAAGGACGCAGAAGAGATAATGGCGTCCTGGAGGAAAATGTCCGGTTTTATAATGCAGGGACATGTGACATGGACATCCTATCACACATGCCGTTGCTTCTCTGGCTAAAAGTCCACTTAGCTGTGTGTCTGTCTGGGATTGGCTGACATGCTGGCCCACAAGACGTGCACGCTTAGGGAAGGAAGACAAGGAAAAAAAAAAAAAAATGGCGATCGCCATTATACAAACAGGAGTGATCTGAAGGCGCTGTTCACGCACACTATACACTGAAATGTCATAATAGTGTGAGTCACAGAGTGACTTACACTATTACAGCGGAAAGCCAGCTAGGAATTAGCTGTTTTTTTGCTGCTAGAACCGTTCTCGAACGTTTCTAGAACTATCGAGCTTTTGCAAAAAGCTCGAGTTCTAGTTCGATCTAGAACAGGCCCCAAAATCACTCGAGCCGCGAACTGGAGAACCACGAACCACGAACCGCGCTCAACTCTAATCCTGACATAGTGTACGGTGTCCCCTCTAATGTCAGTAATATCGACAGAGAGACCATGTATATCATAATTAGTGTCATCAAATACTACCACTGGCACATGAGGACCCGGCTATCGCTGCACAATGAGCCATTTGATCACACCGCTGCGGCCGATCAGGTTATATCGGAGCTCCGGTGGATAAAAGCCATAGAAATTGGAAGGAGTCAGAGGAACGCCACATTATGGAGGAATGTGAGGTTCAGTTAGGAGATATGATGGGGTTTTTTTTCTGTTTTTTTTTGTTTGTTTGTTTGTTTGTTTTCTCTCCCTCTCTCTCTGCTAACGGTGGACTTCATCATTTATTTATGCATGTAATGTGATTATTTAGTGCTTTTGTATATGTGACTGCAGAATGCAGTGATTTGTGTTTTCTTCGGGCAATTTTGTGTTTTCATAATTGTATTTGTTTGTTTTATAATAAAAATTGCCCCTATATACAAGAAGATAACTACTATAATACTGACTCCTATGTACAAGAATATAATTACTATATTACTGCCCCTATATACAAGAATATAACTACTATAATACTGCCTCCTATGTACAAGAATATATCTACTATAATACTGCCCCCTATGTACAAGAATATAACTATTATAATAGTGCTCCAATGTACAAGAATATAACTACTATAATACTGCTCCTATGTACAAGAATATAACTACTATAATAGTGCTCCAATGTACAAGAATATAACTACTATAATACTGCCCCTATGTACAAGAATATAACTACTATAATACTGTCCACTTGGTACAAGAATATAACTACTATAATACTGCCTCTATATACAAGAATATAACTACTATAATACTACCCCTAGATACAAGAATATAACTACTATAATACTACCTCTATGTACAAGAATATATCTACTATAATACTGCTCCTATGTACAAGAATATATCTACTATAATACTGCTCCTATGTACAAGAATATAACTACTATAATAGTGCTCCAATGTACAAGAATATAACTACTATAATACTGCCCCTATGTACAAGAATATAACTACTATAATACTACCTCTATGTACAAGAATATATCTACTATAATACTGCTCCTATGTACAAGAATATATCTACTATAATACTGCTCCTATGTACAAGAATATATCTACTATAATACTGCTCCTATGTACAAGAATATATCTACTATAATACTGCTCCTATGTACAAGAATATAACTACTATAATAGTGCTCCAATGTACAAGAATATAACTACTATAATACTGCCCCTATGTACAAGAATATAACTACTATAATACTGCTCCAATGTACAAGAATATAACTACTATAATACTGCCCCTATGTACAAGAATATAACTACTATAATACTGCCTCTATGTACAAGAATATAACTACTATAATACTGCCCCTATATACAAGAATATAACTACTATAATACTGCCTCCTATGTACAAGAATATATCTACTATAATACTGCTCCTATGTACAAGAATATAACTACTATCATACTGCCTCTATGTACAAGAATATAACTACTATAATACTGCCTCTATGTACAAGAATATAATTACTATATTACTGCCCCTATATACAAGAATATAACTACTATAATACTGCCCCCTATGTACAAGAATATAACTACTATATCTCTGTCCTTATGGACAAGAATATAACTACTATAATACTGCCCTATGTACAAGAATATACATTTATTACTGTAATACATTAGTCTTTTGCTGCATCAATTCTGATGAGCAGGTGTCTTCGTTTTGAAGAATGAGCATGTTATATCTTTTAAACAATTCACAGTTATCAAACCATGAAGCGAATAAAAGAAATAGGCTAGCATAAGATGGAAAATGTGCACAACAAGGTCATTTTCCTTTGCTGCGTATTATGTTCATTTTTTGTGGTGCTTTTTGCAGTGTATTTCAGGAAGTATCTGCCTCAAAAACGTGTTGTGTGACGACACCCTAATTCCTTCTAGTAGTGATAGAAATGAAATGAAAAAGAAATGGAACTATATTAATACCATTAAGGTTGGGTTCAGACAAGCATTTCCGAAATTGTCTGATGTTAGCTAAGAAAAAAATTGATATTTTTACATCTGTATTGTCAATTTTTTACATCTGTGTGCCATCCATGTTTCCCATTTATATCCAGTTTGTGTATAGTATCCAGTTTTTACTTGAAATATTTAATAAAACTAAGGCCGGCGTCACACGCTACGATATATCGGGCGATATGTGATCGGGGTCACGGATTCCGTGACGCACATCCGGCATCATTAGAGATATCGTAGCATGTAACATCTGTGAACGAGTAAAAATACTCACCTTATCGTTGCTCGTTGACACGTCGTTCATTTTCATAATGTTGGTTCTCCTTCTGTGATCCGGTTGTTCTTCGTTCCCGAGGCAGCACACGTCGCTCCGTGTGACACCCCGAGAACGACGAACACAGCTTATCTGCGTCCCGCCGGCAATGCGGAAGGAAGGAGGTGGGTGGGATGTTTCGTCCCGCTCATCTCCGCCTCTCCGCTTCTATTGGGCGGCCGCTGTGTGACGTCGATGTCACGCCGAACGACCCTCCCCCTTCAGGAAGATGATGTTCGCCGCCCACAGCGAGGTCATCCGAGAGGTAAGTGCGTGTGACAGGGTGTTAACGACTTTGTGCGCCACGGGCAACAAATTGTCCGTGACGCACAAACGACGGGGGCGGGTACGATTGCTTGTGCGATCGGCCAATAGATCGTCCCATGTGACGCCGCCCTAAGGGTGAAATTCATATTCCTATCTAAATAATTTTAAAACTGTGTGCCCACAATAAGTTTTTGATGCTTCGTATTTTCACTGCATCATAACCACAGCTTCTTACAGTTCCTGCAGAGAGCATGGGATTTATAGAACTCTCTTACCCTCTAAGTATCTTTTTTACTCATCGTAAACTGACCTATGGTGTGTATTTCAAATTCACAGTATTTTAATTTCTCTCGTGAATACACTGGTTTTTGTGCAGATTTTCCCCATAGTATTAGATACATTGCGAACATGGTCTGATGCCGCCATGACAGTTGATGAGTTTTGTGCAAAATTCCATGTGACAGTACCCCTCCTACAAGGGGCCTCTAGACTCTCATTAAAAGGTCTCTCCAGTTGGAAACAATGACATGCCTTAACCAGACACTCTGCATGGATATCTGAGGCTGGTACCCACGACTAGAGATGAGCGAACCAGCCGTGGTTCGGCTCGAGTTCGGTTCGTCGAACGGAGGTCTCGTTCGAGTTCAGTTCGGCGAACGTTCGACGAACCGAACTCGAACCAATAGGATATAATGGGAGGCAATCACAAACACATAAAAACGCATTATAAATGTACATATACAGTTAATAAACATTGCCATAACACTTACCGGTCCCCGCGATCCCTCCTGCACTCAGTCTCCTGCCGCTATTCCATCCGATGATCGCTGAATCCTCCCGGTAACCAGCACTGCCAGCAGTGATGCAGGACCTATCGTGACGTCAAAATAGCCATGTGACCAGTCACGTGGCTATTATCTCATTGGCTACAGACTGGTCACATGACTATGACGCGTCATGTAGGACCTGTCATTGCACTCTCTGGTACACGGTGCACATTTGTGTATCGCCGTGTACCGGCGACATGCTCTAGCACACGGTCGACTCCCCTTTCCGTTAGGGACCAGCTGACACAGCCGGTCATTAACAGAGATCACCGTTGCCATAGCAACGCAGTTAGCAGTGACGTCACCGCTAACCGCGGCTCCGGGAATCACATGATCGGAGCCCAGTTGCTATGGTAACTAGAGTTGAGCGCGGTTCGTGGTTCGTGGTTCTCCAGTTCTAGGCTCGAGTGATTTTGGGGCATGTTCTAGATCGAACTAGAACTCGAGCTTTTTGCAAAAGCTCGATAGTTCTAGAAACGTTCGAGAACTGTTCTAGCAGCCAAAAAACAGCTAAATCATAGCTTGGTTTCTGCTGTAATAGTGTAAGTCACTCTGTGAATCAAACTATTATCACATTTCAGTGTATAGTGTGCGTGAACAGCGCCTTCAGATCACTGCTGTTTCTATAATGGCGATCGCCATTTTTTTTTTTTTTTCTTGTCTTCCTTCCCTAAGCGCGCGCGTCTTGTGGGGCGGGCCAGCATGCCAGCCAATCACAGACACACACACACAGCTAAGTGGACTTTGAGCCAGAGAAGCAACGGCATGTGTGATAGGATCTGCATGTCACATGTCCCTGCATTATAAAACCGGACATTTTCTTCACGATCGCCATTATCTGCCTTCTGCGTCTTTGGTGTCAGACATCAGTGTCGCAGCTCCGTCCTCCTGAGTCCTATAGCCGATACAGCTGTATGCGCTGCATACACAGCGTTAGACAGCATAGGGAGAGCACTTTATAGCAGTCCTTTTAAGGGCTCAAACCGGCAGGGTCAGAGTTAAGGTGACAGGTCCTGAAAACAGCGCCAGCGTCTGTGTAGCCCAGGTCAGGGATTTCCTCCCTGCATTTCACCATTAGGAGGGAATAGAAAGACAGGCTTCCATTCCTCTACCCAGAGCACCACAATCCTGGCACTGTACCCTCCTGTCCTCTGCACACTCCAACTCATGATAACTAAGCCATTATACTAGCAAACACTCAGTGTACCTAGTGGCATCCTATACGTGGCTATTGGACTTTGCTATAGTCCCACTAGTGCCAAGACATTTGCAGAGCGCATCTGCCTGCGTTGCACACTCCAACTAATTATAACGAAGCCATTATACTAGCAAACACTCAGTGTACCTAGTGGCATCCTATACGTGGCTATTGGACTTTGCTATAGTCCCACTAGTGCCAAGACATTTGCAGCACGTCTGCCTGCGTTGCACACTCCAACTAATTATAACTAAGCCATTATACTAGCAAACACTCAGTGTACTTAGTGGCATCCTATACGTGGCTATTGGACTTTGCTATAGTCCCACTAGTGCCAAGACATTTGCAGAGCGCATCTGCCTGCGTTGCACACTCCAACTAATTATAACTAAGCCATTATACTAGCAAACACTCAGTGTACCTAGTGGCATCCTATACGTGGCTATTGGACTTTGCTATAGTCCCACTAGTGCCAAGACATTTGCAGAGCGCATCTGCCTGCGTTGCACACTCCAACTAATTATAACTAAGCCATTATACTAGCAAACACTCAGTGTACCTAGTGGCATCCTATACGTGGCTATTGAACTTTGCTATAGTCCCACTAGTGCCAAGACATTTGCAGAGCGCATCTGCCTGCGTTGCACACTCCAACTAATTATAACTAAGCCATTATACTAGCAAACACTCAGTGTACCTAGTGGCATCCTATACGTGGCTATTGGACTTTGCTATAGTCCCACTAGTGCCAAGACATTTGCAGAGCGCATCTGCCTGCGTTGCACACTCCAACTAATTATAACTAAGCCATTATACTAGCAAACACTCAGTGTACCTAGTGGCATCCTATACGTGGCTATTGGACTTTGCTATAGTCCCACTAGTGCCAAGACATTTGCAGAGCGCATCTGCCTGCGTTGCACACTCCAACTAATTATAACTAAGCCATTATACTAGCAAACACGCAGTGTACCTAGTGGCATCCTATACGTGGCTATTGGACTTTGCTATAGTCCCACTAGTGCCAAGACATTTGCAGAGCGCATCTGCCTGCGTTGCACACTCCAACTAATTATAACTAAGCCATTATACTAGCAAACACTCAGTGTACCTAGTGGCATCCTATACGTGGCTATTGGACTTTGCTATAGTCCCACTAGTGCCAAGACATTTGCAGAGCGCATCTGCCTGCGTTGCACACTCCAACTAATTATAACTAAGTTGCATTGTCAGGGATATTTATTCTTTATTATTCTGCTGTTAATAAAGCTAGACCACCACTGCAATCTTCACCACCTCTCAATTTTTACTACCACATTTTCAGTCCACAATCTTGTCGCAATCAACATGAGTGGCAAAATGACAGATGCTGGTGGAAAGGGGAAGAGGCGTGGTGGAAAAGGCAAAAAAGGTTTTGTCCGTGGGGAAGGTGGCAAAGCTCCATTATCATCTGCTGAAGATAGACCATCTACCAGCAAAAGTAAGATGTCTACTACTTGCCATGGACAATCCGATGTGCTCCCTTTTTTACGGACACGAACAACAGGAAGAAAGGTAGATGATGGGCAAAAAAGGAAAATGCTTGAATGGATCTCAAGTGGTCCAACAAGTGCCCTCTCAGCCACTTCAAGTACCGCATCCAAAAAACACCAGTCCTCTGAGTTGTCATCCCAATCACACTTGATTTCTCCTAGCTCTGAAGTCTCCATCAGCCCTGCACAGTATGGTGGAACTGAGATGGCTGAGTCTGCAGAGCTGTTCAGTCACACTATAGCCTGGGAATCAGAGGTCTGCTCCCAAGCTACAGTGAGTACAGAACAGGAAATGGTCTGCAGTGATGCCCAGAACCTTTGTGACTCTGATTCAGGCCGTGAGGACCAAGTTTCTGAGCATAATGTTGACCCTTTGTCACAAACTGTAACACCTGTGGTTATAGACAATGAGGAACATACTGATGAAGATGAGACTCAGATACCCGATTGGGATGACAACTTAAATATTCGGTCAGGGCAAGAAGAGGCTCGGTCTGAGGGGGAGGGGAGTGCAAACACAACAATTGATGATGACGTTCTAGATCCCACCTACTGTCAACCCCCAGTCAGGCACTCGAGGAGGTCAACAGAGGCGGTGGAGGAGGATGCAACCGACGACGAAGTTACCTTGCGCCTTCCTGGACAGAGTCGGAGCACTGGTAGCACGTCTACAACTGCATCCTCAGCCACCACTCTGCCTATGAGCATTATTCGGGGTGGATCAACAGGTCGCATGGCCTCTAAGCCTTGCCTAGCCTGGTCCTTTTTTGACATCAAAAAAGATCGCCCAAATCATGTGATATGTAACATTTGTCATGATTCTCTTAGTAGAGGTCAAAACCTCAGCAGTTTGACAACTTCTTCCATGAATCGTCACATGAATAAATATCATAAGTCCCGGTGGGAAGCTCACCGTGCTGCAATGCGGCCTAGCGGAGCGAACCATCCACCGCCCGCCCCTTCCAGTGCATCCGCGCGCTCTTCATCTTCTAGGACTGTGGGGACAGCTGTCACACCTGTTTTTCCACGCAAAACTTCCACCACTGTAACCGCAACAGGCAGTTTGCTTGTAAGGTCGTCAGTTGGTTTGGAAGGGGAAACAAGTGAGTGTGTACAGCTCTCTCAGACATCGATAGCACCAACGTTGGATCAAGGCAACATCATGTCTCCGCCTGCACTTTCCTCACAAACCTGCATTTTTCCAGGGACACCCTACTCAACACCGTCTACACACAGCAGCCAGATCTCTGTCCCTCAGATGTGGTCAAATAAAAGGCCACTTCCTCCGACCCATGACAAAGCTAAGAGGTTGACTCTATCCCTCTGTAAGCTGTTGGCTACCGAAATGCTGCCTTTCCGCCTAGTGGACACACAGGATTTTAGAGACCTTATGTCTGTCGCTGTGCCCCAGTACCAGATGCCTAGTCGCCACTACTTCTCTAAGAAAGGTGTGCCCGCGCTACACCAGCATGTCGCACACAACATCACCGCTTCCTTGAGAAACTCTGTGTGTGAACGGGTGCATTTCACCACCGATACTTGGACCAGTAAGCATGGACAGGGACGTTACATGTCGCTGACTGGGCACTGGGTAACTATGGTGATAGATGGTGAAGGGTCTGCTGCACAAGTCTTGCCGTCCCCACGACTTGTGTGTCAATCCTATGTCTGTCCAAGTTCCGCCACAGCTTCTGCATCCTCCACCTCATCTGGGTCCTCCACCTCCGCCCCAAGCCTGCCTGGTCAGGCCACCAGCGTTCTCACTGCGCAGAAGGAATCACGCACCCCTCATTACTATGCTGGCAGCAGAGCGCAACGGCATCAGGCGGTCTTTAGCTTGACATGTCTTGGGAATAAGAGTCACACAGCTGAGGAGTTGTGGTCAGCTCTGCGGTCCGAGTTTAATAAATGGTTGTCTCCACTCAACCTGCAGCCTGGTAAGGCCGTGTGCGACAATGCTGCAAACCTGGATGCGGCACTTCGCCTGGGCAAGATGACACACGTACCTTGTATGGCTCACGTGTTGAACCTTGTCGTCTAGCAATTTTTAACACACTATCCCGGCCTAGATGGCCTTCTGAACAGGGCACGAAAACTGTCAGCTCACTTCCGCCGTTCAAGCGCCGCAGCAGAGCGACTTGCATCGCTCCAGAAGTCTTTCGGCCTGCCGGTTCATCGCCTGAAATGCGATGTGGCGACACGCTGGAATTCAACTCTCCACATGTTACAGCGACTGTGGCAGCACCGCAGAGCCCTGGTGCAATACGTCATGACGTATAGCCTGGGCCAACGAGATGCAGAGGTGGGGCAGATCACCCTGATGGAGTGGTCTCAGATCAAGGACCTATGCACCCTTCTGCACAGTTTCGACATGGCGACGAATATGTTTAGCTCTGACAATGCCATTATCAGCATGACGATTCCAGTCATTTACATGCTGGAGCACACGCTAAACACTATTCGGAGTCAGGGGGTGGGACAACATGAAGGGGAGGAACTACAGGAGGATTCATATGCGCAAGGGACAACAACATCACCAAGATCCAGACGTTCATCATCACCAACGCAGCAGTCATGGGACCATGGGGGACAGGGATCGACAAGGGCGCATAGTAGCAGGCGAAATGTTGAGCAAGGTGCAGGAGAACATGAAGAAATGGAGGACGAACTGTCCATGGACATGGAAGACTCAGCGGATGAGGGAGACCTTGGTCAAATTTCAGTTGAAAGAGGTTGGGGGGAGATGTCAGAGGAAGAAAGAACGGTTAGCACCTCTATGCCACAAACACAGCGTGGACTTGGTCCGCATGGCTGCGCAAGACACATGAGTGCCTTTTTGTTGCACTACCTCCAACATGACAGTCGTATTGTCAAAATTAGAAGTGATGATGACTACTGGATTGCCACACTATTAGATCCCCGGTACAAGTCCAAATTTTGTGACATAATTCCAGCCATAGAAAGGGACGCACGTATGCAGGAGTATCAGCAGAAGCTGTTACTCGATCTTAGCTCGGCTTTTCCACCAAACAACCGTGCAGGTGCAGGGAGGGAATCTCCCAGTTGTAACTTGACAAACATGGGACGGTCTAGTCATCTTCAACAGTCTACCCGTACCAGTAGGACCGTATCTGGTGCCGGTAACAGCAATTTTATGGAATCTTTTCATAATTTTTTTAGACCCTCTTTTGCAAGGCCACCAGAGACAACAAGTCTGACACATAGTCAACGGCTGGAGAGGATGATACAGGAGTATCTCCAAATGAACATCGATGCCATGACTGTGCAACTGGAGCCTTGCTCCTTTTGGGCTTCAAACCTAGAAAAATGGCCAGAGCTCGCAACTTACGCCTTGGAGATTTTGTCGTGTCCAGCTGCCAGCGTTGTCTCTGAACGTGTATTCAGTGCTGCTGGGTGTGTGCTGACAGATAAGCGCACGCGTCTGTCCAGTGACAATGTGGACAGACTGACGTTCATCAAAATGAACAAGTCATGGATCCAGAAGGAATTTACTACCCCTGTGTCATCCTGGGGAGAGTAAATGCTTGTTGATTTGGAATGTGCTTGATGCAAATCAAAACATCCTGTTTGCAACTAGGGCACAAGTGCTGCCATTGATAAGGTGTCTGTGTGGCCCAATTTTTGGAAAAAAGGGAGACTCCGCTTGGAGTAACCCTTGCTTACATTGTTTTTAAAAGAAGCCAAGATGAACAGAGCTGGGATCAGGAAAGACTTTGCTACCTACCCCGGTGTCATGCTGGGGACGGTTAATTATGGCGTATTTTTGAATGTGCTTGATGCAAATGTAGCTGTGAAGTGTACAACTAGGGCACAAGTGCTGCCACTGAATGGGTGGGTGTGTGGGGCCCAATTTTTGGAAAAAAAGGGAGACTCCGCTTGGAGTAACCCTTGCTTGCTGTGTTTTTAAAAGAAGCCAAGATGAACAGAGCTGGGATCAGGAAAGACTTTGCTACCTACCCCGGTGTCATCCTGGGGACGGATAAGAATGGCGTATTTTTGAATGTGCTTGATGCAAATGTAGCTGTGAAGTGTACAACTAGGGCACAAGTGCTGCCACTGAATGGGTGGGTGTGTGGGGCCCAATTTTTGGAAAAAAAGGGAGACTCCGCTTGGAGTAACCCTTGCTTACATTGTTTTTAAAAGAAGCCAAGATGAACAGAGCTGGGATCAGGAAAGACTTTGCTACCTACCCCGGTGTCATGCTGGGGACGGTTAATTATGGCGTATTTTTGAATGTGCTTGATGCAAATCTAGCTGTGAAGTGTACAACAAGGGCACAAGTGCTGCCACTGAATGGGTGGGTGGGTGTGGGGCCCAATTTTTGGAAAAAAAGGGAGACTATGCTTGGAGTCACCTTGCGGTGTTTTACATGATTTTAGAATGGCGTGCCATGCCTATATCTGTGTGTCCTCCTCTTTTTCCTTGTCCAGCTGTTTTGTTTTCGCATGAGTATATGTCCTTGTCACTTTCCAATGTGTTTGAGTTGTTTGTCACCTTTTGGACACCTTTTGAGGGTGTTTTCTAGGTGTTTTACTGTGTTTGTGATTGCCTGCCATTGTTTCCTATTGGCTCGAGTTCGGTTCGTCGAACGTTCGACGAGCCGAACTCGAACGGGAGGTCCGTTCGGCGAACCGACCTCGAGCCGAACCGGGACCGGTTCGCTCATCTCTAATGGTAACGCGTCTGTCAGCGTTACCGCTGTTACCGCTAGCAGCACTGATCTCTCACGGAGTGAAGGCTGCACGCTGCTTCCCCCATGCAGCAGTGATGTAGCAGAGCTGCATTTGTTGAACGTGAAAGACAGAAGACCATGGATCGTGGAGGGCTGAAAGGGGGTAATAAAGATGGAGTCTCTAATGTGTCTGTGTATTTATTTCTATTAAAGTATTTTTTCTCTGTGTGGTGTTTTTTTTTTTTAACCCTTTATTGGAGATTTTTAATGGCTGGGTCAAACGTGCCTGACATTAAGAATCTCTGGCTTAATACTGGCTAGTAAAAAAAAGCCAGTATTAACTCATGATTACCCAACAAGCCACCCGGCTCCAGGGCTGTTGGAAGAGTTGGATACAGCGCCAGATGATGGCACTTCTATGAGAGCGCCATTTTCTGGGGCGGCTGCAGACTGAAATTCGCAGCAGAGGCGCCCAGAAACCTCGGGCTAACCTGTGCTTCGGATTCCAATCCCCAGCTGCCTAGTTGTACCTGGCTGGACACAAAAATGGGGCGAAGCCCACGTCATTTGTTTTTTAATTATTTCATGAAATAAGTGAAATAATTAAAAAAAAACGGGCTTCCTAATATTTTTGGTTCCCAGCCGGGTACAAATAGGCAACTGGGGGTTGGAGGCAGCCCGTGGCTGCCTGCTGTACCTGGCTAGCATACAAAAATATGGCGAAGCCCACGTCATTTTTTTGGTGGGCAAAAAAATTCTGCATACAGTCCTGGATGGAGTATGCTGAGCCTTGTAGTTCTGCAGCTGCTGTCTGCTCTTCTCCATACAGACAGACAGCAGCTGCAGAACTACAAGGCTCAGCATACTTCATCCAGGACTGTAAGCAGAAGTTTTTTTGCCCCCTGAAAAAATTATGTGGGCTTCGCCATATTTTCGTATGCTAGCCAGGTACAGCAGGCAGGTACAGCTGCCCCCAACCCCCAGTTGCCTATTTGTACCCGGCTGGGAACCAAAAATAAAGGGAAGCCCTTTTTTTATTATTTCATGAATTTCATGAAATAATTAGAAAACAAATGACGTAGGCTTCGCCCCATTTTTGTGTCCAGCCAGGTACAACTAGGCAGCTGGGGATTGGAATCCGCAGCACAGGTTGGCCTGAGCTTTCTGGGCCCCACTGCTGCGAATTGCAGTCTGCAGCCGCCTCAGAAAATGGCATTTTCATAGAAGCGCCATCTTCTGGTGCTGTATCCAACTCTTCCAGCACCTGCCTGTTATACCTGGCTAGCATACAAAAATATGGCGAAGCTCACGTCCTTTTTTTGTAGTTTTTTGGCAAAAAAAATAAAAAATGCTTCCCTGGATTTTCCATTGCCAGTGAAGGTAACACCAAGCAGTGGGGGTTAGCAGCCAGTAGCTGCTTGGATTACCCTTAGCTAGCAATACAAAAAATGCAGCGGGAGCCCATATATATTTTTTTTAATTATTTATTTAAATAACTAAAAACAAAATGGGCTTCCCTGTATTTTGATTGCTGGACATCACAGTGCTGTAAAAATAAATCTTTAAAAAAAATGACGTAGCGCTCCGCGGTATTTTTGATTCTCAGCGCAGATAAAGCAGACAGCTATGGGTTGCCACCCCCATCTGCCTGCCGTTACCTTGGTTGGCAATCAAAATACAGGGAAGCCCATTAATTTTTTCTATTTAAAAAATAGTTAAAAATAAAAATGACGTTGGGTCCCCCCATTTTTGATAGCCAGCTAGGGTAAAGCAGATGGCTGTAGCCTGAAAACCACAGCTGGCAGCTTTACCGTGGTTGGGGATCCAATATGGAGGTCCCCCAGGCTCTTTTTTTTATAATTATTTTATAAATATTAATAATTACACAAAAAAAGTAGGGTCCCCCCCAAATTGGATCACTAGCCAAGGTAAAGCGGACAGCTGTGGTCTGGTATTCTCAGGGTGGGAAGGTCCATAGTTATTTGGCCTTCACAGCCTAAAAATAGCAGGCCGCAGGCAAACCAGACGTGGCGCATCCACTAGATGCGCCAATCCTGGCGCTTCACCCCAGCTCATCCCGTGCCCTGGTGCAGTTGCAAACGGGGTAATAAATCGGGTTGATACTAGCTGTAAAGTCACCTGAGATCAAGCCCAGCAGTTTGTGATGTCATGGCGTCTATTAGATACCCAACATCATGAACTGTCAGTACTAACAAAAAAAATCGACAAAAGAAATTTATTTGAAAAAACAGTCCCCAAAACATTTCCTCTTTCACCAATTTATTGTAAGAAAAAAAATAAAGGGGTCCCACGATGACTCTGGACCGTCTAGAATATGGGGGGGAGACACTCAGGGAACGTATCCTCCATTTTCTAGGAGTGCGGACCCTTCATGTGAGGAGTGTGGGTGCAATGAATCTGCACTCACTCTCCCCGGTTCCACAGCAGCAGAGTCCATGTCGTAATGGTTGCTACCAAAGCTGCAATGCCCTGCTCATGAGGTAATGGCATGCCTAATCAGGAGAACTATTCTACATTTCCAAATATTGGTATTTGCTGATATTATTGCTATTTCACCTACTATATATTGGGGATAGGATCTTGGAGATGGAATACCCCTTTAAGTCCAGTTATCCAGCTGAATGAATACTTAACAACAGAGCTCGCTATTTAGATGTGTTTTCTTGTGGCGTATAACGGACTCTCATGTTTGGTAGTTGTTCAGCAGGGAAACTATAAAAGCAAATCCCTCCATTTGGAAATGTAGTATATATCTCTCCTGATCAATTATGTTCCTTACCTCATGAGCAGGGCATTGCAGTAATAATAATAATTTAGTCATTTATATAGCGTTATTAATTCCATAGCGCTGTATGTCTTTGGAGTGTGGGAGGAAACCAGAGTACCCGGAGGAAACCCACGCAAACACAGGGAGAACATACAAACTCCTTGCAGATGGTGCCCATGGTGAGAATTGAACCCAGGACCTCAGCGCTGCAAGACTGCAGTGCTAACCACTGAGCCACCGTGACGCCCATTTAGCTTACAGATGCATAACCACCACTCACTGTGTCTGAACACAGGAAGCTGAGCTGACAGCCGCTCTGTGCATGCGGCAGCGTCTATTGTGAAGGAGAGGGCCGTGGGGGGATCAACGCTGCACAGGTACCGTGGGACACCAGGGAACACCGGTGGGGTTATAGGGGGTGACCTGGCAGGGCCTGGGGAGGAGTTTGGTACATGGCACACGCGACAGAAATCAGAGGAGTAGGGTGAATGCAGCCGGCCCGCTGCTGTGCGTGCGGCCATCTTGGATTTCTGGGAGGGCATCAGGGGGGGCACTTTGGCGACACCGGGGGACCGGAGGGGACCGGGTAGGAGATTTATCATGTTTGTTCATGCCAGATGGGAGATAAATAATTTTTTACCGGCGCTGTCATTTACTGTAACGTGATCATCGGTGTACGGTGTATACCTGTGATCACGTGAGCGGGGACCGGAAAAACCGTCCTGAATCATGATCTCCAGGGTCTCAGCTAGCCCTGAAACCCTGGAGATTTTCTGACGCTGGGGGGCGTTATTCACTTATTTCTGCCTGCTGTTTGTAAACGGCAGATCAGAATAAGGCTACATTAACACGACCGATCCAATTTTGTGGTCTGCAAAAAACAGTCTGTTTTTTTTCACGGGTGCATCCGTGTGGAATCCGTTTCCGTTCCGTAGACGGTCTATATGTCATCTGTTTGTCATCCGTGTGCCTTTCGTTTTTTTTGTGTACTGCAAAAAAACTGAAGGAGGGAAAATACATAAATTTACCCAGGATCCATAGCTTCATCCTACATGAGGCGGTCACATGTTCACTCCAGTGCCATTTTCTACTGCTTTTCACAGCGTAGAGCGCTCTGGTGATTTTCTTGTGCTTGTGCACTTCATATCAGTCTTTTCTGTCATTATAATGGCAGAAAGACACATAATGTCCCACTCTCCTGCATTTTGTAATTTTGCACCCTTTGGTGCCTTTCATGTGGCACTAAGGGGTGCTTAGCTTTGTATTAAGCCAAAAAAATGAAAAAAAAATGGCGTAGGGTTCCCCCTATTTTTGTAGCCAGCTAGGGCAACGGGGTAATATATGGGGTTAATACCAGATGTTTAATGTCATCTGGCATCAAGCCCTGGGGTTGGTGAGGTCAGGCGTCTATCAGATACCCGACATCACCAACCCAGTCAGTAATAAAAAGAAATAGACGACAAACACATTTTTATTTGAAAAAACACTCCCCAATACATTCCCTCTTTAACCAATTTATTAGAAAGAAAAACAAATCCAGGTCTGGTGTAATCCAAGGGGTTGCCATGACGATCCACACTGTCCCAGTCAATGAAGAGCAGGATGTTCCCCATTGGCTGGGAGAGCAGTGCAGTGACCTGAGCTAACATCAATGGGTCAGCCCAGGTCACTGCAGGGCATGACAAGTGCTGCTGTCAGCGAGGTACATTACCTGCGCTGATCTCCTGCATACTGACTTCAATCATCTTCACAGCCAAGTATCGCGAGCGGCCCGTGACGTCACCGCTAGTCAGTCTCGAGTCGGAAGCGAGAGAAGGTGATGTAACAAGCGGCGGCCATGGAGGACAGTGACAGCGCTGAGGTCGGGACTTCATCACCGCAGGTAAACCGAGCGGGACCATTTGTGCAGAGTGCCAGGTGGGCGGAGCCTAGCGGGGCAATGTGTGCAGAGTGCCAGGTGGGCGGAGCATACGGGGACCATGTGTGCAGAGTGACAGGTGGGCGGAGCCTAGCGGGGTAATGCGTGCAGAGTGTCAGGTGGGTGGAGCCTAGCGGGACAATGTGTGCAGAGCGCCAGGTGGGCGGAGCCTAGCGGGACCATGTGTGCAGAGTTCCAGGTGGGCGGAGCCTAGCGGGGCAATGTGTGCAGAGTGTCAGGTGGGTGGAGCCTAGCGGGACCATGTGTGCAGAGTGACAGGTGGGCGGAGCCTAGCGGGACCATGTGTGCAGAGTGACAGGTGGGCGGAGCCTAGTGGGGTAATGTGCAGAGTGACAGGTAAGCGGAGCCTAGCGGGACCATGTGTGCAGAGTGCCAGGTGGGCGGAGCCTAGCGGGACCATGTGTGCAGAGTGCCAGGTGGGCGGAGCCTAGCGGGACCATATATGCAGAGTGACAGGTGGGCGGAGCCTAGCGGGACCATGTGTGCAGAGTGACAGGTGGGCGGAGCCTAGCAGGACCATGTGTGCAGAGTGACAGGTGGGCGGAGCCTAGCGGGGCAATGTGTGTAGAGTGTCAGGTGGGTGGAGCCTAATGGGACCATGTGTGCAGAGTGACAGGTGGGCGGAGCCTAGCGGGACAATGTGTGCAGAGTGCCAGGTGGGTGGAGCCTAGCGGGACCATATGTACAGAGTGATAGGTGGGCGGAGCCTAGCGGGACCATGTGTGCAGAGTGACAGGTGAGCAGAGCCTAGCGGGACCATGTGTGCAGAGTGCCAGGTGGGCGGAGCCATGTGTGCTGGCGGCGGAGTGCGAAGTGGGTGGAGCCTAGCGGGGTCATGTGGCGCTGAGGACGTCAGTGTCGTGGACTGCTTGGCTGGGGACAGGTGAGTGTGTGTGTGTGTGTGTGTGTGTGTGTGTGTGTGTGTGTGTGTGTGTTTGTGTGTGTGTGTGTGTACATGCCGCATGCAGGAGGGGGCGGAGTGAGCTGAGCGGGGAAGTGTGGGCTTCCTGCATGTAACTAGGATAAATATCGGGTTACTAACCAAAGCGCTTTGCTTGGATACCCGATGTTTATCTTGGTTACCAGCTTCTGGCAGGCTGCCAGCGATGGCTCCTGCACACTGTAGCTGTAAAAAGCCCTGCTTTTTGCTGCTAGAACCGTTCTCGAACGTAACTAGAACTATCGAACTTTAGCAAAAAGCTCGAGTTCTAGTTCGATCTAGAACAGCCCCCAAAATCACTCGAACCGCGAACTGGAGAACCGCGAACCGCGCTCAACTCTACCCACGACCTCTTCTCGGGACTATAACCTTGACAATAATGTAATTCTATAGCTGCATATACATTAAATGGAAGTAATAGGACTACAGCACAGGAGAAGGACTTGGGTATTCTCATTACAAATAAGCTGAGCAGCAGCACTCAATGTCAAGCAGCAGCTGCTAAAGCAAACAAGATTTTAGGGTGTATAAAAATATAGATTAGATCCCGGGATCCCAACGTGTTGTTACCCCTCTATAAATCACTTGTAAGGCCACATCTGGAATATGGGATCCAGTTTTGGGCTCCACACTTAAAAAAGGATATTAAGAAGTTAGAGTCAGTTCAAAGGTGAGCAACTAGATTATTGCAAGGAATGGAGGCCCCCCATATAATGACAAGTTGAAAAAGTTAGATTTGTTTAGTTAAAAAAAAATGGTGTCTCAGAGGAGATCTCATGTATATGTAAATACATGTGTGGTCAATATAAAGGACTGGCACATGACTTATTCCTTCCAAAGACAATACTAAGGACCAGGGGACATTCACTGCGAGTGGAAGAAAAGCGATTCCGACACCTAAATAGGAAAGAGTTCTTTTTAGCTAGCATGTGGAATGCCAAATAAGGAATAACGTTTGGAACACCATTCTAAGTCTGAACTGGGTGCAAAAAACCTAAAAAAACATCACTATGGGGAGATAAGGTATGCACACCAGTGACTATGTAAGGGGAATACATGGAATAGCAGAAACTGCTGTGTGAATACTGACTTGAAAAATCCAATAGCTATATGTAAAGTGAAAATGTGAAAAATGGAATCTGCATTACTGCCATGAACATATGAATCAAGAGAAATTTAGCTACTGAATTGATCATTCACATTTTAGATACCTTATCTCCCCATAGTGATGTTTTTTTAGGTTTTTTGCACCCAGTTCAGACTTAGAATGGTGTTCCAAACGTTATTCCTTATTTGTTAGTAGTTTTTCGTTTGTGAACCCTCCCCACCACACCTATTGCCAATCCATATCATACGCATATATAGCCTGGGTCTCAGCTTCCCATACACGGTAAGTTTTTTTAACTGCATGAGAGGACACACACAAGCTAGGGACCCCAACGTAGAGAAATACTTTGGCGTAGTGTTGGGGCTCTATTGCATTGATCAATTCAGTAGCTAAATTTCTCTTGATTCATATGTTCATGGCAGTAATGCAGATTCCATTTTTCACATTTTCACTTTACATACAGCTATTGGATTTTTCAAGTCAGTATTCACACAGCAGTTTCTGCTATTCCATGTATTCCCCTTACATAGTCACTGGTGTGCATACCTTATCTCCCCATAGCATGTGGAATGCCGACCACAAGAGGTAGTAATGGCAGACACTACAAATACTTTTAAACCTGCTTCCATCTCCACAGATAACCCAGAGTGGGTTTGCAACAATCCATTCACCAAAACGTACACTAGCACCTAGCCAGAAGCACAAAAAAATAAACAATTGTGCTGGCCTCAATGCATTTGACGTCTTCAAGGACCAAATGTTGGGGATCAGCTCTGGTAGAGGCATACATGGGTTTTCATTCCAAAAAGGTCAGTGTTTTATTCACACTGACCACAATCATAAATTTACAATCTTACATCAGATGAGGATTCAAAGCAAAAGTCCAGCTTCGAAAACAGCATAAAATAATAATAATAATTTTTAATTATATAGCACCAACATATTCCGCAGCGCTTTACAATTAAGAGGGGACATGTACAAACAATATGAGACAATACAAAATAACAAAATTCAGGTGCCAAGAGGAGTGAGGGCCCTGCTCGAAAGCTTAGTCTATGAGGAAATAGGGAAGGCACAAAAGGTGAAAGAAAGCCACGGACCCACTTGGGGGGGAGGGGCGACATGACCAAGGGGGAGGTAGGGAGTGATGGGGTTAATAGGGACAGTTGTGTGTATGCCTAATATGGCATTGGGGGATGGTCTTAGCCTGGGAGGAAGAGGAGGAGCAGGGAAAGGGTTAGTCTGGGAGAGGAAAGAGTTACCTCCTCTTCTGTTTCCGGACGCCGAACAATCTGCACGTGGACCTCCATGGCGGACCTTCAGGAACTCCAGCGTCTGATCCAGGCAGCGGTTGCAGCGCACGGGCCCCTGGCAGTGCAGACCCACATCATGGCTGCCGGGGTTAACCCGTCGGCGCTTGCCCCTCGTCCCCCCAGCAGCGGCGGGCGCCAGTCGCGGCCCCCCCGCAGGTATTCCCCGGGCGCGGGGGGGGGCGAGGAGGACATGTAAGAGCCCCTCCAGGGACCCTCCGCAGAGTGCAGCGCAGCAGCAGCGTCTGGCTGCTGCAGAGGCCGGCGGGAGGAATCTTCGTTCCAGCCGCGGCGGTCAGGAGGTGGGAGTGGCCAGCACGGGGCCTACTTCCGGTCCCGGCCTCCGGGCTGGATTTCCTGAGAGTGCAGCGGCTCCGGGCCGGGAGCGCGCTCGGCGCAGGAGAGAGGCCAGCAGATCCCCCTGCAGTCGGCGGGGGGACCGCGGGGCTGCACGTGGCGGTAGGTCCGGCGCCGGGGGGAGGTCTGCGGTGCCTGACCCCGGTGCGGCTGAGAGAAGGAGTGACGGCGGGAGCCCTGCGGCGACCGCCGGGTCACTCGGTACCACTGTGCAGCCCCCGGATGTGGCAGTCTCCCGTGGGAGCGGGAGGACTCGGCGGACGGAGGCCTGCAATAGCCCAGGAGGGCCTGAGGCGACGACGGCTGAGACCCGGAGCCGGGCATCTGTTCGCCCGCGCCCAGAGGCCCCTTGCAGTCGGCAGGGGGGCGGGCGCAAGAGATCGAGGCCCGGGGTGCCGGCGCGGGGGACAGGACGGTCTCCTGGGTTGTCACCCCGGGGCAAGAGATGGAGCGGGGATGACTCTGCCCACGCGGCGGCCCTGTCTGGTAGCCGTGGTGGGGGGGGTGCTGCGGCGGCGCCCCCCGGATGTCGGATGGAAGATGAGGCCAGCGGCGAGGAGGAGGAAGAGGCTTTCGTTTCGGAGGAGTCAGATGGACGACAGACGGAGGACGGCGAGGCGGCGGTCTCGGGGGACGCCGAGCGGCGGTCGGGTGAGACGGCCGTGGAGGCGGCAGGGGCTGCGCTGGCGGGGGGCTTCGGGGGGGGGCGGCTGCGGCTACGGCAGCGCCCGCTGGTTTAGCTGTGTGGAGTCAATTGTTGGGGCTGTTGCAGGGGCTGGCGGCGGCTTCGGGAGCGGTGGGGGAGGGGGGCCAGGCGCCGGTGGCGGCGTGGGTGGGTGCAGCCGGTTTAGGGGCCTCGTCGGTGACGGAGCGGGTGCGAGTAAAGGGGGGGGCGAAGGGGGGAGTGAGACGGGGGGAGAAAAGGAGAAGGAAAAGGAGAAGGAAAAGGAGAAGGAGGATGAGGTGGTGCGCTTAGATGATAGGGCTAAAAGCGAAGTTTATGTTTGTTTTGAAGGCCCGCTGGGGGCCCATTTAAAGAAGGAGGTGCGGGAAAAAATTTGGAAAGGGGAATATGTAGAGATATTTTCTCTGCTTCCCCTGGAGAAATTTAATCTGGATAGGGTTAAGCCGAGTGACTCCAAAAAGGAGAAGGACGAGGAGGAAAAGCGCCGTTATAGGCTTATTCCTCGGACTTTTGCCAACTGGCTACAGGCATTTGCGATTTTGGCG
The DNA here is from genome assembly GCF_048569485.1 of Anomaloglossus baeobatrachus. Classification (NCBI taxonomy): domain Eukaryota; kingdom Metazoa; phylum Chordata; class Amphibia; order Anura; family Aromobatidae; genus Anomaloglossus; species Anomaloglossus baeobatrachus. The sequence continues at coordinate 665,836,606 of NC_134355.1, read as the reverse complement.
AGCGTGGTCGGGGAGAAGGAGTCGGAGCATTGTTCGGCTTTGTTCGGGTACATGACGCATCTATAAGGGATAAGCAGGTTATCCTGCAGAAACACCCCCCGTACTATATCTCCCTAAATAAAGACGAGAACCACGACTTTATTGCAGGAATGGCCACAGTTTTATTTTACCGTATATATGTATACCAAAACTCGTGGCCCAACATGCAACTCAATTGTTCAACTTAACCTTATACATATATACCCGTATAACCAGAAACACCGATAGATCCGTCCGAGAGGCAAACCATCATTCCTAACCCCCCGGCCGTAACCTCCAAACCGGCCCAGAGGACCACCTCGGCCGTGATCACCCAGCCCAAGGTGAGGGGTAACAATGTTCCATCGTTAATTACCCCTACCCAGAACCTGCGGGACCTCCGCCCACAAGTTCCCATCCACTCCGAAGCCACTCCCCTTGAGCGACTTCGTACCAAACAACCGACTGTCGGTACTCCCAACCTCTCAGACGGACCTATCACCCCGCTGTGACAACAATAGATTAGCAACTCAACCTTGTATTCCCTTTATTCCTTTTTTTTTTTTTTTTTTTTTGAAAAAACCATCACCGTTTCACTTTTTTTTTTTTTTTTTTAATCTTTTTTTTTTTTTTTTTTTTTTTATAAACATATACATAAAAATTATATATCAGGGCGGGCGGGTGGGACACAGAGATCAAGCGACGAAAGGGGAGGTGATCAGTACACCCCCCTCTCTTATACCTCTCACAACACCCCACCCCATCCTTGCTCCCCCCCAATCCCCTTACAGCTCCCTTCTACCAATCCTGTACTCCCACATATCCCCCATCCCATGCAAACCCATTAACCCTTTCCTAACCTTGCACCCTCCCGATCGTCATGGGGTCCATTCACCCCTATGGGGCTCACTGCCCTTCTTGACGCATCTATAAGGGATAAGCAGGTTATCCTGCAGAAACACCCCCCGTACTATATCTCCCTAAATAAAGACGAGAACCACGACTTTATTGCAGGAATGGCCACAGTTTTATTTTACCCTATATATGTATACCAAAACTCGTGGCCCAACATGCCACTCAATTGTTCAACTTAACCTTATACATATATACCCGTATAACCAGAAACACCGATAGATCCGTCCGAGAGGCAAACCATCATTCCTAACCCCCCGGCCGTAACCTCCAAACCGGCCCAGAGGACCACCTCGGCCGTGATTACCCGGCCCAAGGTGAGGGGTAACAACGTTCCATCGTTAATTACCCCTACCCAGAACCTGCGGGACCTCCGCCCACAAGTTCCCATCCACTCCGAAGCCACTCCCCTTGAGCGACTTCGTACCAAACAACCGACTGTCGGTACTCCCAACCTCTCAGACGGACCTATCACCCCGCCACAGGCCGGCCAAGTGACACCCTTACTTGGCCCGAGCCCCCCACACCCCCAGTGCTTGCTCTAGGCCATCCCTCAAACCCAACATCCATAAATCCAGACCCACATCAGTCAGATGAACCCCATCTCTCCTCAGATACTGCTCCGTGGACTCCTCCAATTCTCTATGCCGCACCACCAACCCCCCATTTCTCGCCACAAACCTGCCAATAGCCCGGTTCAGCTTGCTCCGGGCCCTATTAATACGGTCTACCGACCTCCCAAAACGCCACTGCGTCCGAGCTATAATGTCTGACCAAACGATAACTATGCCCGGGAACGCCCTCCACAAATGCAACAGGTCCAGCTTAATATCCCTTTTCAATTCCCTCGCCGACCTCACTCCCAAATCGTTCCCCCCCACATGCAAAATTAACACATCAGGGACCCGATCCATCCGGCTATAATAAGCCACCTCAGGGCGCACTCTACCCCAGGTCATGCCCCGAATTCCGAGCCACTTTACTCGAGCTTCCGACACCGACACTCCAAGCTGCCGACCGTCACGTCGCACATCCGCCCGTAACGCTCCCCAATACACATAGGAGTGCCCGAGGATCCACACAAGACATGGACCTAAAATACAAAGACCACGAATAAAAACAGCAACAGAACAAGAAATTGCCCCACAAAACCGGCATCAAACACCAACCTTGAACCCCCACCCCTGACCATCACCTGACCAAGTGAGGCCTAATGTACAAACGGAACCTGGAAGACTCCCACCTCCCAATCCGCCGGATACAGTCCTCACTCAAACCCCACCTGGCGGCCTCCGTTGCCGCCCCAATCCGGAAAGAGTGAGACCCGTACTCACGTGGCTCCTGCCCCACCCTTGCTAGAGCCATCTTCAGCACCGCATTGAATTGATACCGCGACAAAGCCAATCCGTCCGCATGTCTAAGAAAAACACCAGGGTAACCGCCGCGCACTTTTAAAAACTCTGACACATGTAACACTGGGCACAACTGGTGCCCCGATAAAGCGAACAACACTACTAAGCGCCCCCGGCCCCTCTGATCCGTCTTAGAAAAGCGAAGCCGACATTCCACTCTATCCTCCCCCAGCATTACATCACCCAACAGCAAACCACCCATCGCTTGCTTAGTCGGGCTGACCAATTCGCAAATACGAAAGGCCCCAAAAAACGCCAGTACAAAAGCTACCGAAAACAACACCCGCTCATAAGGAGATGAACATAACTCCCCTAAACACCCCACTAAACGCACCAACAATGGCAATGACACCGGCCGCCTAGAGTCACGCGACTGAGCCCCTTTCCGAAAACCCTTCATTGCCTGTCGCACCAGAAAATCCTTAGTTGCGTCCCGAACCCCTTGCATCTGGAACAAAAAGGCCAACGCCGCCAACTTGCAACCAATCACCGAAACCGACCTGCCTTCCGAAAAATCCCCACTTATTAACATCAGTACCCCCAATACTCGACCCTTGTAACCCGACTCCATGAACTCCCTACTTTCCAACTCTGCCCATTCCTTCCACACCGCCTGATATCGGCACCAAGTAGCCTCAGACACCGATCTCCGAATTCCCTCAAATGCTATACCGATGCCAGGTCCCACAGCCAGTTCGGGCAAGGTTCTCCCTCCGCGTCCGCTTCCGGCACCAGCTTCCTGAACCTGCAAAACTGAAACCGTGATAGCGCATCAGCCACCTCGTTGTGAATCCCAGGCACATGCCGAGCCACCACGCAAATGTTTAACTCCAAGCAACGCAACACGAGATGCCTTAAATACCCCACAACCGGCGGGGATTTTGCCGACAGTGCGTTGATGGAATGCACCACCGCCATGTTGTCACAATGCATGCAAACCCTTCTTCCAGCAAAAACAGGGCCCCACAACTCCACCGCCACAATAATGGGAAACAATTCCAACAGCGCCAAATTCCTCACCAAACCTGCTTCCACCCAACGCTGCGGCCACTTTCCCACGCACCAGCGCGTTTGAAAAATTGCTCCAAAACCCGTCGCCCCAGCAGCATCAGTGTACAATTCCAGCTGGCTATTGGACACTGCCTCGCTCATCCAAAGGGTCCGACCGTTGTACCGGTCCAAGAACTCCTCCCACACCAACAAATCCCCTTTCATCATTTTTGTCACTCGGACAAAGTGATTTGGAGCTTTTACCCCCGCGGTTGCGCCCGCCAGTCTCCTATTAAATATCCGCCCCATCGGCATAATGCGACAAGCGAAATTCAATTTTCCAAGCACTGACTGCAACTCGCGCAACCGCACCTTCTTGGCCTGAGACAAAAAACCGCACCGACGCCTTCAAATCCAACAGCTTCCCCTCCGGCAACCGGCATTCCATTGCCAGTGTATCAATTTCGATACCTAAGAAACATAAAACCGTCACCGGCCCTTCTGTTTTGTCTTTTGCCAACGGAATACCCAGGCTACGCGCGATCCGCTCTAACGTGAACAACAACAAGGAGCAAACCGAAGAGCCCGCCGGACCCACGCAAAAGAAGTCATCCAAATAATGAATCACCGAATGGACTCCTGCCACCTCCTTGACTACCCATTCCACAAACGTACTGAATGCCTCAAAATAAGCACACGAAATGGAACAGCCCATCGGCAAGCAACGATCCACATAGTATTCACCATCCCACATACACCCCAAGAGATGAAAGCTCTCTGGATGCACCGGGAGCAAACGAAAAGCTGCTTCCACATCCGCCTTTGCCATCAGGGCCCCCCGCCCCGCTACCCTTACCAGCTCCAAGGCCCTATCGAACGATACATAACATACCGCCGACAATTCCGGTGATATCCCATCATTCACCGACAATCCCGCCGGATAAGATAAATGATGAATGAGTCGAAATTTGTTCGGCTCCTTCTTAGGAACCACCCCAAGGAGGGAAATCCGTAAATTGGAGAATGGCGGGTCCTGGAATGGGCCCGCCATCCTTCCCAACTCCACCTCCTTCTGCAGCTTTTCCTTCACCACCGCCGGATGTTCTTTTGCGGACCTCAGGTTTCCCGGGCGAAACACCGGCGCCTCAGATTCAAACGGAATCCGAAAGCCCTCCGTAAAACCCCGTTCCAACAACTCCGCCGCCCGAACATCCGGGTATCTACTTAAATAGGGAAGCATCGCCTCGACCCTCACTGGCGTCCTCCCTTTTTCCAGACCCATCCCCCGCCTTTCCTTTCCCTTTCTTGAAGCACCTGGCCAGAGGGTGGGACCCTCCACATCCGGAACACTCGTGTTTGAACCGACAAGAGGCCCCGAACTTACACTGTCCCTCGTTATAGTGCCAACAAGCTCCCTTTTTCTGTCCAGCCGAGGACCCGCCGCTCGCACCCGGGCTCCCGGCACCCCCTCGAAAGGGCTGAACCGGCGCCGTCATTAACCGCATCCACAAAGAAATATCCTTGTGGCCCCACTGGACTCCCGGCCGCAGAGCCTTCCGTTGCCGGAACTGCTCATCATATCTCAACCACCCTAAACCGCCGTATACTCTATACACTTCCCCTATCGCATCCATATATCCAAATAGGGCGGAACAATGCTCCGGCTCCTTTTCGCCGATCACGCTGGCTAAGATCGCAAAGGCCTGTAGCCAGTTAGTAAACGTCCTCGGGATCAACCTATACCTCCGTTTTTCCTCATCCTCCTTCTCCTTTTTTGTATCACTGGGCTTTACCTTATCCAAATTAAACTTTTCCAAGGGAAGCAGGGAAAAAATTTCCACATACTCCCCTTTCCAAATCTTTTCCCTCACCTCCTTTTTCAAATGAACTCCTAACTGACCTTCAAAACACACATAAATTTCACTCCTCGCCCTATCATCCAAGCGCACAACCTCATCCTCCTTTTCTTTTTCCTTTTCCGCCTCCTTACTTGCGCCCCCGGAAGCCGCCCCACCTGCCTCCTGTCCCGTACCTGCCGCCGAGGTTGGGTCCCCCGCCGCAACCTCGCGCACCGGCGCCTCTGTCCGCAACACCTCCGTGGGGCCCACCCACGCCCCCACCGGAGCCCCAGGCCCAGTCCGACTAACCCGTTCCGCAGACAACCCCTGCAACACCCCCATAAGCTGCCCCCAAAACTCCGGACCCGGTAAACCAGACTGCCCGACCGCACTCGCCCCCAGCGCAACGCGTCCCGCGACGAAACCCCCGCCCCCGCTCGCGCTACCCACAGCATGAAACATTTCTGTTGTCTGCTCACCAGGCTGCCGTTGCGCCGACCCCGGAACAGCCGTGCCACGATCTTCCTGCTGCCGCTCCGTCCGACCCGCCGCTGCTCCTTCTTCCTCGCTGGAGTCAGATGCGCTGCCGAAATCCTCAGGGGGGACCAGCGAGGGGACAGCCCGCACCTGGCGGCCGTCGACCCCCACGGTCACCGCACCCTGCTCGTCCGGGCGACTCCTGCTTGACCTCTTCCGTTTCTCCCGCCGTGGCGCCCTGCCGCCGTCTGTCCTCGCTGTAGTCGTGCCATCCCGCTGCGCCGCCACTTCTCCTGCCGTCCTCAGAGGGCTCTCTCCCTGCCGACTGCAGGAAGGCCGTGCCGAGCTTGCTCCTCGCCGGGACCCTCCCCCAGCACGCTCCTCGCCGGGGGGGACCGTGACTACCGATCTCCTCTGTGCCTGCGGGCCACCGTACCCCTCCTCCAATCTCCTGACCTCGCCGCGCGCATCCGCTCCCGTCCTCCGTCCTGTAGCTCTCCCCTGCGGCCTGCAGGGAGTCTCCTCCGGCAATCCGGCACGCCGAGCGCCACCCCCAGCCGGCACATCACTGGGGGCTGCCGTCATCCATGCTCCGATCCGATGCTGCGCAGGCCGCGGACCGGAAGTGGGCCTCGCCGAGGCTCCGCCCACCCCCGACCCACGGGATCTCCGACGCGGATTCCTCCCGGTGGCCGGCTTCTCCCCTAGGTGAGTGGAAGGGCTCCGCCGCTGCTCCGGAGGGTCCCCGCAGGGGCTCCTTGATCGTATTCTCCCCCTCCAGCTGGGGGAGTAGCGCTCCGGCGGTCGCGCCCGCCGAGCACGTAGCATTGGCCCGGGCGCTGGAACAGCAGGCGGCGCCTCTCCAGGCCCACAGACCGCTGCCAGCTGCTGCCTCAGGGCATCCACTCCTAATACCTCGGAGGCTCCCCGCACCATCTCCAGCAGTTCAGCAAGGGCAGCCATGGCAGGAGGCAGCAGTACGTCCTGGGACACAGAGATCAAGCGACGAAAGGGGAGGTGATCAGTACACCCCCCTCTCTTATACCTCTCACAACACCCCACCCCATCCTTGCTCCCCCCCAATCCCCTTACAGCTCCCTTCTACCAATCCTGTACTCCCACATATCCCCCATCCCATGCAAACCCATTAACCCTTTTCCTAACCTTGCACCCTCCCGATCGTCATGGGGTCCATTCACCCCTATGGGGCTCACTGCCCTTCTTGGATGCGATAGGGGAGGCTTATCGAGTTTATGGCGGGCTGGCGTGGCTGCGTTACGACGAGCAATTTAGGCAGCGGAATGCATTGCGGCCAGATATGCGTTGCGACCATAAGGATATTTCCTTATGGATGCGACTGATGTCGGCACCGGCTCAGCCCTTTCGGGGGGGCGCCGGGGGTTCGGGGGCCGGGTCCCCGGCAAGTTTCAAAAAAGGTTTGTGTTGGCAGTACAATGAAGGGCAGTGTAGGTTTGGAGAGGCGTGCCGTTTTAAGCATGAATGCTCCGGATGTGGGGGGGGACATAGCTTGTCCAAATGTTTTAAAAAAGGAAAAGGAAAGGCTGGTGATGGGGCTGGTAAGAGGGACGACGCCGGTGAAGGTAGAAGTGATGGTTCCGTTTTTAAATAGGTATCCGGACGAGGAGGCTGCGGCGTTGTTATGTTCTGGTTTTTCCGATGGTTTTCATATCCCGTCGGTTGTTAATGCGTCGGGCCCGCCGTATCGTAATTTGCGTTCCGCCCGGGATCATCCGGAGGTGGTGGATGAGAAGCTGGAAAAGGAGGTGGCTTTGGGCAGGATGGGCGGTCCTTATGTCGCCCCGCCATGCGGGAATTTGGTGGTTTCGCCGTTGGGGGTGGTACCAAAGAAAGAGCGGAATAAATTCCGGCTGATTCATCATTTGTCTTACCCGGAAGGGTTCTCGGTGAATGATGGCATTGCACCGGAGTTGTCGGCGGTATATTATGTGTCGTTCGATAAGGCGTTGGACCTGGTTAGGGCGGCGGGGCGGGGTGCATTGATGGCAAAGGCAGATGTGGAAGCGGCGTTTCGGTTGTTACCGGTTCATCCAGATAGCCAGCATTTGTTGGGTTGCTGGTGGGATGGCAGTTATTATGTTGATCGTTGTTTGCCAATGGGCTGTTCCATTTCGTGTTCGTACTTTGAGGCATTTAGTTCATTTGTTGAGTGGGTGGTTCGGGACGTGTCCGGGCTTACGCCCATCATTCATTACTTGGACGATTTCCTGTGTGTCGGGCCGGCGGGTTCGATGGTTTGTGCGGGTTTGCTATTTGCGTTGCAAAAAGTTGCGGCCAGCTTCGGGATTCCTTTGGCGCCGGATAAGACGGAAGGCCCGGCGCCAGTGATGTGTTTTCTGGGAATTGAAATTGACTCCATTGCTATGGAATGTAGGTTGCCGGCGGAGAAGGTCCGTGATTTGAGAACCGCAGTGACGGGGGTGAAAGCGGCGAAGAAGGTGCGGCTTAAGGCGGTGCAGTCCTTGCTTGGAAAATTGAATTTTGCTTGCAGAATTGTGCCGATGGGGAGAGTGTTTGCGAGGCGTTTGGCGACGGCGACGGCCGGGGTAAGGTCGCCGGCGCATTTTGTGCGGATCACAAAGGCGATCAGGGACGATTTGGAAGTATGGGATCAATTTTTGCAGCATTTTAACGGCCGGACGCTGGTGATGGAGAGGGTGGCGTCTAACGGGGCGTTGCAGCTGTTTACGCATGCGGCGGGGTCGGCCGGGTTTGGGGCTGTCTTCAGAGGTCATTGGTGTGTCGGGCAGTGGCCACAGGCGTGGCGGGAGTGCGGCTTGGTTAGGAATTTGGCTCTGTTAGAGCTATTCCCCATTGTAGTGGCAGTGGAGCTCTGGGGGTCGCACTTTGCCGGAAGGAAAGTGTGTTTTCATTGTGATAACCAGGCGGTGGTGCACACGATTAACAACTTGTCTGCTAAGTCGGAGCCGGTGGTGGTGTATTTGCGGCATTTAGTGTTGAGATGTCTGCAGCTGAATGTGCAGGTAGTGGCAAGGCACGTTCCGGGTGTTGACAACGAGGTGGCTGATGCTTTGTCTCGTTTTCAGTTCAGCAGGTTTCGGGCGCTGTTGCCGTGGGCGGACGAAGTTGGAGTGGAGTGTCCCGAGGATTTGTGGCATCTGGTGAGGCGGTGATCTCAGACTTGATTCGGAACTCGGTGACCGAGGTGACTTGGTGCCGGTATGCTAAGGTGTGGGCTGAATGGGAGGAGTTGTTGTGTCTGATGTTTGGTGGGGAGAGCGTGGATTACTTGGTGGCTTTGTTGTCATTGGTGAGTACGGATTTTTCAGCCGGGCGATCGGCATCGGCTGTGGCACATCGGGTGTCGGCAGTGGCGTTTTGGTTAAAAATGAGAGGGGAGCGTGATGTCTCACAGGATTTTCGGGTTCATCAGGCTTTGCGGGGTTTTCGTCGCGGCGTACGGGAGAGGGACAAGAGGCGTCCTGTATCGTTCGGTTTGTTGAGACGGATGGTGGGGGGCCTGAGCGGCATTTGTGAGTCTGTGTACGAGACGGTTCTGTTCACAACGGCTTTCGGTCTCGCTTTTTATGGGGCTTTCCGGATAGGCGAGCTGGTGAGCCCGTCCAGGGTGACGGGTGGTGGTTTGATGCTTGAGGATGTGCGAGTGAGTGGTAGTCAGGTGGAGTGCCGGATTCGCCGGTCAAAAATGGATCAGCTGGGCCGGGGTAGATTGGTGGTGTTATATGCGGTTCCAGGAGAGGAATTGTGCCCTGTGCGTTTAGTCGAGAGATTTATGGCCGTGAGGGGAGGCTTACCTGGCCCGTTGTTGCGGCATTTGAATGGGTCGTTTTTGTCAAGGTTCCAGTTTGTGGCGGTGCTGCGGCTAAGTCTACGTAACGCGGGGGAGCGCCCGGAGGAATTCGGGTCGCATTCATTCCGAATTGTTGCAGCGACGGAGGCAGCTCGTTGGGGGCTTGGAGATGAGGTGGTGAAGCGTATTGGTAGATGGGAATCTTCTTGTTTTCGGCGGTATGTGAGACCGCAGTTGTTGTAGCATTATGGTACTTTGGTTACGTGCGGAAGGTTTGAGGAAAGGAGTGTTTCTAGCTGTGTTGGTGGTTGTGCTGTTATTGGTTTTGATATTTTCGTTTTGTTTCATTCTGTTATAGGGAAGTGCCTGATCTGGATCTTGGGGCACTCCTTCGTATTTTGGGGTGCCCGTCGGGCAGAGGTCCGCCCGAATGGTCGACAGTTGGGTTTGGATCGGGCGCAGGCGACTGTTCGATGGATCGGAGTTCGGGGCATGGAGTGGGGCAGGGTGGTCCCGGAATTTCGTTTCCATTGTAAAGTTGAGCGGCCCCCGGATGTGCTGGTATTACATGTGGGGGGTAATGATCTTGGTGCCAGGGCGTCGCGGGATTTGATCCGAGATATAAAGATTGACTTACTGCAGTTGTGGAAGCGGTATCCTGGTTTGCTGGTCGTATGGTCCGACATAGTGACCAGGTTGGCATGGAGAGGGGCTCGGTCGGTGGAGAAGGTTAATAAGGCCAGGGCCCAGGTGAATAGGGTGGTGGCTAGGTTTGTGACCAGGAATGGTGGGATTGTGGTAAGGCACAGGGATTTGGAGCCGGCAGATTGGCGATTTCGGAGGGGTGATGGTGTGCACCTCAACGAGGTTGGTCTGGATTTATGGGCGTTGGGTCTGCAGGATGGTGTGGAGCGTGCTTTTGGTGTGTGGCGGGTCCAGGCCACGTAAGGTGTCACGTGGCCTGTCCTGTGGCGGTGGGGGTAGGTCTGGTCCAGAGGTTTGGAAGTGATTGGTGGCTGGACCGGGAGTCATTATCTTGGTATGGTGGCTCTCGGTTTCCGGGATGTGGCAGGCACGGGGTTCTGCCAAAGTGTGGGGGTCAATCCGTGGGTGATTGGCACCTCGTCTCTGGGTCGGTGTGTTGCGGCCGGGGACAGGGGGAGTAGTAGTTAGTGGACTGGGCCTACCCCGGGGGGTATTGTAAATGTTATTGTCTATTGTTACTGTTATGTGGTTGTTTTGGGTCGCCCGTTGGACGGCGTCCCTAAGGTGCTAGTTTGTAAAACAATAGGCAATAAAAGGCTGCTGTGGCCATTTGAACCAAGTCGCATGCAGTCCGTGTGTTTATTCTTAGAGGATAAGGGGGTTTGGTTACACAGACATCACGACCGGAGAATCCTCCCTCAGCTGGTCAAGAAAGCCACGGACCCACTTGGGGGGGAGGGGCGACATGACCAAGGGGGAGGTAGGGAGTGATGGGGTTAATAGGGACAGTTGTGTGTATGCCTAATATGGCATTGGGGGATGGTCTTAGCCTGGGAGGAAGAGGAGGAGCAGGGAAAGGGTTAGTCTGGGAGAGGAAAGAGTTACCTCCTCTTCTGTTTCCGGACGCCGAACAATCCCCGCCCACCCTCCCTTTGTGTTGTTATATGGGGGATGTTTTTGGGTAGTTGGGATACTCTTTGTCACAGCAGCGGTGGGGGTAGGTCTGGTCCAGAGGTTTGGAAGTGATTGGTGGCTGGACCGGGAGTCATTGTCTTGGTATGGTGGCTCTCGGTTTCCGGGATGTGGCAGGCACGGGGTTCTGCCAAAGTGTGGGGGTCAATCCGTGGGTGATTGGCACCTCGTCTCTGGGTCGGTGTGTTGCGGCCGGGGACAGGGGGAGTAGTAGTTAGTGGACTGGGCCTACCCCGGGGGGTATTGTAAATGTTATTGTCTATTGTTACTGTTATGTGGTTGTTTTGGGTCGCCCGTTGGACGGCGTCCCTACGGTGCTAGTTTGTAAAACAATAGGCAATAAAAGGCTGCTGTGGCCATTTGAACCAAGTCGCATGCAGTCCGTGTGTTTATTCTTAGAGGATAAGGGGGTTTGGTTACACAGACATCACGACCGGAGAATCCTCCATCAGCTGGTCATGGGGAGGGGGATAGGGAGAGAAAAGTTTGTCATACATGGTCCAGACATCAAAATAATAGAGGATTCAAGTTCAGCTGAGTGGACTGGTCACCAGCCAAAGTTTATATAAGTACAGATACAAAGTGTAAAAAAGTACATGAAGAGCAATGAAACCATAAGATATTGGGGACAACAATTGGAAGTAAATTTTGTGAAGGGCAGAAGGGAAAGTTACATGAATTTGGTGAGGTGATAGGCTAGTGTGCCGCCCCCAAGCCTGTAGCAGCCAAGCTGCTCGGATCCGGACCCACTGTGTGGCTCGAGGGATCCTCCAGACCCGGGGGTCATGAGGACACGCCAAATGAAAAGGAGGGGGACTTAGTTTTACGGCCTTGGCCGTATTCAGTTCGTGATGCCACCCACAGTGTGTGGTGAAGTGGGACACCACTGCTGCTGTTGTGGGGCACCCGGGGGAGATGTAGTGGCAGCTGGATGTTAACCCCTCAGTGGGTAGGGATGGTTGCCCCGGGACCCAGTGTCTCTGTGCAGGGTATGGCAACGGCAAGGGATTGCGCGCCCGGACATACCAGGGGATATTTGGTTACTCACAATTAAATGAATCACACAAGTCTTTTGGTAAACCAAGGTGCTGGTGGCCGGCCGTCGTGGCCGGTTGTACTCTGTTCCCCCACACGGGCTGGTGGGCGCCGTCTTTTTCTCTAGACTACTTCTGTTGTTTGTTTAGACTTCCCGGTATGGAACACGGGAGTCTGCTGATGGCTTTTTGTGTACTTGAGGAGCCGTGCCCGCTAACGCTGACCCGTGGGATCTATGGGCCCTGACGGTTGCCCTATCCCTCTCTGTGGATGGTTGTCTGCTTTTGAGACTTTGGTTGGGACAGGACCTATAATCCTGCCCTCAATCGGTTGATTAGCTAGGCCATTGGTTCCGGTCCTGGCTTCAGGGTCCGAGTACCCTCTCTGTGCACGATTTCCGGGTCGGGTCTTTGGTGTCAGTACCGTCGGGCTCCAACTCTGTCCCGTTCCACCTCGGATCTCCGGCTGCCATCTTCCCGTCACCTACAGACGGAGACCACCGTCTGCCACCTAGCTAAGGTACCAGGGCTCCAACCCTGGCCCTGCTCAACTTGAAGTTCTCCTCCACTGGAGCTACACTTGGCCCCAGCCTCCACTCCTCTCAACTTGAACTCCAAACTTAATCTGCTTGTTTTCCCGCCCCGGGCTGTCTAGACCCTTAGGTGGGTGTTCCCTAATCAACTGGTCCCACCCACTGGTGTGCCTGTCTTGCCCTGAGGGGGGTTACTAGAGTTTCAGGTCAGCTGTTTGTAACCCTGAGAGGGAGGGTGTGCCAGGGCGTCACACTAGTCTAAAGAAATGCATTTTTAGGGCACACTTAAGTGTGTGGATGTTGGGAATTAATTGAATTGTTCTTGGTGGTGAGTTCCAGAGAATTGGAGCAGCTCATGAGAAATCTTGAAGACGGGAGTGGGAGATTTTTATTATTGAGGATGTCCGTCTTAGGTCATTAGCAGAGCGGAGGGCATGGGTGGGGTGATAGACAGAGATGAGGGAGGAGATGTAGGGCGGCACAGAACTGTGCAGAGCTTTGTGAGTGAGAATGATAGCTTTATATTGGACTCTGTAGTGGATAGGCAACCAGTGCAATGACTGGCACAAAGCAGAGGCATCAGTGAAGCGGTTGGAGAGGAAAATGATCCTGGCTGCAGCATTCAGAATGGACTGGATAGGGTAGAGTTTAGTAATAGGAAGAGCAATTAGTAGAGAATTACATTAGTCCAAGCGAGAATGAATAAGAGCGACAGTACAGTAAGAGATTTTGCAGTCAACGATAAGAAAAGGTCAAAGTCCAGAGAGGTTTTGGAGGTGGAGGTGACATGAGCGAGTGAGTGAAAGAACGAGCAAAGAAGAGATTGGAATCAAATATAACCCCAAGACAGCGGTCGCGCTGCTGGGAAGAAATGGTAGAACCACAAACAGAAATGGTAATACTGGGTTGGGGAAGGTTAGGAGAGGGTAAAAACATGAGAAGTTCAGTTTTTGACAGATTCAGTTTTAGATAGAGGGAGAAGGACATGTTGTTGGAGACAGCAGACAGACAATCGCTAATGTGGCGCCCTGGTCTAGCCAGGTCGTCACAGGTAACAAACACACACTCCCACCCCTAGGACAGCAACATTAGTCAAACACAGAACCCTTGTTGCTTCCCTCCAGTGTCTGATGTCCACACCAGGTGGGGGCGGGGCCAAGGCGGTTGGCCCCACCCACCAAGGAGTTCACAAACCTGGAGGCGGGAAAAGTGACAGTAGTTGGGTGGGAGGTCAAAGAGTGAGGAGCAAACACTTGGGTGTCTGGGTTCGTGGCCCAGGCACTGACAGCAAGGTTGGCAGACGGTGGTGGCCGTCTGCAGGAGTGGTGGAGCAACGCAAAACCATAGGACCGGGGTTGGGCGTTGGCCCGCCGGTACTGACCGGGGAGCGAAGTGAAGCCAGCACACACAGGCAGAGCCATCGGACCCCGACCAGGCTTGGAGCCGCCGACAACAGTCAAATCCGAATGTGACTGGAACCCCAGGGGTTTCCTAACAGCAAAAGTCCCGATTGAAGGCAACTGTCCACACCGTGAGGGTATACAGCCACCGCCAATGGCTAGAGACCCAAGGGCCAGCGCCTGCGGGCACAACGAGCTCCTCCGGCACCCATACACCGGGGAGCGCACTACCGCTGGGAAGCCACAGTAGTCAACACAGAACACTAAGGTGCAGGGAGAGACAGTCACCATCACCTGTCCAGGGAGAGATACAGCAGCCGGCTGCGGGACCCGTCCATCCAGCCGTTTAGTTCACCGGAGACTTTGTGCCTCATTTGCTGAGTGAGTACACCTGTGCCATCCGACACTGCGCCGCGCTGTCCCTGCAACCCTGCACCTCACCGGCCCTGCAGCCCCATCACATCACCGGGCCCCGGGACCACCGACCCCTACCCACGGAGGGGGAAAACAACATCCCAGCGGCTCCCCACCATCGCTCCCGGGATCCCCGTCACCAGCAGTGGTGGTGCCCATCTTCACCACAACCTGTGGGTGGTTCATGGACTAAATCCCCAAACCAAATCACCTCCCCTTTCACTCACGGCCGAGGAGCGCCGCTCGAGTCCCCGGATCTGGCCCACAACTCGAGCCACCGAGCAGCAGCAGCAACGCCAGACCCGAGCGTTAGCGAGCGCAGCGGCGTCCCCTCCTCCGGCCGCGACAACTTGGCGTCACGAACAGGATTGAACCCCATCTACTTACTAGTAGAAGTGCGCCTTGTGATCTCCGCCGGCGGCGTCCGGCCGAAAATTTTGAAGCGCCGCCATCTTTGGAGCGAAAATCTCCCGCTCGAGCGTCTTCCCCGAGCAGGGAAGGCGTGAAAGCGAAGCCCCGCCTCCAACAAGCGGAAGTGCTAGAAAGAACCAAGGGGGGACGGGAAAAAGATGTCTGCGCCCGACGGAACTGTTGGAGGAGTGGCGGTCGCAGCCGCCGCCGCACCCGTAGTTGGAAACGGGATAGCCCATGCTCGGCCACAGGAACGGGGGAGGCCGCGGGCCCAGCGGTCGCCCAGGTGATGCCGTTCTCCTTGCCCTGTGTGCCCGATGCTACCTGGCTACCGCAGTACGATGGGAAGCCTGATGCTTTGCAGGTGTTCCGGAAAAAGATTAGCCCGGTCCTCGATTTGTATCCCTTGGCTGATAGGCAACGGGCAGCGGTAGTGCTAGGGCAGCTAACCGGTGTGGCTGAGCAGGAGGCGGAGACCTGGACCAACACGGACCGGGCCTCGGTGGCTACCATTTTCGAGAAACTACAACTCGCTTTTGAGACCCGCACAGAAGCGGAGCTGCGGATGCAGTTTTATCAGTTCCGACAACGGCCTGCGGACAATGTAAGAGACTATGCCCTGCACCTGCAAACAAACCTCCATACACCGGCCAACGACGGGTCACTTGCAACTGAGGAGCCACGAGTCTGGGCTCAGCTGGAGACCGTTACCGACCTGCCAAGTCCCACCATTAGTTCCCTGGAGTCAGATCACAGCAGCTCGGGGGCTGACACAGAGCCGGTCTCGGAGTCCGAGGAAGCGGGTGAGAGTCTTCTCAATGGCAATGCGCCGGTAGCTTTCTATGTCCCTCGTGGTGGAGGGAACGGATACCGGGTGGCCCTCTCCCACCAGGCCTGCCACCGGATGTTTGCAATATTAACAGCGGAGGGCGAGGCCACCTCAGAGTAAGAGGTGGAATAGGCAGCAGTCCGCCGTTGCAAGCAAGTTGTCCCCCGTTGGGACCCTCAGCACCGAGTTTGAATGAATCAGCAAAAATCAACCGAGTTTCACCTGATTGTCGTCAGTGATTACGCCGGCCGTTGCCGGCAAGTTGTCCCCGGAGGGACATTATGTGTTTAAAGTATGCATGAGGAACTGCTCATGGACAAGGCCGAGAACTTGCAGGCCACCCACAAACTTGTGGGTGTGTAAATAAGTTGAGGGTTGATTTTCCGTCGGTGCCGCCTCCGGAGTGGCAGATTGGAGGAAGGGCCCGCAGCGGAGCAGGCTGGGGCCCGGCTACCACCAGGACCGGTGGCCATCCTCCAGGGGTCAGGGGTCCCCCAAGGACGTGGGGTCCCCTGAAGTGACAGCCGGGTGCGAGATACCGTACCCGTTCCCGCTCGAGCAGCCTGAACCTTGACTGGGGTCAAGGGGTGATGCCCACTTCTTAGGGGCAGCATCAGGGCTAGGTTGCTTGGGTGGGAGAGCGGAAGACATCCGTCCGTCCGTCTGTGTTTAAACTGTTTTTATGTGCAACGTTAAAAGTGACCTGACAAATATGCGTATGTTGAGATGTTGATTGTTAAATGTTATTTATATCCCCTTTTCTACAGTTTTGAAAACAAAATAAAACCGGTGATGAACGGGCAGCCCGCGGATGGTCTGTGTTTTACCAAGGGGGAATGTGGCGCCCTGGACTAGCCAGGTCGTCATAGGTAACACACAAACACCCCCACCCCTAGGACAGCAACATTAGTCAAACACAAAACCCTTGTTGTCTCCCTCCAGTGTCTGATGTCCACACCAGGTGGGGGCGGGGCCAAGGCGGTTGGCCCCACCCACCGAGGAATTCACAGGCCTGGAGGCGGGAAAAGTGACAGTAGTTGAGTGGGAGGTCAAAGAGTGAGAAGCAAACACTTGGGTGTCTGGGTTCGTGGCCCAGGCACTGACAGCAAGGTTGGCAGACGGTTGTGGCCGTCTGCAGGAGTGGTGGAGCAACGCGGAACCATATGACCGGGGTCGGGCGTTGGCCCGCCGGTACCGACCGGGGAGCGAAGTGAAGCCAGCACACACAGGCAGGGCCATCGGACCCCGACCAGGCTTGGAGCTGTCGACAACAGTCAAATCCGAATGTGACTGGAACCCCAGGGGTTTCCTAACAGCAAAAGTCCTGATTGAAGGCAACCGTTCACACCGTGAGGGTATACAGCCACTGCCAACGGCTAGAGACCCAAGGGCCAGCGCCTGCGGGCACAACGAGCTCCTCCGGCACTCATACACCAGGGAGCGGACTACCGCTGGGAAGCCACAGTAGTCAACACAGAACACTAAGGTGCAGGGAGAGACAGCCACCATCACCTGTCCAGGGAGAGATACAGCAGTCAGCTGCGGGACCCGTCCATCGTTTGGTTTACCGGAGACTTTGTGCCTCATTTGCTGAGTGAGTACACCTGTGCCATCCGGCACTGCACCGCGCTGTCCCTGCAGCCCTGCACCTCACCGGCCATGCAGCCCCATCACATCACCGGGCCCCGGGACCACCAACCCCTACCCACGGAGGGGGAAAACAACATCCCAGCTGCTCCCCACCATCGCTCCCGGGATCCCAGTCACCAGCAGCGGTGGTGCCCATCTTCACCACAACCCGTGGGTGGCGTCACGGACTAAATCCCCAAACCAAAACACCTCCCCTTTCACTCACAGGCAAGGAGCGCCGCTCGAGTCCCCGGATCCGGCCCACCGCTCAAGCCACCGAGCAGCAGCAGCAGCACCGGCCCCGAGCGTTAGCGAGCACAGCGGCGCCCCCTCCTCCGCCCGCGACACTAGTATTTTGTAATAATGCAGGGGTGATGTCAGGAGACAATGTGTATAGTTGGGTGTCATTTGCATAGAGATGGTACTGCAAGCTAAATCTGCAGATGGTTTGTCCAGTAGAGTCAGTGTATAGAGCGAAGAGAAGGGGGCCTAGGACTGAACCCTGAGGAACCCTGACTGTATGAGGAGAGGAAGAGGAACCAGCAAAAGATACATTGAAGGAGCGACATAAGTCTCAGACGTGACAGTCCCTTCAGATGTTTCCCCACAAAGTCTCCTTCAGCTTTCCAGCCCAACCACCCACACACTGAGAAGTTCTGGCTGCCTATATATGCTTTGCTAATCGTTCACCTGTGCAAATTGAGCATTGCCTCAAAAATATGAAGCAGCAGAGAAGATCCAGGCCAGTGATTGAATTTTACCCTGCTGCTCAGCAGTGCAAAAGGCACATGCTAGGAGGAATATACCACCATACGTTTACTGCGTCAAAATGTGTATGATGATCCTGCGATCTGATGTGTATGTGTGTGTGGTTTGGGAGAGCAGAGGGATGCTGGCTGGAAGTAGGGGAGGACCGCTGTTGAGCACACAAGGACCTGCTGGGAGCGCTCACTGTGAATCAGGAGGACTTGGGAGACACACAAATGTCTGGGGTCTGATAAGTATGATTCTCTTGGTGGTTGTTTGCCTTTTTTGAGGGATAAACTTACCCCAACCTGTATTTCAGTTGGCTGAGGCCCTGCCCTTACTGGTCACATGGGTATGACATCACATAGGTCCTGTGACAGGGTCCTTCTCCGATATCACACAATCAACAGAGCAAGAGTTGAGTGAACAATCCAAAGCATATTAATTCCAGGCAATACAGAATGACCATCAATAATCCACGACATGGAGGGTAAAAATAGTCCAGAAATGGCATAAATGTCCTGGAGTTCAGTCACAATCCTCCAGCAGTCCTTCCCCAGGGAAATCGGGATTTCTCACAGTGTCTCTGGGGTGTCAGCCTGTCCACAGAGGATCAATCTTACTCCTTCTCTCTTCTCCTGCTCAGCCAGACTGAATCACTAATCCCTCAGATAAGCAGAGAGTTTAGGTGGATCCCAGGCCCCCTCCCCCAGATCTAGGGACTAGAGATGAGCCACCCCCCTAGTGTTCGAGTTCGGTTCGGTTCGTCAACGAACATTTGACGAACACCTTCGAACCCCATTGAAAATAATGGCAGGCAAACACAAACACATACAAAAACATTATACATATACACATACAGTTAATAATAAACATTGCCATTATACTTACAGGTCCCGCTATGCGTCCTGCAGACTCTGTCTCCCGCCGCTTCTCCTTCCGATCATCGCTGTGTCCTCCCGGTAACCAGTACTGATGATAGGACCTTTCTGTGATGTGATAGCATGTGACCAGTCACATGTGTATTATCTCATTGGCTACAGACTGGTCACATGGCTATTACGTCATGCTAGGTCCTGTCAGTGCATGTTGCCAGTATACGGTGCTCACCCGAGCATCTACGTACTCAGTATACTTGGCGAGTACCAGCGAGATACTCGGGCACATGCTTGGCTCCCGTTCCTGCATGTCGGGGCTCTTTACAGAGTCAGCCCACATGCAGGGACATGGTTGCCACATGGCGCCGCACGGTAGCGGACATGGCGCCGGACGGGAGGTGGAAGCAGGGGTGGCAGTACCGGGAGGATCCACTCTTCTGTGTTTACCAACACAAGGAATCCTCTTCCTGTACACGTGATTGTACTACCCACCCCTTGCGTTTATAGCTGCATTTAAAGTCATAGAAACACTTACGGTCCCGTCCCACATAGCGACGCAAAAACGATCCGAACAGCGATCCGACATGGCAGGGATCGTTGGTGCATCGCTACGTGGTCGCTGGTGAGCTAGCAATCAGGCAGATCACCATAGCGACCAGCCACCAGCGACCCGTGTAACGACGCTGTGCTTGGTAACCAGGGTATACATCGGGTTACTAAGCAAATCGCTTTGCTTGGATACGCGATATGTATTCTGGTTACCAGCATACGTCGCTCTCAGGCTGCCAGCGCTGGTTCCCTGCACACGTAGTCAGGGTACACATTGGGTTACTAAGCAAAGCGCTTTGCTTGGATACCCGAAATGTACCCTGATTACCAGCTTACTGCAGGCTGCCAGCGCTGGCTCCCTGCACATGTAGCTGTAAAAAGCTACAGTTACGCTTTTGGTGATCGAACCATTATCGAATGGTAACTTGAAAGGTTGAACGTTAAGCAAATCGTTCGTCGAACGACTCGAACATCGCCAAAAACAACTCGAATTTGAAATTGGTGAACGGTTCGATTCGAACAACGCTCATCTCTACTAGGGACAGAAGCACTTCAAGGGGATATAACTTGACTTAACAGGACAAACAATATATCGAATAGACAGACCACCATGCCCAAAACATGAACCAACACAAAATGGTACATAACCCACAATATCACACCATCACAGGTCCTGCAAGTGAAAAACTGAATCGTTGGTATAATACTTTTGGTAATTCTAACAGTGGTAGGGGAGAAATATGAATACCCCCCCCAGCTATTATCTGATCCTCAGCTGCTGTCATTCAAGAAGCTGCCGATTTTATAACATTTACTTTCTTGGATTTCAAAATCTAAACATCTGAGTTGACCACCACAGATATGTATAGAACTACCTTGATAGTGCCAGTATAGCATTGGCTTTAAGTTATATCTACGAAAATCCTAGTGATTGGTTCCCTTTAATTTAAAGTTTGGCTGAACGAACTTCCATGGGTCTGCTCATCTGTAGTTACCACTCACTTCAGTTCCTATGAAAATTAAATTGGAACCCCAATAGCAAACCTGTAGCCCATATTCTGTGCTTCAACTTACCAACACTTGGGAAGTTATATAAATACCAGGGTCCAAAACTCTCTGGAAAACATCTGGATATTTGAATCTATGTTTTTAGAATGAGATGAGATTGTGTGGCTGAGTTGACCCATTAGGACCACACGTTGTCTAGTCTTATACATCCAATGTATTTCTTTCAACATATTTTACATATATATTTTAAATGACAGGTATGGAAGGAACTGGAACTTGTTAACAATATATATTAACATTAGACCATTGTTTTTAGTTAATGGAAAACTAATGTACATAAACAATCACAATGCAAAATCTTCCTTCCCCGAATGCGAGTAATTGTAGTGTGTAAAGGACACTGACTAATTGTGAAATCCTAGAAGGAAATTAGAGCAGGAAGAATATTATGGAACATTTTTATAGAGTATGTTCTGCTCTGGCTGTAACTTTGTGTCCTAGGTTGTTTTGAGGATTTTTGTATTGATTTATGATTATTTATGCCAAAGTCAGCTTCCTCCTCTAGTGCCTGCTCACTAGGCCATGTTCCTAAGGGCATCTTGGGGCATTGTGTGCCAATCAGTTAAGCATCTCCAGTTATACATATCCACCTTTCGAAACTCTAGGTCTATTAAGTAGAAAAGTGTGACTGTTCTTTGGGGCATTCCAATATTTGACTGAGTACCCCTTGACTGTTGTGCCCCGTAATAATGGGTTAATCCGTCATCCCATATACTTTCTCTCTCCTCCCTGTTTTGTTGCAGCCAGTGATTCTGCTCTCCTCCTCATACGGCTTCCCTCCTTTATAAACCTCTTCCCTGCCTCTTCCAGTCTCTCCCCACTTTGTGGGACCTGGAGGCAGCTGTATCACCCTCCGACCCTTGGTCAGCATTGATGGTTTTTTCTACGAAAAGCTTACCTGTGCCAGGAGTATGGCTGCAACACATTGATTTGTACTGATTTTGGCTTTCATACTATTGTATTAAGTCACAGCAGCGGTCAATTCAACAACGTTGGTGTTTTTTTGGTAGAAAAGCTACCTGTGCTTTGAGTCCGGCTTCGGCACAATGTTTTGTACTAGTTTACTGTGGTTATTTCAGTGGTTTTATTTTAATATTTTGGCCCTTTACATGTGAAAAGGCGTATACATAGCACAATAATCATGAACAAAACAAGGCACAGACAGGTACAGGAGGAGAGTGGACCCTGCCCGCGAGGGCTCACAGTCTACAAGGGATTGTGAGGATTACCAAAAATGTGTCACATAACAGGGGAAACACAATGTCTGGTGGTGACAATGCACCAACATACCCCCGAATATAATAAATGGATAAGCTGTAAATAAAACCATATAAACCTATAAGAATACAGCCAATACACATGTAGTTATAATAAAATTTAAGTTTTATTAATGAGAAAAATATCCCATGCCCATTGATTTATGTGGGCTTGACAAGCCGGGAAATGAAAGTCCGCATCTGCGAGCATGTTCGGGATATTAAATCTATATAATATATGTGTTTCCCTTTTTGTATTGAATTACTGAAATAAATGAACTTTTTGCTGATATTCTAATTTATTGAGATGCACTTGCACTTGGCAAAAATTTACCATGTATGGTGGAATTATTCTGTCACTATGTGGTGGTATTTTGTAATCATGGTGGTATTATTTCATCTTACCACCAACTGTAGGCAACATGGGTCTGTGTACTTTGAAAATGCCAGGACTGAATTTTATTCCCAGCCTGGCCCTGTAGTAATATTTGTACATATAGTAAATCTATTTGCTTATTTCCAGCATTGTCCATTATGGAGAATTGTTTACCTGCTGATGAGTTTTTACTCCAGGTTATTCCTCTTTATTAAATAAACTGGTGCCAGTTTCTCCTGTGTGCCAATATTACAAGACTTTCCTGCAGGAGTGCCACACCGCAATTATGTGGAACCCACAGGCATAAACAATAGCTAATTGCATATATTAGTATTATGTAGTTAAGATTTAAGTCAGAGAGCCAGAGAGGTCAAAAAATATTTTTCTACCTTATTGGTGTAACCTATTCCAGATTTATCATTGACCTGTTTTTGAAGACAAAGTGAAAGATTTACCGTTGATTCCAAAGAAACCAAACATAAAATAATATAGTATTACATCTATATCTTTGAGCCATGGGGTATGTAACGATGGAACATAGGCTCCTAGCCTAACCCTAAGACTGGGGCCCTTGAGCTGTCCCTTATTTCACAGGTAGACTTGATGGTAGCCTGGTTTGTGCTCCCAGCGTGACCCTGTCTCCTGTCCAAGCTCTGATACTACTCCACCCTCCACCCAGGGAGTGAGCCAGAAACCATAAAAATAAAACCCCACAAATAATCACAAACGAGGGTAAATGAAAACTCGTGCACACTGCACTCAGACCAAAAAAAGGACAGTATGTGGACTGGGGAGCAATATAAAAAGGCGCAGGAAATAAATGTACAACTGGAGAACTCACATACCATGGAGAACTGAAACTGTAGATCACCATAAGACTGGATAACCACTGGAACTGAGGAAGCTAAAAACTGCATCTAGCAAAGATCTCCAGATTCTAGAACCCGATAATGGCTGGAGATGGTGATCAGCAGCCTGAGCTCCCAGCAGTTGATCACAGGCCAGCAGAAATTAACTCCTGCTGTACTGGAGAGCAGTGAAGCCAGAACCAACTGGTGTCCATGACAGGATGTGCAACTAAAGAATTACAGGCAGTTTGTCAGACTCTGCAGTGTGAAAGGAGTCCGATGCCGCCATGACACCCAGCGAGTGTAATTGTTAGGGCCAGGTGGACGGGCAGACCCAGGAGGTGGATCCACTGGGCTGAACACCTTACTGAAGGCAAGGGGTCCGGTAGCCGGAGCACTACAGGTAGCAGGACAGTCCGTTCAAAAGAGTGGAATGGAGAAGTCCCTGGGACCACGGAGTCACTGATGGTAGTCCGGGTGACGGAGCTCAGGTTCGGAGGCCGAGATGTTGTCAGGCAGAGTCCGGAACCGATGGAGCGAGAGGACGGATCACCACAGGGATCAGAGATGGTACGGACTGATGGGATGGCAGATAGTCAGCGTTCGGGGTTCGGGAATCGGCAGGACCGGATGGCGAGGCAGGATCGGCTCTAGAAGAGAGATAGGTAAGTATCACAGACACAAGGAGACCTGACTCCTAGCTTAGGAAACACGAAGAACAGGCCCCGCCCACTTGGACATTAAACCCCTTTATACCCTGTACCTGTGTGTTCAATATCCTGTCAGTGGACGCTGGCCCTTTAAGAGAGGGTCAATGACCGCGCGCGCCCTAATGCGCATGCGCGAGGCCCGGGTGCCAGAAGCCAGGGCAGGGAGCGGTGGATAGGAAGCAGGGGAGCCGGCCTGGAGCAAAGCTGCCGATGGGCGCCAGGAGCGGGGACCGGGCCGCCTGGGGACCGCAGGTGAAGGGGGCTGGAGGCTGTGGAGCGGAGGACGCCTAACAGAGGCGCCGGGGAGCGAAGCAGGGAAGCCGGGGAGCGTGGCAGGTGAGCCGGGGAGCAGGGCAGGGGACCCGGGGAGCGTGACAGTACCCCCCCCACGCCCCCTCCCCGCAACCGGGACAGGAAGGCACGTATCAGAGGAGTACCCACATTCTCCCGGGGCTCCCAGGACCTATCCTCAGGACCATACCCTGCCCAGTCCACCAAGAAGAACTGCCGGCCTCGTACGGTTTTCATGGCCACGATATCCCTTACCGCATAGATGTCATCATCAGCAATAGGAGGAGGAGCCGAACTAGCAGCAGCGGAGAAGGGACCAAGGACAACCGGCTTGAGCAGGGAGACGTGGAAGGAGTTGGGTATCCTCATCGTGGCCGGGAGCTGCAGCTTGTAGGAGACCTCATTTATCTTGCTGAGGACTTTAAACGGCCCGATGTAGCGAGGACCCAGCTTGTATGATGGTAGCTTCAATCGGACGTACTTAGAAGCAAGCCAGACCAGATCTCCTGGAGAGAAACACGGAGGATCCAGACGCCTCTTGTCTGCGTGTCTCTTCATCCGAAGGGAAGCACGTCCAAGGGACGCCTTGACAGAGTCCCAAATTGTTGCAAAGTCACGGACTACAGCATCAGTAGCAGGGACATCCGAGGAAGAGGATACAGGTAATGGGACGGAAGGCTGAAGTCCGTAAACGACATGGAAGGGAGAACTGGAGGAGGACTCACTGATGTGGTGGTTATGGGAGAATTCAGCCCAAGGAAGAAGCGTGGACCAGTCGTCGTGATGGGCGTTGACGTAGTGACGTAAGAAGGAGGTCAAGATTTGATTGACTCGTTCCACTTGGCCATTTGACTGAGGATGATAGGCTGAAGAAAAGTCCAGAGTCACTCCCAGATGTTTGCAGAGAGCCCTCCAGAAGCGGGAGGTGAACTGAGTTCCTCTGTCGGACACAATGTGTGATGGAAAGCCATGCAACCGGAAGATGTGCTGTATGTAAGCATCAGCGAGTTCCTGGGCTGAGGGCAGTCCAGCCATAGGGACGAAATGAGCCATTTTGGAGAACCGATCCACCACGACCCATATGACTGTGTGTCCGGAGGACAGGGGCAAGTCCGTAATAAAGTCCATTGCAATGTGTTGCAATGTGCCACGGAACAGAGGGTATAGGCAGAGGCAGAAGAAGGCCATATGGCAGATGTTTGGGCGTCTTGTTCCTGGCACAAGAGGAACAGGCTGAGACAAAAGAAGCGACGTCCGTGCGAAGGGATGGCCACCAGTAGTGACGTACGATTGTACTCCATGTTCTCTTCTGACCAGCATGGCCGGCTGTTTTCGAGGCATGGCCCCAGTGCAACACTTTTTGCCTGTCAGTCTCAGAGACATAGGTCTTCCCGGGCGGTATCTGGGCCAGGGTGACAGGGGCCACCGGAATGATTTTACTAGGGCAGATGATGGGCTGGGATGTCTCCTCCTCCTGCTCCATGGGCATGAATGACCTGGACAAGGCATCTGCGCGTACATTCTTGTCCGCGGGTCGGAAATGGAGCTGGAAATCGAACCTGGCAAAGAATAAGGACCACCTGGCTTGCCGTGGGTTCAGTCGCTGAGCGGACCGCAGGTATTCCAGGTTCTTGTGGTCCGTGTAAATAATCACGGGGTACACTGCTCCCTCCAGAAGGTAGCGCCATTCCTCCAGAGCCAGTTTGACTGCCAATATCTCTCGGTCACCGATGGTGTAGTTGCGTTCAGGCGCTGAGAAGCTCTTGGAGAAGAAACCGCAAGTAACCATCTTCCCGGAGGAGGACTTCTGCATGAGCACTGCTCCGGCTCCCGAGGAGGAGGCATCCACCTCCAAGGTGAACTGTCGGTTTAACTCCGGACGGTGGAGCACAGGGGAGGAAGCAAATGCCCGCTTAAGGGAGCCAAACGCGGCATCGGCCGCAGGTGACCAGTCCTTTGGATTAGCCCCCTTCTTGGTCAAGGCGGAGAGAGGTGCAGTCAGAGCAGAGAAGTGAGGAATGAACTGACGGTAATAGTTAGCGAATCCCAGAAAGCGTTGGATTGCCTTCAGTCCAGAAGGAGGAGGCCAGTTGAGAATGGAAGAGACCTTCTCCGGGTCCATCTGCAGGCCGGTATCGGAGATTACGTAACCCAGGAAGGGAAGAGAAGACTGCTCGAAGACACACTTCTCGTACTTGGCGTACAGACGATTCTCCCTCAGTCTTTGTAGTACCAGCTGCACGTTCTCTCTGTGGGTCTGGAGGTCCGGAGAAAAGACCAGGATATCATCAAGATACACCACCACACAGACGTAGAGAAGGTCCCGGAAGACGTCGTTCACCAATTCCTGAAAGACTGCTGGTGCGTTACACAGACCGAAGGGCATCACACAGTACTCATAGTGCCCATCACGAGTATTGAACGCGGTCTTCCATTCATCCCCAGAGCGGATGCGGACCAGGTTGTAGGCACCCCGAAGATCCAACTTGGTGAACACACGAGCTCCTCTAAGCCGATCAAACAATTCGGGGATGAGCGGCAGAGGGTATTTATTTTTCACGGTGATTTGGTTCAATCCCCGGTAGTCAATGCATGGGCGTAGGTCGCCCTCTTTCTTCTTAACGAAGAAGAAGCCTGCTCCGGCAGGAGAGGAGGATCTCCAAATGAATCCCCTTGCCAGGTTCTCTGTGATGTAGGTAGACATGGCCCTTGTTTCGGCAGGAGACAACGGATATATCCGTCCTCGAGGTGGTGTAGTTCCCGGGAGCAGGTTGAATGGCACAATCGTAAGGACGATGTGGCGGCAGTACCTCTGACTCCTTTTTATCAAAGACGTCCGCGAAGGACCAATAGGCCGAGGGCAGTCCCGGTAGGGACTCTGGAACCGGAGGTCGTCGGATGGGTTGTATAGTCTTCAGACAGTTCTCGTGGCAAGAGGAGCCCCATCGGGTGATTTCACCAGTACCCCAGCTGACTGACGGTTCGTGTGTCCGTAACCAGGGGAGTCCCAGCAGGATTTGATGAGACATGTGTGGGAGGACGTAGAGAGCGATGTTCTCGGTGTGCAGGGCACCGATACGCAGTTCCACCGGGTTGGTGATCCACGAGATGGTGTCAGAGAGGGGTCTCCCATCTACTGAGGCAATCACGAGGGGTTTGTCGAGTGGAGTAACAGGCACCTGGTACTTGTCCACCGTGGCCTGCTGGATGAAATTGCCTGCTGCCCCAGAATCGAGGTACGCCTCGGCCGTGAACCGCGTCTCTCCCATTGTCACTTGAACAGTCCACGTAACCGGGTCTGAGAGAGTCCCAGCACCTAGGGTGGCCTCTCCTACCAGCCCTAGGCTTTGGAGTTTCCCGGCCTCTCTGGACAGGAGGGTAGAAGGTGTGTGCCCTCTCTGCAGTGGAAGCAGAGACCCTTGGCGAGCCGTTCTGCTCAGCGTTGTTCGGACTGCCGCAAACGGTCGATCTGCATGGGCTCGTGGACGGAGACACCAGACGACGTTGACTGAAGTACGGCGGGCTTCTGCGGAGGAGAGGATTGCCGAATCGGACGTCTCTCACGGGACACCTCTTTGGATCGTTCCTGAAAGCGAAGATCCACTCGAGTCGCTAGGGCAATCAGGGCATCCAGGGTGGACGGCACGTCATGACCAGCCAGCTCATCTTTAATTCGACCCGAGAGTCCTTCCCAGAAGGCGGCGGTTAGAGCCTCATTGTTCCACCCGAGTTCCGAAGCCAAGGTGCGAAAACGGATGGCATATTGGCCCACCGTCAGAGTCCCCTGACGTAGCCGGAGGAGAGATGAGGCAGACGCGGAGGCGCGTCCGGGCTCGTCAAAGGTACCACGAAATGCCTGCAGGAACTCCTGGATGTTGGTGGTCACCGGATCCTCCTTCTCCCACAAGGGGTTCATCCAGGCCAGTGCCTCACCCTCTAGATGGGACATCATGAACGCGACCTTGGCTTGGTCGGAGGCAAACAAGTGCGGCAGCTGCTTGAAATGGAGAGAGCATTGATTGATGAATCCCCTGCAGGTCTTGGGATCTCCGGCTTACCGGGGTGGTGAGGCCAAACGAAGTCTGGAAGCATCCGAGGAAGCCGCCACGGGGGCTGTGGCCGTGGATTGTACAGTGGAAGCTCGAGATGCCGAAGATGTGACCGACGCTTGTAGCATGTTTAGGCGGGCGTCCACAGAAGACATGAAGTTCAGCATGCGGGTCTGGGTCTCACGCTGGCGTGTGAGTTCCTCCTGCAAGGCCGCTAGTGCTTCGGCGGGATCCATGGCCTGTTCTTACTGTTAGGGCCAGGTGGACGGGCAGACCCAGGAGGTGGATCCACTGGGCCGAACACCTTACTGAAGGCAAGGTGTCCGGTAGCCGGAGCACTACAGGTAGCAGGACAGTCCGTTCAAAAGAGTGGAATGGAGAAGTCCCTGGGACCACGGAGTCACTGATGGTAGTCCGGGTGACAGAGCTCAGGTTCGGAGGCCGAGATGTTGTCAGGCAGAGTCCGGAACCGATGGAGCGAGAGGACGGATCACCACAGGGATCAGAGATGGTACGGACTGACGGGATGGCAGATAGTCAGCGTTCGGGGTTCGGGAATCGGCAGGACCGGATGGCGAGGCAGGAGCGGCTCTAGAAGAGAGATAGGTAAGTATCACAGACACAAGGAGACCTGACTCCTAGCTTAGGAAACACGAAGAACAGGCCCCGCCCACTTGGACATTAAACCCCTTTATACCCTGTACCTGTGTGTTCAATATCCTGTCAGTGGACGCTGGCCCTTTAAGAGAGGGTCAATGACCGCGTGCGCGCCCTAATGCGCATGCGCAAGGCCCGGGTGCCAGAAGCCAGGGCAGGGAGCGGTGGATAGGAAGCAGGGGAGCCGGCCTGGAGCAAAGCTGCCGATGGGCGCCGGGAGCGGGGACCGGGCCGCCTGGGGACCGCAGGTGAAGGGGGCTGGAGGCTGTGGAGCGGAGGACGCCTAACAGAGGCGCCGGGGAGCGTGGCAGGTGAGCCGGGGAGCAGGGCAGGGGACCCGGGGAGCGTGACAGTAATGCAGAACACCGCATGGCACTTTACTACTTCTGTAGCGTTATCGTGTCTATGAATATATTTTTTCCATTTTCTTTTAATATTAGAAATCAATATTTCAAAGAAATTTGAATTTGGCAGATTTGCTCAAACTCTGTTGACAGATTGAATTTGCATAGAATTCAAATAAGCCTCGATTACCATTAAAAAAAACCCTGTTTATTGTATTCTAAAGTCTTCTAATACCAAAGAAGAACAAATGGATAGTCAGGAAATGAGTTAAAAAATAATTTATTATATTAACCTAACCCCTCATCCGTCGCTGCCGTTGTAGCACTCTGCTGTTCTTCCGCTGGCTTCATAAGGCATCCAATCTGCTCCTATGCCTCTCTCCTCTTCACGCTGACATTTTGTCAAAAACTTCTCAAAAAATGTAAATGTGATATTATCCATTTATAAGTTCTAAATTAATTTGTTTTGTTTACAATCCAGTTAGTCATCTCTCAATACCCTGTTTCCTCGAAAGTAAAATCTACCCCAAAAAATAAGCCCTATTAGGATTTTGGGGCTTTTTGGAGTATGCTTAAAGGCCGCTTTACACGTATCAATTTATCGTGCGTTAGCATGTGTGATCGCACCCGCCCCCATCGTTTGTGCGATACGAGCAATTTCTTGCCCGTGTCACACAAACTCGGTAACCCCCGTCACACGTACTTACCTCCAGAACGACCTCGCTGTGGGCAGTGAACATCCACTTCCTGAAGGGGGAGGGATGTTCGGTGTCACAGCGAAGTCACACAGCGGCTGCCCAATAGAAGCAGAGGGACGGAGATGAGCGGGACGTAAACATCCCGCCCACCTCCTTCCTTCCATATTGCCGGCGGCCGCAGGTAAGCTGCAGTTCTTCATTCCCGGGGTGTCACACGGAGCGGCGTGTGCTGCCTCGGGAACGATGAACAACCGGAGCACAGAAGGATGTTCGATTTTTTGAAAATGAGCGACGTGTCAACAAACAACGATAAGGTGAGTATTTTTGCTCGTTCACAGTCGCTCATTTGTGTTACACGCGACGATATGTCCAACGAGGCCAGATGTGTGTCACTAACAACGTGACCCCGACGACATATCGTTAGATATATCGTAGCATGTAAAGTGGCCTTAAGCTCTACTCCAAGAATATGTCCTTGTTGCAGTATCATAAGGAAGTGTCAAAGCAGCTAAAAATTCTAAAGAATACAGAAGGACTCTTTATCAAAGAAAGCAGATATTCCAATAAGAAAGCATACACCCCCCCAAAAAAGCAGAGCACAGCTGCTACTAAACCCTAGATTAATGATGGCAGGCGTCTATGAGACACCTGCATCATTAATCTGTAAATTAAAGCAAACACAGACACCGAAAAAATCCTTTATTTGGAATAAAATACAAAAACCTACCCTCTGTCACCACATTATTAACCCCAACACCCTGTAAATCTGACATAATCCATAGGAGGTCCCACGGCGATTCCAACTCTCCGACATCTGAATCTCACAGCGAGCAGCCATAGAACAAGACTGCTGGCTGTGAGCTCCAGAGAAAGAATGAGCGGCGATGAGCGATGACTGCAGGCAGACACCATCACACAGGCTGGGGGAGCATCTGACTGCAACCAATCACAGAGGCCAGGCCGGCTGGTGTGCAGGGAAAGCCGTGCATATGAAATGAGCGGCCCAGGGAGGGCACAGGAGCAGCGTACAGCCAGGCAGGAGCCTTGGTAAGTATGAAGAGCTTGCTTCATTCTTATTTTTTTTATTTTTCCTTAATTTTTTTTATCCGGATAAACACTCAAAATCTTGGGACAGAGTCCGGCACCCGGGTAATTTTGAAACCGAATAGATCCGGACTTTTACAGCCTAAATCCATCCAGCCCTAGTGAGAGCCCATTTACTTGCCAACTCTAATTGTTTGAGGTCTGGTAAGTGTGATTCTTTTAGGGGGTGTCTGCTTTCTTGTGGGGATAAACTTAGCAGTACATGGAGAATAATACATTTAAGCAGGTAATTTTATATTTGGTAGGTACCCACTACTAGAGGACTGGTTCTGCCCTACAAAAATAGCAGATCAGATAAGAAAATCTGCATCTGAACCAGTAATAGAATTAACACAAAATGTTGATGTTCCAGAATGTGATAAGAGGAATAGATTTGAAAAAAAAATTTTGTTGAAGAATATACCGTATTTTTCGTTTTATAAGATGCACCAGATTATAAGATGCACCCCAAATTTAAAGATAAAAAAAGGTAAAAAAAAAAATGGGGTCCGTCTTATACTCCTGTGTTGTCTTACCGGAGGGGGGCGGCAGCTGTGGTGGAATGGGGTCACAAGAGGCAGAGGCTGTGCTAGAAGTGGTGGCGGGTCCGTGGTGTCAGCGGCGGGTCAGTGGTTGCAGCAACGAGTCAGTGGTGGAGCAGGCCGGTGTAGTGGGTGTCCTAGTCTGTCCGCATTCCCGGTTCAAATGATGGCACCTGGAGCGGCGCTCTCATGCAAGAACTCCATGTGCGAACGCGCTGACTCCCGGTGCCATCATTTGAAGCCGGGACTGCGGACAGATTGGGACACTCACCGCACAGCCACCGCTGTCCGCAAAGCCACCCGCCCATCCGGCCCCACAGAGTGATAGTCAGAAGGCCACCCACCCGCACAGAGAGGCAGCTGGGACAGAGATACAGCTGACACCAACAGGCACCTGGCACCCGGCCAACCGCCCGCACACAGAGCTCCACAGACAGCCCCCCGGTTAGCTATATTCGGATTTTAAGACACACCCCTCATTTTCCTGCCAAATGTTTGGGAGAAAAAGTGTGTCTTATAGTCTGAAATATACGGTATGTGGATTGTTATTCATGGATAAATATCAAACAGCCCCTTCAAATAAGCCTTAGAGTATCTTTCCGACCAAAATATAGTATAAGACCATGTCTTATTTTGGGGAAAACATGGTAATATGTGCTAAAATTATTAGCATTCTAGTGTAAAGAATAGGAAATCATATGTATATTCGGAGGATAAGCAATAAAGGTAAATTATAACTTGTGTTATTTGCTATTTTGCACAAAGAAACAAATAAGTTGAAAACACTAAAAAGAAACAAAGGTTATTCACAACAACATACAGGGTGTGCCCTAAATGTGGCCAACACCCACCCGCTCAGCTAGTAAAAAGTAATAATACGGTCTATTCCTAAGATATGAAAAAATAAAAGAACATGTAATGGAATGGCAGCTGCTATAAAATGGATATTATAAAATGATTTTTCATAACTTGAACATATGAGAAACAATATAATAATAGTATTAATATGTAGCAAGGAAAAAATACAGACTATAAAGTAAAGCACCACCCAATAACAAGCAAGTACCTGTGCCTGCAAAAGAAAATACATCAACTTAAAGCAGAAATCCTTAAATAACATGTATACAGGGCCTTGAAAAAGAAGTAGATCCCTGTGAACGTTTCCACATTTCTTCACGTTACACCCACAAACCTAAATGTGTTTTATTGGATTTTATGTGATACCAACAATTAGTTGCAAATATTTGTGAACTGTGAAGGAAATGATACCTGGTTTTTTAAATATTTAAAAATATAAATCTGAAAATTGTGATGTACATTTGTATTCAGGCCCCTTGAGTTAGTACTTTAGTACTTTGTAGGACCACCTTTCACTGCAACTGTCTATCTACCTTTGAATGTCTAGAAAAAGAACATTTTGCTCATTTATTTTTACACATATCTCGCTCAATGAGATTGGATGGAGGTGTCTGCGATCAGAAATCTTCAAGTCTTGCCAAGGATTCTCATTGGGATTTAGGCTAGAATGTGACTGGGCCATTCACACATGAATATGCTGTGGTCTAAACCATCCTTTGTAGCACTGGCTGGATGTTTAGGATCGTTGTCCTTCTGGAAGTGAACCTACACCCCAGTCTCAAGTCTTTTACAGCCTCTAACAGGTTTTCCTCAAGGATTGCCCTGTATTGAGCTCCATCCATCTTCCCATCATCTCTGACCAACTTCCCTGCCCCTGCTAAAGAAAAGCCTCCCCACTGCATGATACTGCCACCGACATGTGTGAAGGTAGAGTGGTGTTTTTGGGGTGATGTGCAGTGCTAGTTTCCCATCACACCTATTATTTTGTATTTAGCTCAAAAAGTTATCCTTTTGTCTCATCTGACCAGAGCACCTTCTTCCACATGCTCTCTGTGGCCTTTACATGGCTTTTTGCAAACTGTAAACTGGAACTTCTTACGTTTTGTCTTTCTTCTTGCCTTTCTTCCACAACGGCCAGATTTGTGGAGTATACGACTAAGGGCGGCTTTGCACGTTGCGACATTGCACGTGCGATGTCGATGGGGTCAAATCGAAAGTGACGCACATCCGGCGTCGCAGTCGATATCGCAACGTGTAAAACCTTTTTGATACGATGAACGAGCGCAAAAGCGTCGTTATCATATCATCGCTGCAGCCTCCGACATTTCCATAATGCCGATGGTGCGACAGGTACGATGTTGTTCCTCGCTCCTGCGGTAGCACACATCGCTGTGTATGAAGCCGCAGGAGCGAGGAACATCTCCTTACCTGCCTCCCGGCTGCAATGAGAAGGATGGAGGTGGGCAGGATGTTTACATCCTGATCATCTCCGCCCCTCCGCTTCAATTGGCCGCCTGCCGTGTGACGTCACTGTGACGCCGCACGACCCGCCCCCCCTAAGGAAGGAGGCGGGTCGCCGGCCAGAGGGACGTCGCACGACAGGTATGTGCGTCTGAAGCTGCCGTAGCGATAATAATCGCTACGGCAGCTTTCACTAGATATCGCACGTGTGACGGGGCGGGACTATCGCTGCAGCATCGGTAACACATTGTTACCGATGTCGCAACGTGCAAAGCCCGCCTAACAGTTGTCCTGGAACAGATTGTTTCACCTGAGTTCACCTGAGCTGTGATCTTTAAAGCTCCTCCAGAGTGTCTATGGGTCTCTTGGCTGCTTCTCTAATTAGTCCTCTCCTTGCTTGTAATGTCAGTGTCAGTAGATGGCCATGTCTTGGTAAATTTGCAGTAGTGTCCTAGGCCTTATATTTTTGATGGTAGATATCCTATATTTCTTTTATTAAATACATGTGTAGTTAATACAAAGGACTGTCACATGACTTATTCCTTCCAATGACCAATACTAAGGACCAGGCGGCTCTCACTGTGAGAGGAAGAAAAGTGATTCTGGCAGCTAAGTAGGAAAGGGTTCTTTACAGTTAGAGCAATCAGATTGTGGAATGCCCTACTGCAAGAGGTAATAAAGCCAGATACTATTACAGCTTTTAAAATAAGGGCTGGATGATTTCCTCAGTACACACAACAGCAGGGCCCTCACTCCTCTTGGTATCTTAATTTTGTTATTTTGGATTGTCTCAAATTGTCTGTACATGTCCCCTCTGAATTGTAAAGCACTGCGGGATATGTTGGTTGGCGCTATATAAATGTTATTATTATTATTACTAACATTATTATTAGATATAAATGATTTAGTGACGAAATGTATAATTGATGGAGGAACTAGATGGACCTAGATCTTTTTGTAACCTAGGTAACTATGTAACTCTGATTGAATAGTGCTCCATGAAATGTTCAAAGGTTTGGTTATTTTTTTATTTTTTTATAACCTAACCCTGCTTTACTCTTCTCCACAGTGTTATCCCTGACCTGTCTGGTGTGTTCCTTGGTTTTCATGTTGCTGCTTGATCCCTAATGTTTCCAAACAAACCTCTGAGACCTTCATAGAACAGTTGTAGTCATACTGAGAATATGTTAAAAACAGGTGGACTCAATTTACTAATTATGTGACTTCTCAAAGCAATTGGTCAGTCAGGATTTTATTTAGCGGTGTCAGACTAAAGGGGATGAATAAAAATGCA
This sequence comes from Anomaloglossus baeobatrachus, assembly GCF_048569485.1. Taxonomy (NCBI): domain Eukaryota; kingdom Metazoa; phylum Chordata; class Amphibia; order Anura; family Aromobatidae; genus Anomaloglossus; species Anomaloglossus baeobatrachus. The sequence goes on along the minus strand of NC_134355.1, from coordinate 665,801,512 downwards.
TGTCACCATTTTCAGATTTACTGTATTCTTTTAAAATACTTTGAAAACCATGTTTCATTTCCTTTACACTTCACAAATACTTGCTACATAATGTTCGTATATCACATATAATCCCAATAAAATACATTTAAGTTTTTGGGGTAATGTGGAAATATGTGGAAAAGTAAAAGCATTATGAATAATATTCCAAGGCACTGTATTGTGTGATACACTACAAAATGCTAAAGTGCAAAAATATAAGAACTCTTACATGAGACACAAGTTGAATATGTTAAAAAGAAACAGTGTGCAATAGGGGTTTAACTGTAAATGATCTGGGTGGAAATAAGGGAATTGGTTTATCTGAAAGGGTTGTGTGAGACACAACTACTAGAAGACATAAACAGCACCTCCAGACTTTAGGAATGATGTGGAATGGCAAGTCTTAAAAGGGGATTTTAATAAAAGCTTTTTAGAGTAAAATCCCTTCATCAGGATAATTACCATGTGTATGAATTTTATTCCGAAACGCGTTGCATAAAATCACTTTTTAGGATTTGCCTTTCATACTTTTTCCACAGCAGTGCAGATTTCAATCCCTATCATCCACAGTCAGCTATGAGACACAAGTTATTATACAATAGGATTGAGGTAAACAAGATAAAAAGAAAGTTACCAAAGTACCGAGATATGCAACATGTAAAAAATCCAAGTATATGAACCTGTGTGCCATAAGCAAGTCAGTGGAGAGAGTAGTAACCGAGCAATAATGGAGAAGAGAAGGGTAAAGACTCCATGAGTATGGCCATCTTTATTGTTGCTTTTTTAGGGTTAAAGTGTCTGGAAAAAAAGTATCCTGAGTAGAGATGAGCCACCCCCAACTGTAAAGTCTGGAGTTCATATCGAACATTGGGTGTCCAGGTCTCGGACCTGAACAAGGACTTATACCTGTATGTCCGGTTCCTGTTCAAGTTTGTCCTCCAAATACAACCTGTTGAAAGGCTACAGAGCAGCCAATCAGCAATCTTTTCCGGTGTGGGAACTTGCAGCCCCATCACAGCCATGTTAAGTATTGGCATGACTGATGGGCTGGTGCACCACTTGGGAAAAATAATAATAATAAAATAAATTATGTTTGCTCCCACCCTATTTTTGATAACCGGCACGGATAAAATAGAAAACTACAGGCTGCAAGCCCCCGCTGTCGGCTTTACGTTGGCTAGTTAACAAAAATAGAGGAGATCCCACACCATTTTTTGTATGTTTTTTATTCAATTATTTAAATAATGTTTAAATACCGGATTGGTGTTCGCCCCATTTTTTGACAGCTGGGGGCTTGTATTATCAGAGTGGAAAGAGCAATGAATATTTGGCCCCTCATAGCCTAAAAATAGCAGCGCGCAGCCAAACGAAAATTAGAGCATCCATAAGGCCTCTGTCACACGTTTGTGCCTCCGGTACGTGTTTGACAGTTTTGTCACGTACCGGAGACACGGGCACACGTTGACATATGTTTTCCTATAGCTTCGGGCACACGTATTTTTGCACGGAACATGTGTCTGTTCCGTACTTACGTGTGCCTGTGTGGTCCATATGCCGACATGTCCGTTTTACTCCAGCACCACAGATGTCACACGGAACGCAAACGTGTCACACGTAACACACACGGACCCCACGGATGTGTTCCTTGTGACACGCACCGGAGAAAAGACATGTGTCTTTTAAAAAAAACAAACCTTTACTCACCTTCTCCAGCCCTCCTGTCTCTGCCGCTGCTGTCACTTGCTGCCGACCGCCGCTCTTTATGCTCATTTAATATTCACTTCACTGCAACCGGAAGCAGCAACAGCGGGGAATCGGCAGGACTGGAGACCGAAGATCAGCACCACGGACAGCAACGCCAGGGACAGGTGAGCAGAATGTTTCCATTCTCCATGTGTTATCACGGATAACACACAGAGAACACACGTGTGCCATACACACAGCACACCGAGGACAATCCGCATCTTTGACACGATCGTGAAACACGTGCGTGATTTTCACAGGCATGTGACAGAGGCCTTAGCCACATACTAACTTCTAGTTCCATTAGTGACATCACTACCACTGGGTGGCCAAACCATTAACATCTCCCAACATAGTATCACAAAATCATGGTTTTGTTTTTTTTCTCGAAAACGTGATCCCCTTTGTCCACAGATCATGGCACATATGTTGAGTCTAAAGTAAAGGTGAGGGAAGACATATATGTATGTTATACACTGAAGAGCAAAAGGGTAACAATTATTTAAACTTTTGATTTTCAAGCTCCATATCTCACCATCCACTATAACTTTGATCTTGAGACTTCCAGCATTTTATAGATGATCATCCTGGCTATCTCATACATAAATTTGCTTTGCAATTATTTAGCATATGATTAGTTATCCTTGCCATATCATTGCATTGTTACTCTATTGCTCCTTTTTCTTCTTTATACTACAAAATACAACCTGTTCTCATAGTCCCTAATAGCTCAGTATGTTATTATGTTCATTCCCAAGCAAAAAGTTATTTGTTTGAATGGAGGAGCAGCCATGAAGAAGATTTCCCGAGAAGAGAGAAAGTGCAGAAACCAGGTAATCGATAGCTGTCTCCCGGCCAAGAAAATTTACAAACTGCATTATTTGAGTTACAAAAATATATAGAACAGTCTTCTAAAAAGCTAAAAAATGCAACCATTGAAAATAGAAATTTTGATACTCCATTACTGCTATTGAAAAAAATGAATAAAGAGAGAGAGGGCGCTCCTGTGTGGGATCTTAATGTACCGAAGTATGTACAATGTGAGGTGCACACTCACACTGTTAGTGGTATTGAAGGGGGATCGCAAGTTCACCGCTCCTTGTCAGCAGGGATCCTGTCCTCCTGACTGTGTGGGATCTTAATGTACCGAAGTATGTACAATGTGAGGTGCACACTCACACTGTTAGTGGTATTGAAAGGGGATCGCAAGTTCACCGCTCCTTGTCAGCAGGGATCCTGTCCTCCTGACTCCGCAGGACTCTGCTCACACGATTGGGGTTTCCACGTGCAGTGTGCAGCCGCCAAACCGGCGTCTGATAGAAGCTCCTCCTCCGGGTCGGACAGTCCCGTGATCACAGATGCGGTGATTCCCCAGCCCCTGGTGTTAGATTCAAAGGGACTAATTGTCTGAATTATCCCACCTCGATGGGGATTTAATCTGATTAAGGGAATAAGGATTTTTTTTTTTTTTCTCTCCATCCAGTTTGTGTATTTAAGATCTGATTTTCCTACATTTTACTGCTACCTGAGGAAGGGGGAGGTTGTATCCCCGAAACGCATAGTGGCATGTAAATAATCTATAAATCTACATCCCAAATAACCTCATCACTACCTTTCTGAGCAGCGCAGCGAAACCGTGCATTTTTTCCCCTTTTTTTTTTCCCTGCATTAAAAAAAATGATATACTTGGTTTACAAATTGACCAATTCATGTATGCATGACAGCCAATGACAAGGCGTTTCTCCCTTTGTCAGGACCTAAACCTGATATGCCTTTATCCAGCTTAAAAAACCTACAAGTATTGGGTAGGTAGGACCCAGCTAAAATGAAAATGCCCTGGCTGAAAGGAGGAGTGCTTAGACAGAAAGGCTTGGAATACAAATATAAAAAATTGATCTACTAGTTAGTCTTTTTCATATTTAGATCATGTGAGTGCCATGACAGTTGGAAGAATATGAAATGGGGGTCTGTCAATGCATACAAAAACCAAGAAGTGGAAGTCCAGGCAAAATACCTATTCTGACCAGATTAACATGGCAGTGGAGGTGGCTTCTATGTTTCATAATAGTGAGATCACAGACGTCCATGCAAATACCATTCAATACATATTACACAAGTCTGAAATGGTGGTGTGATGCCGAACACCCAGGTGCAATGGAACGCTTAACCACTAGGAGTCGCTAGGTTGCTAGTAGAGGAGAACTGCAGAGTAGTCGAACAAGCAAGGGGTCAGGAGGCGAGAGATCACGTCAGTAACTGAGGGATAGACAGAAGCCAAAGTCAATGTGCGAGCCAAGTGTCTGTAAACCAGGAAGCAGAGCAAAGCACAAGGAAGAGAATAGATCCAGGGTCAGGGTACAAGCCAAGGTCAGTAGCTAGAAGGACAAGTCAGGTACATGGGAGAGCAGAGCCAAGGTCAAAAACAAGCCAAAGGTCAGGGAGGCAGGGAGTCAAGGCAGTGCAGGTGAGAATATGAGACAGGTTACGAAGAATTAGTTAGTGGGACAAGATCAGGTTAGTCACCTACAGGAACCAGACATATGCACTGCAAAACAGGAGTTATCACTGGCAGCGTTACGGGTAAAAAGGCTTCCAGATAAAGCAAAGCCATAACCCGGAATGATGCTCCAAAAAACAGGTCCCTCCTACACCACACAGGACTAGACCTGGAACCACGAGTTTACTGGAAGAAAATATGAGGCCCCATAAAGGTTCTGCAGGAGAGCAGAGCATCGGTAATCAGAATCATGCCAGGTGTCCTGAAGAAAGGTATAGAAGCCTCAACTTTAATATTGCCATAAGAAGTGTTGGCTTTAATTTGCAAAAAAGTATGAAACGAAGACAGTAGAAGATTGGAAAGATGCAATTTGGAGTAATGAAGTGAAAGTCAAAAGGCTCTGATGAGTGCTAATGTTTTTTAATATATGGCCATCAATGGCCCTTTTATGGTACCTATGCTGCTGAGAGTACACAACCAGGACAGAAAGCAGCAGATTTTTAACAGTCTTGAAGACTTTGAAGACTTCACTAGTTCTCACTAAGTAATGGAAATTAATCTGTCATTTGGAGAAGAACATTTAGTGCCACTCCAGTGATCTGGCATTAAAATGAAGGAATAATTTGGACCTTCTGTGCTACATGTGACTTTTGGTTATTCTTTGTTGGTAATCTGACATTAATGTTTGTGCCTAAGAAGTCAGACAGTGAAATCTTCTGTCTTTCTTCAATACCATGACGATAGCATTTATGAGACAAAGGTTTTATTGTTATTTCTCACAAGGAAATAATTATAGGATTATTGTGTCCTCTTTTTTTTCTTTACGGAATATATTTTGCTTGTATTGAGACAGTTACACAACACTTATCTTGCAAATGTCTGAAAGGACGTATTTTAAATAATCGTCCGATTATACATTTTAACCCCTTCCATTCCATAAACATAGCTCTTTGAGGGATTTTTATTTACCAATGGTTTTAAATTGTAAAGTTTAATTTAAAGTGTTGAAAAAAATAAAACTTTAGGCTATGGGCACAGGCTGGGTATTTGGTGCAGAACTTTTCTGCACCAAATCTGCATCTTCTGGCTGAAAAACGCACCAAAAACGTTGTGTGTTTTTGCCATGTTTTTGGTGCATTTTTGCCATGTATTTTTCATTATGGAGTCAGTGCGAGGAATGGCTGAAAAACGCAGGCGAAAATGCACCAAGAAGTGACATGCTGCAGATTATTTTTTGCACCAAATATGCAAGGAAAAAAATAAGCAACATTCACAACACTTCAGAATTCTCACTGACGTTACATGCATAAGGATAGTCACGCAGTTTTGTGACAACTGCACTTAACGCATTCAAAAATGCATAAAACAATGCACTGTGTGCACATTATACTACGGATTAACAAAAAACAAACAAAACAGTAGGATTATTACAATGAGATTTTTTTTTACTATTTTTTTTTACAAAATAAAAAATTATTTCTAACGCCATATGTTGAGAGCTGTAACTTTTTTTTCACCTTTCCATTGTTTGAGGACTCAGTATTTTCAAGACAAACTATAGTTTTTATTGGTATAAGTGTGGCCTATATACTGATTTGTATTCAATTCCAATTATGTTTATTAGTTTCTTTTTTGTCAATTTCAAATTTTATATTTTTTTGTTTTTACTTTTTCATTGGACTCATCTTAAGGCAAAGTTCACATGATAGTATAAAAAATTGGTCCCATTCACATCCAGAAAAGTGGACAATTTTTTTCTTCTGTGTCATCTGTATGTGTAGCGCCCCATGGGGCAGGTGGCTAACCTACTCATTGCCAGGCCATTTCTGGTCAGGTCAGGCGATGTCACGGGCTGGCCTTTTCTGATTCCGTTGCCCTGAGGTGTATAGTAAATGGTGGCGGAAGCGGGGTATTTGGGAGAGTTTGTCGTGACTCCACCTGTGGATTACGGCCAGTAGTAGCCGCCACTGCAGAATTCCTCACCAGGGCAGGTGTTAAGGCAGCTGGGATGGTGTCGCTCTCCACAAGTGAAGCGGGCCCCGGGTGGATATAGAGGGATTTAATGGCCATTGACGCCTAAGCGCTGGGCGCAGGTGCCAGTAAGGACAAGCCAACACAGTCTCTGCGGGTTCAGAGGTTCAGGGAGTAGCTTACTCACAACTTCAGCTGCTAGCCTAGTCACACGGGTCACTGCCATGATGGACTCCGTTCAATCCCAGATTCGGTAAGGGGTCGCCACCGGTGTTTTGAGAAAAAGAAGGGAGAGAGTCATATTTCTAGGGTGTCCCCCTCAGCAGTTAGGTACCCTGGCTGAGCTCTCGCTCCAAGCCCCGGGCCTAGTAAAATCCTAGTTTTTCCAGAGGTGTCTTGCCAGAACTATGGTCTTAACAGGTCTGCTGCTCATGTGAGTGTGTTGCTCCTATTTCTACCCCAGGTGGAACCCACCACCCAGGTGGCTGGCTTCAGTGACCTGGGAAGTCCTATGATTGTGATGGCCACCCCCCTGTCTATCCTGAGCCATCCAACCCTGTACGAAGGCTCCTAAGCTGTATGTAGTGTGTGAATGTGGATCACCGGTGATTAACCCCCCCACTTACCTGAGATAAATACTGCACCTTAATTGATGTGCAGTATCCTGTGTGACAAGAGCCTCAGGGGAGCCACATTCCCCCATGGCAAATAGCAGGACTCCTGGGCTGCAATAAAACACAAATAACATCGCAATTTTTATATGCATGTAACAGGTTAACAAGAAAACATTCTCCCCTTCCTTTGGGAGGCAGCAATAATTTTAAATATTTCAAATATGTTCAACAATACCAGTCACAGGTCATCAAAACATTTCAAGTCAGAAAATATCAGCAATGAGTAAACATAAACATTCTGCATATGAAAAACATTAACAATTATTTTTGCTTGGTTGCTGGTGTTTCCAGAGGGCCGGTCCCAACCTCCTCATTTAGCACGATCACTGGACATCCTCTGGCATAATGTCCTGACTTGCCGCATCGGTGGCAGATGGGCTGCCCCTCAGCATTATAACAGTTAGTCACTGGGGGCAATGGGTTATTTCCACGTCGTCGCCAGGGAAGATCATCGGCACTGGAAGCCAGTTCAATGGTAACCGGTTGCTGGGTACCTGGTTTAGTCTGCATTACTTTGGTCAAAGCAGCCATGCCTTTTCTCAGTTCCAAAATCTAGAGTTGCAATTCAAATAAGCTGTACAGTCTATCCTGTAAAAACAGTTCCCGCTCTTGGCTGGAGACACAGGGTTTCCTGGTAATTTCCAGCAGCGGGGTTCTGCTTCGTGCACTTATCTGGGCTTCACCCACGAAGACACACATCTTCGTTTCCCACACTTTACTGATAGTGGTGACTGTCCTTTTGCAAATAAACGGTTCAACACCAAATTAATCGTTTTAACACAGTTCTGTAGGCGCACAGTACCCGTTTAATGGGCACAATATCCTGTTCATGATGCCAAATGTAGTGCTCCACGGGGCAGGTGGTTAACCTACTCGTCGCCAGGCCATTTTGGGTCGCGTCAGGTGATGTCACGGGTGGCCTTGCCCGGTTCCGTTGCCCCGAGGCATACAGTAAATGATGGGGGAAGCGGGGTATTTGGGAGAGTTTGTTGTGATGCCACCAGTGGATTGCGGCCAGAAGTAGCAGCCGCTGCAGAATTCCTCACCGGGGCAGATGTTAAGGCAGCCAGGATGGTGTCGCTCCCCTTAGGCAGAGCGGGTGGATGAAGAGGGATTTAACGGCTGTTCGTGCCTAAGCGCAGGGCAGCAGCGCCGGTAAGGATGAGCCAACACAGCCTCTGCGGGTTCAGGGTGTAGCTTACTCACAACTTTAGCTGCCAGCCCGGTCACACTGGTCACTGCCATGATGGGCTCCGGTCAATCTCAGATTTGGTAAGGGGTCACTGTTACGAGGGGTACCCGGGGAAGCGTGCCAAGATGGGAAATGGACAGCTTCCGCCGGTCAAGGTCCACTGTGCGGTGTAAGGGACCGCTGCTATGGTCAGGAAAGAGTGAGCGGGTTGCTACTAGTGATCGTCTGGAACGTCACAGACAATCTATGTACACCGGTCCTCCCTAACCCGTGAGGGTTGTATGGCTCGGGGCTTCTCGATCAGTGTACCTGTTGCACGGGGACGCACAGAGGTGCCTATGCACGTGTGCCAGCGGGAGTCACAGGAATATGGCACGAGGGTAGCACAGAGGTGCCCACGCGTGTGTGCTTTCAAGAACCAGGTGAGTCCTGGTGGAGACTCGAGGAGCTCACCTGGGACAGGAACACAGCCTGTTGAATGAGATACTGCAGGAGCAGCAAGGCTGGGGCAAGACCTGCAAACCAGGTGCTGCCTGAGCAGCAAGGGCAAAGCCCACAAAAGACAATGACATCCGTACAGTGGCGTGGCAGCACGCTGCCAGACATCTAAACATAGAAAAACGGTCGCATGCCACCATGAAGGCAGGGGGAGCTTTTAAGGAGGCGTAGCTCCACCCAAGGGCGGGCGCGAGACGGACGTGACGCAATCAGGATTTGTGACGTCCTGGCCCGGCCAGTCAGGATTCAGCACATCACCAGCCTCGTCATCGGGCCGTGTGATATCAGTGAGCGAATCAGAAGACGTCACGTGGGGCACATGCTCATCTTCCTGCCTCTGGGTCATAAAGGCGGGATCCTTGGTTTCACAATGTGCAGAGATAAGGGAAGTCCTGCTGCTTCCCTGAGCATCCATCCTTTGCACACTGTGCAACCTCTCAGACCCTCTGTGATGCTGAGCAGGAGGGCACGTGGTAGGCAAGGGATGGGAGACCGCTTCATTCCTTGCAAAGGGAGAACCACTAGGTTAGGTGTCACCCTTCTGCTGTGTCTGTGAGCAGGCATCTCCTGCAGACTGCGCAGTCTCCTAGACCTTCAGCGCTGCTGAACAGAAGGCCTCGTGGCAGACAATGAATGGGAGACTACCTCATTCCTTACAACTGGAGAGCCACAAGGTGTAACAGGTCACCACCGGTGTTTTGAGAAAGAAGGAGAGCGTGAGTCCTATTTCTAGGGTGACAGGCTCAGCAGTTAGGTACCCTGGCTGACCTCCCACTCCAAACCCCAGGCCTAGTAAAGTCCAAGTTTTTCCAGAGGTGTCTTGCCAGAACTATGGTCCTGATGGGTCTGCTGCTCATGTGAGTGTGTTGCGCCTATTTCTACCCCAGGTAGAACCTGCCGCCCAGGTGGCTGGCTTCAGTGATCGGTGAAATCCCATGATCGTGAGGCCACCCCCTGGCCTACCCTGAGCCATCCCACCCTGTGGAAAGGCTCCTAAGCTGTATGTAGTGTGTGAATGGCTATAGTATTCTCTGCATTTTGTCCTGAGGAAGAGGACGGACATGTCCTTGAAACGTGTAGACCTGTGAAAATAAAGAAAAGAGATTTACTAACTTCCTCTGGACTCCTGTGGTTTGGCGCGGTATTTAAACCTGCTTTTCTCCTGCTGTCTGATATCTCATGGTGATGACTGAGGCAGACAGGTAGGAAGGGTTAGTGGGTACGGGTGAAGGTAATGGATAGGGGACAAACAGGACCTGAAAACCAGCTAGCTAGATGGACATTAACTGACTAACTGACTGTGTTGACAGCCATCTCCCTTAGTGGCAGGATGCCTTAGATACTTAGTGCCACTCATCCATAGGTTGAGAGACACTTCTGGGAACATGTGCACTGGCCCTTTTAGAGAGCGAGTGTGCATTCTTGCGCACCCTAAACTTGCTCCCAGGAGACTTGTGCAGCTAAATTGCATTTCAAGAACTATATTATTGTCCGGTCATTAGAATAGACCATTAATATATGTTTCGGTGAAGGCTTGATCAGTAGCACCCCCATTGAGAGCACAGTGTGGCACTCCAGTGAATGTCACATACCCTTCATTATTTAAAAGGCACAGCACCATGCACGTGTTTCCAACTGGGCATGATACTGCAGGTCAATCTTATTCTGAATGGGCTTGTTTATGAGATCATTGAGGTAGACATGGAGGTTAGCCAAGTATATTACAAAGCCTTATTGAAGAAGTAATGATGAGAGGTTTCAGTTTAGGAAGACTGTGGACACAAAGAATCCTCTATATAAACTTAAGGTAACATTTTAATCATAAAATATAGGTTAGTAGGACAAAGCTTGGGGCATCAGGATGTGAAAATGATTAAAACATGGAGCCAAAAGTGCTCATCTCACAAATATATACAAGTTATTTCTCATCAATACAGAGGAAAAGATACATACTGGATGTACATTAATAATTTATTAATATTAATTTTATTTATATATCACCAACATATTACGCAGCATTTTACAATTAACCAGAGACATGTACAGACAATAATGTAACACAATTCAACAGTTACAGGAGGAGTGAAGGCCTTACTCGCAAGCTTACAATCTATAACAGGGGTCGGGAACCTTTTTGGTTGAGACAGTCATGAACGCCACTTATTTTAAAATATAATTCAGTGAGAGCCATACTCGTCAGGGGGGAGCGGCAGTGGTGAAGTAGCTCAGAAGGTGCCAGGAGGCAGGGTAGGTGATGCTGTGGACATGGAGGAGGGAGTGTCACAGCTCAAGAGGGTCAGTGTGCGGAGAGACGGCGATACTTCTGCAGGCTCGTGTGGTTTCACTGCGGCGGGCGCCATTGATCTGCCTGTAGGCAGTTTTAAATCTTCCGCAGTTGATAAGATCGACTTCAAGAAAATGGTTCCGGCACATGAGCAGATCAATGCAATGGATTTCAAGAAAATGGCCGCGGAGTCCTATCTGCACATGCGCCACCTCCCCATCCATTTTCTTGAAGTCAATCTCATCAACTGCAGGTGATTCAAGGCAGTCTGCAGTCAGCTGGCTATTGAAGGCTCGTGGGGTGTCACGGCGGCGGGTGACTTTAATCTACCTGTGGGCTGCATGGAATCTCCCGCAGTTGATAAGATCGTCTTCAAGATAATGGCCATGGCTCAAGCGCAGATCGACGCGATGGGCTTCAACAAAATGGCTGCGGAGCCCTACCTGCGCACGTGCTGCCTCCATGGCCATTTTCTTGAAGTCGATCTCTTCAACTGCAGGAGATTCAAAGCAGCCTGCAGTCCTCTGGCTACTGCAGGCTCGAGGGGTGTCACAGCGGCGGGTGCCATTGGTCTGCCTGTAGGTTGCTTTGAATCTCCTGCACTTGACAGATCAACTTCAAGAAAATGGCCGTGGCGCATGCGCAGATCGATGCGATGGACTTCAAGAAAATGGCCGCAGAGTCCTATCTGCACACGCACTGCCTCCATGGCCATTTTCTGCATGTTGATGTCGTCAATTGTGGGAGATTCAAAGCAGCCCACAGATCAATGAGGCCTGCTGCCACGACACCCCATTAGCCCACAGTATCCCCAACCCTGCACCACCACTGCCACTTCGGTAAGCCATATGCCGTTTGTAATAAGCACCCCCATTTTCCCCCCAGTTTTGTGGGAAAAAAGTGGGTTTTCAAACTGTATAATTTGTCTGTGAGCCAGATGTGGCCATCAAAAGAGCCATAGGTTCCCGACGCCTGATCTATAAGGAAATAGTGGGGACAAAATTGGTAGAAGGTGCTTGTTATGTATGGTATGACCATCATTATAATAAATAAGGGTTTTCATATAAAGTTGCATGATCACGATCTGTCTAAGTACAGTTATCAAGTGCTACTGGGTGCATAGAGGATGTTGCGAAAGATGAATAGGAGCAGGGGTGGGATTCAAATTTTTAACAACAGGTTATCTGTAAACCCCGCCCAGTTGAAAACCACACCCATTCAGTAACCACACCCATTTTGTTAGCCACACCCATTTAGGCGCACTTTCTTCAACCAAAAAATACAAGTAATTTAAAGTAAAATCTCTTTCCCCTTCTTACCTTCCTATACCTTTACTCTCCAGTCCAGCACCAGTTGTTCAAGTCACTGTCAGTTATATTGTATTAAACGTTTTTTTTTACAATTTTTAAAAATTATTACTAAAGGAGCCCTGCTAAAATTGGAACGGACAGATGACCTTTCCCACACAGATCTCATCCCATGTGGTGTCTTTTCCCTGCAGATCCCATCCCATAATGGCCCCTTTTCCTTGCAGATCCCATCTCATTAGGGCCTCTTTCCCCCCACAGATCGCATCCCATCAGCAGCTCTTATCTCTTGTGCTCCTTTTCCCATATAGCTCCCATCTATGTGGCCCTCCTCTCCCCATATAAATCCCATCTATGTGGCCTCCTCTCCCCATACAGCTCCCATCTATGTGGCCTCCTCTCCCCATATAGCTGCCATCTTCAAAAAGCCCCCCATGTCCGGCGTAATCCAGGATGGTCCAGCGTCGCTTCCAGCTCTGCTGCATGAAGGTGACCGGAGCAGCAGCAGACACCGCCGCTCCTGACAGCTCCACGCGGCAACTGAGGTGAGTAGCGCGATCAGCTGTATCCAGCATTGGCCGCGGGTAACCTCAGTGACAGCTCAGCTGATCGCGCAGCTGTCTTCAGTTGCCACGTGGAGCTGACAGGAGCCGCGGTGTCTGCTGCTGCTCCGGTCACCTTCATGCAGCAGAGCTGGAAGCGACGCTGGACCATCCTGGATTACGCCGGACATGGAGGGTTTTTTGGGGCTGATTAAATTGGTGAACCAGGGAATGTGTTTGTGTTTTTTATTTCTAATAAAGGATTTTTCAGGTGTGTGTGTTTATTTACTGAAACTTACAGAGTAATCATGGAAGGTATCTCGGGGAGATGCCTGACATGATTAATCTAGGATTTAGTGGCAGCTATGGGCTGCCATTAACTCCTTATTACCCCGATTTGCCAATGCACCAGGGCAAATCGGGAAGAGCCGGGTACAGTCCCAAAACAGTCTCATCTAATGGATGCGGCCATTCTGGGCGGCTGCTGACTGATATTGTTAGGCTGGGGGGCTCCCTATAACGTGGAGCTCCCCATCCTGAGAATACCAGCCTTAAGCTGTATGGCTTTATCTGGCTGGTATTAAAATTGGGGGGGGACCGCACGCTGGTTTTTTAAATTATTTATTTATTTATTTCAATGCATAGTATAGACATGCCCACCGGCTGCTGTTAAATGGGTGCAGTGAGACACCTGTCACTCAGCGTGGGGGCGTGTCTCACTGCAATTAATCATAGGCACCGGTGGGCGGGGAAAGCAGGGAATACGAGATAGATTCATGAGCGGCCGGCTTTTTCAAAATAGTAAAAGCCGCCGGAGCAGTGTGAACGCCGTGCAGCGCCGCGCCGGTGATCGGGGATCGGTGAGTATGAGAGAGGGGGGGAAACTTCAGTCACTCGGAGGATTAGCGGTCACCGGTGAATCCTTCACAGGTGACCGCTAATCAATACTTGACACAGACAGAGCCGCGGTATGAGGATGAAGTCGGTGAAGTTCAAACGAGTTCATTCTCATAGCGCAACTCTGTCTGCTGTCAGCCGACATTTATAAACAACATTGTGCATCACACACACGGACATTCCACACGGACATTCCACACGGTTTCTACATGCTGCCGGGGGGTCACTTCATAAAAATACTCGGGTCTCCCATAGGATAACATTAGGCTCGGTGCTCGGGCCGAGTACACGAGTATCTTAGGATGCTCGGCCCGAGCCTCGAGCACCCGAGCTTTTTGGTACTAGCTCATCACTATTGACTACCAATCCTATTTCCATGAAGGATTTCTGACTTCCCTGCTGTTATTCTGTTTTTTTTAACTTCTAATTGGTCTCATGGCATAATAAAAGCTACTGCATATATATGCCACTACCATCAGCCACCATGATGACAAATCAGTTTTATGGAGGAGTCTGGTTAAAAGGCAAAACAAGTCAACTTTTGGATTTATTGATTAATCTCCATGTAAAAGACAATATTTACAATATTTCAGACATGAATTTACTCTTTCTATTTTCCATCTCTAAAGTATAATGATCTTTCCAATTCTTAATGCAGTTTTTCCTGGACTATAATACTGGTTTTAATTGATTTCTTAGAATTAGTCAAAATTCAGATGAGTATATTTTTTCGTCCATTCTTGGATTTCAATGCTTGGACTGACCGCTATTACCTCGAAAAAACTTTTAGCTGTATAGACACATATAAAGCCATCAGTTCAGGTCAGGAGACCAATAGTCAGTCCGGGCATTGTGGTTCATATACGGACCATAAAATATACCATATGAACCAGGCCTTAAGGCCGCTTTACACGTAACGACATCACTAACGAGTAGAGTTGAGCGCGGTTCGTGGTTCGTGGTTCTCCAGTTCGCGGCTCGAGTGATTTTGGGGCATGTTCTAGATCGAACTAGAACTCGAGCTTTTTGCAAAAGCTCGGTAGTTCTAGAAACGTTCGAGAACGGTTCTAGCAGCCAAAAAACAGCTAAATCATAGCTTGGTTTCTGCTGTAATAGTGTAAGTCACTCTGTGAATCAAACTATTATGACATTTCAGTGTATAGTGTGCGTGAACAGCGCCTTCAGATCACTGCTGTTTCTATAATGGCGATCGCCATTTTTTTTTTTTTTTTTTCTTGTCTTCCTTCCCTAAGTGCGCGCGTCTTGTGGGGCGGGCCAGCATGTCAGCCAATCCCAGACACACACACAGCTAAGTGGACTTTGAGGCAGAGAAGCAACGGCATGTGTGATAGGATCTGCATGTCACATGTCCCTGCATTATAAAACCGGACATTTTCTTCACGGACGCCATTATCTGCCTTCTGCGTCTTTGGTGTCAGACATCACTGTCGCAGCTCCGTCTTCCTGAGTCCTATAGCCGATACAGCTGTATGCGCTGCATACACAGCGTTAGACAGCTTAGGGAGAGCACTTTATAGCAGTCCTTTTAAGGGCTCCAACCGGCAGGGTCAGAGAGCCATAGGTGACAGGTCCTGCAAACAGCAACAGCGTCTGTGTAGCCCAGGTCAGGGATTTCCTACCTGCATTTCACCATTAGGAGGGAATAGAAAGGCAGTCTTCCATTCCTCTACCCAGAGCACCACAATCCTGCCACTGTACCCTCTTGTCCTCTGCACACTCCAACTGATAACTAAGCCATTATACTAGCAAACACTCAGTGTACCTAGTGGCATCCTATACGTGGCTATTGGACTTTGCTATAGTCCCACTAGTGCAAAGACATTTGCAGAGCGCGTCTGCCTGCATTGCACACTACAACTCATTCTAAACAAGCCATTATACTAGCAAACACTCAGTGTACCTAGTGGCATCCTATACGTGGCTATTGGACTTTGCTATAGTCCCACTAGTGCAAAGACATTTGCAGAGCGCGTCTGCCTGCATTGCACACTACAACTCATTCTAACCAAGCCATTATACTAGCAAACACTCAGTGTACCTAGTGGCATCCTATACGTGGCTATTGGACTTTGCTATAGTCCCACTAGTGCAAAGACATTTGCAGAGCGCGTCTGCCTGCATTGCACACTCCAACTCATTAAAACCAAGCCATTATACTAGCAAACACTCAGTGTACCTAGTGGCATCCTATACGTGGCTATTGGACTTTGCTATAGTCCCACTAGTGCAAAGACATTTGCATAGCGCGTCTGCCGGCATTGCACACTCAAACTCATTTTAACTAAGCCATTATACTAGCAAACACTCAGTGTACCTAGTGGCATCCTATACGTGGCTATTGGACTTTGCTATAGTCCCACTAGTGCAAAGACATTAGCAGAGCACATCTGCCTGCATTGCACACTACAACTCATTCTAACCAAGCCATTAGACTAGCAAACACTCAGTGTACCTAGTGGCATCCTATACGTGGCTATTGGACTTTGCTATAGTCCCACTAGTGCAAAGACATTTGCATAGCGCGTCTGCCTGCATTGCACACTCAAACTCATTTTAACTAAGCCATTATACTAGCAAACACTCAGTGTACCTAGTGGCATCCTATACGTGGCTATTGGACTTTGCTATAGTCCCACTAGTGCAAAGACATTAGCAGAGCACATCTGCCTGCATTGCACACTACAACTCATTCTAACCAAGCCATTATACTAGCAAACACTCAGTGTACCTAGTGGCATCCTATACGTGGCTATTGGACTTTGCTATAGTCCCACTAGTGCAAAGACATTTGCAGAGCGCGTCTGCCTGCATTGCACACTCCAACTCATTAAAACCAAGCCATTATACTAGCAAACACTCAGTGTACCTAGTGGCATCCTATACGTGGCTATTGGACTTTGCTATAGTCCCACTAGTGCAAAGACATTTGCATAGCGCGTCTGCCTGCATTGCACACTCAAACTCATTTTAACTAAGCCATTATACTAGCAAACACTCACTGTACCTAGTTGTATCCTAAACGTGGCTATTGTACTTTTGTCAATTCACAGTATTGGAACGTTATTTGCAGCACGTCTGCCTGCATTGCACACTCAAACTTTTTTAAACTCAGCCATTTATAGTAGCAAACACTCAGTGTACCTAGTTGTATCCTAAACGTGGCTATTGTACTTTTGTCTATTCCCAGTATTGGAACGATATTTGCAGCACGTCTGCCTGCATTGCACACTCAAACTTTTTTAAACTCAGCCATTTATAGTAGCAAACACTCAGTGTACCTAGTTGTATCCTAAACGTGGCTATTGTACTTTTGTCAATTCACAGTATTGGAACGTTATTTGCAGCACGTCTGCCTGCATTGCACACTCAAACTTTTTTAAACTCAGCCATTTATAGTAGCAAACACTCAGTGTACCTAGTTGTATCCTAAACGTGGCTATTGTACTTTTGTCTATTCACAGTATTGGAACGATATTTGCAGCACGTCTGCCTGCATTGCACACTCTAACTTTTTTAAACTCAGCCATTTATAGTAGCAAACACTCAGTGTACCTAGTTGTATCCTAAACGTGGCTATTGTACTTTTGTCAATTCACAGTATTGGAACGTTATTTGCAGCACGTCTGCCTGCATTGCACACTCAAACTTTTTTAAACTCAGCCATTTATAGTAGCAAACACTCAGTGTACCTAGTTGTATCCTAAACGTGGCTATTGTACTTTTGTCAATTCACAGTATTGGAACGTTATTTGCAGCACGTCTGCCTGAATTGCACACTCAAACTTTTTTAAACTCAGCCATTTATAGTAGCAAACACTCAGTGTACCTAGTTGTATCCTAAACGTGGCTATTGTACTTTTGTCTATTCACAGTATTGGAACGATATTTGCAGCACGTCTGCCTGCATTGCACACTCAAACTTTTTTAAACTCAGCCATTTATAGTAGCAAACACTCAGTGTACCTAGTTGTATCCTAAACGTGGCTATTGTACTTTTGTCAATTCACAGTATTGGAACGTTATTTGCAGCACGTCTGCCTGCATTGCACACTCAAACTTTTTTAAACTCAGCCATTTATAGTAGCAAACACTCAGTGTACCTAGTTGTATCCTAAACGTGGCTATTGTACTTTTGTCTATTCACAGTATTGGAACGATATTTGCAGCACGTCTGCCTGCATTGCACACGCAAACTTTTTTAAACTCAGCCATTTATAGTAGCAAACACTCAGTGTACCTAGTTGTATCCTAAACGTGGCTATTGTACTTTTGTCAATTCACAGTATTGGAACGTTATTTGCAGCACGTCTGCCTGCATTGCACACTCAAACTTTTTTAAACTCAGCCATTTATAGTAGCAAACACTCAGTGTACCTAGTTGTATCCTAAACGTGGCTATTGTACTTTTGTCAATTCACAGTATTGGAACGTTATTTGCAGCACGTCTGCCTGCATTGCACACTCAAACTTTTTTAAACTCAGCCATTTATAGTAGCAAACACTCAGTGTACCTAGTTGTATCCTAAACGTGGCTATTGTACTTTTGTCTATTCACAGTATTGGAACGATATTTGCAGCACGTCTGCCTGCATTGCACACTCAAACTTTTTTAAACTCAGCCATTTATAGTAGCAAACACTCAGTGTACCTAGTTGTATCCTAAACGTGGCTATTGTACTTTTGTCAATTCACAGTATTGGAACGTTATTTGCAGCACGTCTGCCTGCATTGCACACTCAAACTTTTTTAAACTCAGCCATTTATAGTAGCAAACACTCAGTGTACCTAGTTGTATCCTAAACGTGGCTATTGTACTTTTGTCTATTCACAGTATTGGAACGATATTTGCAGCACGTCTGCCTGCATTGCACACTCTAACTTTTTTAAACTCAGCCATTTATAGTAGCAAACACTCAGTGTACCTAGTTGTATCCTAAACGTGGCTATTGTACTTTTGTCAATTCACAGTATTGGAACGTTATTTGCAGCACGTCTGCCTGCATTGCACACTCAAACTTTTTTAAACTCAGCCATTTATAGTAGCAAACACTCAGTGTACCTAGTTGTATCCTAAACGTGGCTATTGTACTTTTGTCTATTCACAGTATTGGAACGATATTTGCAGCACGTCTGCCTGCATTGCACACTCTAACTTTTTTAAACTCAGCCATTTATAGTAGCAAACACTCAGTGTACCTAGTTGTATCCTAAACGTGGCTATTGTACTTTTGTCTATTCACACTACTGCAAATCTATGTGCAGCACCTCTGCATGACAACCTCGTGCTCTGTTTTTAATAAGCTATAATGATAGCACAAAATACTGCCATTTTGTGGCATCATAGAACTGGCTGTTGTATTCCATTAGTGCCCCACTGGTGACAAGCTATTTCTAGCACCTCTACATCACACCCTCATGCACATTTAGCTACGCTAATGTTATAGCAAACTCATGGAATTCATTGCTGCATTTCATAATTCGGAGGGATAGAAAGTCAGGCTTCCTTTAGCTTTTCCTTCTGTTCATAGACAGCATCTCCAAGACAAATTTCCCCTCCACGTCTAAGTGTGGAGAGGCAGCTAGTGCGCATGCGTGTGCCGATGTACCCCAGCTGCAGCATAATTACAGTGTTTCGCCTAGTGAGTATGCTCAGCCTGACTGTGCCATTCCTGACGCTAAGTCTTCATTTCGGGATACAGCGCATGCTCCCACACTAAGTGTGAAAAGCCTCTTTGCACAGGTGCTTGCATTCTGTGCCGGGTCTAAGTCCTGTTTTGTGCCTAGACACCATGCTAAAGCTGATAGTCTTTTTTCAGAGACTGTATTTCATGCTACTGAGCATGCTCAGGCACTTCCTGCATCAGAGACTAGGTCCGGTAATGAACTCTTTGGCCCTGGCCCTGATGTGGGGGTCCCATATAGACCACAGGGCATCAGGTGTCCTCCCAAATGGCTTGCAGAGGCCCACACCTATGACTTGTCACCGCATTATTGATGGTCAGACGATGACTGGTGAGGTGTTTGGGTCATGGCAGCCATGAGGTCATCATTGAAGTTGCGTTTCCAAATAGGACGCTAGTTATGCCACTCATGACGTGTCACTCTGCTTTTGTCTCCAGGAGGTGCATTGTGGTTCACCCTGGTTTGGGGCGGACCCAGGTTATAAAAGGGGCTGGAGCCAACAAGGAGGTGCGCAGTCTTCTATTATGCTCCGAAAGAGCACACCTCCATGTGTTGAACCCATTGCGGCTTTAGGCCAGAGGTAGGCAGGGATAGGGTGGTGGATGCAGGCCACCACCACAGTTGGTAACGCAGAACGGTTAAGACCAGCTCCTGTCCTAACAGTCCTGCTTGTGCAGCCCAGTGGCATTAACAGGCCTGCTGCTGCTGATGCGCCTGCTGTCCACAGGTGTGGCCCCTACGCACACGGTCAGCGTACTCAATGGCCCCTGTGTTGTTAACAGGGAGTTCCTGGGCTGGGTGGGCATGTGGACCCTGTGACGCTAACAGGGCTCACAGTCTCCAGATCCGAATGGCGTCTAACTCGGTTCAGGCTACTATTAGTTTCATAGCCACACAGCTCTGTATCCTCCACCAAACCTTCAAGTTGCCAACCTCTCCTTTTCCAACTGGGAGCACGGTGGACACTGACTGCTGAAGGTGATATATACCTTTCTCTTTCTTTTCTTATTAATTTTTGTTATATAGCGGTCACAGATTATATACCACTTTATCCAAATCTGCCAGTCCCACTGTAACAGATGTTGTTTCTTCAGCAAATGTTACAGTTGTTTAACCACCAAATCCACGGACCCAAATTTTTTTCCCCTTTCCAACACACCTGTTCCCCTTTCCAACAGCATCTGTCCTTTTTCAACTCATTTTGGGATATGACCAAAAGTGCAACTGTGCAGGGACACCGTACTCAACGCCATCTCAGCACAGCAGCCATCCCTCGGTCCCTCCGATGTGGACAAGTAAAAGACCATTTCCTCCTATCCATGACAAAGTGTTGAGATTCACTCTGTGCAGCACTGGTGTTTAGTGGAAAAGTAGATCTAAGATTGCGTACCACATTCTGCAGATACTCCTGTATACGTGCGTCTATTTCTATGGCAGGAATTAGTTCGCCAAATTTTGTCTTGTACCGGGGATCTAACAGTGTGGCAACCCAGTATTCAGGATTACTTCAAATTCATACAATCCGAGGGTCATGTAGGTAGTGCAGCAAGAAGGCGCTCATGTGTCTTGTGCATCCAGGAGGACCAAGTCCTTGGTGTGTTGGTGGCAGAGAGGTGAGAATCGTGCATCCTTCCTCTGCCCTCTACCCACAACCTCGCACAACCGAAATGTGAGCAAGCTCTCACTCATCTGCTGAGTCTTCCATGCCCATCGCCAGTTCGTCCTCCATTTCTTCATGGGCTCCTGCACTTTCATCAACACTTTTTGCTGATACTATGCGCCCTTGTTAATCCCTCTCCCTCACCATGACTGCCGCATAGGTGCCGCTGACCATCTGGACCTCGTAGATCTTGTTATCCCTTCCGCATATGACTCCTCCTGTACTTCCTCCCCTTCCTCTTGTCCCAACACCTGACTCCGAATAATAATTACAGTGTGCTCCATCATGTAGATGACCAGAATTGTCACGCTGAGAATGACATTGCCAGTGCTAAACATCTTCGTCGACATTTCAAAACTGTGTAGCAGGGTGCATAGGTCCTTGATCTGACACCACTCCAGCAGCGTGATCTGCACCACCTCTGGATCAACTTATCCCAGGCTATATGTCTTACCGTATTTCAGCAGGGCTCTGCGGTGCTGCCACACACGCTGCAACATGTGCAGATTCCAATTCCTGCGTGTCGGAACATCGCATTTACGGCGTTTAACTGCCAGACCCTAAGACTTCCGGAGTGATGAAAGTTGTTGAGCTGCTGTGTGCGCACGATGGAAGTGAGCACATAGCGAGCGTGCCCGCTGCACAAGGACATGTAGGCCGTGATGGTGTTTTAAAAATTGCTGGAGAATTCGGATCAACACGTGAGCCATAAAAGGCACGTGTGTCACATTGCCCTGAGGATGGCCCGCAGCCAGGTTTGCATCATTGCCGCACACGGCTGTTAAGTCACCAACGGAGTCCGCTCCGTCAATTTGTACTCCGGTCGCCAGGTGACAACGTGTTCCTTTCATGAATAGTGCTGATGATGGGAGAGTAGTCGATGCCAGCGGCGCAGGTGGACGCAGGTTATGCTCACCCACTGGGCTGCATTACCTTGACAGATGCAGAATCTCTGGCTGAATGTAGCTGGTGGGTATCTCACAGATGAAATACCATCATTCAGCTACAACCAATGGGAAGACACCACACCCTTTTTTATGCCCATCCTGTCTGCAGACCACTGCCAGACATAGCTATGAACCTCTGGTTAATTTTACCCCCAGTTCAGTTTTATGATTTTGTGTGCTTGTTACCTGACTACTTTTCCTGCTTGCTGTTTATGTACCTTGTTGGCCGATACGCATTTCACCTCTGCTTGTTTTCTGATTAAGTCCTGGCCGTCCCATTCTGTTCCTGTTCCTCAATTAATGTTTTGACCCTGCCTGACTACTATTCTCTGTAATAGCGGTGTGACTCACATTTCCCATACATTTCAAAGTAAAACTTTGACCGCCTGATGGCATTGAGCTCTGCTGCCAGCATAGTAAGGAGGTGTGTGGTAGTCCTTGTGCGCAGTTGCAAGGAAGGGTGGCCTGACCACACAGGGTTTGCGCAAAGGTAGAGGACCCACACGAGGTTGAAGAGGCAGAAGCAGTGTATTAACTTCTACATACAGAACAAGGATTGAAACAACTCGTGGGGACGGCAAGACTTGTACAGCAGACCCTTCTCCATCTCTCACCATAGTTTGCCAGTGCCCAGTCAGTGACATGTAATGACCCTGTCTATGCTTACTGGTCCAAGTATCTGTGTTGAAATGCACCCTGTCGCACACAGATTTTCTCAAGGAAGTGGTGATGTTGTGTGCGACATGCCGGTGTAGCGCGGGCATGCTTTTCTTGGAGAAGCAGTGGTGATTGGGCATCTGGTACTGGGGCACAGCGACAGACATAAGGTCTGTAAAATCCTGTGTGTCCACTACGCGTAAAGGCAGCATTTCGGTAGCCAACAGCTTACAGAGGGATAGAGTCAACCACTTAGCTTTGTCATGGGTCGCAGTAAGTGGCCTTTTATTTGACCACATCTGAGGGACAGAGATCTGGCTGCTGTCTGTAGACGGTGTTGAGTAGGGTGTCCCTGGAAAAATGCAGGTTTGTGAGAAAAGTGCAGGCGGAGACATGATGTTGGCTTCATCTTGCCTTCAGATCTGTTCATCTTGTATCATTTTTAAAAAACACAGCAAGCAAGGGTTACTCCAAGCGGAGTCTCCCTTTTTTTCCAAAAATTGGGCCCCACACAGACACCTTATCAGTGGCAGCACTTGTGCCCTAGTTGCAAACAGGATGTTTTGATTTGCATCAAGCACATTCCAAATCCACAAGCATTTACTCTCCCCAGGATGACACAGGGGTAGTAAATTCCTTCTGGATCCATGACTTGTTCATTTTGATGAACGTCAGTCTGTCCACATTGTCACTGGACAGACGCGTGCGCTTATCTGTCAGCACACACCCAGCAGCACTGAAGACACGTTCAGAGACAACGCTGGCAGCTGGACACGACAAAATCTTCGAGGCGTAACTGGAGAGCTCTTGACATTTTTCTAGATTTGAAGCACAAAAGGAGCAAGGCTCCATTTGCAAAGTCATTGCATCGATGTTCATTTGGAGATACTCCTGTATCATCCTCTCCATCCGTTGACTATGTGTCAGACTTGTTGTCTCTGGTGGCCTTGCAAAGGAGGGTCTAAAAAAATTATGAAAAGATTCCATAAAATTGCTGTTACCAGCACCAGATACGGTCCTACTGGTACGGGTAGACTGTTGAAGATGACGAGGCCGTCCCATGTTTGTCAAGTTACAACTGGGAGAATCACTCCCTTCACCTGCACGGTTGTTTGGTGGAAAAGCCGAGCTAAGATCGAGTAACAGCTTCTGCTGATACTCCTGCATACGTGCGTCCCTTTCTATGGGTGGAATTATGTCACAAAATTTGGACTTGTCCCGGGGATCTAATAGTGTGGCAAGCCAGTAGTCATCATCACTTCTAATTTTGACAATACGAGGGTCATGTTGGAGGTAGTGCAACAAGAAGGCACTCATGTGTCTTGCGCAGCCATGCGCACCAAGTCCCCGCTGTGTTTGTGGCATAGAGGTGCTAACCGTTCTTTCTTCCTCTGTCATCTCCCCCCAACCTCTTTCAACTGAAATTTGACCAAGGTCCCCCTCATCTGCTGAGTCTTCCATGTCCATGGACAGTTCGTCCTCCATATCTTCATGTCCTCCTGCACCTTCCTCAACATCTCACCTGCTACCATGCGCCCTTGTTGATCCCTGTCCCCCATGGTCCCATGCCTGCCGCGTTGGTGATGATGAACGTCTGGACCTTGGTGATGTTGTTGTGTCTTGCGCATATGAATCCTCCTGTAGTTCCTCCCCTTCCTGTTGTCCCACCCCCTGACTACGAATAGTGTTTAGCGTGTGCTCCAGCATGTAAATGACTGTAATCGTCATGCTGATAATGGCATTGTCAGCGCTAAACATATTCGTCGCCATGTCGAAACTGTGCAGAAGGGTGCATAGGTCCTTGATCTGAGATCACTCCATCAGGGTGATCTGCCCCACTTCTGCATCTCGTTGGCCCAGGCTATACATCATGACGTATTGCACCAGGGCTCGCCGGTGCTGCCACAGTCGCTGTAACATGTGGAGAGTTGAATTCCAGCGTGTCGCCACATCGCATTTCAGGCGATGAACCGGCAGGCCGAAAGACTTCTGTAGCGATGCAAGTCGCTCAGGTGCGGCGGTTGAACGGCGGAAGTGAGCACTGCAGACAGTTTCCGTGCCCTGGTCAGAAGGCCATCTAGGCCGGGATAGTGTGTTAAAAATTGCTGGACAACAAGGTTAAACACGTGAGCCATACAAGGCACGTGTGTCACCTTGCCCAGGCGAAGGGCCGCACCCAGGTTTGCAGCATTGTCGCACACGGCCTTACCAGGCTGCAGGTTGAGTGGAGACAACCATTTATCAAAATCAGTCTCCAGAGCTGCCCACAACTCAGTCGCTGTGTGACTCCTATTTCAAAGACATGTCAAGCTAAAGACCGCCTGATGCCGTTGCGCTCTGCTACCAGCATAGTAATGAGGGGTGCGTGATTCCTTCTGCGCAGTGAGAACGCTGGTGGCCTGACCAGGCAGGCTTGGGGCGGAGGTGGAGGACCCAGATGAGGTGGAGGATGCAGAAGCAGTGGCGGAACTTGGACAGACAGAGGATTGACACACAAGTCGTGGGGACGGCAAGACTTGTGCAGCAGACCCTTCACCATCTATCACCATAGTTACCCAGTGGCCAGTCAGCGACATGTAACGTCCCTGTCCATGCTTACTGGTCCAAGTATCGGTGGTGAAATGCACCCGTTCACACACAGAGTTTCTCAAGGAAGCGGTGATGTTGTGTGCGACATGCTGGTGTAGCGCGGGCACACCTTTCTTAGAGAAGTAGTGGCGACTAGGCATCTGGTACTGGGGCACAGCGACAGACATAAGGTCTCTAAAATCCTGTGTGTCCACTAGGCGGAAAGGCAGCATTTCTGTAGTCAACAGCTTACAGAGGGATAGAGTCAACCTCTTCGCTTTGTCATGGGTCGCAGGAAGTGGCCTTTTATTTGACCACATCTGAGGGACAGAGATCTGGCTGCTGTGTGTAGACGGTGTTGAGTCGGGTGTCCCTGGAAAAATGCAGCTTTGTGAGGAAAGTGCAGGCGGAGACATGATGTTGCCTTCATCCAAAGTTGGTGCTATCGATGTCTGAGAGAGCTGTACACACTCACTTGTTTCCCCTTCCAAACCAACTGACGACCTACCAAGCAAACTGCCTGTTGCGGTTACAGTGGTGGAAGTTGTGGGTGGAAAAACAGGTGTGACAGCTGTCCCCACAGTCCTAGAAGATGACGAGCGCGCGGATGCACTGGAAGGGGCAGGCGGTGGATGGTTCGCTCCGCTAGGCCGCATTGCAGCACGGTGAGCTTCCCATCGGGCCATATGATATTTATTCATGTGACGATTCATGGAAGAAGTTGTCAAACTGCTGAGGTTTTGACCTCTACTAAGAGAACCATGACAAATTTTACAGATCACATAATTTGGGCGATCTTTTTCTATGTCAAAAAAGGACCTGGCTAGGCAAGGCTTAGAGGCCATGCGACCTGTTGATCCACCCCGAATAATGCTCAGAGGCAGAGTGGTGGCTGAGGATGCAGTTGTAGACGTGCTACCAGTGCTCCGACTGTGTCCAGGAAGGCGCCAGGTTACTTCGACGTCGGTTGCATCCTCCTCCACCGCCTCTGTTGACCTCCTCGAGTGTCTGACTGTGGGTTGACAGTAGGTGTGATCTAGAACTTAATCATCAATTGTTGTGTTTGCACTCCCCTACCCCTCAGACCGAGTTTCTTCTTGCCCTGACCGAATATTTAAGTTGTCATCCCAATCGGGTATCTGCGTCTCATCTTCATCAGTATGTTCCTCATTGCCTATAACCACAGTTGTTGGAAAGGCAGCATTTTGGTAGCCAACAGTTTGCATATGATGAAAGTCAACCTCCAAGCCATTTCATGCCCTTCTAAAAGCATGTAAAACACAGCGAGGGGACTCCAACCACAGTCTCCCTCGTTGCCACTAACTGGGCCACACACACCCCACTTGACTGGCATCGGTTGAGCCCCCCTTTTGACAAAGAAAAAGATGCTTTGCATGAAGCACTCTCAAAAATACGCGTGCCTTTCCCGTCCCCTGGCTGACCCAGGGGAAGAAAAGTCCTCTGAGAGCCATGACTTGTTCATCTTGGTTCTTTTAGAGACACAGCGAGGGGACTCCAACCACAGTCTCCCTCGTTGCCACTAACTGGGCCACACACACCCCACTTGACTGGCATCGGTTGACCCCCCCTTTTGACAAAGAAAAAGATGCTTTGCATGAAGCACTCTCAAAAATACGCGTGCCTTTCCCGTCCCCTGGCTGACCCAGGGGAAGAAAAGTCCTCTGAGAGCCATGACTTGTTCATCTTGGTTCTTTTAGAGACACAGCGAGGGGACTCCAACCACAGTCTCCCTCGTTGCCACTAACTGGGCCACACACACCCCACTTGACTGGCATCGGTTGAGCACCCTTTTGACAAAGAAAAAGATGCTTTGCATGAAGCACTCTCAAAAATACGCGTGCCTTTCTCGTCCCCTGGCTGACCCAGGGGAAGAAAAGTCCTCTGAGAGCCATGACTTGTTCATCTTGGTTCTTTTAGAGACACAGCGAGGGGACTCCAACCACAGTCTCCCTCGTTGCCACTAACTGGGCCACACACACCCCACTTGACTGGCATCGGTTGAGCACCCTTTTGAAAAAGAAAAAGATGCTTTGCATGAAGCACTCTCAAAAATACGCGTGCCTTTCCCGTCCCCTGGCTGACCCAGGGGAAGAAAAGTCCTCTGAGAGCCATGACTTGTTCATCTTGGTTCTTTTAGAGACACAGCGAGGGGACTCCAACCACAGTCTCCCTCGTTGCCACTAACTGGGCCACACACACCCCACTTGACTGGCATCGGTTGAGCCCCCCTTTTGACAAAGAAAAAGATGCTTTGCATGAAGCACTCTCAAAAATACGCGTGCCTTTCCCGTCCCCTGGCTGACCCAGGGGAAGAAAAGTCCTCTGAGAGCCATGACTTGTTCATCTTGGTTCTTTTAGAGACACAGCGAGGGGACTCCAACCACAGTCTCCCTCGTTGCCACTAACTGGGCCACACACACCCCACTTGACTGGCATCGGTTGAGCCCCCTTTTGAAAAAGAAAAAGATGCTTTGCATGAAGCACTCTCAAAAATACGCGTGCCTTTCCCGTCCCCTGGCTGACCCAGGGGAAGAAAAGTCCTCTGAGAGCCATGACTTGTTCATCTTGGTTCTTTTAGAGACACAGCGAGGGGACTCCAACCACAGTCTCCCTCGTTGCCACTAACTGGGCCACACACACCCCACTTGACTGGCATCGGTTGAGCCCCCCTTTTGACAAAGAAAAAGATGCTTTGCATGAAGCACTCTCAAAAATACGCGTGCCTTTCCCGTCCCCTGGCTGACCCAGGGGAAGAAAAGTCCTCTGAGAGCCAGGTCCACATTGTCAGTGGACAGACACGTGTGCTTATCTGCCAGCAGACCCCCAGCAGCACTGAAGACAGGTTCCGAGAGAACGCTGGCTGCAGGACACGACAAGATCCTCAAGGCGTACGTGGCGAGCTCAGGCAATTTATCCAGATTGGAAGCCTAAAATGAGCAGGGCTCAAGTTGCACAATAATGGAATCGATGTTTCTTTGCATATACTCATATATCTGTGTGTCTCCCTCTTTTTCCTTGTCCAGCTGTTTTGTTTTCACATGAGTATATGTCCTTGTCACTTTCCCATGTGTTTGTGTTATGTTGTGAGTTGTTTGTCACCTTTTGGACACCTTTCAGGGTGTTTTCTAGGTGTTTTACTGTGTTTGTGATTGCCTGCCATTGTTTCCTATGGGCTCGAGTTCGGTTCGTCGAACGTTCGACGAGCCGAACTCGAGCCAGACCCCCCGTTCGGCGAACCGCCTCGAGCCGAACCGGGACCGGTTCGCTCATCTCTACTAACGAGATGTCGTTGGGGTCACGGAATTCGTGACGCACATCCAGCCTCGTTAGCGATGTAGTTGCGTGTGAAATGTACGAACGACTGCTAACGATCAAATGACTCACCTAATTGTTGATTGTTGACACGTCGTTCTAATCCCAAATATCGTTGCTGTTGCGGGTTGTTCATCGTTCCTGAGGCAGCACACATCACTGCGTGTGACACCCCCGGAACGAGGAACAACACCGCACCTGCGTCCTGCCGGCAACGAGGTGGGCGTCACTTTCTTTTGGCTGCTCTCTGCCCCTCCGCTTCTATTGGACGGCTGCCGTGTGACATCGCTGTGACGACGCACGAACCACCCCCTTAGAAAGGAGGCGGTTCGCCGGCCACAGCGAAGTCGCTAGGAAGGTAAGTCCGTGTGACAGGTACTAGCGATGTTGTGCGCCACGTGCAATGATTTACCCGTGACGCACAACTGATGGGGGCGGGTGCTTTCACCAGCGACATCACTAGCGATGTTGCTGCGTGTAATGCAGCCTGTAGGTTTAGCTGAAGCAACTAGCAGAACCACTAAAGTGGTTGAAGGTTGGTGAAAGGGTGGGGAGTTGGACCTTTCTCTGTCCTGGGTCACAAGCCTACCTAGAACATAGGACACAGCCTTCTCTGTTGTCTCAGACCAAGCTCTCAGGCTACAGGTGGTCTAGTGCCTCACCTCTGATTACCTCTGCACTTGGAGGCAGCAATATGTGGATTGACTTCCCCAACCTTACCTGCATCATTATGCCCATTAGGCTAAGTGCGCACGCTGTATTTTTGCGCATTTTTTGGGTGCATTTTTGGTCTAAATACTGCATGACTTGCTTCCCCAGCAAAGTCGATTTTTCATTTTTGCTGTCTGCACAGTGCAGTTTTGTTTTAGGTGCCTTTTTGTGGTGACCACAAAGATGCAATGTGTCAATTGTTTGTGTTTTTGCTAGTGTTTTTCACCCATGCAATGCATTGGAAAAAACGCAGCAACAAAAACGCAGTAAAAGACACACAAAAACGCGCAAAAATGCATGCATTTTTTGGATGCGTTTTTACCGTGGGTGCGTTTTTGTGCATTTTTTTGCAGCCAAAAACACATACAAATGCTGCACCTTTGTAGTCACAAAAAAAAGGCAACGTGCGCGCATAGCCTTAAGGTTATTTATGATACCTTGGATGTCAGAATATGAGCATTCTATTAGATTGTAGGATGATTTATTACAAAATGTTTGTTTTTATTACCTTTTTACTTTTTAGATTTGCTTATTCATTATAGTGAGCCTATGCCTAGGATTTCTAGATGGGTGAGAGATTGATCTAGATGCCCTTACCAGGAGTAGTTCAACAGTGCCACCATCATTGTTCATGTTATGTCTATTTATATATTTGCTTTTCACTTCATTTTAATATTGACATGAGTGTATCTGTGCTTGAGACCTGTGACAACTCTGGGACCGAAGCTTCACATTGCTCTGTGATTTTTGGTGCAGTAAGAGTTAATGACATTTTCATTGCTAGTAGCTCCTGGTTAGTTCACCTGTGATGCAACCGGATAGTGACCACTCCCATTTTCTTTAAATAGTCACATAATCCATGATCTGATGCTGGTAATAGAATTACATTCTCTTTCTGACTACCGTGGAAGGAGGAAATTTGTTGGCTGCATCAGTGAAGTTTGTATATTGTTTTGCCTATGTTCTCCTGTTTGTCCTCCTTCCCCTGTGTGTTGTTACCATAGTGGCGATGTCTATCATACTGTCCAGCCTTCTCACTATCCAGGGTGAGCATAAGGACAGTAAGGTGAAAAACTCATATAGGGACGTTAGGGGAGCTTAAGGACCAAACATAGGTTAGTGTCAGGAGGTGGCCAACCCTCTGCTTCTTATCTTAAGGGTCTTCCTCTCCTTTACCATCCCAGTTGCCACTTATGTAATTTGCTATGCACCAGACAGTTGTTGGTCCGTCCACATCTGTCCCTCCCCTGTGTGTTGTTACCATAGAGGTGATGCCTTCCATGCCTCCAGCCTTCTCACTATCCAGTGTCAGTGTAAGGACAGTAAGGTACTTGTCTCGAAACAGTGTCAAGGGGAAAGACTCGTATATGAATGTTAGGGGAGCTCAGGGACCAAGCACAGGTTAGTGTCAGGAGGTAGCCAATCCTCCACTCCCTTTCACAAGTGTCCTCCTCTCCTTTATCATCACTGTTGTTACTCATGCATTTCATCATGCGCCAAACAATCGTTGATCCATGCACATCTGTCACACCATGTGTCGGACACTCACCAGTCTGAGCATTACAATAACCCAGCTAGTTTACTAAGTTGGTGTCTGAGTGTGAAGTCTAGTTAGGTTCCGTGTCTACTTCTCTAACCAGTGTTATTTCTATTTGTTGAACTCTGCCTATTGCCTAACACCTTAGAGATAATTTCTGTAGTTCTATATCCAGATCCTAAGCTTGGCATACACGACTTTGCTCTTGCCATGCCCTTTGGATATCATGCCTGAAATTTGCAGCTTTTTTCTCTTGACTCAGTGTTTAATCTGACCAGTATGCAGTCTTGTGTCCTCAAGTGACACCACCAATCAATTGCTGCTACAAGGGTCCGCACTCCAAACCATGCATTACATGAGGGTTCTGGCATTGATGGCTTACACTATGAATAAGCCATCAAAACTATAGTTCTGATGAAAGAAAACAAAAACATTTTATGTAATTTATCAGTTACGTAATCCTTACTTCCCCTTCCCTAATGCTGTACTTAGACAATGGGTCATCGCCATACCTCTTTCCTTATACATTGGAAAATTATGCATTGCATGTAACTCTACTTTATGATGAGGATATGTAATTCTTTACATGATTCAGAATCTACATTGTCGCTCGTGAGCTCCAGAAATCCTGTAATTAGCAAGGCAATGTAATTAATGTCTACAATGCTGACTTTCAATTTCTGAGGGAGGAGTGATGTCAAGTACAAGTCAAAACCATTCATCTAAATTAACATGAAATGTTGTTGT
Source organism: Anomaloglossus baeobatrachus (assembly GCF_048569485.1). Taxonomy (NCBI): domain Eukaryota; kingdom Metazoa; phylum Chordata; class Amphibia; order Anura; family Aromobatidae; genus Anomaloglossus; species Anomaloglossus baeobatrachus. The sequence continues at coordinate 665,770,023 of NC_134355.1, read as the reverse complement.
CACACGTCTGATTTCACTTTATAAACAGTTCAGAAGAGTGATTTTTAGAATTTGTTCTCACTAATACAATCATGGAAGCATGAATGGAACAGAATTTTAAAGGGGGTGTCCTCTTTTTTTGAATAGAATGATCCATTAACAACAAAACCTGATCACTGTATATCCTGCTGCTTAGCTCCCATTCCTCATAAATTATATAGCACAGTATGACGGCAGTAGAAGCTTAAAGGGAACCAATCACCAGGATTTTCATATATAACCTAAAGCCAGTGCTATACTGGCACTATCAGGCTGATTCTATACAGACCTTTAGTGGTCAGCTCAGATGTATAGAAGGGGTGAGTCCTCAGCCATAAAAGCTGATACCAGAAAGCAACATTTTCCTATTGGCTGAGGCCCCACCCCTTCTGGTCACATGGGTATGACCTCACCACAGGTCCTGCTAGTGAAAAAGTAAATCGATTGTATAATACTTATGCTAATTCTAACGGGGAAGAGGATAACTATGAATACCCCTAGATATTATCTGATCCTCAGCTGCTGTCACTCAAGAAGCTGATGATTTTATAAACTTTACTTTCTTGGATTTCAAAACCTAAACATTCGAGCTGACCACTAAAGGTATGTATAGAATCAGCCTGATAGTGCCAGTATAGCACTGGCTTTAGGTTATGTACAAAAATCCTGGTGATTGGTTTCCTTTAATTCTCTGCTGCGCCCCTACAGGGGAAATGAAGTGTTACACCATTATTTTTTATTTTTACTTTTTATTTTGTGGGCGTTACTTCAAATGTATGGACATACTGAGTAAAATATGATCTTTGCAGTTGCTTTAAACTCTAGCTAAAATATAAAAGTCCTGTATAGGAGTCTCTATTTAATTGAGGATTATTAGATGTGTATTACAGCACAAACTTTTCAGATTTTTGTTTGACCTCAGTGCACAAAACCATAAAAGCATGGTAAAAATAGATCAAGATAAAGCCCTCACCCCACCATACACTTAAAAAAAAAGTCAGCCAAACCCAGAAGTTTCCAAAGGATCAGACAACCACCTAATGTGTATGGGGGGCTCCTTACTCTCTGACAACCGATTATGTTTGCGGAGATTAAATCAGCTTGTTAGAAGTCAATCACAGATATTTTTTTTTGCAAACAGATGTTTCAGGCAGTGGCTTTCTCTGTATTTCTCATACCCAATACAGAATTGCTTGATCAAACCAAGCTCTTTTGGTTAATGGGGGAAAATTCCGCAATACCAGCCTGTTCCACCCGATGTTGACTCAAAGTGGTTACAGACCATTTCTTCCAGCAATTCTAGTGCTTCACGTCAATAGAGCAGCTCTTTCGGACTGCTTTGTCAATGGGGCGTAACTGCTGACCTCATGCTGCTTAACAGACAGCTTACCACAGTTGGGCATCAGGAATCCCCCTGTAAGTCAGCATGACAGCAGAAGTTACACCCCGTCAATGGAGTAGAGCAGAAGAGGAGCTGCTGCTCTGCTGAAGTGATGTCACCAGAAGCCGCAAAATCGGATGCCGGCAGAACAGCCATGAAATTAGCAACTACCTTCCTGTTAGTTCTTAGTACGAAAGTAAAAAATAAAATACAGTCATATGAAAAGGTTTGGGCACCCCTTTTAATGTTAACCTTTTTTCTTTATAACAATTTGAGTTTTTGCAACAGCTATTTCAGTTTCATATATCTAATAACTGATGGACTCAGTAATATTTCTGGATTGAAATGAGGTTTATTGTACTAACAGAAAATGTACAATCCGCATTTAAACAAAATTTGACCTGTGCAAAAGTATGGGCACCTCAACATAAAAGTGACATTAATATTTTGTAGATCCTCCTTTTGCAAAAATAACAGCCTATAGTCACTTCCTGTAGCTTTTAATGAGTTCCTGGATCCTGGATGAAGGTATTTTTGACCATTCCTGTTTACAAAACAATTCCAGTTCAGTTAAGTTTGATGGTCGCCGAGCATGAACAGCACGCTTCAAATCATCCCACAGATGTTCAATGATATTCAGGTCTGGGGACTGGGATGGCCATTCCAGAACATTGTAATTGTTCCTCTGCATGAATGCCTGAGTTGATTTGGAGCGATGTTTTGGATCATTGTCTTGCTGAAATATCCATCCCCTGCGTAACTTCAACTTCATCACTGATTCTTGCACATTATTGTCAAGAATCTGCTGATACTGAGTTGAATCCATGTGACCCTCAACTTTAACAAGATTCCCGGTGCCGGTATTGGCCACACAGCTCCACAGCATGATGGAACCTCCACCAAATTTTACTGTGGGTAGCAAGTGCTTTTCTTGGAATGCCGTGTTTTTTTGCTTCCATGCATAACGCCTTTTTGTATGGCCAAACAACTCAATCTTTGTTTCATCAGTCCACAGGACCTTCTTCCAAAATGTAACTGGCTTGTCCAAATGTGCTTTTGCATATCTCAGGCAACTCTGTTTGTGGCCTGCTTGCAGAAACGGCTTCTTTCGCATCACTCTCCCATACAGCTTCTCCTTGTGCAACGTGCGCTGTATTGTTAACCAATGCACATTGACATTGGTCTTTGGAGGTGGTATGTGGATTGTCCTTGACTTTTCTCACCATTCTTCTTCTCTGCCTTTCTGATATTTTTCTTGGCCTGCCACTTCTGGGCTTAACAAGAACTGTCCCTTGTTCTTCCATTTCCTTACTATGTTCCTCACAGTGGAAACTGACAGTTTAACTCTCTGAGACAACTTTTTGTATCCTTCCCCTGAACAACTATGTTGAATAATCTTTGTTTTCAGATCATTTGAGAGTTGTTTTGAGGAGCCCATGATGCCACTCTTCATAGGAGATTCAAATAGGAGAACAACTTGCAAGGGACCACCTTAAATACCTTTTCTCATGATTGGATACACCTGCCTATGAAGTTCAAAGCTCAATGAGGTTGCAAAACCATATTAGTGCTTTAGTAAGTCAGTAAGAAATAGGAGTGTTCAAATCAAGAAATTGATAAGGGTGCCCATACTTTTGCACTGGTCAAATTTTGTTTAAATGCAGATTGCACATTTTCTGTTAGTACAATAAACCTCATTTCAATCTAGAAATATTACTCAGTCCATCAGTTATTAGATATAAGAAACTGAAATAGTTGTTGCAAAAACCCAAATTGTTATAAAGAAAAAAGGTTAACATTAATAGGGGTGTCCAAACTTTTTCATATGACTGTAGTCCCAAACAATCCCTTTTACCGTGACTATATGAGAAGTAACTGTTACTGTAGACTGAACAAACAGTAATTTATCATTTTGTCTGTGCACCAGGGCTAGTCCGGGAGCATCCGATCACTCAGTAGTTTTCACCTTTGAACAAAAAACTTAATCAGGTACCTCAGGAAACCTTTGATTCAAAGTCAAAACCACAAACGTTTCGGCACTTTTAATACCTTATATTTTATTGGATTCTTTTGTTTTACTTTTGTAAATAATAGATAAGAAAATGTCATGGCGAAGAACGGATTGTACAGGTGCTCCTAGGCTGTCCTTTAAGGCCCTGTCACACTAAGCAACATCGCTGCTAACGAACAACTTTTGTGAGGTTGCTAGCGATGTTGCTGTGTGTGACATCCAGCAACAACCTGGCCCCTGCTGTGAGGTCGTTGGTTGTTGCTGAATGTCCTGGGCCATTTTTTAGTTGTTGCTGTCCCGCTGTGAAGCACACATCGCTGTGTGTGACAGCGAGACAGCAACAACTAAATGTGCAGGCAGCAGGAGCCGGCTTCTGCGGACACTGGTAACCACGGTAAACATTGGGTAACCAAGAAGCCCTATCCTTGGTTACCCGATATTTACCTTCGTTACCAGCCTCCTCCGCTCTCACTGTCAGTGCCGTCTCCTGCTTCTTGCACATGTAGCTACAGCACACATCGGGTAATTAACCCAATGTGTGCTGTAACTAGGAGAGCAGGGAGTCAGCGCTAAGCAGTGTGCGCTGCTCCCTGCTCTGTGCACATCTAGCTGCAGCACACATCGGGTAATTAACCCGATGTGTGCTGTAACTAGGAGAGCAGGGAGCCAGCGCTAAGCGGTGTGCGCTGCTCCCTGCTCTCTGCACGTGTAGCTGCGTGCACTGGTAACCAAGGTAAATATCGGGTTGGTTACCCGATATTTACCTTAGTTACCAAGCGCAGCATCTTCCACGTGGCGCTGCTGGCTGGGGGCTGGGACACTGGTTGCTGGTGAGCTCACCAGCAACTCGTGTAGCCACGCTCCAGCGATCCCTGCCAGGTCAGGTTGCTGGTGGTATCGCTGGAGCGTCGCAGTGTGACATCTCACCAGCAACCTCCTAGCAACTTACCAGCAATCCCTATCAGGTTGGATCATTGTTAGGATCGCTGGTAAGTTGTTTAGTGTGACTGGGCCTTTAGACTGGGGACCCTGTGCTGTCCCTTATCTTGACGATAGACCTGAAGGTGGTCAGGGTCGAGCCTCCAGCGTGGCCCTGTCTCCTGTCAGACCCTAACCTAATACTCTCTCACCCCCAACCAAGGGCTGGACAGGACACAAAGTAATACACCTCTCACAAGACAAAGACAAAGGGATAAAACTGAAACTCACTCACACTGCAAATATCCACAGAAGAGAGACAAAAAGACACAGGAGGGAATAAACCAAAGAGGAAGGAGAAGGTCACACCAGGGAGCTATCATAAAGCACAGACAACAAATCACTGGTCACCAAATGGAAGATCACCAAGGACACGGGATATCGTAACTGCAAGCAGCAACTATCTTCGGCAGTCTCCTACTACACTCCTCAGCCATAAGCAGGAGGAGATCAGTTGTGGAAGGTAATCAGCAACCTGCCTCTTAGAAGAGTAGCACACTGCTCCAAAAAGTATTAACTCCTGCATGGCTGGAAGCAGTGAAGCAACTCAGCCGACGCCCAGCCGAGCTGAGCACTTAAGAGAGACTAGGTTGCCTGTTGGACACTGCAATGTGAACAGAGTCCGACAATGTAGAAGTAATCCATGTGTGCGGATTCGGACAACGCATGACAGAGAATTTAAAAAAATAATCAAGCTCCGGACATTTGGTAATACCAGCTGACAGCACCTGACAGAACCTCATTCTTCCACTATTTTAAATTGCTAAAACATCTTGTGTTCTCTGGACCAAGGCATAAAATGATCTCTTCAGCCTGACTAAAAGATGATAATCCTGAAGAGGAGGTCTTTCTGAGGGCTTTGAGCATTTTTTACTTACCTGCCATACAGGCAGTTCTAGAGCATTTCTTGAATACAGGAGGTTGGTGGTCCATCACTTATGACCCCAATCTCATATTCTATTTTCTGAAACACTTAGAAATATAGACATGTGAAGTCAAATTTCTCTTTTCTATGCCTTGTGATAAGAACTACTGTTGAATTTAAGGTCTGTCAAAAAGTAAAGAGGCAGAGGGGCAAAGGAACTGGTACACATAGAACTCAAGTCGGTTCAGTCTGCTCTATTTTATTTTGTTGAACATGTTCTGTTCTCAGTTGACCTCAGGTTAAACTCACAATGTATAAGGTGATGAAGTACTTTGGGAGGAGTAATCCATTAATGACTTCCATTGATACTACAAAAATTATGTTGCAAGAGATTTAAATCTGAGTCATAGGGAAGCAAGAATTGACAAAAGGGTGGAGCATGTCAAAGTCTAATCTTCTTTCTTTCACCTGGTACACTTTAATTTCCCGAAATGTATTGTTTGTTCGATAATATCCTGATTGTAGATCACAAAGTTTGTAAATGGAGGAAATAAGGAGTTAATACTTTTACCAACATGCAAATTTTAGTCTTCGGGACTAGCATTTTTAAATTCACATTCTTATTTTATTTGCATATTCAAAAGTTATATTGAATAAATTAAACAAGGCATGAAATATAAGTCTAAGTGAATACATTTAGAATTCCCCAAATTTGAGAATTCTAGTAAATCATGTTATTTTGGAATCTGATTTGGAAAAAAATTCCTGCCAGCCAACGAGCCTCCATTTTGCTGGATTCATATGGGGCTAGAAATGATTAAAAATATACAAAAATCAAGAAAAAATGAACTTCCTAAATGGGTGCAAAACTCACCCAAGGAAACTGGCAAAGATTCATTTCAAAGGTATAAGAATCCAAAAAAGGACTCAAAACATACAAAATTGTAAAAAAGTAATGATCCTTTTTTGACCACCAACAAGCTCCTGCCCCAGTTGAACCGCAACCTACATTCCAAATTCATGACTCACACCTCAGCACATGACCAAATAGAGCAACGCACATTATGACATGTCATCAGATTGTGCGTCAAGGCCTAGACAAGATCTGAAGCACTTGTAAAGAGTGAATGCAAATAGAACAGTAGCTTTTGGACAATAGCGGAATACTGGTGGAGAGCTGTGTCAAACGGCTAGGTAAGTATGATATTTTTTTTGCTTTTTAACCTCCTCCCACTCCTCCATTACCTTTGAGAAGACCTCAGAGCGTAATCACTAGTATTTATTAATAGCATTCACGACCAAATAAAATTTGCTGGCAATCGAAATCAAATTCAAGCACAATAAGCTGATTAAAAAAAATATTGGATCAGCCATAGTTTAAGATTACAATTACCAAGCTGTGCCACCACTTCAGAAATAAAGCAATATGTAGTGCTCATTCATATCGGTGGGTCATCTCTGTTAGGCAGACAGGACTAGGCAGGACAATTACTCCGAAGTGAAAGACACTTTTTGAACTATTCACGACTTTGGCCAAAACTAAGGATCTTGAACCAGAAGGCACCTCTTTATTAACCTTGAGTCTGTGATGACAAGAACCCAGGAGTATTAAGACACCAAACCACTAGGTGTCACTAGGCACACTAGGGGAGTGGATCTGCTGGGTTTGTACACTAGGTGTTGCTAGACACACCTAATGAGGGGCAGTCAAATAAGCCAGGGGTCAAAAGCTAGGAGATAACATAAATGACAAAAAGAGCGAGCAGAGCCGGAGTCAGGGGATGAGCTGGGGTTGGTAAACTGAGAGGTCACGTAAGTACAAGGGAGCGAGCAGAGCCAGAATCAGGGGACGAACTGGGGTCGGAAAACAGAGAGGTAATGTAAGTACAAGGGAGCTAACAGAGCCGGAGTCAGAAAACAAGCTGATGTCAGGGAGTCAGTGAATCAAGTCAGTAGGTAAAGAGATGGGAAGAGAATTGCGGAACTAGGTTGCAAGATCAGGTCAGGCACTTATGGGGACCAGAGACATGAACTGAAAAGCAGGAACTATCACTGGCGGCATTATGGGTGAAACAGCTCCAGGATAAAGCGGAGCAATCACCCGGAATGAGGCTCCAAAGAATAGACTCCTCCCCACACTACTCAGGCAGCGACCAGGATCAGGGGAAAAATATGAGGCCCGCATCAGTTCTGCAGGAGAGCAGAGCTGAGCTGAGCAGAATCCTGACAGTCTATGTAAATGGGTCTTCTAAAATAGACAACCCTTTAAATATTCTATTCACTTTTCTATCTTCAAACAGGTTTAGATCATGTAACGTGAGCTCCACTAAATCTTTGTCTAATGACGTTGCCACAGTGTCACCTCCATAGTGAGTATTTACATAATGGTGGCCCCATTGAAGGTTAGGTGATATACGACATGCTTGTTTGTAGCTCACAGCTGGAAAAGACGAATATCTAGGAACGAGTAGAGACACAATATTACTATACCTTGAACTTAAACACACCAATGACTCATAACTAATAAGCACATGCTCATCTTACAAAAGTGCTGAATGATTCATATCTCTCTTCAATACAAGGATAAAGTAGTGGGATGTTAAATCAACAAACATATTAAAAAGATAATGCAATTAACTCAATGTTCTGCATAACTACATTAATATATTAATTAGAGCAGCCATATTCATAGGTTGGTTTCTGAAAGTTCAGCTTTTACCGAGACTAATTGTGTTCTCCATACTCGGTAAGCATATACCAGAGAATTCATTATTTTAGGTTATAGTTTGATCCAATACTAAGCTATAGGAGCAAGAAGCATGATCAAAAGCTGACCAGGAGACTCTAAATACTTACTTTATTTAATAGAATTATAATTAACTTTTGCTAGGTTGGCTTGTGATAATGTAACTTGGGTGGTGTATCTTTTAATATAATTAGTAGGTGGTCTACAAAACAGAAAATAGGCTAATTTTGAGGGGAAAAAGTCAAGTGGTAAGAAAGAATATAGCCTGATATGTAAGGGCTTGATATCTGGAAATTTGTCCAGTAAGCTAGCATGTTGTAGGGTTAATATTATTTATTTAATGACCTTCAGCTCAATCTCGATCCATGGCAGCATGATGGATAAACACTTTGTAGGAAGATCAATCTTGGGCAAGCTTATATAGGTCCACCAGGGTGTTCTCCGCCATTAGCTTTAGAGTATCAAGCCATTGGGTTGCTGGTGCTCCGCTTCGCTTTTTACCTTCTGTTCGTCCTACCATGATGTTATTCCCCAGTGATTGCCTTCTTCGTGTGACGTGTCCAAACTTGGCATGTCATAGTTTGGGGATCCTTGCTTCAAGGGACATGTCTGGCTTAGTTTGTTCCAAACTAGATTTGTTTGTTCTTCTTGCCATCCATGATATTGATAACATCCTTCTCCATTTCGAAGGCGTTGACTCTTCCTCTATCTTGTTTCTTTATTGTCCAGATTTCACATCCATATGTTACTATAGAAGACTCGATTGTGTATGAGCCAAATCTTCATGAGTAGTGAAATTTTCCTTGATTTAAAGACCTTCTCAAGTTACTTTATTGTTGATTTGCTTATAGCTATTCTCCTAACATGTACCATCAAAATAGTAAAAATATATAACCTTCAGCCTCTCAAAACAAAATATAGTCTTAAATTAATAAAAATGCATTTATTTTCTTGTTATTTATTTTTACTTTATTATTTAAGCAATATTTCTTTATTTATTAAATGTTTATCATTCCCATTATTATTTTTCTGAAATTAATGTATTATATTTTTAGTTGTTTTTTTTTAATTTTAATTTATTAATAATTATAATTCTTAATGGATTTTTTGATAAGCAAAATATGTTCCTTTTTAACTTATTTATTTATTTTATTTTTATTATTTGTATTGTATTACTTTACTCTACCTTGTGTTATTACCGTAGTTACAATTTTTTTTCTTTTATTTTCCTTTATTTTATTCATTTATTTTTTTTTTTTATCTACTACTTTTTTAGGTTATTTTTATTATTGAAATTGTCATCTGCTTTTCAGTGACTAACTTGAAGTTGCACTATTCTGTCTCTAGCTATCTGTAACCGTGATCTTCAATGACAAACATTCTGTCATATGTTAGATTAAGTTGATTGATGACAGGGAGTTGTATCAAAAAGAAAACAAGATTTAGGTGGTTCATCTGTAAAGATAATTGTAGGGATTAGGGATGTACATTTGGAGAAGACAATTTGTTACTATTTTCTACATCAATAAACATAAGCAAGTGTGCATGTCACATGACCAATACTAAGGGAGATGTTTTGGTACCAAAATCTCATTCCAATGCCTAAGTAAATTGGCCCTGCAAATGTTTCAATTGTGAACAGGCTGGTTCAAAAATCCCCTACCTTTTTGTGAATAATTGCTTGTATGCAAACTTATTTGTCTCCATATGTTACACACCTGTCCTGGATCTGGTCTTTACTTTCCTTACCTTGATTTGCTGAATTTTGTTGTGCTCCTGTGTCGCCCTGGGCAAGTTAGGGGACACAGATAACAACACCACTACACCCCACACTCCAGGTAGGCACACCTGCTAACCAGAAATCCTTGTTGCCTTCCTCCAAGAGTCTGTTGATGCACACCAGGGGGTGGGCCAGGCGGTTGGCTCCACCCACCAAGGAGCTCACAACTCTGGAGGCAGGAAGTTACCAGGCAGTCGAGTCAGGGACATGAGGGAGTGAACAGCAGATTAGCCCGGGGAGGGCAAGAGTGAAGTCCAGTGAAGGGCTAGAGGAAACAACCAGAAGTGAAAGTGAAGGAAAGGAAAGTGGAAAAGGAGGAAAGCAAGAAGTGGAGAGAGCGCAGAGAGTGCGCAGAGCCTGAGAGCCCAGCTGTGTGTAGGGCTAGAACAGCAAGGTCAGCGACGGCGGTGACTGTCCAGAGGGGGACCGTTTGGAAGTTCCTGGAAGGACCCCGTTGGCTGTGTGCCCGGTGGTCTGGAGCAGTGTTCCGAAGGACAGTCAGCACCAGGGCAGGGGCCTCTCGGACCCCGGCAAGGCTAGGAGTCGCCCAATTTGCCGAATCCGTCAGTGAAGGGGACGCAGATCCCCCAGCAACAAAGTCCCGATTGACGGCAACAGCCCGACCATTACCGGGGAGACACCGCCACCGCCAAGGCACCAGTTTCCCCAGGGCCAGCGCCTGCGGGCAAAGTGTAGAGCTCCTCCGGCCCAGATTGCAGTCGGGGAACGGGTAACCGGAGGGAATCCACCGCTACCATCAGTCAAACAGGTGCAAGGAAGAGAGACGTCACCGTCACCTACCGGGAGTGCAGGTGCAACCGTCTGTGGGACCGTCCTACCAGCCGTTGGTTTACCGTACAAACTGTGTCCGTGTCTCAGGCTGAGTGAGTACCACAGTGCCGCAAGGCACAGCGCTGCCCCGTGTCCCTGCGCCCTCCAGGCCCTACACTTCACATCTCTTCACCGGGCCCCGGGATCACCAACCCCTACCCACGGAGGGGCAACACAACACCTGGCTGCTCCCATCACCATCCCCGGGACCCCCACACTGAGCAGCGGTGGTGCCATCACCACAACCGTGGGTGGCGTCACGAACTATAATCCCAACAAACACCCCCCCCCTTTTCACTCACGGGCGAGGAGTGTCGCTCGAGACACCCCGGGATCCGGCCCGCAGCTCGAGCCACCAGGAGCAACTGCCGGACCCGAGCAGAAGGGGTGAGCGCGGTGTGCTGACACCCTCCTCCCCGCCCGCGACAACTTGGCGTCACGAACAGGATCTTACCACTCTGCCGTCTGGTAGAGGTGCGCCTTGTTACCGCCGGAGGTATCCGGCAGAAAAATTTCAGAAGCCGCCATCTTTGGCGCGAAAAGTTCCCGCTCGAGCGTCTTCTCGAGCAGTAGAGGCGCGAAGGCCAAAACTCCGCCCCGAGAGAGGAGGGGCCGAAAAGAGCTAAGGGGGACGCGATGGCGGCTGGCCGCATGTAGCCGCGGCTGTACAGGCAGAGACGCCAGGACTCTGCAGACTGACTGGGTTCCTGGAAAACACAACTGCCGAGATGTCCGCCCCACCTAGTTCTGCAGAGACTACCGAGCCGGTGTCGGGAACCGCAGCATGGTTGAGAGCCCGGGCGGCGGGGATCTGCCGTCGCTACCAGAGTCAGATCGGCGGGCTGATGGAGCAGTGGGCCGCGGAGGTAGAGGCCCTGGTTGCTGTGGCGCGAGTGTATGGAGTGGAGGCCGTGATGGAGGAGCTGGAGAATGACCCACGCCCCTGTGTCCCCGAGGGACCGGTCGCTGCGGCTGAGGGACCCGGTCTACCCCTGGCTCCTGTGTTACCTCCGTCCTGCTCGCTCGCGCGCTGCACCGCACCTGGCCCGTCGGATGTACACCCCTCTGTAACTGCGGCGGGGGCAGAAGATAGCGACTCAGGGCCTGACACCGAGTCTGTGTCGGAGGAGGAAGAGGGGGTCGCTGCCCTGCCTGGCCTGGAGGCCACCTACGTTCCCCGAGCCGGAGGCAACGGGTATCGGGCGATCCTTCCACGCCGTGCGTGCTATGCGCTGGAGGGGCTGGTGCCCATGTCCTTTCACCCCGAGCCGGGTGAGGAGGACGAAGATACCGAGTAGGGCAATGGAGGCCCGCAGCACCATCCCCGTTGGGACCACCACTGAGTTGTGTGTCTGTTGAAAAAGTTTGAAAGTTCTGCAATGATGATGAAAATGATCCGAAGAAGTCACCTGATTTGTTGTTGATTTGCAACCGGCTGGATCCGGCACCGTTGTCCCCGTGGGGACCGTTTAAAGTTTAAAAATGCATGGGAACTAGCCATGGACAAGCCCGTGAACTCTGCAGGGCAACCACAAACGTTAGTGGCTTGTAAATATGTTGGGTACCGTTACCGTTTCCGCAATGCCGCCTCCGGAGAGGCAGGTTGGAGGGAGGGCCCTGAGCAGAGCAGGCCAGGGCCCAGCCACCAAAGGGACCGGTGGCTACCCTCTGGAGGGAAGGACAGATCCCGCTCGGGTGACTTGTGCTGGACTGTGGGTCAAGGGGTGCTGCCTGGGTTTTAGGGGCAGCATCAGGGCCAGGTTGCTTGGGTGGGAGAGAGCGGAAACCGTGACCGTACACCGTTGAAACGTTAAAAGCAAAATGTGCCTCCCGTCTTGGGAAGAGTTTATTAAAAATGTTATTTATGTTATGTTTAACCCTGTTATCCCCTTTTTACAGAAAAATAAAACCGGTGTAGGACGGCAGCCCGCGGACGGTCTGCATTTTGCTAAGGGGGAATGTGTCACCCTGGGCAAGCCAGGGGACACAGATAACAACACCACTACACCCCACACTCCAGGTAGGCACACCTGCTAACCAGAAATCCTTGTTGCCTTCCTCCAAGAGTCTGTTGATGCACACCAGGGGGTGGGCCAGGCGGTTGGCTCCACCCACCAAGGAGCTCACAACTCTGGAGGCAGGAAGTTACCAGGCAGTCGAGTCAAGGACATGAGGGAGTGAACAGCAGATTAGCCCGGGGAGGGCAAGAGTGAAGTCCAGTGAAGGGCTAGAGGAAACAACCAGAAGTGAAAGTGAAGGAAAGGAAAGTGGAAAAGGAGGAAAGCAAGAAGTGGAGAGAGCGCAGAGAGTGCGCAGAGCCTGAGAGCCCAGCTGTGTGTAGGGCTAGAACAGCAAGGTCAGCGACGGCGGTGACTGTCCGGAGGGGGACCGTTTGGAAGTTCCTGGAAGGACCCCGTTGGCTGTGTGCCCGGTGGTCTGGAGCAGTGTTCCGAAGGACAGTCAGCACCAGGGCAGGGGCCTCTCGGACCCCGGCAAGGCTAGGAGTCGCCCAATTTGCCGAATCCGTCAGTGAAGGGGACGGAGATCCCCCAGCAACAAAGTCCCGATTGACGGCAACAGCCCGACCATTACCGGGGAGACACCGCCACCGCCAAGGCACCAGTTTCCCCAGGGCCAGCGCCTGTGGGCAAAGTGTAGAGCTCCTCCGGCCCAGATTGCAGTCGGGGAGCGGGTAACCGGAGGGAATCCACCGCTACCATCAGTCAAACAGGTGCAAGGAAGAGAGACGTCACCGTCACCTACCGGGAGTGCAGGTGCAACCGTCTGTGGGACCGTCCTACCAGCCGTTGGTTTACCGTACAAACTGTGTCCGTGTCTCAGGCTGAGTGAGTACCACAGTGCCGCAAGGCACAGCGCTGCCCCACGTCCCTGCGCCCTCCAGGCCCTACACTTCACATCTCTTCACCGGGCCCCGGGATCACCAACCCCTACCCACGGAGGGGCAACACAACACCTGGCTGCTCCCATCACCATCCCCGGGACCCCGACACTGAGCAGCGGTGGTGCCATCACCACAACCGTGGGTGGCGTCACGAACTATAATCCCAACAAACACCCCCCCCCTTTTCACTCACGGGCGAGGAGTGTCGCTCGAGACACCCCGGGATCCGGCCCGCAGCTCGAGCCACCAGGAGCAACTGCCGGACCCGAGCAGAAGGGGTGAGCGCGGTGTGCTGACACCCTCCTCCCCGCCCGCGACACTCCCCATCGGGCTTTGCAGATAGCCCAACGTACTGCCATGTGATCACCTGTCTGGACCTACATATAACTCACCAAGACACTAACCTGTGTCTCGTATTAAGACTATTAAGCTATGTGCCCATGGGAGATCGTACCTGCAGATATATACGCAGGTTTCCCGCAGCTGATCCCCGGAATCCGCAGCTATCCATTGCTTCGAGATTCCAGCGAAATATCTGTGGAAAACCTGCAGACATTCGTGCGACTTACCTGCGGAAGTCCCGGCCTCTATCTCCATAGTGGAAAGGCGGGAGATCCACAGGTATTTCCGTATGAATAATTCACATGCAGTTACGTGCAGCTGCGGGACATCCGCAGCATATTCCGCAGCTGCAGATAACGCAGCATTGATACAGACACTCTCCAAATCCCATAGGATAACATGGGGAGTGTCTGTACTTGCTAAAACCTGCGGTTTTATCTAGAAAATCCAGATAAATCGCAGGTTTTCCACGGCAAAATCCACGGGTACATAGCCTTAGTATTCCTGAGTTCTGTCTGCCTGTGGACTTCATACCTCTGCGACATGCTGCCAAGTCTTCTGTCTGCCTGTGGTCTCCAGTACCCCTGCTACCTGCTTCCTGGTCTTATGTCTGCCTGTGACCTCAATTGCTTGGAATAACCTGTTCCTCAGTCTCCTGTCTGTCTGCAGCCTCCAGTGCTTCTACTAACAGTAAGGCTATGTGCGCACGTGTGCGTATTGCATGCAGTTACGCTGCATTCTGCACCGCAGCGTAACTGCATGCGTCCTGCGTCCCCAGTACAATCTATGAAGACTGTGCAAGAGACGTGCGCAGGTGACGTATTAGAATGCAGCGATTCGGCTGCTGCCTGAAGCGTGCATTCTAAGAAGTGACATGTCACTTCCTTCGTGCGCTTTGCATGCTGTCTATAGGGAGAGGCAGCATGCAGAGCGCACAAATTCTGCAGGCACCAGGTGCTTCAGAATGAAGGTTTTCAGCTGCGCTCTGAAGCGGACCGTTTGTGTCCGGTGCAGAGCGCACACGTGCGCACATAGCCTTACCCACATGCTTCACTTGCCTGCTGGAGATGAGAGGCAGGCCTTAGTATTTGAAGAGTGAGATGGAAGAACAATCAGGGTCCATACATTTTCAAAATTGAGATACTAGAACTACCTTGTGAATGGTAATTGCTCCAATACGCTACCTTTGAAAAGTTGGAAAAAATGATCATCAGAAAAAGGGAGCAAGCATGATTTCTAAACTGTACTTATTAATAAATGGAGATTTTTGGCAAAACATTGCAATCTTTTGAGCTACCCCGCCACGTCACTGCAAATCTCAAAGGGCAGTCCTACACCAATATTTATTTTATCTGAAGTGTGCCATGCGGCCTCACACATTTAAAAGCAGAACTATTTGAAACAGCACTTACCTGATGCTTTACAATCCCGTACCTGTGGGCGGGACAGGCCCAGGCAAGTGCTGCTTGGATTAAATACCCTGTGGACAGGATTGATGGCTGAGTGTGAAAAGTCGCCACTTGCCAAAATCAGACAGATAAAACAACCAAAATAGGGTGCACGGCTTGGTGGACCAATAGAAAAATCTGCCAATAGAAAAATCAGAAAAAGGGAGCCAGCACAATTTCTAAACTGTACTTATTAATAAATGGAGATTTTTGGCAAAACATTGCAATCTTTTGAGCTACCCCGCCACGTCTGAGCTGCTGTTAACCTGCGATTTCTGAGGCTGGTGACTCAAATAAACTTATCCTCCGCAGCAGAGATGATTCTTGGTCTTCCATTCCTGGGGCGGTCCTCATATGAGCCAGTTTCTTTGTAGCGTTTGATGGTTTTTGCCACTGCGCTTGGGGACACTTTCAAAGTTTTCCCAATTTTTCAGACTGACTGACCTTCATTTCTTAAAGTAATGATGGCCACTCGTTTTTCTTTACTTAGCTGCTTTTTTCTTGCCATAATACAAATTCTAATAGTCTATCCAGTAGGACTATCAGCTGTGTATCCACCAGACTTCTGCACAACACAACTGATGGTCTCAACCCCATTTATAAGGCAAAGAAATCCCACTTATTAAACCTGACAGGGCACACCTGTGAAGTGAAGACCATTTCTGGTGACTACCTCTTGAAGCTCTTCAAGAGAATGCCAAGAGTGTGCAAAGCAGTAATCAAAGCAAAAGGTGGCTACTTTGAAGAACCTAGAATATAAGACATATTTTCAGTTGTTTCACACTTTTTTGTTAAGTATTTCATTCCACATGTTTTCATTCATAGTTTTGGTGCCTTCAATGTGAATCTACGATTTTCAGAGTCATGCAAATAAGGAAAACTCTTTGAATGAGAAGGTGTGTCCAAACTTTTGGTCAGTACAGTATGGGGGTAAGTGCTAATTTCAATGAAAGCTCTACTGAACAAACATCATCCCATCCTATACAAAGACAATTGATGACTTCTGTTACTGGACGAGATACTCAACTCCCTTTCTTTGGCAGCCGTACAGCGGTATGACTTGTTGATGAGACAAGAAAGAGCATGTGCTACATTAGATAGCAAGTGCAGCAAGTGGCCTTCCCTCCTCTTCTTCCACTTCAACATCACACACAGTGCAATCCTCAAAGGAAGTGTGTGTGTATATATATATATATATATATATATATGTAGAACCGAGTTAATTATATTAGTCCGGCCCTCTAAAACCATTCCAATTTCTCATGCGGCCCCATGGGAAAGTTAATTGGCCACCCCTGATCTAGATGAACAAGTCATGGATCTCCAAAGACTTTTCCACCCCAGTCAAAGACTGTGCAAACTAGGCAATGGTGTAGTGTGCTGCACTTGTGTTGTATTAGTTGTATCATTGCAGTCTGTGACACTTTTGTCGTGGCTTATGTGGCTACTGTTGCCACTGCTGCTGATGTTACTGTCCACCACTGTTATTTTCACAATTTTTTTTTGTATGTATGTAGCACTTAATATTCCTCCTATTTCTCCTCCATTTGCTTCCACCTGAGTCACAAAAAACATTTTTTTTTTTAAATAGAGACTCTTATTCGGGTCTCCTTGTAGTGTGTTGCCTGTAGTGGCAGGTATCTGAGAGCACCAGGCCTACACCTGTCACTCATACGCCTGATACTGATCAATGTTTAAGCTAGAAATGCTGGGCATGGCTTTGTTCCAAACACTATCTCATTTATGCATGCACCATTATGCTACTTGTATTTTTAGAAAATTGCTGTCAGTTTACTGGTGTCTTCCCCTAAGTTTTTGAAATGTGGAGACTGTAAGGGCTGGGGTCTCAGAGCACAGCAGGCACTTGTCGCTCACTCTCTCACCTCTTAATTTTAACTTAGTTTGAAAGCTGTAAATACTGGCCAAGACACAGTCTCATGCATGGCTCATGCCTGACTGCTGCACCATTATACTATTTGTAGTCTGAGGCAATTGATGCCACTTTCCTGGAGTCTGTACCTAATTTTGGGAAATGGGGATGAGGACTCCATGTTGGGTCTCCTTTTTGTGCGTTGCCTGTAGCAGAAAGGTCTCTTCTCCCTAACTGCCTACTGGGTAAATACAGTTAGGTCCAGAAATCTTTGGACAGTGACACAATTTTGGCGAGTTGGGCTCTGCATGCCACCACATTGGATTTGAAATGAAACCTCTACAACAGAATTCAAGTGCAGATTGTAACATTTAATTTAAAGGTTTGAACAAAAATATCTGATAGAAATTGTAGGAATTGTACACATTTCTTTACAAACACTCCACATTTTAGGAGGTCAAAAGTAATTGGACACATAAACCAAACCCAAACAAAATATTTTTATTTTCAATATTTTGTTGCGAATCCTTTGGAGGCAATCACTGCCTTAAGTCTGGAACCCATGGACATCACCAAACGCTGGGTTTCCTCCTTCTTAATGCTTTGCCAGGCCTTTACAGCCGCAGCCTTCAGGTCTTGCTTGTTTGTGGGTCTTTCCGTCTTAAGTCTGGATTTGAGCAAGTGAAATGCATGCTCAATTGGGTTAAGATCTGGTGATTGACTTGGCCATTGCAGAATGTTCCACTTTTTTGCACTCATGAACTCCTGGGTAGCTTTGGCTGTATGCTTGGGGTCATTGTCCATCTGTACTATGAAGCGCCGTCCGATCAACTTTGCGGCATTTGGCTGAATCTGGGCTGAAAGTATATCCCGGTACACTTCAGAATTCATCCGGCTACTCTTGTCTGTTGTTATGTCATCAATAAACACAAGTGACCCAGTGCCATTGAAAGCCATGCATGCCCATGCCATCACGTTGCCTCCACCATGTTTTACAGAGGATGTGGTGTGCCTTGGATCATGTGCCGTTCCCTTTCTTCTCCAAACTTTTTTCTTCCCATCATTCTGGTACAGGTTGATCTTTGTCTCATCTGTCCATAGAATACTTTTCCAGAACTGAGCTGGCTTCATGAGGTGTTTTTCAGCAAATTTAACTCTGGCCTGTCTATTTTTGGAATTGATGAATGGTTTGCATCTAGATGTGAACCCTTTGTATTTACTTTCATGGAGTCTTCTCTTTACTGTTGACTTAGAGACAGATACACCTACTTCACTGAGAGTGTTCTGGACTTCAGTTGATGTTGTGAACGGGTTCTTCTTCACCAAAGAAAGTATGCGGCGATCATCCACCACTGTTGTCATCCGTGGACGCCCAGGCCTTTTTGAGTTCCCAAGCTCACCAGTCAATTCCTTTTTTCTCAGAATGTACCCGACTGTTGATTTTGCTACTCCAAGCATGTCTGCTATCTCTCTGATGGATTTTTTCTTTTTTTTCAGCCTCAGGATGTTCTGCTTCACCTCAATTGAGAGTTCCTTAGACCGCATGTTGTCTGGTCACAGCAACAGCTTCCAAATGCATAACCACACACCTGTAATCAACCCCAGACCTTTTAACTACTTCATTGATTACAGGTTAACGAGGGAGACACCTTCAGAGTTAATTGCAGCCCTTAGAGTCCCTTGTCCAATTACTTTTGGTCCCTTGAAAAAGAGGAGGCTATGCATTACAGAGCTATGATTCCTAAACCCTTTCTCCGATTTGGATGTGAAAACTCTCATATTGCAGCTGGGAGTGTGCACTTTCAACCCATATTATATATATAATTGTATTTCTGAACATGTTTTTGTAAACAGCTAAAATAACAAAACTTGTGTCACTGTCCAAATATTTCTGGCCCTGACTGTATAGCGGTGGCTGGGCCTGAGATGAAAAGCGTTTTGCCACTTATCTTATGACCATCGAGGATTCCTGAATGTTTCTCTGTAAGTCTCGCCTCCTCTTCCTTCTCCACTTTCTCCACTTCCTCCTTATCGGGTCAGCGTAACACCTGTATAACTTCAGCACAGATAGGAAAAAATGACAATAGGCTGTTCTGAAACTCATCTGTTTGGGGCTAAAAGCCCACACCGTGCAAGAGCTGTGGATGAGGATCAAACAACAGACTGATGAGTGGATAGTGACACTGATCCTAAAACCTGGCTTGGTGGTGTGTGATAACTATGAGATGAGCGATGTTCGAGGTTCACCAATTTCATGTTCGAGTGATTTTGGGGGGTGTTCGAGTCGTTCGATGAACTCGAACGATTTGCTAAAAGTTCGTCAGTTCGAGTTACGTTCAAGAACGGTTCTCACCAAAAGTGTGGCTTTTTACAGCTACGCATGCAGGGAGCCATTGCTGGCAGACTGTGGTAAGCTGGTAACCAGGGTAAATATCGGGTATTTAAGCAAAGCGCTTTGCTTAGTAACCCGATGTTTACCCTGGCTACGTGTGCAAAAATCCCGAAAGCCACACAGAAGCACTTCCGTGTGACTTCCGTCAGATGCCGCTGCAGTCTGTGTCCCGCTCCAGCCCCAGCCCCAGCCCCGCAGCTGCCCGCTCAGTAGTGTCCACAGCTGCCCGCACTGTACGGTGTCCGCAGCTGCCCACACTGCAGTGACAGCAGCCGCGGGGATGACAAGCACTGCCGTCAGGAGGTTAGGGAAGTTCCTTACCTGCGGTGATGAAGTCCTTCCCTCCCGACGTCAGCGCTGTCACTGTCTTCCATGGTCACCGCTTGTCACATCTCATCTCGCTGCCGAACCGAGACTGTCACTAGCGGTGACATCACAGGCACCCACGATACTTGGTTGTGAAGGCGGCTGTCATTGAACTCAGTGACAGCTCTGCTATCAGGAGTGCAGCGATCACCGCAGGTAATGTACCTCACTATCCTCCTGACAGCAGCACTTGTCATGCCCTGCAGTGACCTGAGCTGACCTATAGCTCAGGTGACTGCATTGCTCTCCCAGCCAATATGGAACATTCTGTTCTTCATTGACTGGGACACTGACTATGGTATGGATCGTCATGGGACCCCCTTGGATTACACCAGACCTGGATTTGTTTTTCTTTCTAATAAATTGGTGAAAGAGGGAATGTTTTGGGGAGTGTTTTTTCAAATAAAAAATGTGTTTGTCGTCTATTTTTTTTTATTACTGAATGGGTTGGTGATGTCGGGTGTCTGATAGACGCCTGACATCACGAACCCCAGGACTTGATGCCAGGTGACATTACACATCTGGGATAAACCCCATATATTACCCCATTTGACACCGCACCAGGGCAACGGGATGAACTGGAGCGAAGCACCAGGATTGGCGCATCTAATGGATGTGCCACTTCTGGGGCGGCTGCTGCCTGCTACTTTTAGGCTGGGGAGAGTCTAATAACCATGGACCTCCCTAGTCTGAGAATATCAGACCCCAGCTGTCTACTTTACCTTGGCTGGTGATCCAATTTTGGGGGGACCCCCACGTGTTTTTTTTTTTTTTTAATTATTTATTTAATTTAAAATAACAGCAAGGGGTGCCCTCAGTTTTGGATTACCAGTCAAGGTGAAGCTGCCAGCTGTGGTCTGCAGGCTGCAGCCGTCTGCTTTACCCTAGCTGGCTATCAAAAATAGGGGGAACCCCACGTCATTTTTTTTAAAAATGTATTTATTTTTTGGCTAAATACAAGGCTAAGCACCCATTAGTACCACATGAAAGGCACCAAAGGGTGCAAAATTACAAAATGCAGGAGAGTGGGACATGATGTGTCTTTCTGCCATTATAGTGACAGAAAAGACTGATATGAAGTGTACAAGCACAGAAAAATCACCATAGCGCTCTACGCTGTGAAAAGCAGTAGAAAATGGCACTGGAGTGAACATGTGAATGCCTCATGTAGGTTGAAGCTATGGATCCTGGGTAAATTTATGCATTTACCCTCCTCCAGTTTTTTTTCCAGTACGCAAAAAAATGGAAGGCACACGGATGACAAACGGATGACATATGGACCGTATACGGAACGGAAACGGATGCCACATGGATGCATCCGTGAAAAAAAGGACCTTTTTTTGCGGACCGCAAAAACGGATCGGTCGTGTGAATGTAGCCTTATTCTGATCTGCCGTTTATAAACAGCAGGCAGAAATAAGTGAATAGCGCCACCCAGCGTCAGAAATCCCTGGTGTTTCAGGGGGTAGCTGAGACCCCGGAGATCATGATTCAGGCCAGTTTTTCCGGTCCCCGCTCACGTGATCACCGGTATACACCGTATACCGATGATTACGTTACAGTAAATGACAGAGCCGGTAAAAAAATATTTATCTCCCATCTGGCATGAACAAACATGTCTGACTCGCCCGCCCCAGGGCCTTAGGTGACTCGGTGTCGGGCCGGACTAGTCCGGGGTAGTCAGCAGTGGCGGGGCCCAACTCCGTGAGCCTGGTGGAGTCAATTAAATGTGGTGGTATGGGGGTAGATGATAATAAAGTTTATATAAGATTCGTGACGCCACCTGTGGTAATTTGCAGCTATGGAGCCGCAGCTGCAGAAAGGGACCTCCGGGGCTGATGTTATAGCAGCTGAGGGGTTTCTTGCTCTCCACAGGTAGAGCGGGTATCCCGGGGCAACCTTTGGTGCTTGGTAAAGTCTATGGTGTTTGATGTTGTGGTGCAAGATAAAGCGGACGACACAGGGCTTGCAGTTAAGATGTTTACTCACTGTTTATTTATGCCTGCAGGGTGCCAGTCTTCACCATGATGGGCTCCAGACGATCCCAAACTCCTCAGTTCTCAGTGCCGGGTGTGACCCGGTGAATGCTGCTCTCGTGCACCTCTTTGTTATAAGTGGGTTCCTGTAGTCTGTAGCTTTAGAGGGCCCCTGTTGACTTTTTTGACAGAAAGTCCCAGTCCGTTCGCAGGCAGCGCGAACCTTTCAATGGGCTGTATCTCTGTTCCAATACCCAGGTTCTGAGTCTGCTGCTGTGCTTCGGACACTATGGTGGGCTGAAAAACGTGCAATCTTCTCTCCTTGTAGATTTATTAGGCGAGCCTGAAGCGTCCCCTAATATAGGGCTCTACACCCCCTCGGTGCTCGGTCCTGGTAGTAATCACGCTTTACTCCCCAGCTACCGCACTCCTTTTTTCACCAAAGCCACTAGTCAGCTCTGACTGGAACAGAATGGGGGTTTGTTAGCTGTCCCCCTACTTCTCCTCAGACCGACTGCTCTCCACACCTGACTGGATCTCTCCCTCCTGACTAGACTGGTCTCAACTAGTTTCTCTCAACTGTCACTCCTCTGACAGGCTGCCTCCTCCCACTCTTTCTACTGACTACTCCCACATTCCCTCTTGCCAGGCTCCACCCCTTCAGGCCAGTGAATGGGACTTAAGGCTACATCACCAGGTACACTGGTCGCTGCTTTTCAGCATTAATGAAGTACCTGCCTTAAACCCTGACCCATGTGTGACCTAACAATTGGTGTGTGTTGAGAATTGATGTTGTGTAGAACCGACACTGCTCACCCAGGAATTCATGATGAGAACAGCACCTAAAATCAGGTGCCGTGCCCTGTGGCGTCTGAAGCCTCAGGGGCGCCACATGTCAGATGGGAGATAAATCTCCTACCCGGTCCCCCGGTGTCGCCAAAGTGCCCCACCCGACCCCCTCCCGGAAATCCAAGATGACTGTGCGCACAGCAGCATGCCGGCCGCATTCACCGTACTCCTCTGATTTCTGTCGCATGTGCCATGACACATGCGACAGAAACCTCCTCCCCAGGCCCTGCCAGGTAACCCCTTATAACTCCACCGGTGTTCCCTGGTGTCCCACGGTACCTGTGCAGCATTGAATACCCGCGGCCCCCTCCTTCACAATAGACGCTGCCACATGCACAGAGCGGCTGTCAGCTCAGCTTCCTGTGTTCAGACACAGTGAGTGGCGGTAACCATGCATCTGTAAGCTACTGCAATGCCCTGCTCATGAGGTAAGGAACATAGTTGATCAGGAGAGCTATACTACATTTCCAAATGGAGGTATTTGATTTTATAGTTGCCCTGCTGAACGACTACCAAACATGAGAGTCCATTATACGCCACAAGTAAACATGTCTAAATGGCGAGCTCTGTTGTTTAGTATTCATTCAGCTGGATAACTGGACTTAAAGGGGTATTCCATCTCCAAGATCCTATCCCCAATATATAGTAGGTGGAATAGCAATAATATCAGCAAATACCAATATTTGGAAATGTAGAATAGTTCTCCTGATTAGGCATGCCCTTACCTCATGAGCAGGGCATTGCAGCTTTGGTAGCAACAGTTACGACATGGACTCTGCTGCTGTGGACCCGGAGAGAGTGGGTGCAGATTCATTGCACCCACACTCCTCACATGGAGGGTCTGCACTCCTATAAAATGGGGGATACATTCCCTGAGCATGTCCCCCCATATTCTAGACGGTCCAGAGTTGTTGTGGGACCCCCTTATTATTTTTTCCTTATAATAAATTGGTGAAAGAAGGAATGTTTTGGGGAGTGTTTTTTCAAATACATTTCTTTTTTTTTTTTTTTTTGTTAGTACCGACAGTTTGTGATGTCGGGTATCTGATAGACGCCATGACATCACAAACTGCTGGACTTGATGTCAGGTGACCTTACAGCTAGTATCAACCCCATTTATTACCCCGTTTGCCACTGCACCAGGGCACGGGATGAGCTAGGGTAAAGCGCCAGGATTGGCTCATCTAGTGGATGCGCCACTTCTGGGGCACCTGCCACCTGTTATTTTTAGGCTGTGAAGGGCCAATAACTATGGACCTTCTCACCCTGAGAATACCAGACCACAGCTGTCCGCTTTACCTTGGCTAGTGATCCAATTTGGGGGGGACCCTACTTTTTTTTTGTAATTATTATTATTTATAAAATAATTATAAAAAAAGAGCCTGGGGTGACCTCCACATTGGATTACCAACCATGGTAAAGCTGCCAGCTGTTGTTTTCAGGCTACAGCTGTCTGCTTTACCCTAGCTGGCTATCAAAAATGGGGGGACCCCATGGTTTTTTTTTAAACTATTTTTTTAAATAAAAAAAAATAATGGGCTTCCCTGTATTTTGATTGCCAGCCAAGGTAACGGCAGGCAGATGGGGGTGGTAACCCGTAGCTGTCTGCTTTATCTGCACTGAGAATCAAAAATACCGCGGAGCGCTACGTCATTTTTTTAATGATTTATTTTTACAGTACTGTGATGTCAGGCATTTAAAATACAGGGAAGCCCATTTTTTTTAGTTATTTAAATACATAATAAAAAAAAATATATTGGCTCCCGCTGCATTTTTTGTATTGCTAGCTAAGGGTAATCCAAGCAGCTACTGGCTGCTAACCCCCACTGCTTGGTGTTACCTTCATTGGCAATGGAAAATCCAGGGAAGCATTTTATTTTTTTTTGCCAAAAAACTAAAAAAAAAAATGAAGAGAGCTTCGCCATACTGCATTTTTGTATGCTAGTCAGGTACATCAGGCAGGTACGGCTGCCCCCAAACCCCAGCTGCCTATTTGTACCCGGCTGGGAACTAAAAATATAGGGAAGCCCTTTTTTTAATTATTTCATGAATTTCATGAAATAATTTAAAAAAAAAAACGACATGGGCTTCGCCCCATTTTTGTATCCAGCCAGGTACATATAGGCAGCTGGGGATTTCAATCCACAGCACAGGTTAACCCGAGCTTTTTGGGCCCCTCTGCTGCGAATTGCAGTCTGCAGCCACCCCAGAAAATGGCGCTTTCATAGAAGCGCCATCATCTGGCGCTGTATCCAACTCTTCCAGCAGCCCTGAAGCCGGGTGGCTTGCTGGGTAATAATGAGTTAATTCTAGCTTTGTTTTAGAAGCTAGTATTAAACCAGAGATTCTTAATGTCAGGCAAGTTTGACCCGGCCTCTTTAATAGCAGCACATTGATCACTTAGCTGCCGTCTTTCTGCAGCTGCTGGGCAATGGTGTGCTGCTTTTAAAGAGAACAGTTTCACTGCTCTCAAGAAAATAGTGGATCCTGCACTGGGCCCCTGACTCTGACAGTATCTTCTTCAGCATAGAACGCTGTATGTTTGATGTAAACCCCGTCCCTCCCTGTCCATCAGAACAGGGGAGAAAAGCTGAGCGTTTGCCTATCCTCCTCAGTACAGCAATCCCCTCCACTGCACTCACTTCTCCTGTGCTTCACAGTAGTAAGCCCACCCACCAACAGCAAGCCACACCTACAAGCAGTAAGGCCCACCCACTTTCACAGCTTGCTGTGGAGCCTCAGCCCTGTGTAGTAAGTGCTGTAAAATACAAGAAACTTGTAAAGAGATGGTGTCCCTATCTCCTGCAATGCCATAGCTCTTTAGTCAGCAATAGCAGGAGGGTGAGACTACAGAGGAGCACAATGCGACCTGAAGTGAGTACTGGAGCTCCCTGAATGATGCCTCTAGCCGCGCTACCCTCTTCTATACTTCACCTGTTCTCCCATGTGCCCATCACAGCTGCTCCATCCTACCCCCTTCCCCCACTGTCCTGTAGCTAATAATATAACATACCTCACTGCTGTCCTGTGATGGTGGCAGGGTGTCAACATCTTCATGGCGTTTGCTGTCAGAGATCCAACTTTCTTATTTCTTTTTGTATACAGTACAGAAATGCACACAAATACAGTATTTAAAAATATAGTGTATATGTCTCCATTTGTGTGAATAAGTTAATGTGTACAAAATTAACGATAGCTCATTCACCAAAGACACCTGATACGTTTATAAACGCTTTATCAGGGGTCACTTAGCATTTTTTTGTGCTTTTTAGTTCTTGTTTTATGGCTGTGCTTTAGTACCCTATACTTTACCAGAGTTACTTTATATTTTGGCTTTCTAATATAGATGTAGCATTCCATAAACTAATCACACGTCTATCAGTATAGTACTACTCTATTTATAGTCATCGAATCATAGAATGCTAGAGTTGGAAAGAACCTCCAGATCTTGTCCAACCCCTGTCTCACAGTAGGATTCACTATATCATCTCAGACACATGTCTGTCCAGCCTCTGAAGACTTCCATTGAAGGAGAACTCACCACCTCTTGTGGGAGCCTCTTCCACTCGTTGATCACCCTCGCTGTCAAAAAGTTTCATAACATAGAGGTTTTAAAGTGGCAAATTACACAACTCTTACAGTGGTCAATAGCTGCATACAGTATCTAGCTTATATTCCTGATTGTCGCTTTTAGTGCTACTAGTTGTGAACCAAAAGGTGGAGTTTAATGCTCTTGAGTCCATATGCAAAATGTAAAATAAACCTGTGATCTAGTCACTACTTAAGGATAGTATAGACGGAAGAGTAGTCAGACGTCAGACAAGCCGGGGTCAGGAAACAGGAGGACACGACAGGACACAGGGAGTAAGCAGAAATGCAGTCAAGTCACAGGCCGAGGGTCAGAATTCTAGGAGCGTATGTACTAGATTCAGGGAGCAGACAGAGACGTGGTCAGGTAATGGTCCAAGGTTAGAAGCCGGGAGGTAATGACAAAAACAGGGAGAGGTTAGACAGGAGACAAACAACGGTCCCAGGTCAAGAAACTTAGATCAGAACACAAGCACAAACCCAAACCAAGAGCACAACTACACAACCAGAGAGTACAACTGGCAAGAGTATGGGAGAGTATGCTCAGTAATGAAACAGAGCAATTACCAAGAAGGTGGAACACCTAAGTAATCTGCACCTCCCAGAACCTGCAGTCTTTGCCTTTCAAGACAGAACTTTGCAGTGCACCACTTGAAGTGGATCCATCCTGGCTGCTTGTAATCAGTGTGAAACATGCTGGATAGGAGTCGGTCTTCATAATAGTAAGACAAGAACTGTACACAAGGCTTAGGAAAATTATGAAAGTTTATTCAAGTCAAAGCTTACAAAAGATAAAAAGGATTTGAAATGAGATTTCAAATCCTTTTTAACCTTTTCTATCTTTTCATAATTTTCCTAAGCCTTGTGTACAGTTCTTGTCTTTCTCATTCGAAACTATATCTGTATATGGCTTTTTCCATGTACACATTATGGCACGGGTTCTTTTCCCGTGTATGTTGGTTGTTCTAACCCTTCATAATAGTAGCAGCCCTGCATTTAATCTATTGATTTGCAGTAAGGAATAGCACCCGGTTCTCTTCCTTCTATTACCCAAGTTCAAACCAAGAGCACAATTCAAGAACCACAGAGTATGACTGGCGAGGTTCTGGGAGCCATGCTCAGTAGTGAAACAGAGCAATTGCCAGGAAGGTGGAACACCTGAATAATCAGCACCTCCCAGAACCTGCATGGAATCCTGTTGTAATACTTATATATGTTCTGAGGATTTCGATAGCGTAGGGCAATGACAATCAGAGACGAGTTCTTGGTACAAGATATTTTATAATATGTAACCACGGTAGATACACAACGGAAAACACAGCGGTACAAAGACACAAAATACCTTCCCGAAACGGAGCGAAGGGAATTCCCGGGGCCACGCACCGGACTCCCCCAGGGAGACCACCAGAGCGAACCCCTATACAGGGACTGTCCGGCAATCACCCCGGAAGGCCTAAATGCGCAGCAGCCGGGACACAAGGGGCAAGCGGTAAAAGTCCAGGAGTGTCCGTACGGGATGATTGTCCAGAGTGGTTACGAACCAGAGAGAACCGGGCAGGGTGCTGACCGAAGATGGCAGAAGGAATCCGGGCACAGCCTTGAGAAAACGGGTAGGGTCCAGAGTCGGTCGGTCGGTAGTCTTTAGGAGGATCCAAAGGTAATCAGGATTAGCAGCAGCAAAGCAGGAGCACACAGCAAGCAGTATACTCAGGCACTGGACTAGGCTTAGAGGCGGCCTTTTAAGCAGCTGGACAGGAAGTAGGGCAACAGAACAGTAAACTCCATGTTAACCGAGGGCAAGCTCATTCAAAAGAGAACTGGAAAACCTGGAAACCTGACACCTGTGTTGTCAAACAACTGGTCAGATGTTCTGCACAAAGGAATCATGTCACTGCTGGCTCTGTAGTTCAGGAAGACGCAGCAGAGAATCTACTGTGTGAAAGATGCTCTGCACAGAGGAATCATGACAGAATCACTAAATGCCAAGTGACATTTATTTTACTGAGTGGCAGCAAAGTGTTTATACCCCTCCAGGTATGACTGCCCTTGTATAGATGTGACTATATTTATGCAAAATGTTGTGCTCTCTAGACTATATTTGGCAATTAAAGGGCTTTTCCTCACTCACCCTTAGCGATTCCCTCTAAATCTCATTCCTCTGTTTACCTGGTCCCTGAAGGTCTCTGCTTGCTGGTCCTGTCCTTGACATACCGGTGACCTAAGGTACCCCCAGTTTCCTTGGACTTGACTCAGCCAATACCTGGCTACACCAATGATCCAATTTAGCAAGACAACCACTGACAGAGTTGGGTCACTGACATGATCAGTGATTGACTGAATAGACTCCTAAGAAATTGGGATGCTACAAGTGAAATATTGAGTCCAGTATAGTTCCGTGCACAAATGTTCCCAAATTTGTAATTTCACTTTAGTTTTTTCATCTTTGGCATCCCTTAATCCCCTTTAATCTTGACATCCAAAGCTGCCTATCTCTTACTTATTCCTTCAAGAGTGCATTATTTCATTCTTGGACACTGCTTTTAAAAGATTTATGAGATGTTCTCTTTAGTTTATTCTATGCTGTGTACAGTTCTGTGCTTCCCATTCTGTGCGGCTCCTGTATGTTTACTCTAATAAGCCTCACTTGTTTAGTTTGGATTACTGGTATCATATTGCGTCAGGCACATCAAATGGAAGAAAACCAAGTCTGAAGAAAAAGACAAACCCAATATTGGAAAACACCTTGAGAAAACAGAGTTTCATCTGAGGGAACACCCAAGGATTAGTGCTTCATGGCTATTAATAATTTTACTTCGGCAAATTATATTGAAAAGCTTGTATGAGGCGGCACCATTCAAGTATATGGACCATATGTAGCATTGTAACAAAACCCTACTCAAACTAAGTCGCAAAACTTTACATTCTCCGATACTGCCTTCTGGAATCTGTAGATGTTTCTTACCGACAAATGGACCTTTTGACTAAGCAACTGAAACCTCATCTCTTTCTGGTATGTTTTTGTACCATTTATATGATGTTGCCTAAAACAATAGTATGACCAACAAATTGCCAGATGGTCTGAATCTCCTCTTACTAAAAAATTCAACCACGTGACCATTTGGGTGGCACCTAGGTTTTTGCGCCAGAATATTATAATATCTTTAAAAACTTGTGTGGCGCCCTGGACAAGCCAGGGGCCACAGGTAAGAACACACACACACACCCCCACCCTCAGCAGTTCACAGCAGCCATCCCCAGTGAGACCTGATTTCTTCTTGGGGTTCAGACAGACACACCAGGTGGGCGGAGTCAGGCAGATGGGCACGCCACCGAGGAGTTTAGCTGGCCTGAGGCAGGAAACAAGCCAGACAAGTCAAGGCAGAGGAAGAGAGAGGAGGTCTGCAGAGATGCAGACGCAGACTGGGGCCTAGGTTGGAGCCTAGGGCCCTCGTGTAGCAGTCAGGCAGACAGTAGTGGCCGTCTGCGAGAGCCGGGAAGACAGTCTGGTGGAACCGTAGGTAGCCAGGGCTGGGCGGTGGTCCACCGGTACTGAACCGGGGAGCCAGCTGGAAACCGGAGCGCAGGAGGAGCGTACGGAAGGTGCAGGAAAGGACTTACATTACCAACCTGGGGTCAGGGGAAAAACACCGCAGCCGTCTGTGGGACCCGTCCATCCAGCCGTTTGTTTCATCAGAGACTCCGTGTGTGTTACTGGCTGAGTGAGTACCACCGTGCCGTGCTGCACAGCGCTGTCCCCGCGACCCTGCACCTCACCAGGCCCCGTAACCCGCCTGCCATCCCTACCCCATCACCGGGCCACGGGACAACCAACCCCCTACCCACGGAGGGGAGAACTAACACCCAGGCTGCTCCCTGTCATCGCTCCCGGGATCCCCGTCCAGAGCAGCGGTGGTGTCACCAATCTCACCACAACCATGGGTGGCGTCACGGACAATATCAAATCCCCACAATCAATCCCCACCCTTTTCACTCACGGGCGAGGAGCGCCGCTCGAGTCCCCGGGATCCGGCCCACCGCTCGAGCCACCACCAAGCAGCAGCAGCCGCAGCCGCAGTAGGAGAGCACAGCGTCCCCTCCGCCGCCCGCGACACTTGCAAAGGAGTTTTTTAGAAGAATTTGGGCTGTTTATCTCTTTTCTCTTGGTATCGTAACAAATGGGGTCTATGCCTTTATATTTGGAAGACTATAGGAGTAATGTGTCCCACCGTTGAGACCACCAGTTGACATAAGAGATTGGTTTAGGCAAGGTCTCACCCTCTTGGAAAAACAAGGTTTGCAAATTAGAGCTCCTTTAAAGAAAATAAGGCTAATTGTGCCATAAGTAAATGTTTAATCCTTTAGCAAATGTTCCAAGATACCTAATGACATAAGCTAAACCAGAGTTTCGCCCCAAAAAAACTTGCGAGTTTCGTGAAACACTTTGATGTGAGCTTAAAGAGGTAATGTTTTACTTTTTAGTGATCCCCATTAATCTCTTATAGGTGGTAATTGCAGAGATATCGTATTTTTCGTTTTATACGATGCCCCAAATTATAAAACACACACCAAAGTCAGAGCAAGAAAAGGTGAAAAAAATGGGGTCCTTCTTGTAATTCGGTGCTGTCTTACCACAGTAGCGATAGTAGAGGAGGCTGTGCTTGTGCAGCGGCGGAGGCTGAGGCTGTGGCAGAGACTGGGGCTCGATCTGCGTCGGAGCCTGGTGCTGCTGTGCTGGGGAAGCTGTGCTTGCGCCTGGGCTGTGGCGGCTGCTACTGCGGTGGCTGCGGACGGTGAGAGCTTCAAAGAAATGGCACTCGGAGTCAGCACAGATTGAGCTCTAGGCTCAATGGCAAGCTGCAAGCGCCACCTCCGGCCACCCTTATCCTGAAATCTGCTAGAGGGAGATCAATGAACCGGATGAGAGCTTGAGCTGAGAGCTCCAACTGTGCATGACCTGACTCCAGGTGACATTATTTGAATTCCTCACTGCCGAACCTGCAGTGCCAGTAAAGCCGCCAGAGACCCCACACAGCAGCCCCAGCACCAGCCACCAGAGACCCTGTGCAGAACCCACACAGCTGCTGCAGCAGCCGGAGACCCCACACAGCAGATGCTGAAATTGCACAGCTGCCCCAGCACCATCCTCCACACACCCTGCAGCAGCCCAGCTACCGCAGCCCCTGCACAGCTGCCGCAATATCCCCCCGGCCCCTTGGATTATAAGACGCACCCCTCACTTTCCTCCCAATTGTTTGAGAAGAAAAGTGCGTCTTATAATCCAAAAAATACAGTAATTTGCATATTCCTTTCTCCAGGGAGAATTGTCTTACTTATAAAAGATTCCCTACAACAGTTGGTGGTTTTCACAAGGAGAAACATTACCTCCGAAGATCCACATAAAATTCTGTCTTTCAGTGAACTGGGAATTTGCATTGCCATAGAAAGCTCACATGACCTCAGATGCAGGTGAGTAAGGCTCCTCATCATGACAGGGAGCTCTCACACCACATAATATAGCACAGTCAATCAGGAGGGACTATCATAGCCTGTATAAAACCAGAGGTTAGGAATAGAGATGAGCGAATCGGTCGTGGTTCGGCTCGAGTTCGGTTCGTCGAACGGAGGTCCCGTTCGAGTTCGGTTCGTCGAAAGTTCGACGAACCGAGCTCGAACCGCATAGGAAACAATGGCAGGCATTCACAAACACATAAAAACACCTAGAAAACACCCTCAAAGGTGTCCAAAAGGTGACAAACAACTCACAACACAACACAAACACATGGGAAAGTGACAAGGACATATACTCATGCGAAAACAAAAGAGCTGGACAAGGAAAAAGAGGACACACAGATATATGAGTATATGCAAGGAAACATCGATGCCAATATTGTGCAACTTGAGCCCTGCTCATTTTAGGCTTCCAATCTGGTAAATTGCCTGAGCTTGCCACGTACGCCTTGGGGATCTTGTCGTGTCCTGCAGCCAGCGTTCTCTCGGAACCTGTCTTCAGTGCTGCTGGGGGTCTGCTGGCAGATAAGCACACGTGTCTGTCCACTGACAATGTTGACCTGGCTCTCAGAGGACTTTTCTTCCCCTGGGTCAGCCAGGGGAGGCGAAAGGCACATGTATTTTTGAGAGTGTTTCATGCAAAGCATCTTTTTCTTTTTCAAAAGGGGGGTCAACTGATGCCAGTCAAGTAGGGTGTGTGTGGCCCAATTAGTGGCAACGAGGGAGACTGTGGTTGGAGTCCCCTCGCTTTTGAAAAAAGAACCATGATGAACAAGTCATGGCTCTCAGAGGACTTTTCTTCCCCTGGGTCATCCAGGGGAGGCGAAAGGAACGCGTATTTTTGAGAGTGCTTCATGCAAAGCATCTGTTTCATTTTGAAAAGGGGGATCAAGTGATGCCAGTCAAGTGGGGTGTGTGTGGCCCAATTAGTGGAAACGAGGGAGACTGTGGTTGGAGTCCCCTCGCTTTTGAAAAAAGAACCAAGATGAACAAGTTATGGCTCTCAGAGGACTTTTCTTCCCCTGGGTCATCCAGGGGAGGCGAAAGGCACGCGTATTTTTGAGAGTGCTTCATGCAAAGCATCTGTTTCATTTTGAAAAGGGGGATCAAGTGATGCCAGTCAAGTGGCGTGTGTGTGGCCCAATTAGTGGCAACGAGGGAGACTGTGGTTGGAGTCCCCTCGCTGTGTTTTACATGATTTTCGAAGGGCATGACGTGCCTAAGAGGTTGAGTTTCATCATCTGCAACTTGTTGGCAACAGAAAGGCTGCCTTTACACCCTTTTGAGACCGAGGATTTTTGAGACCTTATGCCCATTGCAGTGCCCCAAGAGCCGATGGCCAGTCGTCACTCCTCCAAGAAAGTCGTGCCCGCGCTACCACAGCAGGTCGCACACAACCTCACTGATTCCTTGAGAAACTCTGTGTGTGACAGGGTGCATTTCACCACAGATACTTGGACCAGTAAGCATGGACAGGGGAGTTACATGTTGCTGACTGGGCACTGGGTAGCTATGGTGAGAGATGGAGAAGGGTTTGCTGTACAAGTCTTGCCGTCCCCACGACTTGTGTGTCAATCCTTCCTCTGTATGTACAAGTTCCTCCACTGCTTTTGCTTCCTCAACCTCGTGTGGGTCCTCCACCTCGGCCCAAACCCTGTGTGGTCAGGCCACCCTTCCTTGTAACTGCGCCCAAGGAATCCCACACACCTCCTTACTATGATGGCAGCAGAGCTCAAGGCCATCAGGCGGTCAAATGTTTACTTTTAAATGTAGGGGAAATGTGAGACACTGCTGAGGAATTGTGGACGGTTAGCTCTGGAGAGTGAGACCGAGTTTCATCAATGGTTGTCTACACTCAACCAGCAGTCAGGGAAGGTCGGGTGCGACAATGATGCAAACCAGTCTGCGACCCTTCTTCAGGGCAATGTGACATACGTGCCTTGTATGGCTCACGTGTTGAACCTGGTTGTCCAGCAATTTTTAAAATACCATCCCGGCCTACATGGCCTTGTGCACGCTGCTATGTGGTCACTTTCATCCTTCGCACCCAGCAGCTCAACAACTTTCATCGCTCCTGAAGTCTTAGGGTCTAGCGGTTAAACGCAGGAAATGGAATCTGCACATGTAGCAGCGTGTGTGGCAGCACCGCAGAGCCCTGCAGAAATACGGTATGCCGTATACCCTGGGCTAACTTGATCCAGAGGTGGTGCAGATCACGCTGCTGGAGTGGTGTCAGATCAAGGACCTATGCACCCTTCTACACAGTTTACAAATGTCGACGAAGGTGTTTAGCACTGGTGATGCCATTCTCAGCGTGACAATTCTGGTCATCTACAAGATGGAGCACACTGTAAGCATTATTCGGAGTCAGTGTTGGTCCAAGAGGAAGGTGAGGAAGTACAGGAGGAGTCATATGCAGAAGGGATAATAAGATCTACAAGGTCCATACGGTGAGCGGCACCTAGGCGGCAGTCATGGTGGGGGATAGGGATTAACAAGGGCGCATAGTATCAGCAAAAATTGTTGAGGAAGGTGCAGGAGCCCATGAAGAAATGGAGGACGAACTTGCGATGGGCAGGGAAGACTCAGCTGATGAGTGAGAGCTTGCTCACATTTCGGTTGTGCGAGGTTGGGGGGAGAGGGCAGAGGAAGGAGGCACGATGCTCACCTCTCTGACACCAACACACCAAGGACTTGGTCCT
Source organism: Anomaloglossus baeobatrachus (assembly GCF_048569485.1). NCBI lineage: Eukaryota > Metazoa > Chordata > Amphibia > Anura > Aromobatidae > Anomaloglossus > Anomaloglossus baeobatrachus. Next base: position 665,735,470 of record NC_134355.1, on the reverse strand, counting down.
CCTGGATGCACAAGACACATAAGCGCCTTCTTGCTGCACTACCTACAACATGACCCTCGGATTGTACGAATTCGAAGTAATGCTAACTACTGGGTTGTCACACTGTTAGATCCCCAGTACAAGACAAAATTTGGCGAAATAATTCCTGCCATAGAAAGGGACGCACGTGTGACGCCCTGGGCAAGTCAGGGGTCACAGGTCATTGCACCACCACACCCTACACCCCAGTTAGGAACATCAAAGCTAACCCAAAATCCTTGTTGCCTTTCTCCAGGGGCTGAGGTTCACACCAGGGGGTGGGCCAGGCGGATGGCTCCGCCCACCGAGGAGTTCACAGCTCTGGAGGCGGGAAGTACCAGGCAGATTAGCTCAGGGAGAGCTTGAGTAGAGAGTTAAGCTAGGAAAGTGAAGGAGTAAACAGCTAAGATGAGTTAAGGAAGTGAAGTGGTAGAGGAGCAAAGGAGAAAACTGGAGAAAAGGAGTAAAAGTGAGAGTAGAAAACCTGAAGTTGGTCCAGCTGTGTGCAGGACAGAGTCAGCAAGGTCAGCAACGGCGGTGATTGTCCGGAGGGGTGACCGTTTGGAAGTTCCTGGAAGGACCGCGGATGGGTGGTGGCCCGGCGGTCTGGAGCAGTGTACAAATGACAATCAGCACCAGGGCAGGGGCCTCTCGGACCCCGGCAAGGCTAGGAGTTGCCATAATTTGCCAAATCCGTCAGTGAAGGGGACGTCGATCCCCCAACAACCAAGTCCCAATTGAAGGCAACAGCCCAACCATTACAGTAGAGACACCGCCACCGCCAGGGCACCAGTTTCTAAGGGCCAGCGCCTGCGGGCAAAGAGTAGAGCTCCTCCGGTCCAGCTTGAAGCCGGGGAGCGGGTTACCAGTGGGAACCCATCGAGACCATCAACAACATTAGGTGCAGGAAAAGGGACATCACCATCACCTACTGGGGAAAGCAAGTGCAGCCGTCCGTGGGAACCGTCTTTCCAGCCGTGTGTTTTACCGAGAACTGTGTCAACGTCTCAGGCTGAGTGAGTACCACAGTGCCGCAAGGCACAGCGCTGCCCCCGCGTCCCTGCGCCCACCAAGCCCTGCATCTCCCACCTCATCACTGGGCCCCGGGATCACCAACCCCTACCCACGGAGGGGCAACACAACAACTTGCTGCTTCAAACCATCACTCCCGGGATCCCCACACCGAGCAGCGGTGGTGCTAACAAATCACCACAACCGTGGGTGGCGTCACGGACAATAGACTATATCCCAAAACCCAATCCCCCTTTCACTCACGGGCGAGGAGCGCCGTTCGAGAACCCCCGGGATCCGGTCCACCGCTCGAGCCACCACTGAGCAGCAGCCGCCGGACCCGAGCAGAGGGATGAGCGCAGTGCTGACACCCTCCTCCCCGCCCGCGACAACTTGGCGTCACGAACAGGATCTTACCGCTCTGCCGTCTGGTAGAGGTGCGCCTTGTTACCGCCGGAGGTGTCCGGCCAGAAAAAAATTTTAGAAGCCGCCATCTTTGGCGCGAAAAGTTCCCGCTCGAGCGTCTTCTCGAGTAGCAGAGGCGCGAAGGCCAAAACCCCGCCCTGAGAGAGGAGGGGCCGAAAAGATCTAAGGGGGACGCGATGGCGGCTGGCTGCATGTGAACGCAGCTATAAAAGCAGGGACGCCAGGACTCTGCAGACATCTTGTTCCTGGGAAAAGCCGCCAGCAACAAGTGGATGCCGTCCCGTGACACCGTAGCCCCCCGCGCCTGGAACCGCGGCGTGGGTGGAGATCCGGACCGCGCAGCTCTACCAACGGCTGCAGGTCAAGATGCAGCTCCTCATGGAGGAGTGGGAGGCCGACATGGCGGATGTTATAGCAGCCGTGCGGAGACGCGAGGAGGAGGCGGAGGAAGGGAGGGTGAGTGACCCACGCCCCGATGCCCTGGAAGGGCCAGTCATCACGGCTGCGGGACCCGGTCCAAGCCCTCTCCCCCCATTGCCTCCCTCGCCACACGTCTCGGAGGTTGTGACCCCGCCACTAGGCCTGCTACCACCGCAACTGGTAGCAATACCCAGCGTCCCCGCCCAGGCGGGTCGACCTGTAGCCGGAGCCCGTAGTCGACCGGAGGTGTTGCCCTGGAAGGTCCCAAAAACAGAACCGGAGGCATCCCATGAAAAGTCCCCCGAGCCAGAGCTGATGACCAGCTCCGAGCTGAAGGCCCAGCAGCGGAAAGCCCCTATGCCCATCCCCCACACCTCGGCTGAGGTAGCGCCGGGTTGTTGCTGTAAGGCAGCGCCCAATGCCAAGACACCGCGGGACACGCTGCCCAGATTCCTGACAGTTGGCAACATCCAGAATGTCCCGCGAAGCCCGGCCCGTGAGCCGGAGCTCGCAGCAGCGCCATATTGGGATAGGGAGCCGGTACCGTTGGGCCTGGAGATCGGTGAACGGGAGAGAAAGAAGGCCGAGCTGGTGGCCCGAGCCATTAGAGAAAAGGAGAACCTCCGACAAGCAACATTCCGTGTCCGGGGACCGCTGTACGAGGGGCAGGTGAGGCGGTTTGATGTCCGCCGGGGCTACGGGTTTATCTATGAACTGGGCCTGGAGGCCGAGGTGTTTGTAGCCCGGCGGGATGTGAATGCCCACCTGCCTGAAGAGCATCCCGGCCGCAACTTAATGCCGGGTGACATCGTTCAGTATACCCGGCACTGTGGAGAGAGAGGGTGGTTTGCCCTGGATGTAAAACTGCGGGGCAGCCAGGAGAGCAGAGTGAGTCCCGCACCCCCTCCCTCGGAAGAAGCTGATAGTCCGGAGTAGGGCAGCGGATGCCCGCTGCAGCAGTCCCCGTTGGGACCCCCACTGAGTTTCTGTTTAAGCCTGTGTGAGTTCATGTTTAAAAGTGTTTGAAAGTTTTGAAAAATGATTAAAATGATTACCGAAGAAGTCATCTGATTGTCAAACAGTGATTGAACCGGCCGGAGCCGGCACCGTTGTCCCCGTGGGGACCGTTTGAAAGTTGTTTTGCATGAGGAACTGCTCATGGACAAGCCCGTGAACTTGCAGGGCACCCACAAACGTTAAGTGGCTTGTAAATAAGTTGTTTATCGTTACCGTTTCCGCATTGCCGCCTCCGGAGAGGCAGGTTGGAGGGAGGGCCCGCAGTAGAGCCGGCTGGGGCCCAGCCACCACAGGGACCGGTGGCTACCCTCTGGAGGGGAAGGACAGATCCCGCTCGGGTAACTTGTGCTGGACTTGGGGACAAGGGGTGCTGCCTGGGTTTTAGGGGCAGCATCAGGGCCAAATTGCTTGGGTGGGAGAGAGCGGAAACCGTAACCGTAAAACGTTTGCAACGTTTAAGTAAAGTGCCTCCCGTTATGGGAAGAAGTATTAAAAATGTAAATATTTTACCGTTTACCTTTTATGCCTTTAGAGAAAAATAAAACCGGTGTTGGATGGGCAGCCCGCGGACGGTCTGCATTTTGCTAAGGGGGAATGTGACGCCCTGGGCAAGCCAGGGGTCACAGGTCATTGCACCACCACACCCTACACCCCAGTTAGGAACATCAAAGCTAACCCAAAATCCTTGTTGCCTTCCTCCAGGGGCTGATGTTCACACCAGGGGGTGGGCCAGGCGGTTGGCTCCGCCCACCAAGGAGTTCACAGCTCTGGAGGCGGGAAGTACCAGGCAGATTAGCTCAGGGAGAGCTTGAGTAGAGAGTTAAGCTAGGAAAGTGAAGGAGTAAACAGCTAAGATGAGTTAAGGAAGTGAAGTGGTAGAGGAGCAAAGGAGAAAACTGGAGAAAAGGAGTAAAAGTGAGAGTAGAAAAGCCTGAAGTTGGTCCAGCTGTGTGCAGGACAGAGTCAGCAAGGTCAGCAACGGCGGTGATTGTCCGGAGGGGTGACCGTTTGGAGGTTCCTGGAAGGACCGCGGACGGGTGGTGGCCCGGCGGTCTGGAGCAGTGTACAAAGGACAGTCAGCACCAGGGCAGGGGCCTCTCGGACCCCGGAAAGGCTAGGAGTCGCCATAATTTGCCAAATCCGTCAGTGAAGGGGACATCGATCCCCCAACAACCAAGTCCCGATTGAAGGCAACAGCCCAACCATTACAGTAGAGACACCGCCACCGCCAGGGCACCAGTTTCTAAGGGCCAGCGCCTGCGGGCAAAGAGTAGAGCTCCTCCGGTCCAGCTTGAAGCCGGGGAGCGGGTTACCGGTGGGAACCCATCGAGACCATCAACAACATTAGGTGCAGGAAAAGGGACATCACCATCACCTACTGGGGAAAGCAAGTGCAGCCGTCCGTGGGAACCATCTTTCCAGCCGTGTGTTTTACCGAGAACTGTGTCAACGTCTCAGGCTGAGTGAGTACCACAGTGCCGCAAGGCACAGCGCTGCCCCCGCGTCCCTGCGCCCACCAAGCCCTGCATCTCCCACCTCATCACTGGGCCCCGGGATCACCAACCCCTACCCACGGAGGGGCAACACAACAACTTGCTGCTTCACACCATCACTCCCGGGATCCCCACACCGAGCAGCGGTGGTGCCAACAAATCACCACAACCGTGGGTGGCGTCACGGACAATAGACAATATCCCAAAACCCAATCCCCTTTCACTCACGGGCGAGGAGCGCCGCTCGAGAACCCCCGGGATCCGGCCCACCGCTCGAGCCACCACTGAGCAGCAGCAGCCGGACCCAAGCAGAGGGGTGAGCGCAGTGCTGACACCCTCCTCCCCGCCCGCGACACACGTATACAAGAGTATCTGCAGAAGGTGGTACGGATTCTTAGATCTGCTTTTCCAGTAAACACCAGTGCTGCACAGAGTGAATCTCAACGCTTTGTCATGGATAGGAGGAAATGGGCTTTTACTTGTCCACATCTGAGGGACCGAGGGCTGGCTGCTGTGCTGAGATGGCATTGAGTACGGTGTCCCTGCAGAGTTGCACTTTTGGTTATATACAAAATGAGTTCAAAAAGGACAGATGCTGGTGGAAAGGGGAACAGTTGTGTTGGAAAGGGGAAAAAAGTTTTTCTCCATGGGTTTGGTGGTTAAGCAACAGTACCATTTGATGAAGAAACACCATCTGTTACGGTGGGACTGGCAGATTTGGATAAGGTGGTATATACTATGTTACCGCTATATAACGAAAATTAATAAGAAAAGAAAGAGAAAGGTATATATCCCCATCAGCAGTCAATGTCCACCGTGCTCCCAGATGGAAAAGGAGAGGTTGGCAACTGGAAGGTTAGGTGGAGGATACAGAGCTGTGTGGCTATGAAACTAATAGTAGCCTGAACCGAGTTAGACGCCACTCGGATCTGGAGACTGGGAGCCCTGTTAGCGTCACAGGGTCCACACGCCCACCCAGCCCAGGAACTCCCTGTTAACATCACAGGGGCCATTGAGTACGCTGACCGTGTGCATTGGGGCCACACCTGTGGACAGCAGGCGCATCAGCAGCAGCAGGCCTGTTAATGCCACTGGGATGCACAAGCAGGACTTGTAGGACAGGAGCTGGTCTTAACCGTTCTGCGTTACCAACTGTGGTGGCGGCCTGCATCGATGCCCTATCCCTGCCTACCTCTGGCCTAAAGCCGCAATGGGTTCAACACATGGAGGTGTGCTCTTTCGGAGCATAATAGAAGACTGCGCACCTCCTTGTTGGCTCCAGCCCGTTTTATAACCTGGGTCCGCCCCAAACCAAGGTGGACCACAATGCACCTCCTGGAGACAAAAGCAGAGTGACACGTCATGAGTGGCATAACTAGCGTCCTATTTGGAACCGCAACTTCAATAATGACCTCATGGCTGCCACGACACAAACACCTCACCAGTCATCGTCTGACCATCAATAATGAGGTGACAAGTCATAGGGGCGGGCCTCTGCTAGCCATTTGGGAGTGGCCTGGCCACATTGTCAGAACACCTGATGCCCTGTGGTCTATATGGGCCCCCCACATCAGGAGCAGTGCCAAAGAGTTCATTACCGGACCTAGTCTCTGATGCAGTAAGTGCCTGAGCATGCTCAGTAGCATGAAATACAGTCTCTGAAAAAAGACTATCAGCTTTAGCATGGTGTCTAGGCACAACACAGGACTTAGACCCGGCACGGAATGCAAGTACCTGTGCAAAGAGGCTTTTCGCACTAAGTGTGGGAGCATGCGCTGTATCCCGAAATTAAGACTTAAGGCTGCTTTACACCAGACAATCTATCGTGCGATAGATCGTCGGGGTCACAGTTTTTGTGACGCACATCTGGCATCGCTGGCGAAGCCAGCCTGTGTGACACCTCCTAGCGACGCAGTATCGCTCACAAATCGTGAGTCTGGTATTGCTCGCTAGGTTCCATAATATTGTTTAATTTAGTTGACCATCGTTTCCGTGGTAGCACACGCCGCTCCGCGTGACACCACGGGAACGATGAGCAGCTCACCTGCCTCCCGCGGCCGCCGCCGGCTCTATGTGGAAGGAAGGAGGTGGGCGGGATGTTTACGTCCCGCTCATCTCCGCCCCTCCGCTTCTATTGGCCGGCGGCCGTGTGACGTCGCTGTGACGCCGAACGTCCCTCCCACTCAAGGAAGTGGACGTTCGCCGCCCAGAGCGAGGTCGCACGAGAGGTAAGTATGTGTGACGGGGGTTACTGACTTTGTGCGACACGGGCAGCGATTTGCCCGTGACGCAAAAAGGACGGGGGCGGGTACGATCGATTGTGAAATCGCACAATCGGTCGTACGGTGTAAAGCAGCCTTTAGCCTCAGGAATGGCACAGTCAGGCTGAGCATACTCACTAGGCGAAACACTGTAGTTAGGCTGCAGCTGGGGTCATTCGGCACACGCATGCGCACTAGCTGCCTCTCCACACTTAGACGTGGAGGAGAAATTGCTCTTCGGGTGTGGACTTGGAGATGCTGTCTATGAACAGAAGGAAAAGCTAAATGAAGCCTCACTTTCTATCCCTCCGAATGATCAAATGCAGCAATGAATTCCCTGAGTTTGCTATAAAATTAGCATAGCAAAATGTGCATGAGGGTGTCATGCATAGGTGCTGCACATAGATTTGCACCAGTACACTAATGGAGTACAACAGCCACTGCTTATATGCCACTAAGTTTATTCAATTTTTGGTATTATAATGTATTAGTAACAATCAGTTTGAGTGTGCAATGCAGGCAGACGTGCTGCAAATATCTTTGCACTAGTGGGACAATACAGAAGTCCAATAGCCACGTTTAGGATGCCACTAAGTTCACTCAGTGTTTGCTAGTATAATGGCTTAGTAACAATGAGTTTGAGTGTGCAAAGGGCAGGAGGGTACAGTGGCAGGGTTGTGGGTCTCTGGGTAGAGGAAAGGAAGCCTGCCTTTCTATCCCTCCTAATGGGGAAATGCAGCGAGGAAATCCTATGCTGTACAGCGCTGTGTATAGAGCGTACACAGCGGTATCGGAGCTAGGCGCTGCGCCAGCGGTGACTGACACCAAGGACGCAGAAGGCAGATAATGGCATGCTGGAGGAAAATGTCCGTTTTTATAATGCAGGGACATGTGACATGGACATCCTATTACACATGCCGTTGCTTCTCTGGCTAAAAGTCCACTTAGCTGTGTGTGTGTCTGGGATTGGCTGACATGCTGGCCCGCCCCACTACACGCGCGCGCTTAGGGAAGGAAGACAAGGAAAAAAAAAAAAATGGCGATCGCCATTATCCATACAGCAGTGATCTGAAGGCGCTGTTCACGCACACTATACACTGAAATGTCTTAATAGTGTGAGTCACAGAGACACTATTACAGCGGAAAGCCAGCTAGGAATTAGCTGGTCTTTTTGCTGCTAGAACCGTTCTCGAACGTATCTAGAACTATCGAGCTTTAGCAAAAAGCTCGAGTTCTAGTTCTATCCAGAACAGCCCCCCAAATCACTCGAGCTTAGAACTGGAGAACCTCGAACCACGAACCGCGCTCAACTCTAGTTAGGAATGCAGCAGTCATTTTTGTGTGAACCTGGATATTGAGAGAATGGTTTAGCTCACAGCTTAGGCATAAAAATAGTGAGAGAAAGCAATAAAATAATAAAGAAACTGTACAGGTAGAGCCTGATAGCACAGGAATTAAGAGCAGTTACTATCCATTTAAGATGAGGACATTTTGACATTACTAGGGTTATGTTTTCATGACCCTGGAATTGTAGATTCCAGCCAAAATTAAGCACACACACCCCTTTTTCAATTCCCCCTTATCCGCTAATAACCACTCAGACACCAATTTAACTTTTGGATAATTTTGGCCATAGCAGCCATTTATTAAAAGAATACATAACATGTAAAAATTTGCATTGTGGTAAGGTCCTTGAAGCTAAAACCCTGGTGATTCACATAACCAAGCCATATAACCAAATTGCTCCCAGCCGTTACCCACACTGGCTCAGGAGCACCAAAGTGTAAGGGTTATTCCTTCATTAACCACCAAAAACACCCACGGGGGCCCCAACATACCCCGTCGGGATCCCCCAAAAATCACCAGGTGACCAACCATTCTGCCAATGAGGGGATCCATACCCGGATGGGTTCCCCAAACCAATTTAGAACCAACTTCAAGGACCCACCAATAAACCTGCCACCAGGCCACTACGACCCGATAAACTTCCATACTGCCTCCCACAAAACTTGCAGCCCATTGCGAACTCACAATCTTTAGGGAGGGTGGGTGGGACTCTCACTGGTGTCCCAGAGCGGGAAAAGTGCCGCTCCTCCCCCAGCTTCACCTTTTAACTGTACCCTGACTTACTCCCTCTCCCCTACCCGTGACACCATGACCTCCACTCCAATCAGTGTCATGCTGGCCTCCACACATGCCCGGGGGGAGGGGGGTCAGTGCTCCGGCCATTCTTGACCCTGGAATTGTAGATTCCGGCCAAAATTAAGCACACACACCCCTTTTTCAATTCCCCCTTATCTGCTAATAACCACTCAGACACCAATTTAACTTTTGGATAATTTTGGCCATAGCAGCCATTTATTAAACAAATACATAACATGTAACAATTTGCATTGTGGTAAGGTCCTTGAAGCTAAAACCCTGGTGATTCACATAACCAAGCCATATAACCAAATTGCTCCCAGCCGTTACCCACACTGGCTCAGGAGCACCAAAGTGTAAGGGTTATTCCTTCATTAACCACCAAAAACACCCACGGGGGCCCCGACATACCCCGTCGGGATCCCCCAAAAATCACCAGGTGACCAACCATTCTGCCAATGAGGGGATCCATACCCGGATGGGTTCCCTGAACCAATTTAGAACCAACTTCAAAGACATACCAATAAACCTGCCACAACGAGGGCACCTTGATAACCTTCAAGTGCCTGAGACCCCCCGCAATAGCAAAGCTCGCTCAATACCTCCCTGCAATCCAAGGGCCCACAATCAATCCCTACTGCATTCAAATGCACCCCATCCGCCTACCAAAATCCGTCATCCTCCCGCTCCAGCTCAAAATGCCGAGCTGCAACTCCCACGTTGCAGCCCACAAATTTTTGAGATAACCCTATTAACCTTCACCCGCGCCTTATTCAGCTTCTCCACAGACCATGCTTTTCGCCCAAACCCTTCTTGGAACCATGTCCCACCACACAATTGTCACGCCTGGAAAAGACACCCATAACCTCAACAAGTCATGCTTAATATCTTTATGAAAATGCGAAAAAGCCGCTCACCCAAATAAGTTCCTCGACGCGTAAAACCAAAATGTCAGGGGGCCTGCCCAAATGGGCATAGTTATGCACCCCCTGCAACACCGTATTCCACCCCATACCCCTGATCCCAAGCCATCCGACAAGAGCCCTATCCCTCTGACAAAACTAGCTCTCTCCTGTTCCTTCTCGTATCTGCTCTCTGTGCTCCCCAGTACACATTAGAATGGCCCAGGATCCAGACCAGGCAAGAAAAGGGGGGGGGGGGTCTGGAAAACAAAGCACTAACAAAAATACCAAGTAGCTCCAATACAAACACAAAGAATGACACCCCCCCCACGCCCCCTCTATCAGAACCAGTCTTCCGATCAATTGCCCATGAAAGCCATTGCGAACCCACGACTTACAACGCTGAGACTTCCATCGAGCAATCTGTTTAACTGTCTCGGTAGGGAGACCACACCTAGAGGTTTCCATCGCCGCCCCAATACGAAAAGAATGCAACGCAAACATTGCCGAAACCAGCCCCAATGATCTCAAACATGCCCAAAAAACACTAATGAACTAATATCTGGACAAAAAGACCCGTCCTCGAGACATAACAATGGGCCATCCTGACTCGGGTGGACCTTTGCAAAGCTCAAAACGCACTGCCAATGGCACATACCTGATGCCGTAACCTTCCCTAAACGAACCCGCCTGCCTGCCCCCACTTGATCCGTTTTTGATTTCTGGATCCAAAATTCGATCTCCATGCTCCAAAATTAGGACGTCACTATTACCCAAGCCCCCGGGGCACGTCATACTGGGAAATACCAATTCGCCAATACGCAAAGCCCCGAAAAACCGCCAATGAAAAGCCAACCGCAACAATGATACCTCAATGCAGATGTACAAACTACTCGCAATTCCCTACCCAAACATTCCAATAAGCTAAATAACACAGGCCGTCTACCATCACGCGGCCTACGGCCCCTATGCGAACCCTTCAACGCCTGAACTACCCAAAAAATTGTCAAATCCTGTACACCTCGCAACCAGAAATCGAACGCCAAACCTGCAATCAAATGACTCAACTTCGTGGAAGACCAACCTGTTATCGCCACTTCCTCCAATTTTCCCAGGAACAGTCCTAACTGGGAATCCTCAGTCAGCATGCAACCACCCAACCACTACTCCCAGAGAACCCACGTGGCCTGATACGCCACCCACGTGGTTCCAGCCAAACAGCCCGAATCAGTGGTCTTGCTGCTTGAAGACCATGCTCCAAAGCTGCGCAGGGGACTACAAGCTGCTGCCGTCCGCCTCTACCGCAAAATCCCGGAAACGATCTCACTGAAAACAAGAGAGGAAATCCGCTATTAGGTTCTCTATACCTGTTACCTGAGCTGCTGTGACACGTATTAATTTCCAAACAAAGACCAGCTGCCGCAACACCAGAACAACTTGTGGGAGAATATGCCGAGCCGTTATTAATCGCCAGCTCCACCCCCATATTGTCACAGTTGAACCGGATCTACTTATTCGACAACTGGTCCCTCCCCAAATGAAGTGCGACCATCATAGGAAAAAATTTCCAACAGCGACACATTCCTTGTCAACCCCTCCGCCATCCAACTTTCTGGTCACCAAATCGCACATCACTGACCCTGAAAAAAGGCCCCGAAACCTGAGTCACCCGCAGCATCTGTAAACAATTCCAATTTGAAATTATCCAGTACCTCATCCTTAAGCAACGAGCGACCATTGTCCTGCTCCCCAAAAACTCTCCCCAAACCAACAAGTCCGCTCTATGTTCTGCCGACAAACGTATGTAGGGGTGAAGAGCAAGCACTCCAGCTGTAGCGCAAGCTTGCCGACGTGAAAACTCGGCCCATTGACATTACCCGACATGCAAAATTAAGTTTTCCCCAATAGTGATTGAACCACCTTTAATTGTAATTTCCTAACCTAGCATGCCCTTGCTACCTCAACCTTAAGCATGGCAACCTGTCGTCAGGAAGCCGAACCTCCCAAATCACTGAGTCAATTACAATGGCCAGAAAACAAATACAGGTATTTGGCCCAACAGTTTTTCCCCAGGTGCCAAAGGCACCCCAAAGCCTCTCGCTATCCATTCCATTGCTGCTAGAATGCTGGTGCCTGTGCCGAAACAGATAATCCCACACACCAAAAATTCATCCCGGTAAGGTACCAGTGATGCCAAACCAGAAACATCACGCCCCACCCATTCTAAAAAAGAACTAAAGGTTTCAACAAATGTGCACGATACTGCACAACTCATTGGCAAGCAGGGGTCTCCAAAATAATCTCCCTTCCAAAAACAACCCAATAACCGAACACATTTTGGATGAACTGGTAAGAGCTGGAAAGCTGCCTCAATATCTGTCTATTGCCATCAACACACCCCTCCCACAACTTTTTACCTACTTTGTAACCTCATCAAATGACGTATACACCACCTAACGAAGCTCAGCCAGTATACCATCATTCGCTGACCTACCCCTGGGATGAGACAAATGGTGGATTAGCCGAACTTTACCTGGCTCCTCCTTGGGCCCCACCCCGAATGGCGAAACCACAAAATTAGAAAAAGGTAGGAGGGTGACTAACTATGCCCCCCATTCTCCCCAACGCCACCTCCTTTCCTAACTTTCCACCTACCACCGCCACATGTTGATATGCCAAGGGAGATTCCTGGTTGTCCCTGGAACTTCAAAAACAGGGGAAGGAATCCTGAAACCCTCCCCAAAACCCAACCTCAAACTTCAGCTTTGTCCCTATCAGGATCCCTATTTAGGTACAGAAGCATCGCAACTAAGCTCACCGGTGTCTGACCCTTGGACACCCCATGGGATGCTCCGTTACAATGGGTGCAGAGGTGTCCAAACAACGGCAAGTGGCACCGAACTTGCATTCCCCCTCATTAACTTACCAACACGAACCTGACTTCTAGGACCCTGTCTGTCCGTACTGACCACTGGCACCCCAGCTTCCTGACCGGCTGGGGAACCCGGCCCCGCCCTGAAATGACTGCCCATATCTGGCTGCCGCCATCACCCGCAACCACAAACCTATATCCTTCTGATCCAATCTTATGGATGGACAGTAGCCATCCTCTGATGACACTGCTCGTCATAACGGATCCAGGTCTACCCCCCATAAATCCTATAGGCCTCACCAATCGAGCCCATATAGCAAAACAAATGAAAACAATTCTCTGACGCCTTTTCGCCAATTATTCTTGCCCAAACTGCAACGCCTGCAACCAATTAGCATATGTCTGAGGAATCAAGTGCCATCGCCACTTCTCCACATCTACCTTCTTGCTATCGTCTTTTCCCCTTTGTCAAAATAAATTTTGCCACCTCCTTACTCTTTTCTGTTTGAACTGCCACTAATACTGGGGAAGAGATACTCCCAACTGTGGACTCACTAGCCGCAATGACGGACGAATTAACCCAAGCCGCCACTGGCGCCGGGGTTTCCCTGGCCCCCAATCTGTGCCCGCAACTGGCGAACGCAACTTAAGTTCTGACAACTGCCCACTTAACACATTCCCCCTAACACCCCCTGGCACCCCCAATCCTAACCCCAGCTGACCTGTCACCCCCCCTTACTGTGTACCTGACCAGCATGTGAAGACAAACAAGACATTGAATCATACTCACCAGGCTGCACAAAGGTAGAAACCCCGCCAGCCGGACCACCTGCATCCTGACGTCCCTCCTGCCAATCTAGCATGACTTGGCTCCTCCCATCTGACTCTGCTTCATTGCTTTTGTAGCCGCGCGGCCCGAGGCCCCACCGGCCGCATATCGTGGACCTGACGATCAGTAGCGCCGACCAACAGGGGGAGCTGCGTATTATCCTCATGGCTCTCCAAGCACGACCCCCCCTGCTCCGCTCCATGTGGCCCCTCTCTCAGACAGGGCCTCTGTAGCCGCAGGCCCTGAATGCCAGGCCCGATGTATTTCCGACCGCAGCCACCTGGCTCCGCCCACCTCACAGGGATCCATCCGGGATACTATCGCTGCAGGGAGGAGGAGCTCAGGGCGCTCGGCCGGTACATCACCAGAGCGCCCCGCCGCACCGCTGACGTCACTCGCAGACAAGGCGGTAGCAGGCCCCGCCCCCAACTCCAGCGCAGGCCTGCTAACCGCCGCTGGGCCCAGCCGCCCGTTAGAATTCCTCAAAGGCCGGGGCCTGCTGAACCTCTTAGCTCGCGGCGTCCGGCCTGGAGGGTCCCCGGAGGGGCTTCTGTGGTGACGCTGGGCCCTGGAAGTCAGGTCAGGCAACAGCCTCTCTGGTGGTCCAGACCTCCGGGGGTGCCGCTGTTGTAGGGATGCAGTCCCTGCCCCCTCCGGACTCCCACCAGTGATCCCCGCTACAGTGTTCTGCAGCCACCTAGGGGGATGTTAGCCGGCAGCAGCTCTCATGCTCCAGGAGCTAATCCACAGACGGGGATGGGGACTCTCACTGTCACTGGTGTCCCAGAGCGGGAAAAGTGCCGCTCCTCCCCCAGCTTCACCTTTTAACTGTACCCTGACTTACTCCCCCTCCCCTACCCGTGACACCATGACCTCCACTCCAATCAGTGTCATGCTGGCCTCCACACATGCCCGGGGGGAGGGGGGTCAGTGCTCCGGCCATTCTGTAAACAGCTTGAACGTGGTTTGATGCATGAAGTCAGAGTAGAGGATGGCCACTCACTTCTTCTTAATTACTTTCACATTTGAAGGCAGATACAGTGGAACCGGTGCTTATTGGTTGCAGGAATCGGGTCACGTAACAACCTAAAAAGAGACCCTGTAGGATGAGTGACAGCACCGCTGGAACGGTGAGTTTCAGGTTTTTTACTTTTTATTGGGGCAAACAATAAAGGGTGTGAGAAGGTGTTGTTCTAGTAGTGGATAACCCCTTTAAAGCACCACTCCAGCAGTTATTTTTATTGCATTCCTGGAGCAGTGATCTCATTGTAAGGTTCTAACTCTTAAGGCTGCTATACACGCAGCGACATCGCTAAAGATGCTGAAAGCACCCGCCCCCATTGTGTGTGTGTCACGGGCAAATCGCTGCTCGTGGCGGACAATATCGCTAGTCCCCGTCACACATACTTACCTGCCTAACGACGTCGCTGTGGTCGTCGAACTGCCTCTTTTCTAAGGGGGTGGTTCGTGTGACGTCACCGCAACGTCACACGGCAGCCATCCAATTGAAGCGTAGGGGCGGAGAGCAGCTGCAGGAAAGTCACGCCCACCTCGTTGCAGGAGGACGCAGGTATGGTGTTGTTCATCATTCCTGGGGTGGCACACGTAGTGATGTGTGCTGCCTCAGGAACGACGAATAACCTGTGTCCAGCACCATCAACGATATTTGTGATCTGAACGACGTGTCAACGATCAACGATTAGGTGAGTATTTTTGATCATTAGCAGTTGTTCGTACATTTCACACGCAACGACATCGCTAACGAGGCCAGATGTGCATCACGAATTCCGTGACCCCAACGACATCTCATTAGTAATGTCATTGCATGTAAAGCCTCCTTAACTCTCATACTCATCAACCACCAGTGTTATCTTTTATCTGCACTGGTTCCATTGGTCTCCAGCAGTTTTTGACCTGCTGGATCACTACAGTTAAGAGCTGAAGATGGTGGGAGGTGATTATAATGCGCCTAAGGGGTATGAGGTTACCCATCACCGTTCCACGGTGCTTCTCCTGGGTCACAGCGGTGGCCTTGCCCGGTTTCGTGACCCCAGCAGTCTCAATAAAGCTGGAGATGGGGACGTTGGGAGTAATTGTTCGTGACGCCACCTGTGGTGTGTGGCAAGTATTAGCCACCGCTGTGAGAAGTCTCTCTCTGCTGGGGTAGATGGTGATGCAGCTCAGGTGTTGCAGCTCTCCACAGTCAGAGCTTGGCCCTAGGGAGGATGATGGTGGTAATAGTCGCCTATGGCAAAGACGCGTGATGTTGGAAACGCCGGCAGTAACAGGACGACACAGAAGGTGCAGTTCAAGTTCTTTACTCACTTGAAGCACACTGCTGTTGGAGCATCGACCTACAGCAGTGTACATCACAGCGATGGGCTTCAGCTGATCCCAGATACTTCGGAGGTCGAGGGCGGTGTCTCCTTTCGATGGTTTCCCTCTACCCCCTACTCCTGGGCCCTGGAATGAATCACGGGTGCCTTCTGCACTCCCCATGAACCCTGTGATCCCCCTTCTTTCCTAAGAACCCGGGTCAAGCTTTCAGCTCCAGACCACGGGCCCCGAACTGTCCGTGTTTCTGCTTATCTCCTCCTGAGTGTGACCTGGCACTTCCTGCACCTGGAACTTACTGACTAGTGAGTGTGATGGCTCCTAATTACCCGTGTTAGTGCCCCACCTCCTGGGTTCCTGAACTAGTGGGCAAGAGGTCCTATACCTAGTGATGGCCACCCCAGCACCTACCCTAGCCCAGTCCCAGTGGAAAAGCTCCCGTGTTATGTGATGGTTGAGTGTATTGTTGGTTGTTTACTGGCGTATCCAAGATGAATACTGCACCTCTAGCGAGGTGCAGTACCCTGTGGCGCCTGAAGCTGCAAGGGTGCCACAATTAAGCTGCTAGGTTCAGTGAACATATATTAGATGAACCACTCCAGAGCTTAAAAAAAAACACTGGCGTGGTTCTTTAAATTTGTTTAAATTTGGCAAGCTCAAATTTGAAATGGTTTGCTTATTTGTAACTGATAACTGATTAAAAGCAGGACCATGAAAAAGCAGCATCTTTCTCTTAGAATAGACTAATTTGGCTTTGATCATCCACGGCATCACATGTCAGACATTGGCTGTATGATCACAGACAGGTATGTTTGAATCTGAAACACTGTGGCATTTCCGAGAAAAACATACTTTAAAAGATCCAAGAGAACCACACAAAGTAAACTAGCGACACTTCCCCACCCACTACCAATGATTGACATATCTCTACCTATACATGCACACAGGGAGAGACCTGTCACTCAAGGAGATTGGCGGGAGAGAAGCTATTCCAACTAGTGTCCATTGTGGTTTGGTCCTTGTGGCTTTTACAATATGTTTGCTCTGAAATGATGCAGTGTTTCAGAGTCAAAGATACCTGGCTAAATTCATGGGCCACATGTATCAGGTGTCATATGTGGGTTTGATTTTTGACTTATAGTGTAATATAGGGCAGTGTAAACTCCAAAGGTGGCCACAGGTGTTTGGTCAGGTGACCGGGCTTATCACATGTTTAGTCATGTCCTCTTCGTCACTACCCAGAAGTGATGTATAACACCCAGGCGCCGGTAATTGTATGTGCCTTCACTTAAATAGACCTGGTATAGAGACAAACTGCATCTCCAAGATGCAACATTTTGGTGTGAAATGCGCATCGGGTGAGGCAGGACCCTGCTTCTCTATTTAGTTACCTTAGGTGATGTACTTTAACTGAATGGGGTTGGGCTTTTGCTTAATTGGGCACGTCTCTTGAATATATATATGGTTTTAGGGGATATGTCTGTTTTTGGATATCCTCTTTTCTTAGGTGTGTTTTGCACTACTGTATTTTTGTATATAAATTGAATATATTTATTGTGATTATACATACAAGTGTGTTTTCTATATAAAGTTTAGTATATACCATATATCTATACCCCATTATATACTTACATGATCAAAGTCAGGTGGCTGCTTTTTTTTTTCTTTCTTGTTTTTATGTACAATGTGTTTTGGGTCTCCTCCCTATCTGTTTATATTTTATTAATTTAATAATAAAATTTAATATTTTAACTATTTGGGCTTTTATTTTCTATTTCTTTGGGTTGTTTACAGATCTCAGCATGTCTTATTAGCACTTTTCTCTCGGACTCCAACTGTTGACCAAAATTTGTTGAGATTTTCAATGGTCCTCTATCATTCATATAATTGTTTGGAACCATACTTATCATGGATCCATATGATACTACTGTTTATAGCCACGTGGAGTGGGTGTAGTAAAATTTAGTCCTCAATATAATGTCATCCTTAGTTATTGGAGGAAAATCTCTTATTCCTGAGTCCCCTGTGGTGGCGCTGTAGAGAAATGAAACAACTGAAAGCTGTGATTACTGTCACTAGGTGGCACAAGACACTAGTTGCATGCGGTAAATGGAGAGGTAGTCAGACAGGCTGAGCTCACAAACCAGGAGGGCACGACAGTACACAGGGGGCAGACAGAGGCAAAGTTGAGGTACAAGCCGAAGGTCAGGGTTCCAGGAGAGTACGAACAAAATAAAGGGAGCAGGCGGTGACATGGTCAGGAGGAAGTCCGAGGTCAGAAGCCGGGAAGTCAGAACAGAAACAGAAGGGGACAAGCAGAGATGGGTCAACAACAGTCCGTAGTTGAGAGGCCAAGACCTGATCACTGAGAACCATGGGAGCAAACAGCACAACTGTAAACAGGAGTATGACTGGCAGAGTCCTGTGCTAACATGCTCCCTAATGAAGCAGAGCAATCACCGGGAGCGAGAAGCATCTGCATGAGCACCACCAAGGACCAGCGTGGAACCCAGAGCTGTGAAAAAACCAGCAGAGCATTCATCTTGCAAAACGCTCTTCACTATAAGTAACATATACTGGCTTTGCAGGACGATACAGAATGTCCTGCACTTAGGAATAGTGACAAAAGCAGCTAATCACTGAGGGTTCAAATAGGATGTGAACATGTGATCTCAATATTATCCAGGGGGCCCTATATTAAAAATAGATTTTATAATATGGACAATCCCTTTAAGAAAGATGGCCTCATAAATAAAGGTGCAGAAAGCGCTCAAAAATACTTTGTTTAAATTTGGCTCATCGCCGGTCGTCGCCGGTAAGCAACCAACAATACCCTCAACCATCACATAACACGGGAGCTCTTCCACTGGAACTGGGCTAGGGTAGGTGCTGGGGTGGCCATCACAAGGTATGGGACCTCTTGCCCACTAGTTCAGGAACCCAGGAGGCGGGGCACCAAAAGGGGTAGTTAGGAGCCATTTGGCTCTCATGAGCCAGATCAGACACCCCATACTTTGCCCTGACGAGGGGCAAGCACCCCGAAACACTGCGTCTGCAAATTGGGATTCTGATCTGGCTTATATATCCTAGGTCATATACAAAGGATTGTTAAAAATCCACATTTGACTTTTAGGATCGCTACTTCCAATAGGTTGCGCTGCGCTAGAGTTTGTCTCCTTTCCTGGAGAGACAATTCAAAAATACTTTGACATTCAGCTAAGCATGGGTTGTCAAATTCTTTGATCCCCAGTGATTGGCTTTGGGGATCCCAGCAGTAAGTGTTTAGTTTTCCTGTAGCGCCACCACAGAGAAAATAAAGCATTACACAATTATAATCAGCCAAATTCAGCTAAGTTCTTTATGGCCATTCAATTTTCTTACTAAGGGGGAATAAGTAAAACATTTCCATTTTTTTTGTAACCAAACAACGCAATAAGTTTAATCTTTCCCCCAGGCAAATTTCAGGCTTGTCCTTTACCGGCTGCCATCTCGAGTTTTATTTGCCATTATCCCATTATCTAGTGTTGTTTGTTTTTAGATGGCTCAGTGCCCAGTTGCGGGCGGGCTGTTTGTGCAAGAACATCCTTTTTTTTTCTCCCCTTTATTTCTATTATTGTTGCCATAAACAAAGTGTCTCCATTTCTCAAAGTGTTGGAAACAATTCTTCAATGGACAATCAGCAATAAGGAAGCTGGAAAGTCATTCTCGTGCGATCTTATTGGCTTATTTGCACAACACTTGTGTAACCTCTATTATTATCGTCTCGTGGCTTTTTAAAATGTAAATTGCTTCATCCTTTTCTGACAAATCACAGGAAGTATTCAGCACATCAGCCTTATAAATACAGCGTTCGGAGCCAGTGACCTCACATTTCACTCATTGCCAAAATCAAAGACACAAGGTGAACAGATTCTCCTGCGAGAGACAGCTGACAGGTAAGAAGCATCGACTGTTGGGAATTCAGTGCTTCCGTCTTACATAAGCTCATATTTACTATATTTTTATTATGTCATGTTACTATTTTTTTGCCTTAATTCTTTTTCTTTAAATATGTATTTTGTACTTATGTTACATGTTTTAGTGTTTTCTCTGATAGTAAAAATATTATTTTTGCATAAGCATGGATGTTTTCAAAATAACAAATGGAGGCATCATCCCTGCTCAATCATCCCCATCGATCTGGAGGTCTGCACCACCTCCAGGAGCACCATAGTATCAATAAATTGCAAAGTCAGATATTGTCTGCATATACTGTAAGTGACTACAGAGTAAGACATCTGATGACCTCCTCTAGACAACCTGTGGCACAGACTTCAGCGGATCTGTTGAAATCCATAAATTGAGCAGCTGGTGCAAACCTCTGGAATAACATATGCCAGATCCATGGGGTTGACAAATGTAAATATATATTAGATTATTTTGTAAAAATGTAGGCCTTTAAGAATAGAATATTTTATAGTCTTGTACATAATGGGTTTGATCACCAACAAAAAACTCTATTCAATTTAATAACATTATTTATATCTTTATTGGAGAATAGAATTAAAAATAGATAGGAATATAAAAAATGTCTCAACAAAAGGAACCCCCCAAAAAAGGGGCAGATGGAATATATTGGGAACACCTAGCCGAAAATCCCCCTGTGTAATAATGTAATAGAACCGGACTAATAATATATGAATAAATAAATAAATAAATAAATGAATGAATAAATAAATAAATCACAATGCATACAGCTGCATGTTTGACAAGAATGTTATAATAATAAATGATCATAAGTTAAAGACACAAGGAGTTACATCACAGAATACATATACATGAAAAAGGTCCCATAGTGACACAAGGTTTACCTACAGACGGAATCAGCAGGAGACAACTACAATAGGGTCCCACACACCCAACGCACGTTTCACATTAGCAATGCCTTTTTTCAGGGATTTTTTTCATGTATATGTATTCTGTGATTTAACTCCTGTTTAACATGTAATTGACATACTTTTTTTTAACTTATGATCAGTCATTTATTATTATAACATTCTTATCAAACATGCAGCTGTATGCATTGTGATTTATGTCTTTATTTTTTTATGCATTCATTCATTCATTCATTCATTATTGGTCTGGTTCTATTACATTATTACACTAGGTGTTCCCAATATATTCCATCTGGCATTTTTGGGAGGTTTCTTATTGTTGAAACATTTTTTATATTCATATATATTATTAATTCTATTCTCTAATAAAGTTTTAAATAATTTTACGCAATTGCATAGCGTTTTTGCTAGTGTTCATATGCAGTGTTGTTGTGTCCCCACTTTTTGAGTTTGTGATATGTGTCAATATATAATATATATAAATAATGTAAAAATTGTAAGCTTATAAAAAAAATGTACATGTAGCTTTTTATTAGAAGGGTCTACTGAAATGAAGCTGATTTTAGGGTGTTCTCATGCTAAGAGTAAGTATTTAATTCTCCTGCAGCACCCCCACAGGCAAAGTAAGGTACTACATCATTCATATAAAAATTAAGGATCTTTTTGTGTCTCGGTCCTTCAAAACTGTTCTCCACTTGGACTTCTAGTATTTGGAAATTATAGCTATACTTTATGTTTAAGCTTTATTTACACCTGCAAATCTCAGCCATTAATCACTTTTCAGTTACACCAATGATTTTCAAGCAGCTGCTTCCCAGTTTTTGTAAAACTAAACTAGAATGCAGGTGCCAGAGGAGGGCCAGAAATTGAGGTCCATTAATTTGGATGGTAAATGAAATGATTTTTTTTTTTTTTGCAAAATTACAATTTTGGGCATATTAATACAATTCTCATCCACAAAACAAGAAAGTCTAAAAGAAGTTGGCCACTACTTTTCCACTGATGGCCTATCCTAAGATAAATTATCAATGCCTGATCGGCCAGGGAATGCCAACCTGCACCCCCACCAATCAGCTGTTCCCTGTGCCGGCAGCGGTAGGATAGATCATCAATAACTGATCGGCCAGGGTATGACACCCTGCACCCAGACCGATCAGCTGTTCCCTGTGCTGGCAGCGGTAGGATAGATTATCAATGTCTGATCGGCCAGGGTATGACACCCTGCAACCCCACCGATCAGCTGTTCCCTGTGCCGGCGGCGGTAGCGGGCGGCCAGAAATGCTCAATTCCAGAGTTCCTCAGTCTTCTGATAGTGGCCGCGGCTGGGTACTGCACATTTGCCTCCTATTGATTTGAATGGGAGGTGGATGTGCAGTACTTGGCCGTGACCGCTCTCACTGGATGGGGCAGCTCTGAAACTGAGCATTTCCAGCCATCTGCTGCCACTGCCGCCACTGAGAAGACCTGATCAGCAGGAGGCCAAACCCCTGCTGATCAGACATTGATGACCTATCCATCAATGTCTGATCGGCTCTTCATAGTGGTGACGGTGGCAGCAGATGGCCGAAAATGCTCTGTTCCAGAGCTCCCCCATCTAGTGAGAGCAGTTGCGGCCGAGTACTGCACATCCAACTCCCATTCAAATTAATAGGATGCGGATGTGCAGTACCTGGCTGCGGCTACTATCAGAAGACTGAGAAACTCTGGAACTGAGCATTTCCGGTCACCTGCTACCGCCGCTGGCACAGGGAACAGCTAATTGGTGGGGGTACAGGGTGTCATACCCTGGCTGATCAGACATTGATAATCTTCCTTAAGGGTACATTACACTCTGTGATATCGCTAATGATTTATCGTCGGGGTCACGGTGTTTGTGACGCACATCCGGCTTCGTTAGTGACACCGCAGTGTGTAACACGTACGAGCGACCTTCAACGATCGCAAAAGTGGTAAAAATTGTTGGTTTTGGAGAGGTCGTCCAAACACCAAATATCGCTGTCTAGTGAGTAGCGAGGTTGTTGGTCGTTCCTGCGGCAGCACACATAGCTGTGTGTGACACCGCAGGAACGCGGAAACTCACCGTACCTGCATCCACCGGCAATGAGGAGGGAAGGTGGTGGGCGGGATGTTCGGCCCACTCATCTCCGCCCCTCCTCTACCATTGGGCAGCCGCTTAGTGACGTCGCTATGACGCTGAACGAACCGCCCCCTTAGAAAGGAGGCGGTTCGCCGGTCACAGTGACGTCGCTAGGCAGGTAAGTGCATGTGACGGGTGTATGCGATGTTGTGCGACACGGGCAGCGATTTGCCCGTGATGCACAACCGATGGGGGCGGGTATGCTCGCTAGCAATATCGGTACCAATATCGCAGCGTGTAAAGTACCCTTTAGCATAGGCCATCAATGTAAAAGTAGAGGAAAAAAGGAAAAAACTTTAAATAATATTAAATACTACTAGTATAGAAACCCATTTTCTTATACCATATGTGGGAATTCTGAGATAATAGAAGGATCCTGAGTTTAGGGTCTCTTGGGTAGCCAGTCCTGTTGAGGACCAGTCCTTTCCGGCATCATACATACATCCTACTAACATACATGGACACAGTGTGATACTTTATTTTACCTGGTGATGGAACTGTAGTAAACTAATATGTCTGTTGCAGGAAGAAAAATGGGGATTTTAAACCTTTGCTTCTCAACCCTGCTTATGGCCCATGTGGTCCAGATTCAGGTAGGTGCTCCTTATAAATATATTTGTAGGATTTTTGTGTAAATGTGTTTCATTTAAAGTAAAATTAAAACTGCAAAACTTCATTAGTGATAAAAAAAAACCAAAAACCTCTCTCATACCTGATGAGGCTGGTGTATTTGCTTTGAAAATTCAGGTTAGAAGGAGTGATTTCTAATATTCTTACATTTTCTGCCATATGGTTTTATATCACATTTGACAGTATTTTCCATGACTTATAGATGTTGTAGATCATAACTAATTGGAAGAAAAACAAAAATACAATACAAACCAATTAATCCCATGAATAAGAATTGATCTGCAGTTCTCGACAACGTGGGTGCGGGGTGGGTTTCCTGTTCCGCTATGCATGCTCCTTCCATTATGCCAGCACCACTGCTGATACCAACTAATTGGATGGGGTGCAAGGTGTCTAACCCCCAGTCCCAACGAACTGTCATCTATATCAAAGTAGTGGAAACTCCTTCCAAATGGGAGCAGCTGATTATGAGCTTCTTATAAGGAAATATAGCTCTGAAGGTTATATATGAGTTGGACCGCTGTGCG
Source organism: Anomaloglossus baeobatrachus (assembly GCF_048569485.1). Lineage (NCBI taxonomy): Eukaryota > Metazoa > Chordata > Amphibia > Anura > Aromobatidae > Anomaloglossus > Anomaloglossus baeobatrachus. Next base: position 665,711,577 of record NC_134355.1, on the reverse strand, counting down.
TTTTCCCAGTGCCCTGTACTTGATTGACAGAATAGTTCACCATGAGGCTTGGTTCACAAGAACATATTTTCTCAATCAGAAAAAAACAGTCCAAATATACTAATCAATAAATAAGGAACGTTTGGAACACCATTCTAAGTCCGAACTGGGTGCAAAAACCTAAAAAAAATCACTATGGGGAGATAAGGTATGCACACCAGTGACTATGTAAGGGGAATACATGAAATAGCAGAAACTGCTGTGTGAATACTGACTTGAAAAATCCAATAGCTATATGCAAGAGTGAAAATGTGAAAAATGGAATCTGCATTACTGCCATGAACATATGAATCAAGAGAAATTTAGCTACTGAATTGATCAATGCAATAGAGCCCCAACAGTACGCCAAAGTATTTCTCTACGTTGGGGTCCCTAGCTTGTGTGTGTCCTCTCATGCAGTTAAAAAACTTACCGTGTATGGGAAGCTGAGACCCAGGCTATTTATGCGTATGATATGGATTGGCAATAGGTGTGGTTGGGGAGGGTTCACAAACGAAAAAATACTAACAAATAGGAATAACGTTTGGAACACCATTCTAAGTCCGAACTGGGTGCAAAAACCCACCCAGTTCGGACTTAGAATGGTGTTCCAAACGTTATTCCTTATTTGTTAGTAGTTTTTCGTTTGTGAACCCTCCCCAACCACACCTATTGCCAATCCATATCATACGCATAAATAGCCTGGGTCTCAGCTTCCCATACACGGTAAGTTTTTTAACTGCATGAGAGGACACACACAAGCTAGGGACCCCAACGTAGAGAAATACTTTGGCGTAGTGTTGGGGCTCTATTGCATTGATCAATTCAGTAGCTAAATTTCTCTTGATTCATATGTTCATGGCAGTAATGCAGATTCCATTTTTCACATTTTCACTCTTGCATATAGCTATTGGATTTTTCAAGTCAGTATTCACATAGCAGTTTCTGCTATTTCATGTATTCCCCTTACATAGTCACTGGTGTGCATACCTTATCTCCCCATAGTGATGCTTTTTTAGGTTTTTGCACCCAGTTCGGACTTAGAATGGTGTTCCAAACGTTATTCGTTATTGTTAGTAGTTTTTCGTTTGTGAACCCTCCCCAACCACACCTATTGCCAATCCATATAATACGCATAAATAGCTTGGGTCTCAGCTTCCCTTACACGGTAAGTTTTTTAACTGCATGACAGGACACACACAAGCTAGGGACCCCAACGTAGAGAAATACTTTGGCGTAGTGTTGGGGCTCTATTGCATTGATCAATTCAGTAGCTAAATTTCTCTTGATTCATATGTTCATGGCAGTAATGCAGATTCCATTTTTCACATTTTCACTCTTACATATAGCTATTGGATTTTTCAAGTCAGTATTTACACAGCAGTTTCTGCTATTTCATGTATTCCCCTTACATAGTCACTGGTGTGCATACCTTATCTCCCCATACAAATATGCCAATCAGACTCTCATCAGAGTGGGATCCGTTTGTCATTGATATAGAAAATTATCCAAATATGGTCCGATTTTTTCACAAATATTTTTCATGGACCCATAGACCACTTGGTTCGATATTTTTTTCACAGACCCATAGACCATTTGGTTGGATATTTTTCATGGATCCATAGACCACTTGGTTGGGTATTTTTCACAGACCCATAGATCACTCGGATCAATATTGTTTCATGGACCCATAGACCACTTGGCTCGATATTTTTCACGGACCCATAGACCACTCAGTTTTATATTTTTTAAAGACCCATAGACCACTTGGTTCGATATTTATTTCACAGACCCATAGACCACTCAGTTTGATATTTTTTAAAGACCCATAGGCCACTTGGCTCGATAATGTTTACGTTGAAAGAGAGAAAAGGAGGAGACGCACTGAGTAGTACCTGGTGACAGGGAAAAATAATATTGCCCCGAAAATGCTTACCTTTGAGGGTTGTGCACCCGTGCACAATCACGGTTAGTATGGTTAGAGGTGAACGGAGTCCCGCTGAAGTCAAGAGTTGTGTGCAGTCACAGTGAGTCCCGTGGATTATTCCTTCCAGATGGATAACGTGAACGTGAACAACCTAGTGATTAGGATCACAACCTCCGTGATGTGAGCTGCCCGATAACGCAGCAGCCAGGGAGGGGAAAACTGGCAGGGATTGGGGGATTAAAGGAATTTGCTGCTCCCAGAGCAGCTCCTGCTGTCAATCCCTCAAGGGGATACAAAGATTGGTGGTAAAAGTAAAACGGTCAATTAGGAGCGCTAAGCAGCAGGATAAAGGGAAACAAATATTTTTGCTTTAAAAAACTGTTTTATTAAATTAAATACCCTCTAATGGCCACAACGCGTTTCGACAGCTATGTTGCAGTCTTCATCAGGTGATTAGAGGGAATGACTATAGAAGTAGCATATATAGCTGTTAGGGCCAGGTGGACGGGCAGACCCAGGAGGTGGATCCACTGGGCCAAACTCCTCACTGAAGGCAAGGGGTCCGGTAGCCGGAGCACTACAGGTAGCAGGATAGTCCGTGCAAAATAGTAGAATGTAGAAGTCCCTGGGACCACGGAGTCACAGATGGTAGTCCGGGTGACGGAGCTCAGGTTCGGAGGCCAAGATGTTGTTAGGCAGAGTCCGGAACTGATGGAGCGAGAGGACGGGTCACCACAGGAATCAAAGATGGTACGGACTGACGGGATGGCAGGTAGTCAGCGTGCGGGGTTCGAGAATCGGCAGGACCGGATGGCGAGGCAGGAGTGGCTCTAGAAGAGAGAGAGGTGAGTATATCACAGGGAAAAGGAGACCTGACTCCTAGCTTAGGAAACACGAAGAACAGGCCCCGCCCACTTGGACATTAAACCCCTTTATACCCTGTACCTGTGTGTTCAATATCCTGTCTGTGGACGCTGGCCCTTTAAGAAAGGGTCAATGACCGCGCGCGCGCCCTAATGCGCATGCGCGAGGCCCGGGTGCCAGAAGCCAGGGCAGGGAGCGGCGAACAGGAGGCAGGGGAGCCGGGCCGGAGCGAAGCTGACAGCGGACGCTGGGAGCGGGGACCGGGACGCCTGGGGATCCTAGGTGAAGAGGCCTGGAGGCTGTGGAGCGGTGGACGCCGGACAGAGGAGCCAGGGAGCGTGCCAGGGAAGCCGGGGAGCGCGGCAGGGGAGCTGGACAGGGGACCCGGGGAGCGCGCCAGGGAAGCCGGGGAGCGTGGCAGGAGAGCCGGGGAGCTGGACAGGGGACCCGGGGAGCGTGACAATAGCTAAGAAAAACAATTGATTGGGTAGTAGGACTGATCATAATTGAAGCAAAATTTAACCCGTAAGGTCCTAGTCAGCATTTCTTAAAATCACAATTAAAAACACAATGGAAACAACCAAAAAACGACAACATAAAAAGCGAAAAAAGCGCACATGTGTGCGGTGTGCATAATTAATGCACACAGGTGAGCACGTGCTCCAGGACTTCAGGTGCAAAGTGTCCACCAGACAGGCTGAGTCTGGAAAGATGCAAGCAGTAGGAAGGAGAATGGGTTGGGTTGGACACAGCACCAACAAATTAGTAAAAAAATCAAATATTTATTGAACTACATTAAAATGAAAAATACAAAAAAAGTTTTGAAATTGCGTTTCGGACTACAAACAAAATATTAAAAATCCTTAGGCCCATTTCACACATCCGGCATTTCGCCGGCTTGCCGGATCCGGCACACTCCAGTACAGAGTAAATACTGTACAATGGCATCGTGGCAACCTCTGGTCACATGCTCCGGTCACATGACAGCATGTGACCGGAGGTTGACGCAATGCCATTGTACTGTATTACACTGTACTGGAGTGTGCCGGATCTGGCAATCCGGCGAAATGTCGGATGTGTGAAATGGGCCTAAGTCATAGGTAAGTTAAGAATGGGGTAACTTCCACATCAAATGACAGCAGACAGCAGCAGCAGAAAAGTCCTCCTTCACACTCCAGACCAAGCTTCAGAATGAATTCTGAATAACCAGCACCCTCTGTTGGGAGCAGAGGGTATTTATCCAGATTGGGAGTGGTCATGAGCGGAAACACCTGAGCTGAGGTAATGAGTTAGCTGCTGGCAAGAAAGCTGACATAAACCCCACATATGCCAAAAGGACACTGAGGACACTGACACTGAGCCTGATGAAGAGACCTGAGTAGTCTTGAAAGCTCGCTATTTATTACCATCTTGTCAGTTAGCCATTAAAAGGTATCAACCACTGTATCAACATTTTTTTTATTTCTACTGGCTAACACGGTACAAAGATATATTTTACCTGTAGCAAAAACGGTGAAAGAATCGACATACTGCGTATTGAAAAAAATAAAAGCAAGTAAAAACCAAAGGTGTGAAAGTGATATTTTAGGATTCACATTTACTTTGCTGATACTATAAAACACAACAATTTTACTGCATACAAAAGCACAACAAAAAAATGCTGCAAAATCTTCAGTTCTTAAGGTTCCCTAAGAATTGAGGGTTATTATAAGGATTGCATTTAAGATAACATCATTGCTATTACAGCTCATAACAGTCACTGTCTCACTGTTAAAATCTTTGGTCAACTATCGAAAGAACCAGTTGTTTTTATTCTCATTTTTGGTTTTTTTGATGCGGAGATTACAGAGTTTGGAACCAGATAATGACTGATGACACAAGATGTCAATCCTCGTAATCTTCAGCCATCAATTGTACAACTGTTTAGAACACGTCACAGAGTAATTACAACCCTCATATTATGATCCAGCACTGACACGTGGCTTTCCTAGAAGAGATCAGATTATAGGATGAGGAAGTCAACAGCTAGAAGATCCCAAGCAAGAATTGTGCCGAGAACTTCTCTACGTCGATTCTTGTTGTTGGATTTTCATCGTCTTATGTTTTTGCCTTATTATTATAGCTGGGAATATCTGGAAATATCTTTTTTGTTGGCTCTTCTTCTTTTAGGCTTCTGATCCATTGGCTCGTCTATTAACTACTAATCCTGCCGTACAGAAAGATATTGTTGACCTAATGAATAAACTCAGACGAGGAGTTCAGCCAACCGCAAGAAACATGTTAAAAACGGTAAGTCACGTCATTCGCATTTTATGATCATATAGGAAGGCAGCATCCTGTTTGTCCTCGTCTTGATGCAGCATCCTTCACCTTTTTTACTTTATTCTAACTTTGTACAAGTTTCTAACATTGAATATATTTTTAAATTATTTTTAGAAGTAAAGCTTAATCTGTTTTTAACTCGACTTAAAATTAACTTGATCATGTTATGCCAGCCTCCTTTGTTTTCCTCCTCTCTCTACACCACATTGGCCTTGAGGGGGCTTTACACGCTACGACATTGCTAATGCGAAGTCGTTGGGGGTCACGAAATTGGTGACGCACATCCGACCGCATTAGCGATGCCGTTGCATTGCGTTGTAACACCTATGAGCGATTTGGCATTGTTGCAAAAACGTGCAAAATCGCTCATCAGTGACATGGGGGTCCATTCTCAAATATCATTACTGCAGCAGTAACGAAGTTGTTCCTCGTTCCTGCGGCAGCACACATCGCTCCGTGTGACACCGCAGGAATGAGGAAGCTCTCCTTACCTGCCTTCCGGCCACTATGCGGAAGGAAGGAGGTGGGCGGGATGTTACGTCCTGCTCATCTCCGCCCCTCCGCTTCTATTGGGCGGCGGTTCAGTGATGCAGCTGTGACGTCGCTGTGACGCTGAACGAACCGCCCCCTTAGAAAGGAGGCGGTTTGCCGGTCACAGCGACGTCGCCGGGCAGGTAAGTACGTGTGACGGGTTTGGGCGATGTTGTGCGGCACGGGCAGCGATTTGCCCATGTCGCACAACAGATGGGGGTGGGTACCCACGCTAGCGATATCACTTTACACTACAATTAGTATGAAAATTCATACAAATTAACTCTATCTTCCAGATAATTTGGGTATAAATTCAACAGAATATCATGGTACTCAAAATGAGAGAATCAATTTGAAGGACTGTGGTCCATTGTCCAACTCTAAAATCTAGAAGCAAATGGGGACGGCACCACTTTAAATAAATAGATTACGGAAGTGTGCTCCAACCCATAAATAGAACTTAGAACACAACACATGGGAAAGAGTGGGCACAACTACACCAAACATGTACTGGAAAATCCAGAATAATGGAATGAAGCAAGAGGAGTCCCTTGTTGCATGCAAAAAATGTGAAAAAGTTTATTAATAACACAGAGAAATATTATTAAGAACACTTAAAACTGGGAAAGATCAAAGGGGTGATCCACCCATGAACAGATTAGGACATCACCACTAAAACCTCATGAAATAATGCAGATGGAGCAAATCACATAGGCTCAAAAATAACAGTACCAGAGAACAGTATACAGCAATACATAGTCACCAAATGTAGGACTAACATAAATATGGTACAGATCAAAGAGAGCCAATACAATACCAGATGAGTAAATAATGAGAGAGGAAGTGTGGGTGCACCTGCCCCACGCGTTACGCCACCATGTGTGGCTTCATCAGGGGTAAATGAAGGAATGACCAGAGCCTAGATATATATATACAGAAGGACCATAGATAATTACTGACCGGTGTGTTGAATATACCGCTCACTAAACAAACAAGGAGGGTGGAATCCTCTGTAACCTCCATGTAAGCTGGAACCAGGCTGTGGGCGTGCATTCAGCAGTGTAATGCAGCACCATGTGGTCCGGTCATGTGACCGGAGTGACGTCAAGCCCCGCCCCGCAGCTCCTCATTCCTTCATTTACCCCTGATGAAGCCACACATGGTGGCGAAACGCATGGGGCAGGCGCACCTGTGGCGCCCTGAACAAGCCAGTGGCCACAGAGAACAACACCAACACACCCCACACTCCCAGCAGGCACACCAAAGTCAGAACACAAAACCCTTGTTGCCTTCCTCGAGGGGCTGATGTTCACACCAGGGGGTGGGCCAGGTGGTTGGCCCCGCCCACCGAGGAGTTCACAGTCCTGGAGGCGGGAAAACCAGGCAGAACAGTGTTGGTAGTGAAAGTGGAAGGAGGAAAAGTAGTGAGAGAGGAAAAAAGTGACAGCTAAGCAGCCTGAAGTTGGTCCGGGTGTGTGGCCCGGACAGATCAGCAAGGTTGGCAGACGGTGGTGACCGTCTGCAGGAGTGGCCGATTGGAGTCTACCGTAAGGACCGTGGACGGGCGGTGGCCCGGCGGTACCGGACCGGTACGCAAAGAGAAGCCAGCACCATCTGGCAGTGGCTTACGGACCCCGGCAAGGCTAGGAGTCGCCGTGAATTTGCCAAATTCGTTAGTGAAGGGAACCTCCTGGGTTTCCCAACAGCCAAGTCCCGACAGAAGGCAACAGTCCAACCAAGTGATGGAGACACCGCCACCGCCAAGGCAACCGTTTCCCAGGGCCAGAGCCTGCGGGCAAAAGGGGCTCCTCCAGCCCATATCCAAGCCGGGGAGCGGGTTACCGGTGGGAACCCATTGGAACCATCTACCGTATCTAGGTGCAGGGAAAGGCAGTCACCACCAACCTGCCGGGAGAAAACAACACTGCAGCCGTCTGTGGGACCCGTCCATCCAGCCGTGTGTTTTACTGAGAACTGTGCCCTCATCATTGGCTGAGTGAGTACCACCGTGCCGTGCGGCACAGCGCTGCCCCCGTGACCCTGCACCTCGCCAGGCCCCGTTACCCGCCTGCCATCCACCCCTATCCCCATCACCGGGCCCCGGGACAACCAACCCCCTACCCACGGAGGGGAGAACTAACAACAAAGCTGCTCCCTGTCACCGCTCCCGGGATCCCCGTCTAGAGCAGCGGTGGTGTCACTAATATCACCACAACCGTGGGTGGCGTCACGGACAATAATCAAAACCCCCACAATCAAAATCCCCCTTTTCACTCACAGGCGAGGAACGGCGCTTGAGTCCCCGGGATCCGGCCCACCGCTCGAGCCACCACCGAGCAGCAGCAGCCGCAGCAGCAGCGGCAGCCGGACCCGAGCAGTGGGAGAGCGCAGCGTCCCCTCCTCCACCCGCGACAACTTGGCGTCACGAACAGGATCCTACCGTTCTACCGACTGGTGAAAGTGCGCCTTGTGTGACCACCGGAGGTGTCCGGCCGGAAAATTTGAAAAGCCGCCATCTTGGGAGCGAAGAATTCCCGCTCGAGCGTCTCCTCGAGTAGTAGAGGTGCGAAGGCCAAAACCCCGCCCCTGTAGAGGAGGAGCCGGAAAGAGGCTAAGGGGGACGAAATGGCGGCTGGTCGCATGTGAGTGCGGCTATTAAAGCAGAGACGCCAGGACTCTGCAGCGATACTGGGTTCCTGGAAGACTTCATTGCCAGAATGCACAGTCCGACTACCACCGAGGACGCTCCCGCACCCGGCTCGGCGATGTGGCTGAGAGACCGGGCTGCCCCGCTGAATAACTGTCTGCAAGCCCACATGCAGCTCTTCCTGGAGGAATGGGAGACCGACATGGCGGACGTGGTGGTTGCTATGCGGAGACTCGAGGTGGAAGAGGATTTGGAGGAGCGGGTAAGAGACCCACGCCCCTGTATTCCCGAGGGATCGGCCACTGCGGCTGAGGAGCCTGGCCTGCACCCGCTCACCCTGCCTCTCTCCCCGCTACCCGTGTTAGCTGCTGCCGCCCCGCCACTAGGCCCGCTACCTGTCCAACCGGTAGCGATACCCTGCCAACCCGCCCCGGCGGACCAACCGGCTGCAGACGCTCAGGACCCCCCTGAACCGCTCCCGTGGGAGCCGCTGAGACCGCGGTCCCTTAATGAAAATGTGCCAGAAGTCCCAGCACTGATTGCGCCAGACCCCGAGCCCGGGACCGTGGCATGGATGAAGGCCCGAGTGATGGAGTTCCACCAACGCCAGCAAAGTCAGATATATCTCATGATGGAGCAGTGGACTCATGAGGTGGAAATGCTGGTTGCAGCTGCCCCAATTTATGGGATGGGCGCAGATGTGACGGAGCCAACGGGTAACCCACGTCCCCATGTCCTACCAGGACCGGCCACTGCGACTGGGGGGCCCGGTCCTATCACGGCCCTCATATCGTCCCTACCATTATCCTTGGGGCGCCTCAGTGATAGCCAACCCGACCTACTGCCCCACGCTACCTTGGAAGGATGTGATGTGCTGGATACTGGAAGCCAGGAGGCTGCGGCAGATGGCGGCAACCCGCCTGACGCAGAGACAAGCGATAGTGACTCCAGTGACTCCAGCTCCGGTGCTGAGCCCACCCCTGGAAGTGAGGAGGCAAGTGAGCATCTCCGTTACGTGGGAGAACCGGTAGTCTATTACACCGCGCGTAATGGTGGGAACGGATACCGGGCACCCCTGTCACAGCAGGCATGTCACTGCATGTTTGATATGCTGGTGGCGGAGGATGGGGCCACCTCATCAGAGGACTCAGAGTGATTGCAGCGGAATACCGTTGTCCTTGTTCCCCGTTGGGACCCTCAGAGTGCAGTTTGAAAGTTAAAAGAATGAAAAAGAATAATATACCGTTAAAAAGTCATCTGATTTGCAACCTTGATTTGAAACCGGTTGTTGCCGGCAACTGGTCCCCGTTGGGACCCTCTTTACCATTTTGCATAAGGAACTCCTTATGAACAGGCCCGAGAACTAGCAGGGCAACCACAAACTAGTGGCATGTAAATAATGTTGTTGTGGCTTTCACCGTTACTGCCTCCGGAGAGGCAGATTGGAGGAAGGGCCCGCAGTGGAGCAGGCTCGGGCCCAGCCACCACCGGAACTGGTGGTGATCCTCTGGGGGTTTCAGGGGTTCCCCATGGACGTGGGTCCCCTGAAAAGGACAGAACCCGCTCGGGCAACTTGTGCTGGACTGGGGTCAAGGGGTGCTGCCCATTTGCTTAGGGGCAGCATCAGGGCCAAGTTGCTTGGGTGGGAGAGCGCGGAAGCCGTAACCGTTTGCAATGTTAAAGTAAGAGTACCTCCCGATGTGGGAAGATGTTATTATGCATGTGTTTTACCGTTTTTTCTATTTTTCAGTTGTGAAAATAAAACCGGTGATGGACGGGCAGCCCGCGGACGGTCTGCATTTTAACTAAGGGGGAATGTGGCGCCCTGGACAAGCCAGGGGCCACAGAGAACAACACCAACACACCCCACACTCCCAGCAGGCACACCGAAGTCAGAACACAAAACCCTTGTTGCCTTCCTCCAGGGGCTGATGTTCACACCAGGGGGTGGGCCAGGCGGTTGGCCCCGCCCACCGAGGAGTTCACAGTCCTGGAGGTGGGAAAACCAGGCAGAACAGTGTTGGTAGTGAAAGTGGAAGGAGGAAAAGTAGTGAGAGAGGAGAAAAGTGACAGCTAAGCAGCCTAAAGTTGGTCCGGGTGTGTGGCCCGGACAGATCAGCAAGGTTGGCAGACGGTGGTGACCGTCTGCAGGAGTGGCCGATTGGAGTCTACCGTAAGGACCGTGGACGGGCGGTGGCCCGGCAGTACCGGACCGGTACACAAAGAGAAGCCAGCACCATCTGGCAGGGGCTTACGGACCCCGGCAAGGCTAGGAGTCGCCGTGAATTTGCCAAATTCGTTAGTGAAGGGAACCTCCTGGGTTTCCCAACAGCCAAGTCCCGACAGGACAGAAGGCAACAGTCCAACCAAGTGATGGAGACACCGCCACCACCAAGGCAACCGTTTCTCAGGGCCAGAGCCTGTGGGCAAAAGGGGCTCCTCCGGCCCATATCCAAGCCGGGGAGCGGGTTACCGGTGGGAACCCATTGGAACCATCTACCGTACCTAGGTGCAGGGAAAGGCAGTCACCACCAACCTGCCGGGAGAAAACAGCACCGCAGCCGTCTGTGGGACCCGTCCATCCAGCTGTGTGTTTTACCGAGAACTGTGTCCTCATCATTGGCTGAGTGAGTACCACCGTGCCGTGCGGCACAGCGCTGCCCCTGCGACCCTGCACCTCGCCAGGCCCCATTACCCGCCTGCCATCCACCCCTATCCCCATCACCGGGCCCCGGGACAACAAACCTCCTACCCACGGAGGGGAGAACTAACAACAAAGCTGCTCCCTGTCACCGCTCCCGGGATCCCCGTCTCGAGCAGCGGTGGTGTCACTAATATCACCACAACCGTGGGTGGCGTCATGGACAATACTCAAAACCCCCACAATCAAAATCCCCCTTTTAACTCACGGGCGAGGAACGCCGCTCGAGTCCCTGGGATCCGGCCCACCGCTCGAGCCACCACCGAGCAGCAGCAGCCGCAGCGGCAGCCGGACCTGAGCAGTGGAAGAGCACAGCGTCCCCTCCTACGCCCGCGACACACCCACACTTCCTCTCTCATTATTTACTCATCTGGTATTGTATTGGCTCTCTCTGATCTGTACCATATTTATGTTAGTCCCATATTTGGTGACTATGTATTGCTGTATACTGTTCTCTGGTACTGTTATTTTTGAGCCTATGTGATTTGCTCCATCTGCATTATTTCATGAGGTTTTAGTGGTGATGTGCTAATCTGTTCATGGGTGGATCACTCCTTTGATCTTTCCCAGTTTTAAGTGTTCTTAATAATATTTCTCTGTGTTATTAATAAACTTTTTCACATTTTTTGCATACAACAAGGGACTCCTCTTGCTTCATTCTATTATTCTGGATTTTCCAGTACATGTTTGGTGTAGTTGTGCCCACTCTTTCCCATGTGTTGTGTTCTAAGTTCTATTTATGGGTTGGAACACACTTCCGTAATCTATTTATTTAAAGTGGTGCCATCCCTATTTGTTTCTTGATCTCCCTTTCTATGGTTTTTTACCATTGGGGACTTGTGTACACTATTATAGTCTGACTCAACTGTCTGATTTGGATTATATTTGCCTCACCATGGCTTATGATTTGGAAGCAAGAGAGGTGCTTTGGAACAATAAACTTTTTCACATTTTTTGCATGCAACAAGGGACTCCTCTTGCTTCATTCCATTATTCTGGATTTTCCAGTACATGTTTGGTGTAGTTTTGCCCACTCTTTCCCATGTGTTGTGTTCTCAACTCTAAAATCTGTGACTGCTGGATGAGAGACGTAGAAATCTCCTTACCTCCCAACATCAACAACGTTTTTTGATTAGCTGCAACATCATCACCACAAAATATTGTGTCTGTCCATCCAGGGGTGCAAATAGAGTGCGATGGGCCCCGATGCAAAATTTGGACCTGGACCCCCCTCCGGACGATAGTCAGATGTTTGGGCACCTGCAGCGTTCTAAATCCTATAGAGACTATGAATTGCCACCTTGCCCCTTCATTATGCAGTAACGTTCCAAATCCTGGTACATATTTATCCCATCCTGGTATATATGTCCCCAACCTGGTATACATGGCATATAAGGTCCCCATCCTGGCATATATTTATCCAATCCTGGGCCCATCCTGGTAATAATGTCGCTCATCCAGGGCCCATCCTGTTTATATATATATATATATATATATATATATATATATATATATATATATATATATATATATATATATAATATACATATGGTCCTCATCCTGGGCCCATCCTAGTATATATTTCTCCCATCATGGTATATATGTCCCCATCCTGGTATTTATTTTTGTCATCCTGGTATATATGGTCCGTATTCTGGTATAATGTAAAAATGCCTGGAAGCATGAATATTAAAAGACCTCCCATCCAGCAGTAACAGATTACTAACCTGGCTGATGAATCCAAATCCTGTGAATTGCTTCTTTCATCTCGATATAACATAAGATGAATACCTTCTCAATAGGCTGCAATCCTAGTACAAACACATAAATACATTGTCATTCTTGGCATATGTGAACACCAAAGAAATGGTGATATGAAGGGACAAGAGGGAAACCCTGACACTAGGGAAGGGAATGGCGGAGAACCCTGATGAAAGCCTACCACTTGCTCGTGGCTCCTCTGATGTCCCTAGATAAATTCCACAACTATACGCCAATTATGATTCGTAGGCACTAGCTAGCCTTAAAATAAGGCCAAGGTAGAGACTGGGTGGGATGAGCACTAGTCAACCCCTCCAAGTCCTAAAGAACACACAAGGGAGACAAACATATGAATACAAAAGAGACACTTATCTCCAAGATGACTTTAGGAAGACAGCAACACACAACATGTAATGACAGGAGATTTCAAGCTGACTGCTTGCAATCTGGACTGCTTAGAAGTGACTATCACTGACAACGAACAAAGGGGGAATGCAGAAATATATAGACACATGGAGAGGAGATAAGGACTTGTAGCTGAACTGCCAAGATATCTTCAGGATCCAAGAGGGAGAGAGTGAACCTTAACATGGAAAACACATAGAACACCATTCATATCAAAGAAGAGTGGAAAATCAAGGAGCAGTTTGTGCAGCTAATCGCAATGACCTTCTGCAGCCAGACACCAAAGGGTTGTCTGTCAAGTGTAAGATACCGGTGACACACATATACCATAAACATCGCCCAACAACATACTACTATACGATGTTTTCTACAAAACTGGTCATCTTTAATTAAATGGAATTGTAGCGCCCCTGAGCCATCAGGAGCTACAGGGAATTGCATCCTGTCAGGGATGCAGAGCCTAACCCCAGGGATCCAGTAGACCAGTGCCAGTAACACCAAAACATTCCTATAATCCCTGTTTTCTCCCCCCAAAACTGATGACGGGATAGGGCTGGACCCAATGGATGGTGACCTAGGGGTGGAACCAATCCAGTCCACTAGACGACAACCAGGAAAGAGGGGTCAGACAGTCACTAAGTGGAGGTGAAAGGAGACTGATGTAACGGTACTGATGGGAGAGTGTAGCAGTGACCTGACAGGCTTAGGCGTTGGTTGCCAAAGGAGTACGGTTGAGTACTCTCCGAACCATAGCACCGACGGGGTGCAGAGCCCTAGGTCAGGAAAACGTTCCAGGCAGACCTAATAAAAATCTGTATGGTGAGAGGACCATGGTAAAGTCCGGGGCACAGTAACAATGGGAGAGCCTGGGAATGAGAACAGAGATCTGACCCAACAGGGTTCAAGTTACCCGCTGTACAGACTAAGACTGAAAGACAACCAGGAGGGGACCCTAAGATGCTCCAAGCCACGGGGACCCACCAACCAGAGTCAAGTGAAGGGATTGAAAGCCACCAGGTCACCACACGGGCACTGGAACTAAGGTCGATCAGAGGTGAGGACCAGCCTCCATCGGGTTGCAAGCAAGATCTCTGTGAGTAAAGCACCAGTTACACTGCAATCCCTTGTGTGGCCTACCTTCTTTCCGCACCCCATCATCATTTATCCCCTGGGGCCTGGTCCTACTTGCGGAGGGCCGCAACAACCAGTCTGCCAATATCATCAGCCCCAGCAGTGAGATACTGTGCAGCGGCGGCTCCATCTATATAGCCGCAACCCGCAAGTGGCGACACGACAAAAACTTTATTATTAACCCCTGTAAATAATTCCCCTTTTAAAAGCGACTCCCCAGGGTCACGGAACCGGGCACCGGCCATTACACCCGTGACACTTCCCAGTGAAACCAGACCCGGACCCAGTACCCCATAGCCCTGAGGTACGACAGGCTCTGTTGTCAGGTTTGTATAACTTAATATGAGAGTAGCATGATATAGGGGCTAAGGCCCTGATTCTAGCAAAGTGACACTTACCGGTCTGCATATTGTCTTTTTGATATAATCACAGTTTTTTTCTGATGCAGATAATGCAGTGCTTGGAGTGCTGATCCCTGTATAACTCACCCCACACCACTGATTAGCAGCTTACTCTGTACATTGTTGAGTGACAAAAAGCTGCTAATCAGTGGTGGTAGAGGGGTTGCACAGAGCAGCAGGACTAGGAGGCACAAGACAACTAGTCCTGTAGTGATACTCATTTTCTGTAAAAACCCTGATTTTATTGAAATTGCAACACAGCCCCGTAAGTGACACATCTCTCGAATCCCAGGCTCAGGCCCTACATCATGCTGCTCTTTGATTACATAACAAAAACCTTGTGACAGATTCCCTTTACATCATTTTGGGATATGTTAATTCAAAAGGAAAAGTATGGAAGTACATAAGTGCCGGCTTAATTTATAGCTTCTTTCCTTTTTAGATGACATACTAGTTAATAGAAACGAGGCATGGGGATCTCAGCTAGATATATGGGGGGAACAGAAGATTTAACGTGTCCAATAAGTTTATTTTTGGCTGTTGACACATTAGATAGTTGTCAATCAAATGATAGCTCAGCCAACAGCTATCTCCCATGGTTCTCCAATACACAGGAGTGGTCGGCTTGGCCGAGTTTCCTTGGTTCTGCATGATCGTGCTACTGCTATATTCCTCTCGAAGTAACCTATTTCCTGGAGGAAAAAATAAATTGGATTTTTGATCATGCTTCAGGGAGAGTCGGGGATCCCATACGTATATTACACTTTTGGCTGATCCCATCAATATCGTGATCACAATTCCAGGATACTTCAGGCTATTGGTAATCGGCTTTTTACTGCTATTTCCCCAATTCTGAACACATGCATGACCAGCTGAGGGAGTATTCTCCGGTCGTGATGTCTGTGTTACCAAAACCCTTATCCTAAAATAAACACACGGACTGCATGCGACTTGGTTCAAAATGGCCACAGCAGCCTTTATTGCCTATTGTTCACAAACTAAGCACCTTAGGGACGCTGTCCAACGGGCGACCCAAAACAACACACAGATAACAATAGACAATGCCAATTACATGACCCTCCCGGGGGCAGGCCCAGTCCATAACTACTACTCCCCTTGTCCCTGGCCGCAACACACCGACCCAGAGACGAGGTGCCAATCACCCACGGATTGACACCCCCACACTTTGGCAGAACCCCGTGCCTGCCACATCCCGGAACCGAGAGCCACCATACCCAGACAATGACTCCCGGTCCAGTTACCAGTCACTTCCAACCTCTGGACCAGACCTACCCACCCCGCCGCTGTGACAAATAGCATCCCAACATCCCAAACCACGTCCCCCAGATGACAACACAAAAAAGGGAGGGTGGGCGGGGATCTCTTGGCGTCCGGAAGAAGAAGAGGAAGTAACCCCCTCCTCTCCCAGACTAACCCTTTCCCTACTCCTCCTCTTCCTCCCAAGCTAAAACCACCCCTTAGTGCCATATTAGGCCTGCCTACCAAACTGTCCCTATTAACCCCATCACTCCCTAACTCCCCCTTGGTCATGTCGCCCCTCCTCCCCAAGGGGGGATCCATGGCTTTCTTTCTCACCCTAAAGGAGTGTGCATATGTATAGTATGTGTGGGAACTATAACATATTGTCATAATTGGGCCTAACTTGGAATTTTCTTTAATAGTTTCCCAAATTGAAAAATCTTAATCATTGGTAGTATATAAGTAACAGTGGGCTATACAGTATTATACCCAGTGATTTATAGTTAATAATACTCTCTGAAAAATGGAACTGGACAATGTTAATGTCTAAACTCATTGCAAACTTCTTACTGGGTGATATTCTTGTCTTTTCTTAAGGAATGGAGTGAAGAAGCTGCAGAGAATGCTAGGAGGTGGGCCAACACATGCTCCTTGAAGCATAGTCCCCCAGAACAAAGAAGGACCAAAAGTGGGTAAAACAGTCCTGCTGAACCCCATACATTGCTGTGGTACTAAAGGGCCTCCAATTTATAGGCAGCTGAGTTTTAGGAAATAGACTAACGTACAGTTTTCTCAGGTGCAATCTAATATATAAAGCTGAGTGTGTGTGTGTGTGTGTGTGTGTGTGTGTGTATGTCCGCTAAGGGAATCCGCACCATCACATTTACAATCACGAAATTTTGCACAGACGGCTCATTGACCCAGGAAACATCGTAGACTATGTTTTGACAGGAAAATGTAATCCCGCGCTTTACAGTTAAGCGGGCTTTACACGCTACGAGATCGCTACAGCAATCTCGTTGGGGTCACGGATTTTGTGACGCACGTCCAGCCGCTATAGCGATCTCATTGTGTGTGACTCCTAGGAGCGATTTTGGATCATTGCAAAAACGTCCAAAATCGCTCCTCGCTGACATGGGGGTCCTCTCCCAATTATTGCTGCTTTCGCTTGGGCGAAGCTGACCCTTGTCCTTGCGGCAGCACACATCGCTACGTGTGATGCCGCAGGAACGAGGAACCTCTCCTTACCTACCACACGCCAGCAATGAGGAAGGAAGAAACTGGGCCGGATGTTCGTCCCGCTCATCTCCGCCCCTCCGCTTTGATTGGGTGGCCGCTTAGTGACGTCGCTGTGACACCGAGCGAACTGCCCCCTTAGAAAGGAGGCGGTTCGCCGGTCACAGCGACATCACCGAGCACGTAAGTTTGTGTGATGCTGTCGTAGCGATAATATTCGCTACGGCAGCGATCTTCACATATCGGCATAACGATAGAGGCGGGTGCTATCATGCTCGCCATCGCTAGCATCGGCTAATGATGTCACAGCGTGTAAAGCCACCCTTACTCTACAAAAACTTGCCTCCATTAAAGTGAATGGAGCTTGGAACTACAGGTTATTAATAGCAGCTGTGATTGGTGGCTAAAGGAACAAAGGAAATTGTTAGTATA
The DNA here is from genome assembly GCF_048569485.1 of Anomaloglossus baeobatrachus. Classification (NCBI taxonomy): domain Eukaryota; kingdom Metazoa; phylum Chordata; class Amphibia; order Anura; family Aromobatidae; genus Anomaloglossus; species Anomaloglossus baeobatrachus. Next base: position 665,693,941 of record NC_134355.1, on the reverse strand, counting down.
AGAAGCTTATGTGTGAGGTAATAAGATGTAAGTGGGGAGATGGAAAGAGAGAGAGACAGAGAGAGATAGACAAACAGAGAGAGAGACAGAGACAGATGGGGAAAGAGACAGACAGAGACAGACAGGAAAAGAGACAGACCTGGAAAGAGACAGACGGGGAAAGAAACAGACTTGGAAAGAAACAGACGGGGAAAGAGACAGATGGGGAAAGAGACAGACCTGTAAAGAAACATAAGGGGAAAGAGAGAGATGGGGAAAGAGACAGACGTGGAAAGAGACAGACCTCAAAAGAGACAGACCTGGAAAGAGACAGATGGGGAAAGAGACAGACCTGGAAAAAGACAGACAGGGAAAGAAACAGAAATGGAAAGAAACAGATGGGGAAAGAGACAGATGGGGAAAGAGACAAATGGGGAAAGAGACAGACCTGGAAAGAGACACATGGGGAAAGAGACAGACCTGGAAAGAGACGAACCTGGAAAGAGACAGACAGGGCAAATGACAGACAGACACAGACATAGAGACAGACACAGAGATAGAGAGAGACAGACAAACACAGACACAGAGATAGCGAGTCAGATAGACACAGAGACACAGAGATAGAAAAAGATAGACTGATACAAAGACAGACAGAGAGATAGAAACAGACAGACAGAGACATAGACACAGACAGACAAGGAAAGAGACAGACAAAGAGACAGACAGACAGCGACACACAGACAGAGACTGGGAGAGAGACAGAGAGACAGTTACTATCCCGGGCAACGCCCGGGTACTACAGCTAGTATTACATAAATGTGAACTCCCCTAAAATCAGGAAAGAAACAATGTACAATACCCAAGTAGACAATAAGAAAAAGGAGTAATCTACAAGCACCTAAAGTGCAAAATTAAAGAAAGTAATACTGTACAATCCCATAAATCAAAAAATTAGGGAAAGGGGTAATTCACAATATAGAAGTAAAGAAAAAGGAGTATTATACAATAATAGAGTTGAAGATTATAAATAGAGTAATGTGCAAACCACCAAACAAATAATTAGGGAACGTGGTAATGTAGACTACGATAATCAGTGGCGTAACTTAACTCTTAAGCCCCAATGCAAAAGCTGCAATGAGGCCCCAAATTATTGCAAGTTTTTAACAGTGATCGTCCTTTCATATAGACCAAAGGGAGTTTTTGGACCCCAGACCCCATGGTCCAGGTGCCACTGAATTCTCTGCACCTATTGTAATTATGTCCCATAATACAAAAGATTAAGCAAAGAGGTAAAGTACAATCATTGACTACATTAGGAATGAGAGAACCCAAACTGTAAATTTTGTGGTTGACGCCGGACGCCTGGTGTTTGCATCTTGCACTTGAGTTCGTAATTAGGGAATTGGTCGTATGTTAACAGTTTGTTGAAAGGCTTGAACTGTCAGCTTTACCTTGCCTAGTTATGAAAAAGAGGGAATCCCAAGCCATTTTTTTTAATTAAATAATTTTTAAAAATAACGTGAGGTCCACTCTATTTTTGATAACCAGCCAAGGTAAAGCAGACAGCTGGAAGCTGGTATTATCAGGCTGTGAAGGCCCATGGATATTGTCCCCTTCCCAGCCTAAAAATAGCAGCCCGCAGATGTGCCAATTCTGGCTCTTTGTCAGGGTCTTCACAATTGCTCTGGTGCGGTGACAATCAGGATAATATTTTTGAGGTTGATGTCAGCTTTGAATTGACAGCTGACATCAAGCCCAGGCATTAGTAATGGAGAGGTATGTATCAGACACCCCTATTACTATCCCAGCAAGTGTAGCGTTAATAAAAACAAACACAGACACATGAAAGAAATGGTTTATGAAAATAAAGACTCCCCAAAACTCCCTCGTTCACCAACTTATTAACTTATTAATTAGAAAGAAATCCTGGAGAAGTTACAACTAAATTCAAAGAGTAATGTCCCATAACATTTATCGATTTCTATAGAGCTTCTCTCTGAGAATGTTCTCAGAATGACACTCCACAGGTCACTTGTACTCAGCGACAGATACAGAATTTCTTACGAGCTCATTGTGTGGGTTTTTTTAATTTTATACTTACCGGATAAATAATGGGGGGTGTCTGATAGCCCCTCTCCATTACTAACCCCTGAGCTTGATGCCAGCTGTAAATTTACAGCTGACATTAACCCCAAAAATATTACCCTGATTTCCACCATACCAGGGCAATCACAAATAGCCGAGCAAAGCACAAGAATTGGCTCATTTAATGGGTGCGCCACTTCTGGGGCAGCTGCAGGCTTATATATTCAGCCTGGGAGGGGCCAAATAATCATGGGCCTTCCCAGCCTGATAATACCAGCGAGAAATGAAGGAAAGCAATCCAGCTGAGTGACCAGGTGATTTATTCAGTGCAATACAGACATGGCATAGTCGTGGTTAACGCGTTTCTGGCTTAACGCCCTTATCATAACCATGATTAAGGGCGTTAAGCCAGAAACGCGTTAACCACGACTATGCCATGTCTGTATTGCACTGAATAAATCACCTGGTCACTCAGCTGGATCACTTTCCTTCATTTCTCATTGCTGCGGCCAGGGCAGGGCCGGATCCGTTTCTGAGGTGCGGTGAGGTCAGACGTGGGTGAGCTGGATTCCTTTACATGATAATACCAGCCCCAACTGTCTGCTTTAGCTGCACTGGTTATCAAAAATAGGGAGTAGCCCACATTATTGTTTTATTTTTTTTAAATAATTAGATAAACAGTGCAGGAATCCCTCTATTTTTGATAACCTTCCAAGGTAAAGCAGTCAGCTGAGGGTTGACTGCTTTTCCTCGCTAGCTTTCAAAAATAAGTGGGACCCAGCATGATTGTTTTTGCCTTTCCACTTTTGTTTGCAGAGCAATTGGCATGTTCCTATGCCCATTTTACTTCCTTTTTCAGCCACTAGACCTTACTACAACTATTTTTTAGCCATTTTGCAGCACAGAAAATCTGTCTCCATTGACTTATATGGAGTTTCAGGGTTTGGGGTCAAGTTATAGGTCACATCCGAGTCCCAAACCACCTTTTCACTAAAGGCCTGGCAAACCCTAATGGGTCCACTCATCTCTAATAATGTAAAATTCCCTAATAAAAAAGATTTGGGAATGTGGCAATGTACCAACCTCTATTATACAAGATTATGGAAAGGAGTAATGTGCAGTCTCCCCGATACAAAATATTAGAGATAGTCATAATGTGCATCCTCTAATGTACATTAGAGAAAATATAATGTGTTAACCCCGAAAATATACAGTAAGCTGTTGAGAAGATTTTGAGAAGAGGCAGGTTGTGTTGGGGACTTGAAACATGGTGGTTTCTTAAATAACGAAGTCTCCAAGACAATTACCTATAATATAACGTAGCTCCACTCTTCTGGTCAAGAAGACAACTCTTAAGCCCGCTTTACACGCTGCATTGTATCTTACAATGTGTCGGCGGGGTCACATCAAAAGTGACGCACATCCGGCATTGTAAGTACATTGCAGTGTATGACAGGTACGTGCGATTGCGATTAAATGTTAAAACGTTCATCGTATACACATCGTACCTTTCTCTAGAATTGCATGTCAGATTGTTCATCGTACCCGGGGTAGCACACATTGCAGTGTGTGACACCCCGGGAATGATGAACAGATCTTACCAGCGTCCTGCGGCTCCCGACCCACAATGCGCAAGGAAGTAGGTGGGCGGGATGTTTACGTCCCGCTTAGCTCCACCCCTCCGCTTCTATTGGCCGGCTGCCGTGTGATGTCGCTGTGAGGCCGAACGTCCCTCCCACTCCAGGAAGTGGACATTTGCCGCCCCCAGCGAGGTCGTATGGACGGGTAAGTACGTGTGACGGGCATTACTCTTATGTGTGGCACGTTCAACAACTTGAACGTGCCACACATACGGTGGGGGCGTTGCAAATCGCATACGAAATCGTATGCGAAATTGCAACGTGTAAAGCAGGCTTTAGATTATCTGGGCATGGATTACGCCAGAACATGGCTAAAATAATGTAAGTGCTCCTCATTACAGCACATTATACTGAGTGTTTTAATCTCTGTCCTCTAGGGTACAGCTGCGGGGAGAACATTTTCAAGGCCTCATATAACGCCACCTGGAATGAAGCAACTATGGCATTTTACAATGAATGTAAAGACTTTAAATTTGGATTTGGAGCAAAGACCCCTTTAGCGATCATTGGCCACTACACGCAGGTACCGTGCATTCTTTTACATCAGAAGATAATCACAATAATTATATTTATTCTGCTTTATAGGGGTTTCTTCACCAGAAATGGCTTAAAATAGATCATAAATGATAACCAATAATCAAGGGAGGTTTACGAGTCCACGATCTGAGATTTTCCTTTAGATATCATAGATTATTTTATTGCATACCCTATACATTCACCACATTAAATTAAAGAAATTGTCAGTATACATATAACACAAAGACATTTTTCAATTTTTTGTTTCTATTACACCGATGAGCTCTAACGGGTAAATTATTATTATTATTATTATTTATTTATAGAGCACCATTGATTCCATGGTGCTGTACATGAGAAGGGGGTTACATACAAAATACATATACAAGTTACAGTAGACAGACTAGTATAGAGGGAAGAGGGCCCTGCCCTTGCGGGCTTACATTCTATAGGATTATGGGGAGGAGACAGTAGGTGGGGTGTAGATGGGGCGGCAGCTCCGCACGGTGGTGGGGCGGCAGCCCCGCACGGTGGTGGGGCGGCAGCTCCGCACGGTGGTGGGGCGGCAGCTCCGCACGGTGGTGGGGCGGCAGCTCCGCACGGTGGTGGGGCAGTTTGGTCATTCAAGGTTATAGGCATTTCTGAACAGATGAGTCTTTAGGTTCCGTTTGAAGTTTGCAAGTGTAGTAGATAATCTGACGTGTTGAGGCAGTGAGTTCCAGAAGACTGGGGATGTTCGGGAGAAGTCTTGGAGGCGGTTGCATGAGGAGCGAATGAGAGAGGAGGATAGAAGGAGATCTTGGGAGGACCGGAGATTACGTTTTGGAGTGTAGCGAGAGATTAGTTCAGAGATATATGGAGGAGACAATTTGTGGATGGCTTTGTAAGTCAGTATTAGTAGTTTGAATTGGATACGATGGAAGATTGGGAGCCAGTGAAGGGACATGCAGAGAGGAGAAGCGGGGTGGTAGTGAGGCGAGAGGTGGATCAGTCGGGCAGCAGCATTAAGGATGGACTGGAGAGGGGCGAGCATGTTAGCAGGGAGACCACATAGGAGGATGTTGCAGTAGTCGAGGCGGGAGATTATGAGAGCATGCACTAGCATTTTTGTAGATTGAGAATTGATGAAGGGACGGATTCTGGAAATATTTTTGAGTTGAAGACGACAGGAGGTGGTGAGGGATTGAATGTGTGGTATGAAGGACAAGGCAGAGTCAAAGGTCACTCCGAGGCACCGAACTTTGGGTGCTGGGGAGAGCGTGATGTTATATATTGTAATAGATAGATCAGGTAGAGAGTGTAGGTGAGATGGAGGAAAGATGATCAGTTCAGTTTTGGCCACATTGAGCTTTAGGAAGCGAGAGGAGAAGAAGGAAGATATAGCAGATAGGCACTCTGGGATTCTGGACAGCAGAGATATGACATCTGGGCCAGAGAGGTAGATCTGAGTGTCATCGGCATATAGGTGGTACTGGAAGCCATGGGACTTTATGAGTTGTCCCAGGCCAAATGTATAGATAGAAAAAAGTAATGGTCCCAGGACAGAGCCTTGAGGGACACCAACAGAGAGGACAGGATGAAGAGGTTGTGTGGGAGTGGGAGACACTAAAAGTGCGGTTGGAGAGGTATGAAGAGATCCAAGAGAGGGTGAGGTCTCTGACACCAAGGGAAGAGAGGATCTGTAGTAGGAGGGAGTGGTCAACAGTGTCAAAAGCTGAGGATAGGTCTAGAAGTAGGAGTATAGAGAAGTGGTTGTTAGCTTTGGCAGTAAGTAAGTCATTTGTGATTTTTGTCAGGGCAGTTTCAGTGGAATGATGTGGACAGAAGCCGGACTGTAGGTTGTCAAAGTGACAGTTAGAGGAGAGGTGGGAGGAAATTTCAGCATGGACGTGCTGTTCCAGGAGTTTTGAGGCGAATGGGAGTAGCGATATGGGGCGATAGCTGGCAGCAGAGGTTGGGTCGAGGGAAGGTTTCTTTAGGATGGGTGTGACTGTTGCATGTTTAAAGGCAGAAGGGAAGGTACCAGTTGTTAAAGATAGGTTGAAGAGATGGGTTAAGGCTGGAATTAGGATAGTGGTGAGGTTGGGGAGGAGGTGGGTTGGGATGGGATCACGTGCGCAGGTTGTGAGGTGTGCTATTGAGAGAAGATGTGCAAGCTCTTCTTCGGTGATAGTGGAGAGGAAGTTTATGGGGGAGGAGCAGTGGTCTGTTATATAAAGCGGTTTTGGTGGTTGAGCAGAAAAGACTTGTCTGGTTTGGTCGATCTTTTATTTGAAATATGTGGCAAATTCTTCTGTGGAAATGAGGGAGGTTGGAGGGGGCAGTGGTGGGCGAAGGAGGGAGTTGAAAGTATTGAATAACTGTTTGGGGTTGTGTGTTAAAGAGGATATGAGGTTTCTGAAGTATTCCTGTTTAGCCGAGGTAAGGGCCAAGCGAAATGTGTGAATTGCATTTTTGAATGTGGTGAAGTCTTCCTGGGAGTGCGTTTTCTTCCAGCGCCGCTCTGCAGCCCTAGACACTTGCTGCAGTTTTTAAGTGAGGCTGTTGTGCCAGGGTTGTCTATTGATTTGTCTCACTCTGCCATGCACAAGAGGAGCAACTGAATCAATAGCTGATGTGAGAGTGGCGTTGTAGAAAGTGGTGGCACTGTTTGTGTCGTGCACTGAAGATATGGAGGACAGTGGTAGGATAGAGTCAGAAAGGGTGTGTATGTTGACGTGTGCGAGGTTTCTGCGCGGGTGTGATACGTGCTGGACAGGAGGGGCAGGTGAGGAGGACAGAGCAGAGAAGGTCAATAGATGGTGGTCAGATAAAGGGAGAGGGGAGGTAGTGAGGTTAGATAGAGAGCAGAGACGGGTGAAGATAAGGTCTAATGTGTGTCCATCTTTATGGGTGGCAGAGGTGGACCACTGAGATAAACCAAAAGATGAAGCAAGGGAGAGTAGTTTGTAGGCTGCTGACTGGCGGGTGTCAGTGGGGATGTTGAAGTCACCCATGATGATAGTGGGAATGTCAGCAGAGAGAAAGTGTAGAAGCCAGGCAGAGAACTGGTCGATAAAGTGGTAGGGCCCGGGGGTCTGTATATGATGGCCACTTGGAGGTTGGAAGGAGAATAGATGCGGACAGAGTGCACTTCAAAGGAAGGCAGGACAAGGGAGGGTAAGGGTGGGATTGGATTAAAGCTGCAGTTGTTAGAAAGAAGGAGGCCCACTCCTCCACCTTGTCTATTGCCAGGGCGAGGAGTATGGGTGAAGTGAAGGCCACCGTAGCATAGCGCAGCAGGGGAGGCAGTGTTGGATGGTGTCAGCCATGTTTCAGTGATGCCCAGAAAGGATAGGTTGCTAGAGGTAAAGAGGTCGTGAATGATGTGCAGTTTGTTACAGACCGAACGGGCATTCCACAGCGCTCCAGAGAGAGTGGGCGGCGGAGTGGGTGAGAGGGGGATGGGTTTTATATTGGAGAGGTTGCGGTAGTTACTAGTAAGGGTGGAGCGATAGGGGGGTGGTAGAGAGCAGTGTCCCATCTGGGGGGGTCCAGGATTGGGAGATATGTCACCAGCAGTGAGGAGAAGTAGAGAAAGGGAGAGCAGGTGGGAGAAGGAGAGTGGACGGCATGATCTGCGTGTTATTAAGCGAGACCTGAGATTTAGGATCAGGTCAGCAGATGAGGACAGGTGGGGAGGTAAAAGGGAAGGGGAGATGAATATTTGTTTGGCGAGTGCTGGCATTGGGGGATAGCGAAAGAGAGTGAGGAGGAGTGGAACAAAAACTGCGAGGGCATAGGTGAACATGGTGAGTTTAAGGTTTACATATGGGAATATGATAAAGTGTAGGGGAAAAAATGCAAGTGACAAACAGTTAAGAAGGTAACAATCACCTTCTGGTCACTTCTGGGACATTTCTGGAATATTTCTGATTGCCCACTTAGAAAATCCCACTTAACAAATCACAATCTAATGCAGGTTCCAGTTAGAAATGAACAAAATAAGCTGAACCCAGTAAATTAACAATTTCTAATTTGTTTTTTGAAATTTGCCTCTAGTGGTTCTTTATTTTTCACATTGCAGAAGGTTGAGTCAGTCAGAAAAGGCTGACATGCAGATATCACATAGAATAGCATGGCCAATCAGAGAGGACTAGGAAACCTGTACGATAGGGAAAAAATGGGATGTAGGAGCCATTTGCTGATGAATTTGGACAGTGAGGGGATGTCACAGCTCACAGCTTAGCCATAGGAATAGGTAGAGAAAAGCCATAAAACACTGAATAAACTGTTAAGTGAGTGACAGCTCAACTGTCACAGTTCGACTGTGTGGATCATTTTGTATTTTAAAATGTTCTGCTATGCGTCTTGTGCACTTTCTGACAGGTTGTCCTTCAGCACTAGAGTTCACACTGGTTTTGGGAGGTGCCTTCACAGATGCGCCTCATTTCTAGTGATTGCTCTGTTTCTTTACTGGGCTTGCTCTTCCTGTGCTTCGCCAGTCATATTTCCCATTTGCTCAGTGGGCTCTTGGCTCCTTTTTGGTGCAAGTGTTCTGATCTTGGCTTCTGACCTCGGATCTCTTCCTGACCACATCTCTGTCTATTCCCTGAACCTCATACGTTACCTGCCAGCTTCTGGTCTCGGACCTCTTCCTGACCATGTCTCTGTCTGCTCCCTGAACCTTATGCGTTACCTTCCGGCTTCTGACCTTGGACCTCAGACCTCTTCCTGACCACGTCTCTATCTGCTCCCTGAATCTTATATACTACCTCCTGGCTTGTGATCCCGGCTTGCCTGACTACCCTTCTATTCCTACTGCTCGTAGTGTCCAGCATCACATCAACAAGGAAGAAGATTATTCTGTAAGGAAAAGAGAAAAATGTCTTACACATTTTTCAGGGCAAATGGAGGGTTTGGAGAATTGTAGATTCTGTGAAAATTCATCTAAGTTGATTAATTTGAAAATTGAAAAATGTGATCATGCCTAACCTCAATATTTCATGACAGCTCTATAACATAGCTCCTGACTGCTCTGATGCTAGAGGGACTGTTCTAATTATGGGGGTTGACCTGGGAAGTCAGGGCTGTGTCCCAGCCTAATCTCACTTTGTGCAATGCTGTAATGCCTGCCTGGAACCACAGGCTCCGACTCACTGTAATGGATAGCAGCTCACAAAGCAGGACCCTGAGAACCCTGACACCCTTTAACCCCTACACAGGGATTTGGAATTACATAGGGCTCTGGAGATCACCTGTGATTGGCTGCAGTCCGATGAGAGTAGTAGGTAGACAGGGAATGCAGAACAGGGACAAAATCAGGCAGACAAGGACATAATCAGAAAATCAGGCAAAGGTCAAATCCGGATCAGGTAGCGAGGTACAAAAATGGCAGGCAGGAGGGTAGTCAGATAATAGGCAGAGGTCAAAACATAGGGATTACAAAACAGAACAGGAACCAGGAAGAAGGAATTCAGAACTATCTCTGGCAGTGAACAGCAGACAGGAGGGGGAATAAGAAGGGTTTGGTATCTTTCCATTGGCTGTAGCTTAATGGTGGTAACTTCAGAAGGAAAACACACCAATGGTACTGCAGATCCCAGGAAAACCCAGCTTAGTGGATGAGCAGAGCCTGTGCCCACCAGATCCACTGGTACCGACTCCTCTCCTATCACCAGCACTATCTATAGTGGGAACACGGTGCCGCTTGGTGATCGGGGGCAACTCTAAAGCATTCAATTAAATAAGCAATTCCTTTTTTTAACTGTGATCTGGTCTCATCAGGTTTTGAAGCCCCATTGTGCAGCATTGCAGGCAGCAGCAAAACTTTTCAGCCACAAAAGTCACATATGGGAAAAAAAAGTCACAGACAGATTGTACAGGCACATAGATGTTCATGTGTATATAACACAGCTTTTTATGTACCTGTACACTAGAGGGAAAATAAGAGTCACATAGATTTTTTTTTACTATAAACCACTGCTACACTACTCAACTAATTTTTTTATGTGTCCCCAGAGAGGGGACCCCGGTTGTTGGGAAGATGTGGTGCATGAAGGAAGGAGGAGGAGGTGTGATTTGTTGATTTCTCTATATTCTGCTTATAAATATGGATTCTTTTTCAGCTTGTCTGGGCCACCTCATGGGAGATCGGATGTGCAGTAGCAAGATGTCCTGGAAAAGAATATGAATATTTCTATGTGTGCCAGCAATGCCCAGCGTAAGTGAGAAATAATAAGAATATTTATAGACAAACCTCTTGAGGGATGTCCAATATAAGAAAATGTGTATTTAATGTTAGCACAACAATTGTAACAATCCACAGTAGAAAAAAAACACACACAAAAGTCTTCTTTGCTGCCCATGAATTTGCTTTCTCTTATTTTTATTATTATTATTATTATTATTATTATTATTATTATTATTATGTCTTCTTTGCTGCCCATGAATTTGTTTTCTCTTATTTTTATTATTATTATTATTATTATCTTTTATTTTTAGAGCACCATTGATTCCATGGTGCTGTATATATGAAAAGGGGTTACATACAAAATACAAATATGAATTACACTGAACAGACTCACATTGACAGAATGGTACAAAGCGGAAAAGACCCTGCCCTTGTGGAAATTCTCCAGGATTATAGGTGGAATCAGTAGATGGGGGGGTTGCGGGAGCTTTATTGGTGATGAGATGGCAAAGCGATCATTGCATGTTGTAGCTTTCTTGAATAGATTGGTTTACAGATTCTGTTTGAAGCTTCCGAATGTTTTGGATAATCAGATGTTTTGGGGCACAGAATTTCAGAAGACGTGAGGATGCTCGCAGTTCATTGTTAGTAGTTTGAACTGGATACGTAGACATATGCAAAGGGGAGAATTGGAAGAGTAGTGAGAAGATAGGTGGATTAGTCGGGCTGCAGAATTAAGGATGGACGGGAGAGCTGCGAGACTGTGAACAGTAAGGCAATAGAGGAGGATGTTGCAGTAGTTGAGGTAGGAGATGATAAGGGCATGCACTAACATTTTCGTAGATTGAGGGTTGAGGATATGACAGATTCTGGAAATATTTTTCGTTGGAGGTGGCAAGAACTTGGATGTGCAGTTTTAAGTACAGGGAAGAGTCCAATGTTACTCTGAGGCAGTGCCTTCCAGTACATGGGAAAGTGTGATGTTATTTATTGTGATAGACCGGGTAAGGGGGTTAAGTGAGATGGAGGAAAGATGATTTGCTCCTTTTTGCCCACTTTAAGTTTTAGGTAACGAGAGGAGAGGAAGAGAGATTTGGCTGATAGACACTTTGGGATTCGGAAAAGAAGAGGTGATATCTGGGTCAGAACAGTAGATCTGAGTGTCATCTGCATATAGGTGGTACCGGAAGTCATGGGACTTTTTGAGTTGTCCCGGACAAGCTGTATAGCTAGAGGAGAGTAAGGGTCTCAAGACAGAGCCTTGAGAGACACCGACAGAGAAAGGGTAGGATGAGGATGTAGCGTAGTAGGGAGGAGACAGTAAATGTGTGGTTAATGAGGTATGAGAAGATCCAGAAGAGAACAAGGTCTGTTATATCGAGGGAATTGAGAATCTTTAGTAGGAGAGAGTGGTCGACTGTATCAGGACAGGTCAAGAAGGAGGAGTATAGAGTATTTTCTGTTAGCTTTGGCAGTAAGTGAAATGCTGGGAACAGAAAACAAATTGTAAGTTGTCAAAGTGGGAGTTAAATAGGAGGTGTGATAAAAGTCCAGAATGGACATGCTGTTCCAGTTTAGAGGAGAAGGGGGGGATAACTTTACGTAGAGGTTGGAAAGAGGGTTTCTTCAGGGCATGAGTGATTGTGCCATGTTAGAAAGCAGAAGGCAAGACACCAGCAGTTAATGAAAGCTTGAAGGGTGGGTTAGGCCTTGGTGATGAGGTTGGGGAGGAGGTGCAGATGAGAGATTTTTTTACTGGACATGCAGATAAATGATATTGCAAATTGCTATAAAAGTAGCAAAACGCAAAGTAAGCAGCTGACTAAAAACATTTAGCTAAGTCATTTACAGATACGTTTATCATCATTTTTTTATTATTTTGTTACTTTTTCCAATTTCGCACCACAACATTCAACAGGACTCAGCCCAATCCTTCACTAGTTCCATCTGACTTAAGGTGTAACAGTATGTCTTATGTCAGGTAAAAGTGTGCGAAGAGGGATCAGCAGCTTTGTCTTCAAGAACAGCTGGTGCCAGCAGTGTTATACAGCCAGCACTTGCTTCCAACAGCAGCAACCAGAGCTCACTCTGACACCAGTTTTCCACTGTCAATCTCATCGTCTGGACATCACAACCACTGGGGGGGCCACATAGACACATAAAGCAGAAACGCCTCCATAGAAAGTATCAGAAATGTATGCTTTTATTGCAAACCTGGTCACCCTGGGCCATTTATCTCAAGATTTTTTGAGCCAAGGAGAAAGTTAGAAAGGACACATATGTCCTAGTGCATAAGAATATGATGGTTAGTGTCAATGGCTAGCATCTGCTCTACACTTACAGTAAAGCTCTGTTTGCTTATTCCTATCATATGTTAATTTTTTACAGTCAGTAATATATTTACTTTTACCATGTTTCAGGGGAAATATCGGCTCTGGTAATTGCCCGTACAGACCTGGACAGACATGCGGAGACTGTCCTAATAATTGTGAAGACGGCTTGTGCAGTAAGTATGAACATTCTAGGAAACATTTCTAATTTATTGAGGTCAATTAGTGTAAAAAACACATTAAAGCCAGTTTTTAACCCCTATCTGACTTAAAGGGTAACAGTACGTCTTATGTCAGGTGCAAGTATGTGGCGAGGGATCAGCAGCTTTGTCTTCTCCAAGAACAGCTGGTGCCACCAGTGTTATACAGCCAGCACTTGCTTCCAACAGCAGCAACCAGAGATCACTTTGTCACCACCGTTTCCGCTGTCAATCTCATGGTCTGGACATTCTCTCTGATGTCATTTTTCCTAAATGCTACAATACTGAAACAGTGAATTATATAGAACACATGATCAAATCAGGTTCACAAAAAAATAGTGAAAATAAAAAGTTTTAATTTATCAAAATATTACATCATTTAACCAGGATGGTATAAAAAAAAATTAAAATAGAAAAAATGCTGGTGTTTGTTTGCTGCTACTCTTCTCAAAAAATTCAATACAAAGCTTTTAAAACATCCTATGTACAAATAAAAACTAGATGACAAAATACGAGTCCTCACAAAGCCCCACCGAGGAAAAGCTAAAAGTTCCGATTCTGAAAATGGCCACGCAAACCCTTATATGTATTTTAATTTTTCATCGCTTAAAGTAGTTGTCTCACATACAAAGTACATTGTAATCAATTAGATCTTACAATAAAAGTAAGGTCCACATTTGGATGTGTTAAAAAAAAATGGTTCATTTGCGGAGATAACCATATATACAGTATTTGTCCCTGCTGAGTACTGTGGAATGGCCATGTCTGACATCATACCACATCTCCTGGGCAGGGGAGGACACAAAAGTGTAAAAAGACATTACAGCTGTCATGGGGGGTGGTATTGACAGACCCTGGGTTTCTAAGCTGGTCCTAAGAATGGGGTCCTTACGCTCACCCTCCCCCCGGGGGTACCCTTGAAGGTAGGGAGGCCCGAATCCCCGACCTGGTTCTGTCTTGTGTCCATGCCCTGACTTTACTCCCCATCAAGCCTGGGAGGAGGCTAGAAACCCAGTAACAGAACCCCCACAAAAAGGACATGTAAAAGGGAGAACAAAACCTCATACATACTGCACTCAAACCAAAAGGAGAGACAATAAGTGTACTTGGGGAATAAAGAAATGGGTAGGGAAAAACTCACGACAGGGGAACGTTCACACCATGCAACAAAGCAACTGTTGTTCATCATGCACTGAGAACCACAGAGACTGAGATCGCTGATGCTATCTTCAGCGGCCTCCTGCTACACTACCCAGCCTTAAATAGGAAGAAACTGTAACCCCTGCCTGAAGCTACAAACACAGACTGGCTGTAAAGGGAGGCTAGAGAAAAGCCACTCACAAACCAGGACCCCGAGAGCTCTTCAACCCTTTAACCCGTTTTTAAATTTGGAAATACACAGAGCCCAGAGATCACCCCCTGTGGTAGGCTGTGGTTTGTGGTAGTCAGGCAGGGCCAAAAACCAAGAAATGCTAAACAATAACAGAATCGGCAGGCAAGGGCATAGTGAGGAGACAAAGCAGAGGTCAAATCCGGAACTGGCAGCAAGGTACAAAAACGATAGGCAGGAGGGTAGTAAAAAAACAAGCAAAGGTCAGCGCACAGAACTCAAAATACAAATAGCACAGGATCCAGTAGTACAGAATCTCAGATATCTGGCAGTGGTCAGATGACAGGAGGCGGAATATGAAGGGTGTGGTGTCTTCCCATTGGCTGCAGCTGAATGATGTTAAACTTCAGCTAGAAGACACACGCCACCTACAGTCATCCAGTGGTACTGCAGGTCCCAGCCTAGTGGATGAGCGGAGCCTGCACACAGCAGAGCCACTGGCACCGACTCCTCTCCCATCACCATCCACAGAAGGCTCCATCCTCGTCAGGTGAATTGACAGGGCGCATGAAGCTATTCCCTGCCCTAGGGTCCTCGTACCCCGCTCTACTCTGGCCCCTGCCCGGAGATGGCACAAGGCCGCCAGCTGCCCTCCTTGGCAGTTCCGTTCCCCTTGTCATGATCTTCTGCGACCAGGATTCCAGCTCCTACCAGGCCCAGACCAATGTCTGCCACCTAGTAGTTCCAAGGAGCCCTGCTCCTGACCTCCTCACACTTTCACCTCCAACGCTACTTCTCAACCGAACTGCTCCTGACACTCCTGACCCCTTCTTAACCAAACCCCCAAGTGGGTGGCCCCATTCCACTCAGGCCATCCACCAGTGTGTCTGGTGGGTGCGGCGCAGAGTGTTCCCAGGATTTTATTTAGCTGTTCTTGGCAACACCATTTGCTAGGGACCCGTAACCAAGGAGGAGATGGATATTGTACAGAAGGGCAGATTGCACAATACCCTGTGATGTCCTGATAGGCCAGGGCATCACACTGACATGCTGTATATAAGAGCCCAGGCCGCTGTGTAGAACGTAAAAATCACTTTACAATACTCACCTAATGCGTGGTGCAGATTGGTCGGATGGGTGTCTCCATTTTCCGGGTGCGGCGCCTCCTCTTTCGACCATCTTTGTCCTCCTTCTTCTGAAGCCTGGGTGCATGACGCGTCCTACGTCATCCACACTAGCCGACATTGAGGTCCTGCGCAGGTGCACTTTGATCTGCCCTGAGCAGGGCAGATCAAAGTATTGTAGTGCACATGTGCGGGACCTCAATGCTGGCTATTGTTGATGACGTAGGGACGTGTCATCCACACTAGCTTCAGAAGAAAAAGACAAAGATGGCCGAAAGAGGAGGCTCCGGTACCGGAGAACGGAGTCACCCATCCGACCAGTCTGCACCGCACCACCCCCTTAGGTGAGTATCAAGTGATTTTTACATTCTACACAGCGGCCTGGGTTCTTATATACAGCATGTTAGAATGGTGTATATAAGAGCCCACTGGTGGTGGCCGCAGCTTATAGGCCCCAAATCTGGTGACAGGTTCCCTTTAAAGTAGGAAGAGAACAGTAGAGAATTTTAATTAATGTATATTAGAAAAGAGATTAGATTATTATATTAAATAGAGATTTAGGATTAAACCTGTGAATCAGTTTTAGTTTCGGACCTCCCCTTTAATAATTTCTAATTATTACTCATTCACAATTTTGATTCATTACTAATTTTGAGATTAATCATAACTGGAGACAAGCGAGGCGATTTGCATAGAATTAAATTAATTTGCGTGTTTCCCCCCCGAAAATATCTGGATCCTCGTAAATCTGAATTTTTTAGTGAATTCATTCTCACTAATCCAGCAAAACAACAGCCAATCACTATTTTTATGGATTCTGGATTCCTTTATTGGTCAATAAGGGTTTGAAAAAATAAATAAAAATTAAGCATAAACTTTTTTTTTTTTTATTCGCAGAGAATAAGGGCAGAGAAGCACAGTACTCCGACTAAAGGCAACTGTGCATGGGATTTTACTCAGCTAGACTTTAATCTCTTTTTTTCTCCTCTTTCTTTTTAGATAATCCTTGTCTAACAGAGAATGTGTATAGCAACTGCAATAAATTGACAAACTACTGCACGATGATGAAAAATGTAGCAGACGGATGCGGCGCATCATGTACCTGCAAAGACAAAATTTTCTATAGTGAGTCCGATTAACATTTTGATTCCACTTTGAGTAAATTAAAAAAAGCAAATATACACCAGACTGATGGAGTCATTATTAGTATTATAAAATGTCTGCGGTGCCTACAGTTACACAAACCGTGTATATTTGTGAAAGACATTTGCCTTTAATTCCATCTGAAAGGATAAATAGTACCTGATGTGGGAATATTGATGGTAAAACAGTAGATAGGACTAAAATGTCCAGTGGCGCCCCTGAGAGTTCAGTTACCACCGAGGTACTGCACCTCACTCAGAGGTGTGGAATCTAGGGATGATGAAATAACCTATTATTCGCTTCGACGGATATCCAACGAATACCTTGCCGCTATTCGAGTATTCGCGAATATTCGACCCCAAATGTAAGTCTTTGGGAAACTCGAATAATTTTACGTTGAACCTGTCGGTGAGCTGTGGTGACTGAGGAAAAGGCTGAAATCAATGGGAAAAGGCTGAAACAGTGGGGCACAGCCTGTAGAAGGTGCCTGACTGCATTTCTGGTGTCTTGGAATAACGTGGTCAGAGCAGCACGTGGCGTTTACGTAGTCGCCAGAACAGCTCTCAAACCAAAGTAAAAGAGGGGAAATTGCTAAGAAACAGTTTCTAGTGCCTAACCACTGTAATAAAACGTCAAATCAAACCCCACCTCCCAAAAAAAACACTTTAGCATATGTTCACACGTTTCGTTTTTTACATTTTTCCTTCTTTTACGAAAAGAAGGTTTCTTTTTCTTTTTACAAAAGCGCTGTAACTTATACATTATATTGGTGTCTGTCTCACACCCTTTTTTTTGGGACATATTTGACAGCACTTTAAAAGGTCAGCTACAATGTGCCTGTTGGGATGCTGGCCTTGCCCTCCTACTCCTCCACCAGCACCACCGGCTCCTGTGGCCTTCTACTCAAATGGAGGAAGGGCCACTGGCTGTCCTCAAATCTCAGACTTCTTAGGGCTCTCAGGTGGGTCCTGTAACATACATTGGGGAGGGAAGGCAGTCATTTGTAGTTTTCTGCGTCCCCTATATCATTAGTGTGAAAGTTTGAATACTACTCCATAACACTTTACAGTGCTATTGCCAATGTGGCCATTTGAATGTTGCCCTTGCCCTCCTCCTCCACCAACACCACCGGCTCCAACACCACCGGCTCCAGTGGCCCTCTATTCAAATTCTATTCAAATTATTCAGTAATGTCTGTTTTATGGACAAATGAACGCCATGCTGGAACATTGAAGCTGATGTCGTTCATGATTGCATCTGACCAAAAGCAGGTTGGGAGCAGGAGGCATCATCGCCTGCAGAATAGACCACAGTTTGTGAAGCATGCAGCACCGTGGAAGTGGCAGTTGTTTCACTCTGGAACTCAGGCTTTATTCCACTAGCTAACACCGAGGATTTAAAAAAATTCAGTTTCCGCAAGGGGGAATGGTTCAAACACCATGTAGCACAGCATCAGAAGTTATTCCCAACAGCTTATTTTTAGAAATTGGTAGGATTTGCAACAGGGCATACAGTACATGCCCAAGAGTTTAATAAATTCAGTTTCCCCAAGGGAAAATGGTTCAAACACCAAGTAGCACAGCATAAGAAGGTACTCCCAACAGCTCCCAACAGCTTTTTAAAAAAAAAAAAATTGGTAGGATAAGCAACAGGGTATAACATGCAAAGGAGTTAAAAAAATTCTGATTCTGCAGGGGGCCATGTGTAACACACCGTGGAGCACAGCATCAATAAAGAGCACAAATAGAGACTGCCTGACCAATTGTTCTGGACAGTGTAGCCTCGACACTGCTTGTGCCAGTGCATAATGTAAAAAGGCTCCTGCACCTGTGACGCTTCCACATTATTATTGACCCCGCTGAGCTGAAAATACGCTCAGACAACACACTCGCAACAGGGTAAGCTAGCACTTCCAAAGCGTATAAAGCGATGACACTCCAAGTGTTGAGCTTGGAATCCCAATAGTTAAAGGGAACAATAGACTCTGACAGTACGCTGATATGGTCACCTACATAGTCCCTCACCATCTTACTTAAGTGTTCTATCCTTGTCATAGTTCCCCCAACCGGTATCTGATTTGCCGTTGATGGTTTATGGAAAATGGACCAGTTTTGGCACATTAGTCCCCGGCCTGTGTTGCTTCTACTATGCGTAGCCCTCTCTTGTAATCCTGCTGTGTGAGATGATGCGCTACCTCTGGTAACAGCATGATATGAGGGTAATCGTTTCATCAACTGCTCCACTCTTGAATGTTTCCGTAGTACAATCCTTATTTGCCTCCACAAGTAGTGAAGCAAATTTGTCTTTGTAGCGTGGGTGAAGGAAGGTACATAACCAGTATTTGTTGTCTACCAGAATGTGGACTAGCAGACAGTCATGAGAAAGGCAGCATGACATGAACTGTGCCATGTGTCCCAGACTCCGAACTGGAAATCTTTGTGTGTCACTGCTAAGAATACATTCTGTCTCCCTAAACCTCCTCTCCTCCTCAGTCTGTCTCTCCTCCTCCTGCTACTCCTTAGGCCATCCATGCTGGACATCCCTGAAGCTTGGGTTGTCAATCCCTTGGTTACCAACTTCAAAGCATTCCTGTACTTCATCCTCCTCATCATCATCCTCATGATGCTGACGAAAGGTGGCCTGAGCCTGTAGGCCGAGTTTGTGCGGATTATTAGCAACCATTGTGAAGTCTGGATCCACAGACAACTCGGGTGCATGAACACTTTGGTCAGTCAGACCATCCAGAGAGCGTTTCAATAAACAAATCAGTGGAATGGTAATGCTGATAACAGCATCATCACTGCTCATAATGTTGGTACAGTAATCAAAATTATCTAGGAACGTGTAAAGGAATCCAGCTCACCCACGTCTGACCTCACCACACCTCAGACACGGATCCGGCCCTGCCCTGGCCGAGCAATGAGAAATGAAGAAAAGCGATCCAGCTGAGTGACCAGGTGATTTATTCAGTGCAATACAGACATGGCATAGTTGTGGTTAACGCATTTCTGGCTTAACGCCCTTAATCATATCCATTATGATTATGATTAATGGTTATGATTAAGGGCGTTAAGCCAGAAACGCGTTAACCACGACTATGTCATGTCTGTATTGCACTGAATAAATCACCTGGTCACTCAGCTGGATCGCTTTTCTTCATTTCTCAAAATTATCTAGGACCTGATAAATGTCTGCAATCCACACCCACTTTGCAGGACTTATGTCTGGCAGCTGCGTCTGATGGACATGTGTGGTACCCCAGCAGCTGGTTGCCACAACAGTGTTGCCCCCTCAAAAGGGTTAACACTGAGCCTGGAGGTAAGTGGTGAAATCATTGGCCAGTAGGTACCCACATCCAACGCAGTTTCTCCCTCAGGCCAGCAGAGGGAGCTCTGAACCTGGAGTTCCAGGGAGCATTCTTCAAGCCTGACCTGAGGGAGGAGTTAGTGTTCAGTCTGTTAGGAAAGTTTGGAGAGAGAGGACGTGGAGTAGTGCTGTCCTGTGGACTGGGACCTGGAGCTGGAATAGCTTGGCCCAGTAAAGCGGGATTGGCAAAGAGCCACAGAAGAGAATTAGACATCGGAGTCTGTGGTTGCCAGGGTATAAAACCCTTCCCTGGCAGCCGAATCCCTGGCCCCCCCAAAACGATCTGAAGGTGCAGCTGCATCACCAGGGCCCGGTGTGGACCCCAGCAGGGAAGCATCAGAGAGGGCCTGCGCAGCCTATCCTAGGAGAAAGGGATGAACCACCGGTCTCAGCAGCAAGAGGGATATTGCTAAACCCAAAGTGCAGGGTCCTGTAAAAGTAAAGGAAGAACAGGCAGTAGGCCTCAATACTCGACTGGCCAAGGTGATTACCCCGACTACTTCCAGGCTGACCGGATTGCCTTCACCACCTGTAAAGGGCTCCCAGGACTGCACTGTTGCATTGTTTCAGAGTAAAGGAGAGAAGGTAAAAGAGACTGTTGTTTGTGTCTGGTCTTTTCGCTGCCCTGTGGGCCCTGCACTATATCACCACTGCATAGGCTTCCATCATTGCATAGACTTCCATCACTACATCGACACTTACCAGCACCAACCGGTGCCCCGGGGTCCAGCTCCACCTGTGGGTAGCAGTACCACCATTGCTGCCGTTCCATCACCCCCGGAGGCCCTTATCCAGCAGCGGCGGCTCAATAGCCGCATACCACAGGTGGCGTCACGTATCTAAAATGTTAATCACCCCCCCACAACTGAAGCCATTTTAGTTTCACGGAGTCGGGCCCCGCCACCACTGACGACCCCCGGACTAGTCCGGCCAGGCACCGGGGTCCCATAGCCCTGGGGTGGGCGAGACACATGTTCCAGCTGGGATTGGGATGCTGCCCTCTGCTGCTCATAAGCATAAATATATCCAAATTTTCATCTTACAACAATTTTATGCTAACTCCATTAAATCTAATTTAATCGAAAGAAGGAAGGAGTACTTGCACATATAATGTACAAAAATATTTTATTACAACAATTTTCATGAAAGATATACAAAAATACAAAAAACACATTAAAATTGAAGTGCTGCAGTGTACAATACACACAAGGTAAAGGTGGGTCACCACGCTTTTATAAATAACAATGATTGCATGTGCTCTGGCAGTCAATACACAGTATTCCAATCCAAAAATTCCCTTTCTTTGTCGCTCCATTGGGAGACCCAGACAATTGGTGTATAGCTTCTGCCTCCGGAGGCCACACAAAGCATTACACTTAAAAGTGTAAACCCCTCCCCTCTGCCTATACACCCCCCCGTGCATCACGGGCTCCCCAGTTTTATTGCTTTGTGGAAGGAGGCACACATCCACGCAAGCTCCACATTTTAGTCAGCAGCAGCTGCTGACTATATCGGATGGAAGAAAAGTGGGCCCATAACAGGGCCCCCAGCATGCTCCCTTCTCACCCCACTCTGGTCGGCGGTGCTGTTAAGGTTGAGGTACCCATTGCGGGTACATAGGCAGGAGCCACATGCTGTTTTCCTTCCCCATCCCTTAGGGGCTCTGGGTGAAGTGGGATCCTAATTGGTCACCAGGCACTGGGACCGTGCTCCCTCCGCAGCCCCTGAGGGAATCTGCTGGACAGGAGACCGGGTATCATCAGGGACAAGGCCCTGCTACTCTGAGGTACTCTGTGTTTCCATTTGGGGACGGCGCATAGAGCGCCTGTGTGATGGACACTGCAGCAGCTGCTGGGTGTGTTTGTGCGCCGGGACTACCGCGCTGACCGCGCTTGTTTGCCGGCCGCGCTTATAACTTTAGTCCCCGGCTTTTGCGGCCTAGTACCGCATATTCCCGCCCCCGGGCCTGCCAGTCAGGGGTAAGGGCGGGACGCTGCACTGGACGTCAGCGCTGAGGGCTGGAGCATACTTTGTATCCTCCTCCCCCCTCACTGAATACCGTGGGGCACCAGATTCCCGCACTTTTACAGGCACGCCCACGGCTCCCTCCTCCTCTCTGAACGCCGGCAGCCATTGCTATCAGCACTTCAGACGCTGGAGAACTTCAGAGGGGAGACAACTCCGAGCTCCACAGCTCTGGGAGGCCCAGGCAGGGAATCTGGTGGTCACACAACCGCTGAGAGCGGTCGGTAAGCCGCACCTGTTACTAGGTGCTGGCCCCCCTGGGTGCCGAAGTGTATATTTATATGCTTATAGTGTATACATTTACTCTGTACGGCCGCACTATTAGCTTTGGCTATATACCCTCACTGATTGCTCTAAGAGGAGACAACAGCATGTCGTCCGCAAAAAGCAAGGGTGCCAAAGCACAGGCTTACTTTGCAACCTGTACCTCATGTGCGGCAATGCTACCTGCAGGTTTCACCTACCCTCATTGTGTGCAATGCTCGGCCCCTGTGACACTCACTCAGCCGGAGTCTCAGCCACTGGTGGGACCCCCGGCCCAGGTGGAACCACCGGCCCCCACTGTCCAGGTGACAGGGACAGAGTTTGCAGTATTCGCTGACAAACTTTCTGAGTCTATGGATAGATGGTCTGCTAAGATACTAGAAGCTTTGCAGTCCAGACCTGTAACACAGGCCCCGGGCACTGTTGATTCATTGCCCCCAGGCCCCCCCTCGATCGGAGCAGCAAAGTGCTCCTGGGTCGACTCATCGGTCCCACGGGGAGGACTCCGACACGGACCGCAGTCCCAGACCGACTAAGCGGGCTCGCTGGGAGCTTCCCTCGACTTCATATCACTGTTCAGGGTCTCAGCATGAGGACTCTCTGGAGGATGAAGCGGATGTGGCAAATCAGGGCTCTGATCCTGACGCCACGCTCAACCTTGATACGCCTAAAGGGGACGCCATAGTAAACGACCTTATAGCGTCCATCAATCAGGTGTTAGAACTTTCTCCTCCAGCCCTTCCGAGTGAGGAGTCAGCTTCTCAGCAGGAGAAATTTCATTTTAGGTTTCCCAAACGTACACGGAGTGCGTTTCTTGATCACTCCGACTTCAAAGATGCAGTCCAGAAACACCGAGCTTTTCCGGATAAGCACTTTTCTAAGCGCCTTAATGACACATGTTATCCCTTCCCCCCTGACGTAGTCAAGGGTTGGGCTCAGTGTCCCAAGGTGGATCCTCCAGTCTCTAGACTGGCGGCCAGATCCATAGTTGCAGTGGCAGATGGTGCATCACTCAAAGATGCCACTGACAGGCAGATAGAGCTCCTGATGAAATCCATCTATGAGGCTATCGGCGCGTCCTTTGCTCCGGCATTTGCAGCCGTATGGGCACTCCAAGCTATCTCAGCTTGTCAGTCGGAGATTAATGCAGTCACACGGGCCGCTACTCCGCAGGTTGTGTCATTAACCTCTCAGGCGTCGGCGTTTGCGTCCTACGCCATGAATGCTGTACTGGACTCTGCGAGCCGTACAGCGGTAGCATCCGCCAATTCAGTGGCAGTCCGCAGGGCCATGTGGCTACGTGAATGGAAGGCAGACTCTGCTTCCAAAAAGTTTTTAACCGGTTTGCCGTTTTCTGGCGACCGCCTGTTTGGCGAGCAATTGGATGAAATCATTAAACAATCCAAGGGTAAGGACTCGTCCTTACCCCAGTCCAAACCTAACAGACCTCAACAACGGAAGGTACAATCGAGGTTTCGGTCCTTTCGGCCCTCAGGCAGGTCTCAATTCTCCTCGTCCAACAGGCCTCAAAAGGGTCAGAGGAACTCTGATTCATGGCGGTCTAAGGCACGTCCTAAAAAGACCGCCGGAGGAACCGCTCCCAAAGCGGCCTCCTCATGACTTGCGGACTCCCCAAACCGCATCCTCGGTCGGTGGCAGGCTCTCCCGCTTTTGCGACGCCTGGTACCCGCATGTCCAAGACCGATGGGTGAGAGACATTCTGTCTCACGGTTACAGGATAGAGTTCAATTCTCGTCCTCCGATTCGTTTCTTCAGAACATCTCCACCCCCCCGAGCGAGCCGATGCTCTTCTTCAGGCGGTGAACACTCTGAAGGCAGAAGGAGTGGTTATCCCTGTTCCCCTTCAGCAATGGGGTCACGGTTTTTACTCCAACTTGTTTGTGGTACCAAAAAAGGACGGATCTTTCCGTCCCGTTCTGGACCTCAAACTGCTCAACAGACACGTGAAAACCAGGCGGTTCCGGATGGAATCTCTCCGCTCCGTCATCGCCTAGATGTCCCAAGGAGACTTCCTAGCCTCAATCGACATCAGGGATGCTTATCTCCACGTGCCGATTGCACCAGAGCATCAGCGCTTCCTGCGTTTCACCATCGGGGACGAACACCTTCAGTTCGTGGCACTGCCTTTCGGCCTGGCAACAGCCCCACGGGTCTTCACCAAGGTCATGGCAACAGTGGTAGCAGTCCTACACTCTCAGGGACACTCAGTGATCCCTTACTTGGACGATCTCCTTGTCAAGGCCCCCTCTCGGGTGGCATGCCAACACAGCCTGAACATTGCTCTGGAGACTCTCCAGAGGTTCGGGTGGATCATCAATTTCCCAAAGTCAAAACTGTCACCGACACAATCGCTGACATACCTCGGGATGGAGTTTCATACTCTCCCAGCGATAGTGAAACTTCCGCTGGACAAACAGCGATCACTACAGACAGGGGTGCAATCTCTCCTCCGAGCCCAGTCGCACCCCTTGAGACGCCTCATGCACTTCCTAGGGAAGATGGTGGCAGCAATGGAGGCTGTTCCATTTGCGCAGTTCCATCTGCGTCCACTCCAATGGGACATTCTCCGCAAATGGGACAGGAAATTGATGTCCCTCGACAGGAACGTCTCCCTTTCTCGGGCAGCCAAGGCCTCCCTTCAGTGGTGGCTTCTTCCCACTTCCTTGTCGAAGGGGAAATCGTTTCTGCCCCCATCCTGGGCTGTGGTCACGACGGACGCGAGTCTGTCAGGGTGGGGAGCGGTCTTCCTCCACCACAGGGCTCAGGGAACCTGGACTCCGACAGAGTCCTCCCTTCAGATCAATGTTCTGGAGATAAGGGCAGTGTATCTAGCCCTAAAGGCGTTCCATCCGTGGCTGGAAGGCAGGCAGATCTGAATTCAGTCGGACAACGCCACGGCGGTGGCATACATCAACCACCAAGGCGGCACACGCAGTCGCAAAGCCTTCCAGGAAGTTCGGCGGATTCTGCTGTGGGTGGAAGCCACAGCATCCACCATCTCCGCAGTTCACATCCCGGGCGTAGAAAACTGGGAAGCAGACTTTCTCAGTCGCCAGGGAATGGACGCAGGGGAATGGTCTCTTCACCCGGACGTGTTTCAAGAGATTTGTTGCCGCTGGGGGAAGCCGGATGTCGACCTAATGGCATCCCGGCACAACAACAAGGTCTCGGCATTCATGGCACGGTCTCAAGATCACAGAGCGCTGGCGGCAGACGCATTAGTTCAGGATTGGTCGCAGTTTCGACTGCCTTATGTATTTCCTCCTCTGGCACTGCTGCCCAGAGTGTTACGCAAGATCAGGTCCGACTGCCGCCGCGCCATCCTCATCGCCCCAGACTGGCCGAGGAGGTCGTGGTACCCGGATCTGTGGCATCTCACGGTGGGTCAACCGTGGGCACTACCAGACCGACCAGACTTGCTGTCTCAAGGGCCATTTTTCCACCTGAATTCTGCGGCCCTCAACCTGACTGTGTGGCCATTGAGTCCTGGATCCTAGCGTCTTCAGGGTTATCTCAAGAGGTCATTGCCACTATGAGACAGGCCAGGAAACCAACGTCAGCCAAGATCTACCACAGGACGTGGAGGATCTTCTTATCCTGGTGCTCTGATCAGGGTTTTATTCCCTGGCCATTTGCCTTGCCCACTTTTCTGTCCTTCCTTCAATCCGGAATGGAAAAGGGGTTGTCTCTCGGCTCTCTTAAGGGACAAGTCTCGGCGCTCTCTGTATTTTTTCAAAAGCGTCTAGCAAGGCTTCCGCAGGTACGCACGTTCCTGCAGGGGGTTTGCCACATAGTCCCCCCTTACAAGCGCCCGCTAGAACCCTGGGATCTGAACAGGGTGCTAACGGCTCTTCAGAAACCACCTTTCGAGCCAATGAGAGATATTTCTCTTTCTCGCCTCTCGCAGAAGGTGGTCTTCCTAGTGGCAGTCACATCACTTCGCAGAGTGTCTGAGCTAGCTGCACTGTCATGCAAAGCCCCCTTCCTGGTGTTTCACCAGGACAAGGTGGTTCTGCGTCCGGTTCCGGAATTTCTCCCTAAGGTGGTATCCCCTTTTCATCTCAATCAGGATATCTCCTTACCTTCTTTTTGTCCTCATCCAGTTCACCAATGTGAAAAGGATTTGCACTTGTTAGATCTTGTGAGAGCACTCCGGCTCTACATTTCTCGTACGGCGCCCCTGCGCCGCTCGGATGCGCTCTTTGTCCTTGTCGCTGGCCAGCGTAAAGGGTCGCAGGCTTCCAAGTCAACCTTGGCTCGGTGGATCAAGGAACCAATTCTTGAAGCCTACCGTTCTTCTGGGCTTCCGGTTCCTTTAGGACTGAAAGCCCATTCTACCAGAGCCGTGGGTGCGTCCTGGGCATTGCGGCACCAGGCTACGGCTCAGCAGGTGTGTCAGGCGGCTACCTGGTCGAGTCTGCACACTTTCACGAAACACTATCAGGTGCATACCTACGCTTCGGCAGATGCCAGCTTAGGTAGGCGAGTCCTTCAGGCGGCGGTTGCCCACCTTTAGGAAGGGGCCGTCTTTCGGCTCTATTACCGGGGTATTCTTTTACCCACCCAGGGACTGCTTTTGGACGTCCCAATTGTCTGGGTCTCCCAATGGAGCGACAAAGAAGAAGGGAATTTTGTTTACTTACCGTAAATTCCTTTTCTTCTAGCTCCTATTGGGAGACCCAGCACCCGCCCCTGTTCCCTTCGGGCTGTTGTTCTTTTGTGTACACATGTTGTTCATGTTGAATTGTTCTTTGGTTCATGGTTTAAGTTCTCTGAACATCCTTCGGATTGAATTTACCTTAGACCAATTTATAAGTTTCCTCCTTCCTGCTTTTGCACCAAAACTGAGGAGCCCGTGATGCACGGGGGGGTGTATAGGCAGAGGGGAGGGGTTTACACTTTTAAGTGTAATGCTTTGTGTGGCCTCCGGAGGCAGAAGCTATACACCAATTGTCTGGGTCTCCCAATAGGAGCTAGAAGAAAAGGAATTTACGGTAAGTAAACAAAATTCCCTTCTTATAGAGTATATACTACGTATAAAGTCCAAATCACAGGACCGATATTTCAAACATAATGTACATGTGCCACATCTTTAGTATGTAAATACGTTATAGGCACAAGCTCTGATCTGTGGTGTGGACAACTGAACGAAATGCTGGGACACCGAAGCGGATAAGGTCATTGATGATTGAGTTTTGCCAACATCAGGTTGGGAGAAGGAGGCATCAGCGCCACCTTCTTGCACACTAGTTTGGGAAGTAGACAGCCCAGGGGAAGTGGCAGCATTTTGATTCTGGAAATCGTGTTTTTCATCTAGAGCTTTCAACCACCTAATGGTGTGCTTGGCTAACATATGGTTTCTCATGCTGGAGATGCCCAAAGATGGATCGCTCTCACCTAACAAAGCACTGCACTGTCACTGGCCCTATAGCTGGTTCTGCATTCACTGTTTTGCAGCCTGGCGATTTATGGAGCTGCTATCAGCTAATAACTACTGGCTTCAGTCCTTACAAGGACTATTTAGGATTTTGCTGCAGGAACGCTATCTCATACAAGGTACTGTACTGTCCCTGTACCTGGTTCTACGATTTACACAGCTGCTAGCAGCTAAAGCACTCTATCTTCAGCCCTTACAAGGACTTTTTAGGATCTTGCAGCAGGAACGCTATGTCATATAACGCACTGCACTGTCCCTATACCTGGTTCTACCATTTACATGTGACGCTCTGGGCAAGCCAGGGGTCACAGGTCATAACACCACCACACCCTACACCCCGGATAGGTACACCGAAGCTACAACAAAAATCCTTGTTGCCTTCCTCCAGGGGCTGGTGTTCACACCAGGGGGTGGGCCAGGCGGTTGGCTCCGCCCACCGAGGAGTTCACAGTCCTGGAGGCGCGTAAACCAGAGAGATGAGTTTTAGAGAGAGGTGAAGTAGGAGGGAAGTGGTAGAGGAGCAAGTGAGAGGAGTTAAAGTGAAGAGCAAGTGACAGTTGAGAAAGCCTGAAGTTGGTCCGGGTGTGTGCCCCGGACTGAGAACAGCAAGGTTAGCAGACGGCGGTGACCGTCTGCAGGAGAGGCTGATCGGAGGTTGCCGAAAGGACCGTGGACGGGTGGTGGCCCGGCGGTACCGTAACGGTATATGAAGAGAAGCCAGTACCATTGGCAGGGGCCTTTCGGATCCCGGCAAGGCTAGGAGTCGCCATGAATTTGCCAAATCCGTCAGTGAAGGGGAGGTCCTGGGTCTCCCAACAACTAAGTCCCGATTGAAAGCAACAGTCCAACCGTAGGAGAGAGACACCGCCACCGCCAGGGCACCAGTTTCTCAGGGCCAGCGCCTGCAGGCAAAGAGGGGCTCCACCGGCCCATATCCAAGCCGGGGAGCGGGTTACCGGTGGGAACTCATCGCTACCAACAGTGAACTTAGGTGCAGGAAAAGTGACAGTCACCGTCAACTACCGGGGAAAAGCAACAGCAGCCGTCCATGGGAACAGTCTTTCCAGCCGTGTGTTTTACCGAGAACTGTGTCACCGTCTCAGGCTGAGTGAGTACCACCGTGCCGTGTGGCACAGCGCTGCCCCCGCGACCCTGCACCTCACCAGGCCCTGCACCGGCCCTGCTATCCCTCATCCCCCCACCTCATCACTGGGCCCCGGGACAACCACCCCCTAGCCACGGAGGGGAGAACTAACAACTTTGCTGCTCCCTGTCATCGCTCCCAGGATCCCCATACAGAGCAGCGGTGGTGTCCACACAATCACCACAACCGTGGGTGGCATCACGGACAATAAATCCGCAAAACCAATCCCCTTTTCACTCACGGGCGAGGAGCGCCGCTCGAGTCCCCGGGATCCGGCACAACGCTCGAGCCACCGAGCAGCAGAGGCCGCAGCAGCAGCGGCAGCCGGACCCGAGCAGAGGGAGAGCGTCCCCTCCTCCGCCCGCGACAACTTGGCATCACGAACAGGATCTTACCGCTCTGCCATTGGGTAGAGGTGCGCCTTGTTACCGCCGGAGGTGTCCGGCCGGAAAATTTCAGAAGCCGCCATCTTTGGCGCAAAGAGTTCCCGCTCGAGCGTCTCCTCGAGTAGTAGAGGCGCGAAGGCCGAAACCCCGCCCCGAAAGAGGAGGGGCCGGAAAGAGGCTAAGGGGGACGAAATGACGACTGGTCGCATGTAGCCGCGGCTATAAAAGCAGGGACGCCAGGACTCTGCAGCCATCTTATTCCTGGGAGAAGCCGCCAGCAACATGTGGATGCAGTCCCGAAGCACCGTAGCCACCACGCCTGGGACCGTGGCGTGGGTGGAGATCCGGACCGCGCAGCTCTACCAGAGGCTGCAGGTCAAAATGCAGCTCCTCATGGAGGAGTAGGAGACCGACATGGCGGAGGTTACAGCGGCCATGCGGAGACGCGAGGAGGAAGCTGAGGAAGGGAGGGTGAGTGACCCACGCCCCGATGCCCTTGAAGGGCCGGTCATCGGGGCTGCGGGACCCGGTCTAAACCCTCTCACCCTGCTGCCTCCCTCGCCACCCATCTCGGAAGCCTTGACCCCGCCACTAGGCCCGCTACCACCGCAACCGGTAGCGATACCCAGCATGCCCGCACCAGCGGGCCGACCTGTAGCCGGAGCCCGTAGTCGACCGGAGGTGCTGCCGTAGAAAGCCCCAAGGTCTGAACCGGAGGCACCCCCCGAGAAGTCCCCCGAGCCGCAGCTGACAGCCCGCTCTGTGCTGAAGGCCCAGCCGCGGAAAGCCCCTGTGCCCATCCCCCACACCTCGACTGAGGTTGCGCCGGGTTGCCGCTGCAAGGCGGCGCCCAAGGCCAAGACACCGCGGGGCCTGCCGCCCAGATTACCAGCAGTGGGCAGTGTCCAGCAGGTCCCGCGGGGCCCGACCCGTGCGCCGGAGCTCGCAGCAGCGCTGTACTGGGACAGGGAGCCGGTACCGTTGGGCCTGGAAATCGGTGAGAGAGAAAGAAAGAAGGCGGAGATGGTGGCCCGTACGATCCGGTAGAAGGAGAGCCTGAGACAAGCTACCTTCCGGGTCCGGGGCCCGCTATATGAGGGGCATGTGAGGCGGTTTGATGTCCGCCGGGGCTATGGATTTATTTATGAACCGGGCCTGGAGGCCGAAGTGTTTATAGCCTGGCGGGATGTGAATGCTCACCTGCCAGAGGAGCACCCCGGTCGTAACTAGAGTTGAGCGCGATTCGCGGTTCGAGATTCTCCAGTTCGCGGCTCGAGTGATTTTGGGGGCTGTTCTAGATCGAACTAGAACTCGAGCTTTTTTGCTAAAGCACGATAGTTCGAGATATGTTCGAGAACGGTTCTAGCAGCAAAAAAACCAGCTAATTCCTAGCTGGCTTTCCGCTGTAATAGTGTAAGTCACTCTGTGACTCACACTATTATGAAATTTCAGTGTATAGTGTGCGGGAACAGCGCATTCAGATCACTGCTGTTTGGATAATGGCGATCGCCATTTTTTTTTTCCCTTGTCTTCCTTCCCTAAGCGTGCGCGTGTAGTGGGGCGGGCCATTATGTCAGCCAATCCCAGACACACACACAGCTAAGTGGACTTTTAGCCAGAGAAGCAATGGCATGTGTGATAGGATGTCCATGTCACATGTCCCTGCATTATAAAACCGGACATTTTCCTCCAGCACGCCATTATCTGCCTTCTGCGTCCTTGGTGTCAGACATCACTGGCGCAGCTCCTATCGCCGATACTGCTGTGTACGCTCCATAGACAGCACTGGACAGCTTAGGGATAGCACTTTCTATCAGTCCTTTTAAGGGCTCATACCGGCAGGGTCAGAGCCATAGGTGACAGAGTTTAAAACAGAGTTTAACAGCTACACAAGATGACAGCGTCTGTGTAGCTAAGGTCAGGGATTTCCTCGCTGCATTTCCCCATTAGGAGGGATAGAAAGGCAGGCTTCCTTTCCTCTACCCAGAGACCCACAACCCTGCCACTGTATCCTCCTGCCCTTTGCACACTCAAACTCATTGTTACTAAGCCATTATACTAGCAAACACTGAGTGAACTTAGTGGCATCCTAAACGTGGCTGTTGGACTTCTGTATCGTCCCACAAGTGCAAAGATATTTGCAGCACGTCTGCCTGCATTGCACACTCAAACTCATTGTTACTAAGCCATTATACTAGCATACACTGAGTGAACTTAGCGGCATCATAAACGTGGCTGTTGGACTTCTGTATTGTCCCACAAGTGCAAAGTTATTTGCAGCACCTCTGCCTGCATTGCACATTCAAACTCATTGTTACTAAGCCATTATACTAGCAAACACTGAGTGAACTTAGTGGCATCCTAAACGTGGCTGTTGGACTTCTGTATTGTCCCACTAGTGCAAATATATTTCCAGCATGTCTACCTGCATTGCACACTCAAACTCATTGTTACTAAGCCATTATACTAGCAAACACTGAGTGAACTTAGTGGCATCATAAAAGTGGCTGTTGGACTTCTGTATTGTCCCACTAGTACAAAGATATTTGCAGCACGTCTGCCTGCATTGCACACTCAAACTCATTGTTACTAAGACATTATACTAGCAAACACTGAGTGACCTTAGTGGCATCCTAAACGTGGCTGTTGGACTGCTGTATCGTCCCACAAGTGCAAAGATATTTGCAGCACCTCTGCCTGCATTGCACACTCAAACTCATTGTTACTAAGCCATTATACTAGCAAACACTGAGTGAACTTAGTGGCATCCTAAACGTGGCTGTTGGACTTCTGTATTGTCCCACAAGTGCAAAGTTATTTGCAGCACCTCTGCCTGCATTGCACACTCAAACTCATTGTTACTAAGCCATTATACTAGCAAACATTGAGTGAACTTAGTGGCATCCTAAACGTGGCTGTTGGGCTTCTGTATCGTCCCACAAGTGCAAAGATATTTGCAGCACCTCTGCCTGCATTGCACACTCAAACTCATTGTTACTAAGCCATTGTACTAGCAAACACTGAGTGAACTTAGTGGCATCCTAAACGTGGCTGTTGGACTTCTATATCGTCCCACAAGTGCAAAGATATTTGCAGCACCTCTGCCTGCATTGCACACTCAAACTCATTGTTACTAAGCCGTTATTCTAGCAAACACTGAATGAACTTAGTGGCATCCTAAACGTGGCTGTAGGACTTCTGTATCGTCCCACAAGTGCAAAGATATTTGCAGCACCTCTGCTTGCATTGCACACTCAAACTCATTGTTACTAAGCAATTATACTAGCAAACACCGAGTGAACTTAGTGGCATCCTAAACGTGGCTGTTGGACTTCTGTATTGTCCCACAAGTGCAAAGATATTTGCAGCACGTCTGCCTGCATTGCACACTCAAACTCATTGTTACTAAGCCATTATACTAGCAAACACTGAGTGAATTTAGTGGCATCCTAAACGTGGCTGTTTGACTTCTGTATCGTCCCACAAGTGCAAAGATATTTGCAGCACCTCTGCCTGCATTGCACACTCAAACTCATTGTTACTAAGCCGTTATTCTAGCAAACACTGAATGAACTTAGTGGCATCCTAAACGTGGCTGTAGGACTTCTGAATCGTCCCACAAGTGCAAAGATATTTCCAGCACCTCTGCATGCATTGCACACTCAAACTCATTGTTACTAAGCCATTATACTAGCAAACACCGAGTGAACTTAGTGGCATCCTAAACGTGGCTGTTGAACTTCTGTATTGTCCCACAAGTGCAAAGATATTTGCAGCACGTCTGCCTGCATTGCACACTCAAACTCATTGTTACTAAGCCATTATACTAGCAAATACTGAGTGAACTTAGTGGCATCCTAAACGTGGCTGTTGGACTTCTGTATTGTCCCACAAGTGCAAAGATATTTGCAGCACGTCTGCCTGCATTGCACACTCAAACTCATTGTTACTAAGCCATTATACTAGCAAACACTGAGTGAACTTAGTGGCATCCTGAACGTGGCTGTTGGACTTCTGTATTGTCCCACAAGTGCAAAGATATTTGTAGCACCTCTGCCTGCATTGCACACTCAAACTCATTGTTACTAAGCCATTATACTAGCAAACACTGAGTGAACTTAGTGGCATCCTAAACGTGGCTGTTGGATTTCTGTATCGTAAGACAAGTGCAAAGATATTTGCAGCACGTCTGCCTGCATTGCACATTCAAACTCATTGTTACTAAGCCATTATACTAGCAAACACTGAGTGAACTTAGTGGCATTCTAAACGTGGCTGTTGGACTGCTGTATTGTCCCACAAGTGCAAAGATATTTGCAGCACGTCTGCCTGCATTGCACACTCAAACTCATTGTTACTAAGCCATTATACTAGCAAACACTGAGTGAACTTAGTGGCATTCTAAACGTGGCTGTTGGACTGCTGTATTGTCCCACAAGTGCAAAGATATTTGCAGCACGTCTGCCTGCATTGCACACTCAAACTCATTGTTACTAAGCCATTATACTAGCAAACACTGAGTGAACTTAGTGGCATTCTAAACGTGGCTGTTGGACTTCTGTATCGTACCACAAGTGCAAAGATATTTGCAGCACGTCTGCCTGCATTGCACACTCAAACTCATTGTTACTAAGCCATTATGCTAGCAAACACTGAGTGAACTTAGTGGCATTCTAAACGTGGCTGGTGGACTGCTGTATTGTCCCACTAGTGCAAAGATATTTGCAGCACGTCTGCCTGCATTGCACACTCAAACTCATTGTTACTAAGACATTATACTAGCAAACACTGAGTGAACTTAGTGGCATCCTAAACGTGGCTGGTGGACTGCTGTATCGTCCCACAAGTGCAAAGATATTTGCAGCACCTCTGCCTGCATTGCACACTCAAACTCATTGTTACTAAGCCGTTATTCTAGCAAACACTGAATGAACTTAGTGGCATCCTAAACGTGGCTGTAGGACTTCTGAATCGTCCCACAAGTGCAAAGATATTTGCAGCACCTCTGCCTGCATTGCACACTCAAACTCATTGTTACTAAGCCATTATACTAGCAAACACCGAGTGAACTTAGTGGCATCCTAAACGTGGCTGTTGGACTTCTGTATTGTCCCACAAGTGCAAAGATATTTGCAGCACATCTACCTGCATTGCACACTCAAACTCATTGTTACTAAGCCATTATACTAGCAAATACTGAGTGAACTTAGTGGCATCCTAAACGTGGCTGTTGGACTTCTGTATTGTCCCACAAGTGCAAAGATATTTGCAGCACGTCTGCCTGCATTGCACACTCAAACTCATTGTTACTAAGCCATTATACTAGCAAACACTGAGTGAACTTAGTGGCATTCTAAACGTGGCTGTTGGACTGCTGTATTGTCCCACAAGTGCAAAGATATTTGCAGCACGTCTGCCTGCATTGCACATCCAAACTCATTGTTACTAAGCCATTATACTAGCAAACACTGAGTGAACTTAGTGGCATCCTAAATGTGGCTTTTGGACTTTTGTATTGTCCCACAAGTGCAAAGATATTTGCAGCACGTCTTCCTGCATTGCACACTCAAACTCATTGTTACTAAGCCATTATACTAGCAAACACTGAGTGAACTTAGTGGCATCCTAAATGTGGCTTTTGGACTTCTGTATTGTCCCACAAGTGCAAAGATATTTGCAGAACCTCTTCCTGCATTGCACACTCAAACTCATTGTTACTAAGCCATTATACTAGCAAACACTGAGTGAACTTAGTGGCATCCTAAACGTGGCTGTTGGACTGCTGTATCGTCCCACAAGTGCAAAGATATTTGCAGCACGTCTGCCTGCATTGCACACTCAAACTCAATGTTACTAGGACATTATACTAGCAAACACTGAGTGAACTTAGTGGCATCCTAAACATGGCTGTTGGACTTCTGTATTGTCCCACTAGTGCAAAGATATTTGCAGCACGTCTACCTGCATTGCACACTCAAACTCATTGTTACTAAGCCATTATACTAGCAAACACTGAGTGAACTTAGTGGCATCCTAAACGTGGCTGTTGGACTTCTGTATTGTCCCACAAGTGCAAAGATATTTGCAGCACGTCTACCTGCATTGCACACTCAAACTCATTGTTACTAAGCCATTATACTAGCAAAGACTGAGTGAACTTAGTGGCATCCTAAACGTGGCTGTTGGACTTCTGTATCGTCCCACAAGTGCAAAGATATTTGTAGCACCTCTGCCTGCATTGCACACTCAAACTCATTGTTACTAAGCCATTATACTAGCAAACACTGAGGGAACTTAGTGGCATCCTAAACGTGGCTGTTGGACTTCTGTATCGTACCACAAGTGCAAAGATATTTGCAGCACGTCTGCCTGCATTGCACACTCAAACTCATTGTTACTAAGGCATTATACTAGCAAACACTGAGTGAACTTAGTGGCATCCTAAACGTGGCTGTTGGACTGCTGTATTGTCCCACAAGTGCAAAGATATTTGCAGCACCTCTGCCTGCATTGCACACCCAAACTCATTGTTACTTACTAAGACTTATAATACCAAAAATTGAGTAAACTTAGTGGCATACAAGAAGAGGCTGTTGTACTCCATTAGTGCCCCACTGGTGCAAATCTATGTGCAGCACCTCTGCATGACACCCTCCTGCCCTGTTTATAATAAGCTATAATGATAGCAAAAAATACTGCCATTTAGTGGCATCATAGAACTGGCTGTTGTATTCCATTAGTGCCCCACTGGTGACAAGCTATTTCTAGCACCTCTGGATGACACCCTCCTGCCCTGTTTATAATAAGCTATAATGATAGCAAAAAATACTGCCATTTAGTGGCATCATAGAACTGGCTGTTGTATTCCATTAGTGCCCCACTGGTGCCAAGCTATTTCTAGCACCTCTACATCACACCCTCATGCACATTTTGCTACGCTAATGTTATAGCAAACTCAGGGAAGTCATTGCTGCATTTGATAATTCGGAGGGATAGAAAGTGAGGCTTCCTTTACCTTTTCCTTCTGTTCATAGACAGCATCTCCAAGTCCACACCCGAAGAGCAATTTCCCCTCCACGTGTAAGTTTGGAGAGGCAGCTAGTGCGCATGCGTGTGCCGATTTACCCCAGCCGCAGCCTAACTACAGTGTTTCGCCTAGTGAGTATGCTCAGCCTGACTGTGCCATTCCTGAGGCTAAGTCTTCATTTCGGGATACAGCGCATGCTCCCACACTTAGTGTGAAAAGCCTCTTTGCACAGGTACTTGCATTCCGTGCCGGGTCTAAGTCCTGTTTTGTGCCGAAACACCATAAAGCTTTTTTCAGAGACTCTATTTCATGCAACTGACCATGCTCAGGCACTTACTGCATCAGAAACTAGGTCCGGTAATGAACTCTTTGGCCCTGCCCCTGATGTGGGGGGGCCCATATAGACCACAGGGCATCAGGTGTCCTGACGATGTGGCTAGGCCACTCCCAAATGGCTTGCAGAGGCCCTCCCCTATGACTTGTCACCTCATTATTGATGGTCAGACGATGACTGGTGAGGTGTTTGTGTCGTGGCAGCCATGAGGTCATTATTGAAGTTGCGGTTCCAAATAGGACGCTAGTTATGCCACTCATGACGTGTCACTCTGCTTTTGTCTCCAGGAGGTGCATTGTGGTCCACCCTGGTTTGGGGCGGACCCAGGTTATAAAATGGGCTGGCGCCAACAAGGAGGTGCGCAGTCTTCTATTATGCTCCGAAAGAGCACACCTCCATGTGTTGTACCCATTGCGGCTTTAGGCCAGAGGTAGGCAAGGATAGGGCGTCGATGCAGGCCACCACCACAGTTGGTAACGCAGAACGGTTAAGACCAGCTCCTGTCCTACAAGTCCTGCTTGTGCAGCCCAGTGGCATTAACAGGCCTGCTGCTGCTGATGCGCCTGCTGTCCACAGGTGTGGCCCCAATGCACACGGTCAGCATACTGAATGGCCCCTGTGATGTTAACAGGGAGTTCCTGGGCTGGGTGGGCGTGTGGGCCCTGTGACGCTAACAGGGCTCTCAGTCTCAAGATCCGAGTGGCGTCTAACTTGGTTCAGGCTACTATTAGTTTCATAGCCACACAGATCTGTATCCTCCACCTCACCTACCAGTTGCCAACCTCTCCTTTTCCATCTGGGAGCACGGTGGACATTGACTGCTGATGGGGATATATACCTTTCTCTTTCTTTTCTTATTAATTTTCGTTATATAGCGGTAACATAGTATATACCACCTTATCCAAATCTGCCAGTCCCACCGTAACAGATGGTGTTTCTTCATCAAATGTTACTTTTGCTTAACCAACAAACCCACGGACAAAAACTTTTTTCCCCTTTCCAACACACCTGTTCCCCTTTCCACCAGCATTTGTCCTTTTTCAACTCATTTGGTATATGACCAAAAGTGCAACTCTGCAGGGACACCGTACTCAATGCCATCTCAGCCCAGCAGCCAGCCCTCGGTCCCTCAGATGTGGACAAGTAAAAGCACATTTCCTCCTATCCATGACAAAGCGTTGAGATTCACTCTGTGCAGCACTGGTGTTTACTGGAAAAGCAGATCTAAGAATCCGTACCACCTTCTGCTGATACTCCTGTATACGTGCGTCCCTTTCTATGGCAGGAATTATTTCGCCAAATTTTGTCTTGTACCGGGGATCGAACAGTGTGGCAACCCAGTAGTTAGTATTACTTCGAATTCGTACAATCCGAGGGTCATGTTGTAAGTAGTGCAGCAAGAAGGCGCTCATGTGTCTTGTGCATCCAGGAGGACCAAGTCCTTGGTGTGTTGGTGGCAGAGAGGTGAGAATCGTGCCTCCTTCCTCTGCCCCCTCCCCCCAACCTTGCACAACCGAAATGTGAGCAAGCTCTCACTCATCTGCTGAGTCTTCCATGCCCATCGCCAGTTCGTCCTCCATTTCTTCATGGCCTCCTGCACCTTCCTCAACAATTTTTGCTGATACTATGCGCCCTTGTTAATCCCTCTCCCCCACCGTCCCTTGACTTCTGCCTAGGTGCCGCTCACCATCTGGACCTTGTAGATCTTATTATCCCTTCTGCATATGACTCCTCCTGTACTTCCTCACCTTCCTCTTGGACCAACACCTGACTCCGAATAATGCTTACAGTGTGCTCCATCTTGTAGATGACCAGAATTGTCACGCTGAGAATGGCATCGCCAGTGCTAAAGATCTTCGTCGATATTTGTAAACTGTGTAGAAGGGTGCATAGGTCCTTGATCTGACACCACTCCAGCAGCGTGATCTGCACCACTTCTGGATCAAGTTAGCCCAGGGTATACGTCATACCGTATTTCAGCAGGGCTCTGCGGTGCTGCCACAGACGCTGAAACATGTGCAGAATCAAATTCCTGCGTGTCGGAACATCGCATTTCAGGCGTTTAACCGCCAGACCCTAAGACTTCAGGAGCGATGAAAGTTGTTGAGCTGCTGGGTGCAAAGGATGAAAGTGAGCACATAGCAGCGTGCCCGCTGCACAAGGCCATGTAGGCCGGGATGGTATTTTAAAAATTGCTGGAGAATCAGATTCAACACGTGAGCCATACAAGGCACGTGTGTCACATTGCCCTGACGAAGGGTCGCAGACAGGTTTGCATCATTTCCGCACACGGCTGTTAAGTCACCAACGTAGTCCACTCAATCAATTTGTACTCCGGTCGCCAGGTGACAACGTGTTCCTTTCGTGCATAGTGCTGATGATGGGAAAGGAGTCAATGCCTGCGGCGCAGGTGGACGCAGGTTATGGTTACCCACTGGGTTGCGTTACCTTGACAGATACAGAACCACAGGCTGAATGTAGGTGGTGGGTATCTCACAGATGAAGTACCATCATTCAGCTACAACCAATGGGAAGATACCACACCCTTTTTTAGGCCCCTCCTGTCTGCAGACCACTGCCAGACAAAGCTATGAACCTCTTGTTACTGTTACCCCAGTTCAGTTTTATGAGTTTGTGTGCTTGTTACCTGACTACTTTTCATGCTTGCTGTTTATGTACCTCGTTGGCCGATCCGCATTTGACCTCTGCTTGTTTTCTGATTAAGTCCTGGCCATCCCATTCTGTTCCTCTTCCTCAATTAATGTTTTTGACCCTGCATGACTATTATTCTCTGGAACTGCAGCCTTCCACAGGTATTGATCAACTTGGGCCCTGTGTAATTCCAAATCACTGTATAGGGGTTAAAGGGTTTCAGGGTTCTGGGTGTCCAGCTTGGTGAGTGGCTTGCCTCTAGCCTATCCTTTACAGCCCATCTGAGTGTGTCGATCCAGGCAGGCGTTACACCGTGCCCTCTGCAGAAGGCCATGTAGGCCGGGACAGTGTTTTAAAAATCGCTGGACAACCAGGTTCAACACGTGAGCCATACAAGGCACGTGTGTCACATTGCCCTGAAGAAGGGTCGCAGACTGGTTTGCATCATTGTCGCACCCGACGTTCCCTGACTGCTGGTTGAGTGTAGACAACCATTGATGAAACTTGGTCTCACTCTCCAGAGTTAACCGTCCACAATTCCTCAGCGGTGTCTCACATTTCCCTTACATTTCAAAGTAAACATTTGACCGCCTGATGGCCTTGAGCTCTGCTGTCAGCATAGTAAAGAGGTGTGTGGAATTTCTTGGGCGCAGTTACAAGGAAGGGTGGCCTGACCACACAGGGTTTGGGCCAAGGTGGAGGACCCACACGAGGTTAAGGAGGCAGAAGCAGTGGAGGAACTTGTACATGCAGAGGAAGGATTGAGACACAAGTTGTGAGTACGGCAAGACTTGTACAGCAAACCCTTCTCCATCTCTCACCATAGTTACCCAGTGCCCAGTCAGCAACATGTAACTCTCCTGTCCATGCTTACTGGTCCAAGTATCTGTGGTGAAATGCACCCTGTCACACACAGAGTTTCTCAAGGAATCGGTGAGGTTGTGTGCGACCTGCTGTGGTAGCGCGGGAACGCCTTTCTTGGAGAAGGAGTGACGACTGGCCATCGGCTCTTGGGGCACTATAATGGGCATAAGGTCTCGAAAATCCTCGGTCTCAAAAGGGTGTAAAGGCAGCCTTTCTGTTGCTAACAAGTTGCAGATGATGAAACTCAACCTCTTAGGCATGTCATGCCCTTCGAAAATCATGTAAAACACAGTGAGGGTACTCCAACCACAGTCTCCCTCGTTTCCACTAATTGGGCCACACACACCCCACTTGACTGGCATCAGTTGACCCCCGTTTTGAAAAAGAAAAAGATGCTTTGCATGAAGCACTCTCAAAAATACGCGTGCCTTTCCCGTCCCCTGGATGACCCAGGGGAAGAAAAGTCCTCTGAGAGCCATGACTTGTTCATCTTGGTTCTTTTAGAAACACAGTGAGGGGACTCCAACCACAGTCTTCCTAGTTGCCACTAATTGGGCCACACACACCCCACTTGACTGGCATCAGTTGACCCCCGTTTTGAAAAAGAAAAAGATGCTTTGCATGAAGCACTCTCAAAAATACGCGTGCCTTTCCCATCCCCTGGATGACCCAGGGGAACAAAAGTCCTCTGAGAGCTATGACTTCTTTATCTTGGTTCTTTTTTCAAAAGCGAGGGGACTCCAACCACAGTATTCCTCGTTGCCACTAATTGGGCCAGACACACCCCACTTGACTGGCATCAGTTGACCCCCGTTTTGAAAAAGAAAAAGATGCTTTGCATGAAGCACTCTCAAAAATACGCGTGCCATTCCCGTCCCCTGGATGACCCAAGGGAAGAAAAGTCCTCTGAGAGCCATGACTTGTTCATCTTGTTTCTTTTAGAAACACAGCGAGGGGACTCCAACCACAGTCTTCCTCGTTGCCACTAATTCGGCCACACACACCCCACTTGACTGGCATCAGTTGACCCCCCTTTTGAAAAAGAAAAAGATGCTTTGCATGAAGCACTCTCAAAAATACGCGTGCCTTTCCCATCCCCTGGAGGACCCAGGGGAAGAAAAGTCCTCTGAGAGCCATGACTTGTTCATCTTGGTTCTTTTAGAAACACAGCGAGGGGACTCCAACCACAGTCTCCATCGTTGCCACTAATTGGGCCACACACACCCCACTTGACTGGCAAAAGTTGACCCCCCTTTTGAAAAAGAAAAAGATGCTTTGCATGAAGCACTCTCAAAAATACGCGTGCCTTTCCCGTCCCCTGGATGACCCAGGGGAAGAAAAGTCCTCTGAGAGCCATGACTTGTTCATCTTGGTTCTTTTGGAAACACAGCGAGGGGACTGCAACCACAGTCTTCTTCGTTGCCACTAATTGGGCCACACACACCCCACTTGACTGGCATCAGTTGACCCCCCTTTTGAAAAAGAAAAAGATGCTTTCCATGAAGCACTCTCAAAAATACGCGTGCCTTTCCCGTCCCCTGGATGACCCAGGGGAAGAAAAGTCCTCTGAGAGCCATGACTTGTTCATCTTGGTTCTTTATTCAAAAGCGAGGGGACTCCAACCACAGTCTTCCTCGTTGCTACTAATTCGGCCACACACACCCCACTTGACTGGCATCAGTTGACCCCCCTTTTGAAAAAGAAAAAGATGCTTTGCATGAAGCACTCTCAAAAATACGCGTGCCTTTCCCATCCCCTGGAGGACCCAGGGGAAGAAAAGTCCTCTGAGAGCCATGACTTGTTCATCTTGGTTCTTTTAGAAACACAGCGAGGGGACTCCAACCACAGTCTCCCTCGTTGCCACTAATTGGGCCACACACACCCCACTTGACTGGCATCAGTTGACTCCCCTTTTGAAAAAGAAAAAGATGCTTTGCATGAAGCACTCTCAAAAATACGCGTGCCTTTCCCGTCCCCTGGATGACCCAGGGGAAGAAAAGTCCTCTGAGAGCCATGACTTGTTCATCTTGGTTCTTTTAGAAACACAGTGAGGGGACTCCAACCACAGTCTTCTTCGTTGCCACTAATTGAGCCACACACACTTCACTTGACTGGCATCAGTTGACCCCCGTTTTGAAAAAGAAAAAGATGCTTTGCATGAAGCACTCTCAAAAATACGCGTGCCTTTCCCATCCCCTGGATGACCCAGGGGAAGAAAAGTCCTCTGAGAGCCATGACTTGTTCATCTTGGTTCTTTTAGAAACACAGCGAGGGGACTCCAACCACAGTCTTCCTCGTTGCCACTAATTGGGCCACACACACCCTACTTGACTGGCATCAGTTGACCCCCGTTTTGAAAAAGAAAAAGATGCTTTGCATGAAGCACTCTCAAAAATA
Source organism: Anomaloglossus baeobatrachus (assembly GCF_048569485.1). Classification (NCBI taxonomy): domain Eukaryota; kingdom Metazoa; phylum Chordata; class Amphibia; order Anura; family Aromobatidae; genus Anomaloglossus; species Anomaloglossus baeobatrachus. The sequence continues at coordinate 665,651,505 of NC_134355.1, read as the reverse complement.
CGCGTGCCTTTCCCATCCCCTGGATGACCCAGGGGAAGAAAAGTCCTCTGAGAGCCATGACTTGTTCATCTTGGTTCTTTTAGAAACACAGCGAGGGGACTGCAACCACAGTCTTCCTCGTTGCCACTAATTGGGCCACACACACCCCACTTGACTGGCATCAGTTGACCCCCCTTTTGAAAAAGAAAAAGATGCTTTGCATGAAGCACTCTCAAAAATACCCGTGCCTTTCGCCTCCTCTGGCTTAGCCAGGGGAAGAAAAGTCCTCTGAGAGCCATGACTTGTTCATCTTGGTTCTTTTAGAAACACAGCGAGGGGACTCCAACCACAGTCTCCCTCGTTGCCACTCACTGGGCCACACACACCCCACTTGACTGGCATCGGTTGAGCCCCCTTTTGAAAAAGAAAAAGATGCTTTGCATGAAGCACTCTCAAAAATACGCGTGCCTTTCCCGTCCCCTGGCTGACCCCGGGGAAGAAAAGTCCTCTGAGAGCCATGTCCACATTGTCAGTGGACAGACACGTGTGCTTATCTGCCAGCAGACCCCCAGCAGCACTGAAGACAGGTTCCGAGAGAACGCTGGCTGCAGGACACGACAAGATCCCCAAGGCGTTCGTGGCAAGCTCAGGCAATTTATCCAGATTGGAAGCCTAAAATGAGCAGGGCTAAAGTTGCACAGTACTGGCATTGATGTTTCCTTGCATATACTCATATATCTGTGTCTCCTCCTTTTTTTCCTTGTCCAGCTCTTTTGTTTTCGCATAAGTATATGTCCTTGTCACTTTCCCATGTGTTTGTGTTGTGTTGTGAGTTGGTTGTCACCTTTTGGACACCTTTGAGGGTGTTTTCTAGGTTTTTTTCTGTGTTTGTGATTGCCTGCCATTGTTTCCCATGCGGTTCGAGTTCGGTTCGTCGAACGTTCGACGAACCGAACTCGAACGGGACCTCCGTTCGGCGAACCGACCTCGAGCCGAACCGCGACCGGTTCGCTCATCTCTACTCCTGACTGGGCAGCGGGTCCAAGTTCACCCGTTGTTGGTGGACATGCCCCTTCTCAGTTGGTGGCTGGTGAAATGCAGGCAGCTCGATCTCTTCGAGGTCATCATCCTCGCACCCTTCTTCTGACAAGTGGGGCATCCGAGAGAGTGCATCAGCATTAACGTTGGCACGACCAGCCCGATATTTGATGGTGAAATCGTAGTTGGCTAGCCTGGCCACCCACCGCTGTTCCAACGCGCCCAACTTGGCCGTGTCCAGGTGGGTCAGCGGATTGTTATCCGTGAAAGCGGTGAACTTTGCTGCGGCCAGATAATGGCGGAACCGCTCGGTGATAGCCCACACCAGCGCCAGGAGCTCAAGCTTGAAGGAGCTGTAGTTCTCAGGGTTCCTTTCAGTCGGTCGGAGCTTTCGGCTAGCGTAAGCAATCACTTTTTCCTTCCCGTCTTGGATCTGAGATAGGACTGTCCCCAAGCCCACATTGCTGGCATCGGTGTAGAGGATGAATGGATGGCTGTAATCCGGGTACGCCAGGATCTCCTCTCCGGTCAAGGCCTCTTTCAGCTGGCGGAAGGATTCTTCATGCCGCTCTTCCCACACAAGTGGGGCTCCGAGGGGTCTACCACCTTTGGTCTGTCCCACGAGGAGGTCTTGCATGGGGGCAGCCATCTTCGTGTACCCCTTGATGAAGCGACGGTAGTACCCTACCAGACCCAGAAACTGCCTTACTTTCCTCACTGTGGTTGGCCTCAGCCAGTCTTGGATGGCAGTGACCTTCTCGGGGTCGGGGGCGACACCTTCTGCTCCCACTACATGCCCCAGGTACTGCACTCTGGGTTTCAGCAGATGACACTTGGAGGGCTTCAACTTCATCCCGTACTTGGCAAGGGACGCGAACACCTCGGCTAGGTGTTCCAGATGGGCTTCATATCTCTGCGAATATACAATTACATCATCCAGGTACAACAGGACGGTCTCAAAATTCAAGTGCCCCAAACAGCACTCCATCAGCCGTTGGAAGGTACCAGGGGCATTGCACAGCCCGAACGGCATACTGTTGAATTCACAGAGTCCCATAGGGGTGGTAAAGGCAGTTTTCTCTCGGTCTTCGGGCGCCACGGCCACCTGTCAGTACCCACTGGTGAGGTCAAGGGTGGAGAAGTAGTTTGCGGTTCTCAGCGCGGACAAGGATTCCTCAATACGGGGCAGAGGGTAGGCATCTTTATGCGTTATCTGGTTAATCTTCCGGTAATCCACGCACATCCGCATGGTGCCGTCCCTTCTTCTTAACCAGCACCAACGGGGCGGCCCAGGGACTACAGCTGTCCCTGATAACCCCTGCCTCCCTCATGTTCCTCAACATGTCCTTGGCGCATTGGTAGTGTGCAGGGGGAATGGGCCTGTACCTCTCTTTGATAGGGGGATGTTCACCGGTAGGGATATGGTGTTGGACCCCTTTAATCTGCCCAAAGTCTAGGGGATGTTTGCTAAAAACTTGCTCGTACTCCCGCACCACCCGGAATACCCCTTCTTTGTGATGTGCAGGGGTGTCGTCAGTGCCTACGTGTAGCTGTTGGTGCCACTCGTCTAACTTCCCTTGGGGCGGGTGAGTGCTGGCAGTAGGTGGTGAAATTGGAGGAGCTGCCTCGTGGATGGTGTGGGGATCTAGAGTGAGCAACTTGGCAAGTGTAGCGTACCGGGGAAGCCTGACTTCTTCCTCCCCACAATTCAGCACCCTCACAGGCACTCTCCCTTTCTTTACATCCACCACCCCTCGGGCGGCCATTACTGTGGGCCAGTGTTCGGAGGGCAGGGGCTCGATCATGGCAGGGTAGTCACGCCTCTGAGGCCCTACTGCTGCCCTACACCAAATCATCATCTCGCTCCTGGGAGGCACAACCAAAGGGGCAACATCCATCACTCTCACCCCACCAATCTCTCCTCCTGTTGAGTTCACATGTTGGTGGTGCATCAAGGCTCGGATCTCACGCTGCATAGCTCTCTGTGGGCTCCCCACCACCGTGGCGGCCAGCTGCTGCAGTAGGGTCAGCACATCACTCATACAGTGCTCCATCACATTGGTCCCTAGCACTATCTTCGGGTTATGATCACTGGGTTCATTCATTATCACAATCATACCCTGGTGTTGCAGTTCAGCTCGCCCCACGGTCATGGCCACTTGTTTGAACCCCACTTGGGTCAATGGGAGTCCATTAGCAGCAATCAGTGTTATACTGGCATCTGGGGGAGCCAGCACATCCGTTCCCCAATACCGTTGATACAATGTGTATGGTATGGTGGTTACCTGTGATCCAGTGTCCAGGAGAGCCATCACCGGTATGCCGTCCACAGCCACGGGGATTATGGGCCGGGCCCCGATGTACCGGTCCTGCCAGTCTGGGGGGCCATGGGGTTCTACTCCTGAGGATTGGCCCGTGGCCCCAGGGGTTGCTCGTTTAACGGACACCGTCGGGAGTAGTGGCCAGGTTTGCCGCACCTGTAACAGATTGGGGGCCCATTCCGGGAGTTATTGGCCCTTCTCCGCTGCATCCAGGGGACGTCCTCAGGGCTGTCGGCGAGCTGTATCTTCACCGGAGCCTGGGATCTGGTTGGAGGCTGGAGTGCGGCGAGGATCTTGGCGAGGTCTCCATCCATGCGGCGGACCTGGGCAGCCAGCTCTTCCATCATTCCACTTGGGGCGGCAGGCCCTGGAGGTGTTGTCACCACAACAGGAGCAGTCTCAACCGGCCATGGGGCGGGCTCATGAGGTTCAGATGCAGGGGGCTGCAGAGCTTTGATGGCCCGTTCCTTTAACACGGCAAAGTCCACATCCGGATGCTCTAGGGTCCACAGCCGGAGTTGTTTGCGGTCCTCCGAGGACCTCATCCCCTGCAGAAACTGCTCACTTAACATCTTGTTGCTGTCCACAATGTTGATGGTATCCACCCGCTTCAGTGTGCGGAGTGTGGTTTGCATGCGCAGGGCATAGCCCCGAATGCTATCTGCGGGCCGTTGTCGGCATTGATAGAACTGCATCCGCAACTCGGCTTCAGTACGGGTCTCAAAGGCAGTCTGTAACTTTTCAAAGATGGTGGCTACAGAGGACCGGTCCCCCTCGGCCCAGGTCTTCGCCTCTTGCTCAGCTGCACCAGTTAGCTGCCCCAGCACTAGCGCTGCACGTTGATTATCAGTCAGGGGGTACAGCTCCAGTAGCGGACTAAGTTTCTTTCGGAAAACCTGCAGGGCATCAGGTTTCCCATCGTACTGCGGTAGCCAGGCAGCTCCGGGCACATAGGGCAAAGAGAACGACATCACCTGAGCGAGAGCTGGGGCCGCGGCGCCTCCCGCCAGCGCGGCCGGGACCTGGGAAGGCCCGTTCCCCTCTGCGGGTGCTCCCACGGCTGCGTCCGCCGCTCCGCCAGCAGCTCCGTCGGGCGCAGACATCTTGTTTCCGTCCCCCTTAGCCTCTTTCCGGCTCCTCCTCTACAGGGGCGGGGTTTTGGCCTTCGCGCCCTTACTGCTCGAGGAGACGCTTGAGCGGGAATTCTTCGCGCCCAAGATGGCGGCTTCTCAAAATTTTTGGCCGGACACCTCCGGCGGTAACAAGGCGCACCTCTACCAGACGGCAGAGCGGTAAGATCCTGTTCGTGACGCCAAGTTGTCGCAGGAGGAGGAGGTGACGCTGCGCTCTCCTACTGCTCGGGTCCGGCTGCTGCTGCTGCTGCTACCCGGTGTTAGCTCGAGCGGTGGGCCGGATCCCGGGGACTCGAGCGGCGTTCCTCGCCCGTGAGTGAAAAGGGGATTTGATTGTGGGGATTTGGATATTGTCCGTGACGCCACCCACGGTTGTGGTGATTTTGGTGACACCACCGCTGCTCTGGGCGGGGATCCCGGGAGCGGTGACAGCGAGCAGCTTTGATGGTAGTTCTCCCCTCCGTGGGTAGGGGGTTGGTTGTCCCGGGGCCCGGTGATGGGGAAGGTAGGGATGGATGACAGGCGGGTTGCGGGGCCTGGTGAGGTGCAGGGTCGCGGGGGCAGCGCTGTGCCGAACGGCACGGTGGTACTCACTCAGCCTGAGACGATGACACAGTTCTCGGTAAAACACACGGCTGGAAAGACGGGTCCCACGGACGGCTGCTGTTGCTTTTCCCCGGCAGGTTGATGGTGACTGTCTTTTCCCTGCACCTACGCTGTCTGTACGGTTCCAATGGGTTCCCACCGGTAACCCGCTCCCCGACTTGGATATAGGCCGGAGGAGCCCCTTTTGCCCGCAGGCGCTGACCCTGAGAAACGGTTGCCTTGGCGGTGGCGGTGTCTCTCTCACTGGGTTGGACTGTTGCCTTCTGTTGGGACTTGATTGTTTGGAAACCCAGGAGGTCCCCTTCACTAATGGATTCGGCAAATTCACGGCGACTCCTAGCCTTGCTGGGGTCCGAAAAGCCCCTGCCAATGGTGCTGGCTTCTCTTTGTGTACCGGTCCGGTACCGCCGGGCCACCGCCCGTCCACGGTCCTGGCAAACTCCGATAGGCCACTCCTGCAGACGGTCACCACCGTCTGCCAACCTTGTTGCTCTGTCCGGGCCACACACCCGGACTCACTTCAGACTGCTCGACTGCTACTTTACTCCTCACTCTTTCTCCTCCAAAACTAATCTGACTGTTGTTCCTTCCTCCAGGACTGTGAACTCCTTGGTGGGTGGAGACCAACCGCCTGGCTCCACCCCCTGGTGTGGACATCAGCCCCTGAAGGAAGGCAACAAGGATTTTGTGTCTGGCTTTGATGTGCCTAACCGGGGTGTAGGGTGTGGTGGTGTAGTTACCTGTGGCCCCTGGCTTGTCCAGGGCCCCACAATACGATTACAACGCTTTTGCACTCGTTAATTGTATCATCTAGGCTTTATACACTACGATGTCGCATGCGATGCCGGATATGCGTCACTTTCAATTTGACTCCACCGACATCGCACCTGCGATGTCGTAGTGTGCAAATCCCGCCTTAGGGTCATAGAGCTAGGGACCCCAATATAGAGATATACCTTGACGAGGTCTTGGGGCTCAGTTACATTGATCAATGCGATTGCTAAATATCTCCTTTTTCCTAATATTCATGGCAGGTATGCATTTCATTATTCACCCTTTCAAGTTAGCAAGTGGCATTTTTCATTGTATGCTTCAATGTTTTTCGGTATGCTTATGGCATTATACTATTATATAACTTTGATGTGCAGCCTTATCCTTACATACTATGTATTTTTTTGGCTTGCATTTAGAATATATATTAGTGCTCACTTCATTTATCCTATTTAGTATGACAAAACATTAACCATGACTTACAAAGCCATCCACAATCTGTCTCCTCTTTACATCTCTGACCTACTCTCCCGGTACCTACCTGCACGCAACCTCAGATCCTCACAAGTTCTCCTTCTCTACTCCTCTCTTACCTCCTCTTCCCACAATCGCATACAAGATTTCTCCCGTGCCTCCCACATACTCTGGAATGCTCTACCTCAGCATATCAGACTCTCCCTTACCGTGGAAAGCTTCAAGAGGAACCTGAAGACCCATCTCTTCCAACAAGCCTACAACTCAGCTCTGTCCTCACCTATTATACCATCACCCATTCCCTGTAGACTGTGAGCTCTCGCGGGCAGGGTCCTCTCTCCTCCTATACCAGTCTGTTTTGTATTGTTAATGATTTTTATACATATACCCTCTTTCACTTGTAAAGCGCCATGTAATAAATGGCGCTATAATACTACTACTACTACTACTACTACTACTACTACTACTACTAATAATAATAATAATAATAATAATAATAAAGTTACAAGTACCGAACACCTGATCATGGTAGTGCCTGCTCATCACTAGTTAGGAGTACCGAGCACCCGAGCATAGTAGTGCTCACTCATAACTAGTTACGATTACTGAGCACCTGAGCATGATAGTGCTCACTTATCAGTCGTTAAGAGTACAGAGCAACCGAGCATGATAGTGCCGACTCATCAATAGTTACGGGTACTGAGCACCTGAGCATGGTAGTGCCCGCTCATCACTAGTTACGAGTACCGAGCACCTGAGCATAGTAGTGCCCGCTCATCACTAGTTACAAGTACCAAGCACCTAAGCATGGTAGCGCTCACTCATCACTAGTTACGAGTACTGAGCACCTGAGCATGGTAGTGTTCACTCATCAGTCATTATGAGTACAGAGCAACCGAGCATGATAGTGCCCACTCATCAATAGTTACATAGTTACATAGTTACATAGTTACTTAGGTTGAAAAAAGACCTAGGTCCATCTAGTTCAACCTTCCTCCACCAGTTGTACATTTAGTCACTAAGTCATTTATAACCAACAATGTTTTGTGTACTGAGGAAATCATCCAGCCCTTTTTTAAAAGCTGTTATAGTATCTGCCATTACTACCTCTTGTGGTAGGGCATTCCACAGTCTGACCGCTCTAACTGTAAAGAACCCTTTCCTATTTAGGTGTCGGAATCGCTTTTCTTCCACTCGCAGTGAGTGCCCCCTGGTCCTTAGTATTGTTTTCGGAAGAAATAAGTTATGTGCCAGTCCTTTATATTGACCACACATGTATTTATACATATAAATGAGATCTCCTCTGAGACGTCTTTTTTCTAAGCTAAACATATCTAACTTTTTCAATCTGCCATCATATGGGAGGCCTTCCATTCCTTGTAGTAGTCTAGTTGCCCGCCTTTGAACTGACTAACTTTTGAATGTCCTTTTTAAAATGTGGAGCCCAAAACTGGATCCCGTATTCCAGATGTGGCCTTACAAGTGATTTATAGATGGGTAACAATACGTTGGGATCACGGGATCTAATCTCTCTTTTTATACACCCTAGAATCTTGTTTGCTTTAGCAGCTGCTGCCTGACATTGAGTGCTGCTGCTCAGCTTATTTGTAATGAGAATACCCAAGTCCTTCTCCTGTTCTGTAGTCCCGAGTTTACTTCCATTTAATGTATACGCAGCTATAGGATTACTCCGTCCTAGGTGCATTACTTTACATTTATCAACATTAAATCTCATTTGCCAAGTATCTGCCCATTCTGACATCTTATCCAGATCTTTTTGTAATATTGTACTATCCAGGTCAGTTTTTAATATCCTACATAGTTTGGTGTCATCGGCAAAGACTGACACTGTACTATCAATCCCATCCACAAGGTCATTAATATAGAGAGCAAAAAGAATTGGTCCTAGCACAGATCCCTGCGGCACCCCACTGCTGACTATAGCCCATTTAGAGAATGTAGCATTTATGACTACTCTTTGTTTCCTATCTTTTAGCCAATTCCTTACCCAGTTGCATATTGTGTCCCCTAGTCCTTGCTTCTGGAGCTTTAGTATAAGGCTATTACATTTAGGCTGTTATAGTTACAGGTACCAAGCACCTGAGCATGGTAGTGTCCGCTCATCACTAGTTATGAGTACTGAGCACCCGAGCATGGTAGTGCCCACTCATCACTAGTTATGAGTACTGAGCACCCGAGCATAGTAGTGCTCACTCATCACTAGTTATGAGTACCGAGCACCCGAGCATGGTAGTGCCCACTCATCACTAGTTATGAGTACTGAGCACCCGAGCATGGTAGTGCCCACTCATCACTAGTTATGAGTACTGAGCACCCGAGCATAGTAGTGCTCACTCATCACTAGTTATGAGTACCGAGCACCCGAGCATGGTAGTGCCCACTCATCACTAGTTATGAGTACTGAGCACCTGAGCATAGTAGTGCTCACTCATCACTAGTTATGAGTACTGAGCACCCGAGCATAGTAGTGCTCACTCATCACTAGTTATGAGTACCGAGCACCCGAGCATCGTAGTGCTCACTCATCACTAGTTATGAGTACTGAGCACCCGAGCATGGTAGTGGCCACTCATCACTAGTTATGAGTACTGAGCACCCGAGCATAGTAGTGCTCACTCATCACTAGTTATGAGTACCGAGCACCCGAGCATGGTAGTGCCCACTCATCACTAGTTATGAGTACTGAGCACCTGAGCATAGTAGTGCTCACTCATCACTAGTTATGAGTACCGAGCACCCGAGCATCGTAGTGCTCACTCATCACTAGTTATGAGTACTGAGCACCTGAGCATGGTAGTGCTCGCTCATCACTAGTGATGAGTACCGAGCACCCAAGCATCGTAGTGCTCGCTCATCACTAGTTACGAGTACTGAGCACCTGAGCATGGTAGTGCCCACTCATCACTAGTTATGAGTATGGAACACCCGAGCATGGTAATGCATGAAACTATAACTCTGCCACCATTCCTGACACATTAACTACCTCAATGTTTTTTATTATTATTATTATTATTATTTTTTATTATAGCCCAATTTACATTATACATAATAGGGACAAATTCAATAATCATAAACAATACAAGGCACAGACTGGTATAGGAGGAGAGAAGACAATGCCCACAAGGGCTCACAGTCTGCAAGTTTATCCAAAAGGATCAAGTGCACAAGGAGCATCTTTATTAAGTGAACATAGATGTTACCATTACTTAGATAGGAGTTCACAATGAATTCTCCTAAAATTCTATGGAGAACTGTAACTGTCCTTTCATAAGAACTTGTCACAGAATGTCTGTGTATGCATTTATCTACTTCTCCTTTCCTGCTCTACCATAGAGTTCAAAAATGACGTATCAAGATATTCTAGGTATGTGAATAGAAACCAAAATGTACAGTAAATTACAGTATAAGCATAAGAGTGCCAATATCTGCTTGGTATCTATAATAACGTCTTAAAGCACCTTTGGTAATGTACTTGTCATGATTCTGAGATTTGATCCAGTGTGGTTTCATGGTCGGTTCCTCTGTCTGATGCTCTATTGCCTTTTCTTTCATGTCGTAATGCTGATGGTTCCAATTCTCTTTGTTCTCTCTGTTTGGTTTGTTCCTATCCAGGTGTTTCTCATTTTCTCATTTTGGTCTGCCCTATTACATTCTGGGTTAAGGTTTAGATGTTTACCTTTCATTGCCCTTCCTTGCTGGCTATACCTCTAGGTGAACTAGTTTTTAGGAGTTCCTGCCCTTCAGCTAAGGCGTTTAACTTATTGGGTAAGGGTATGTGTGCACGTTGCTTTTTACCTGCTTTTTACCTGCTTTTTTGCTGCTTTTTCTTCTGCGCTGTTTAATGCCAAAATGGATGTGTTCTTCTATTCAAGCAAAGTCTATGGGAATTTGGGTTTCTTGTTCACACTATGTTGTTCAAAATGCTGCCTTTTTGTGGCAGAACTTTGGTCAAAAACTCAGCTTTGCAGTGCAAAACCCAAATGGCAAAAACAATTGACATGTTGCTTCTTTGAAAAGCTGAGTTTTTGACCAAAGTTCTGCCACAAAAAGGCAGCATTTTGAACAACATAGTGTGAACAAGAAACCCAAATTCCCATAGACTTTGCTTGAATAGAAGAACACATCCATTTTGGCATTAAACAGCGCAGAAGAAAAAGCAGCAAAAAAGCAGGTAAAAAGCAGGTAAAAAGCAACGTGCGCACATACCCTAAACCCCAGCTTAATTCCACAGTGAGTTGGTTTCTTTTCCTTCCAAACACCTTTCCCTTTCCCTTCTTTTAAGTTTATGAGAGATTTTACCTTTTCCGCTTATTTGTAGCACTGTTTAGCTTTCTCTATCTACTCTATATGAACGTGTTTTAGGTTTCTCACTCTGGGTGTTTGTATCTTTCTGAACATCTTCCTTTCCACTTGTTGGTAGTGAGTGTTGCTGCCTCACCTCTGGTCCTTCACGAGGTACGAGAAACCCCTCGATGGCCTTTTAGTTAGTTAGGTAGTAGTAGTACGTGCTATACATCCTCTCCTTTCTCTATTCCTTTGTCACAAGACATTATCTTCAGCCTTTATCATTGTGCACCAGGGCCTCTGACATAAAGTAGGCATCTGAACACACGGAGTACAGGGCTAGTCAGTGTCTCAAGTGACCCACATCATATTATTTTAGCATGCTGTGATTTAAGATGCCAGCTCAATAGCTAAAGCCTTACTGCACAATAAAGATAGACAAGTTCAAGAATATTGAGGGGAAAAAAAAAAAAAAGAAATGACGGTTGGAGTGGTCAGCACCAAGATAATGCTTATATGTTTTTTCAACCCTACATGTGTTATGTTCAATAGTATGAATCAGCTCACCGTGGAAAAAGCTCAGTCTTGATTTCGTCCTGGAGCATGGACAGGCACTGCCACAGCCCAAAATAATGCAAAAGATGAGGATGTCCAGCTCTTCAGGCAAAAAAATCACGTCTTTATTTTATCATGCAGACACAAAGAATGACATGACCAGCACAACGCGTTTCAGGTGAAAACACTCACCCTTAATCATGATACTGGATAGATGGTGCTGCAAAGCTTATATGCAAATGCTAATCAATGTAACAGATGTTTAAATTACTTCAGCACCTTACATGCACGAAATAGGTTTTACCATGAAAAACATTACATACATATACAATTAAAAAACAATGATACAATACAATACAGTACACATTTTTCAATGGTTTTCTGGATTTGAAGATATATACGTTTATAACCAAACCAGTTGCAGTGCGCCATTCAGTGTGTGCAGATATAACACCTTCAAGTTTAATGCACATACATATGTGCCAATATATCATATTTAAATAAATAAATCTGCACTCAACAAATAGCGCACACCGGAATTTTTTTACAAACATATTTACTCATGTATATCCCCATGTATATGCACACATATTGCCCTTCTATATATGTGCTCAGTTGTCATACTATGTAAAAGCTTTTAAGTTCCGACATGGAAGTTTAATATCTATATTATGTGGATTTTCCTGCACTTCGGAGTACCTAAATGCTTATATATGAACTCAAATGGATTTATATACTTTGAAAGAAGCCTCATTTTTTATTGTCAAAAGTTTATTTTAATTATTTAAAAAAAAAAAAAAAAAATTTTGAAAAACTTTTTTTATTTTTTTTTTTGGTTAAATTATTATTTAAACTATGCTTCAATGAAAGAAACACATAGTTATTCTATATTATGGTAGAACACAAAGCGCCATGTTGAATGTAACGCAATATAACCGCACAAGTCGCCGATGGTGTAAATTTGGTGTGAATTAAAAACGCAAGTAGGAGTTTTGGCTATGTATGCATGCACACTGCCCTTCTATATTTGTGCTCGATTTATATTGTGTGGGGGCTGTTAAGTTTGAACTAGAAGATTTAATATCTGTGTTATATAAGTTTCATCCTACTCAGGAAAAAACTTATCAATTGATGTCTATGAAACATGCTTTAATAAATTTATATGCTTGAAAAAAAAAAAAAATTTATACCACAGCCAAATATATAATGAGCTGACCTTCAGCTTTAACATTAGGGGTTAAACTGCAACAATTGTTCCAAGGGGCTAAAACACACCCTGTAGTTAGCATTTGTGAAAAAAAAAAATTCTTTGAAAAAACCTTCTTTGTTTTTTTGGTTAAATTGTTATTTAAACTATGCTTCGATGAAAGAAACACATTGTTATTCTATATTATGGTAGAACACAAAGCGCCATATTGAATGCAACGCAATATAACCGCACAAGTCGCAGATGGTGTAAATTTGGTGTGAATTAAAAACACAAGTAAGAGTTTTGGCTATGTATATATGCACACTGCCCTTCTATATTAGTACTCGATTTATATTGTGTGGGGGCTGTTAGGTTTAAACTAAAAGGTTTGATATCTGTTATATAAGTTTCATTCTACTCAGGAAAAATGTATCAATTGATGTCTGTGAAACATGCTTTAGTAAATTTATATGCTTGAAGAGAAATACCACAGCCAAATATATAATGAACTGACTTTCAGTTTTAGCATTAGGGGTTAAACTACAACAATTGTTCCAAAGAGGCTAAAACACACCCTGCAGTTAGCATTTGTTGCAACCACACAGAGGGAGCCAAGTATCTCCAACAATGAGGGAAAAAAAAAAATTCACACAACAACTAAATAAGTGTGATGCCTATAGCCACATAAATCACAAGTGGTGTAAATTAAAAACGCACGTTACAACTTTGGCTGTGGGTTCTTGAATTATAACATAATCATTGATGTACATTTGTTTCCCCCTTTAATTTTTGAAGCCAATATACCAATGTTATAACAATATGGCAATAGATATATTGGGCACAAGATTGTTTTTCCCACCCACCAAAAGCAGTGCAAGACAAGGCTTTAGTTTCTATCACCTAATAGAAAATCATGAGATCCCTGCGGAGATTCAAACCACAGGGAAAGGTGGTTTTTAATTTGAATATCCACCAGGCCTCTCTCTTACGCATTGAAACAGCAGAAAAAAAGTCTTTAAATTTGCCTTATATTACATCATATCCCATGGCCCAAGAACCACCAACACCAAAGTAAGTTGCACATAGAAAAACTTTAATTGGTTGGGTCAAGCATATAAATATTACATGGGATATTACATGGGATATAAAAATTGTGACAAGTAAGAAGGTTAAATGACACATAAGAGCGAATAAAGAACCCCATGTGGGGCTACATGGATCAAATTAGGTGCACACAAAAGGGTGTACTCCCAGCAGGGCCAGTGTAAGTGCCTTTTACAAAACGCAGGTTCACCTAATCAAGAACTCTAGGCACATTACATATGTTCCCAGCAACATTTCTGTAATGTGCCTATTGTCATGCACTAAAGTGTTACTCTGTCATTTGCTGTGAACCTGTTTATGATATAGGCACGTACACTGGCCCTGCTGGGAATATATCCCTGTCCATTGGACTAGATGCCTGGGCAGTGTGCCTATGTTCATATACTTAAGTGTTACTCTATCACTCACTGTGAACCTGTTTATTGCAATGGCATTTACACTGACCTTGCTGGGAACATATCCCTGTTCACCGGATGATGTGTGTGAGTAACATGCCTATTGTCATCTATTAAAGTGTTATTCTGTCACTGACTGTGAATTTATCTTTTGTATAGGCACTTACACTGGCTCTGCTGGGAATATATTCCTGTTCATTTATTTGTAATGTGCCTAGAGTTCTTGATTAGGTGAACCTGCGTTTTGTAAAAGGCACTTACACTGGCCCTGCTGGGAGTACACCCTTTTGTGTGCACCTAATTTGATCCATGCAGCCCCACATGGGGTTCTTTATTCGCTCTTTTGTGTCATTTAACCTTCTTACTTGTCACAATTTTTATATCCCATGTAATATTTATATGCTTGACCCAACCAAATAAAGTTTTTCTATGTGCAACTTACTTTGGTGTTGGTGGTTCTTGGGCCATGGGATATGATGTAATATAAGGCAAATTTAAAGACTTTTTTTCTGCTGTTTCAATATGTCCCTGAAGTTGTTGCCTTTTACCTTATATAAGTCTGCTTTAACTGTCCTGGTTGTTGCTAATTCTCTCTCTTACGCAAAAGTTTTTCCATGTTACCCCCTCTATGCGACTTTTGTATTTTTTCTATTCCATACACCCGCAAAGTATCCAATGTGCCTTGATGTTTGTTGATAAAATGTTTTGATAACTGAGATGTGCCTCCAGAGGTTTTTTTATGTATTACATCGTATATATGTTCTTTTATGCGTGTGTGCAGTTCTCGTTTTGTACTTCCAATATATTTTAGTTTGAAAGTTATGCATTCTGCCAAATACACTATATATGAACTTCTACAATTTATAAAAGTTTTTATCGCATAGCTACTGCTAGCATCACTGTTTTCAAAAGATGTGATCTTTTTAGGAGTCAATGGGCACATTTTACACTGTTTTCTCGCACAATGGTAAAAACCCTTTAAAGACAGCCAGTTGGTGCCTAGAAGATTCGATTGTTTGTTTTTATTTTTGATGTCACTTGGAGATAACTTATCTCCCAGTGACATTGCTTTTTTGGCAACTACTCTACAATTATTATTGAGAATTTTATTCAAGGTTGTGTCTGTTTTTAATATAGTTAGATTGCGGAAAAAAATCTTTCGTATGTCCGCAAACTGATTACTATATCGTAAGGCTAAAGTTATGGCTGAATTAGCAATTGGTTGTTTTTTAGTCGTGGTCTGAGTGGTGGTTTTCGTAGAATTAATTTTTGATTTTACAACCTTTTGTGCTCTATTTAACATCCATTCTTTATAACCTCTTTTTTTGAGTCTTATACTAATGGTATCTACTTCAGTTTGGAGGTTTTTCTGAGAGTTGCAATTTCTATGCGCTCGTTGCATTTCTCCTACTGGTATGGCCTTGATGGTATGTGAGGGATGGTGACTTGCTGCATGCAAAATTGTATTTCCTGATACTTGTTTTCCATGGGTGCATGTTTCTATTAACCCAGTGTTAAGACCCGTCATTCGTAAGTCCAAAAAATTCACAGTGTGTTGTTGAAAATCCACCTTAAATTTTAGATTGAAAGGATTATTATTTATGTACATAGTGAGGTCAGATACGAGAGACCCACCGCCCGCCATGTGTTATGCTCTGGGTTCTGGAGAATCCCTACACGATAATAAGGAAATTACAATATGTAAATCACAGAACCCATGATCACAGGACCCGTTGAAGCACAAGTGTGTGAAACTGCTCGCCGTTGTCCGGTATTGTGAGCTTCTACTTACCCTTCTCGACCACTTGTACCCTCTCCTCATATGAAAAAATTAAAAACTAAATAATGTATTTTGGATGTCCATGAGTGCCGCCTGTCTCTACCTTCCTCCGGATATATATATATATCATTCAAAGAGTTTTCTTTATTTTCAGGTCTCTGAAAATTGTAGATTCACATTGAAGGCATCAAAACTATGAATTAAAACATGTGGAATATGTGGAATGAAATACTTTAAAAAGTGTGAAACAACTGAAAATATGTCTTATATTCTAGTTTCTTCAAAGTAGCCACCTTTTGCTTTCATTACTACTTTGCACACTCTTGGCATTCTCTTGATGAGCTTCAAGAGGTAGTCACCGGAAATGATTTTCCAATAGTCTTAAAGGAGTTCCCAGAGATGCTTAGCACTTGTTGCCCTTTTGCCTTCACCCTGCGGTCCAGCTCACCCCAAACCATCTCGATTGGGTTCAGGTCTGGTGACTGTGGCGACCAGGTCATCTGGCGTAGCACCCCATCACTCTCCTTCTTAGTCAAATAGCTCTTACACAGCCTGGAGGTGTGTTTGGGGTCATTGTTCTGTTAAAAAATAAATTATGGTCCAACTAAACGCAAATCAGATGGAATAGCACGCCGCTGCAAGATGCTGTGGTAGGCATGCTGGTTTTGTATGCCTTCCATTTTGAATAAATCACCAACAGTGTCACCAGAAAAGCACCCGCACACCATCACACCGCCTTCTCCATTCTTCATGGTGGGAACCAGGCAGGTAGAGTCAATCCGTTCACCTTTTCTACAAAGACATGGTGGTTGGATTCAAAGATCTCAAATTTGGACTCATCAGACCAAAGCACAGATTTCCACTGGTCTAATGTCCATTCCTTGTGTTCTTTAGCCCAAACAAGTCTATTCTGCTTGTCTCAACAATTCTCTTGTTGTCTGTCCTTAGCAGTGGTTTCCTAGCAGCTATTTTACCATGAAGGCCTGCTGCACAAAGTCTTCTCTTAACAGTTGTTCTAGAGATGTGTCCTCTGCTAGAACTCTGTGTGGCATTTACCTGGTCTCTAATCTGAGCTGCTGTTAACCTGCGATTTCTGAGGCTGGTGATTCGGATAAACTTATCCTCCACAGCAGAGGTGACTCTTGGTCTTCCTTTCCTGGGGCGGTCCTCATGTGAACCATTTTCTTTGTAGCATTTGATGGTTTTTGCCACTGCACTTGGGGACACTTTCAAAGTTTTCCCAATTTTTCGTACTTACTGACTGGCATTTCTTAAAGTAATGATGGCCACTCGTTTTTCTTTACTTAGCTGCCTTTTTCTTGCCATAACACAAACTCTAACAGTCTATTCAGTAGGGCTATCAGCTGTGTATCCATCAGACTTTTGCACAACACAACTGATAGTTACAACCCCATTTATAAGGCAAGAAATCCCACTTATTAAACCTGACAGGGCATACCTGTGAAGTGAAAACCATTTCCGGTGACTACCACTTGAAGCTCAACAAGAGAATTCCAAGAGTGTGCAAAGCAGTAATCAAAGCAAAAGGTGGCTACTTTGAAGAACCTAGAATATAAGACATATTTTCAGTTGTTTCACACTTTTTTGTTAAGTATTTGATTCCACATGTGTTAATTCATAGTTTTGATGCCTTAAATGTGAATCTACAATTTTCAGACTCATGAAAACTCTTTGAAGTGTGTCCAAACTTTTGGTCTGTAAGATATATATATATATATATGTATATATATATATATATATATATAAATATATATATATATATATTTTGAAATAAAGGTTGTAGACCAGCTCACCTGTCTGAGCTCAAGCCCCGACGTCCTTGTTCTCCTTATTGCACGGACCCGAAGTGGGAGACTTCCAAGATATGTAGAACAAGCTGAAGAAGGATCCAGCAAGGCAGAATGACTCCAAAGGGCACCAAAAGTTTTTTTTTTTTCTCTGACTTTATTATCTAAGAATAAAAAATTCCAGAGCTCTTGACAAGTTGTTAAGCGCAAGGTATATGCAGTATGGACAATACTGCATATATCTTGCGCTTAACAACTTGTCAAGAGCTTTGGAATTTTTTATTCTTAGATAATAAAGTCAGAGTAAAATAAAAAAACAAAAAAACTTTTGGTGCCCTTTGGAGTCATTCTGCCTTGCTGGATCCTTCTTCAGCTTGTTCTATATATATATATATATATGTATATATATATATATACACATATTTATATATATTTATATATATATATATTGTGAGGTAGCACAGTCGGCTGCGCAGCAGGAGACACGGGATCCAGGCATGAAGGTTCACAGCACACGGTTTTAATGTCCAAACAAAAGTCCACAACAATATACATGTGCCTCTCCAGCAGAGAACTCAGGGAGTTCTGTTCACTCCCCCACACCCGGCACACCTGCCCTTGTTCCTGATTGAATTTAACCCTTCCTTCAGCCTGTAGGGAAACAGCATTAACCCTAGAGTGGATTTACTTTCTATCATGGAGTGAGCACAACCGGGGCGAGACATACCGGCCGTCATAGATAACCCCGGTCACAGTCTCACAATATATATATATATATATATATATATATATATATATATATATATATATATATATATGTGATACATTTTTCTTGTGTATAAAAATTGGTACTGGGGAAGGAGGCATATATATAAAATAAAGAGAAAAAAGTGCTCCCATTGTGAAAACTGTAGATGATGAATAAACAGCAGTTGTCAGATATAATACCCACCACACCCGAGGAAGGAGGCAGATATAGATATATATATATATATATATATATATCTATATCTGCCTCCTTCCTCGGGTGTGGTGGGTATTATAACTGACAACTGCTGTTTATTCATCATCTACAGTTTTCACAAAGGGAGTGTCGCGGGCGGCGGGGCGCTGCGCTCGCTAACGCTCGGGTCCGGCGCTGCTGTTACTGCTGCTCGGTGGCTCGAGCGGTGGGCCGGATCCGGGGACTCGAGTGGCGCTCCTCGCCCATGAGTGATAAGGGGATGGTTTGGTTTGGGGATGTTGTCTGTGACGCCACCCACGGTTGTGGTGAGGTTGGGACACCACCGCTGCTCTGGACGGGGATCCCGGGAGCGATGACAGGAAGCAGCCGAGATGTTTTTCTCTCTCCTCCATTGGTAGGGAGATTTGGTGGTCCAGGGGCCCGATGATGGTGACTGGAAGGTAGATGGCGGGGTTTGGTGAGGTGCAGGGTCGCGGGAGGGCAGCGCGGTGCCTGACGGCACGATGGTACTCACTCAGCCAATGATGTAGACGGAGTCTCTGGTAAAACAAACGGCTGGATGGACGGGTCCCGCAGCCGGCTGTGATGGTCACTCCCGGTAGGTTGGCGGTGACTATCTCTCCCTGCACCTGTGTTATGTTGTCGGCCCCGATGGCTTCCCACCGGTAGCCCGCTCCCCAGCAGTGTATTTGCCAGAGGAGCCCCCTTTTGCCCGCAGGCTCTGGCCCTGGGAACTCTAGCTGTGGCGGTAGCTGTATTTCCCTTCACGGTTGAGCGCTTGCCTTCAGTCGGGTCTTTGCTGCTGGGAAACCCCAGAGGTTCCCGCCGCTGACGGATTTGACAGGTTTAACGGCGACTCCAAGCCTGGTCGGTGTCCGTAGGCCCTGCCGAGTGGTGCTGGCTTCTCTTCGCTCCCCGGTCCGGTACCGCCCGTCCCCGGTCCTTACGGTTGTGCGTCAATCGGCCTCGCCTGCAGATGGTCACCACCGTCTGCCAACCTTGCTGTTTCTGTGCCTGGGCCACGTACCCGGACACGGCCAGTCTGCTCCACTACCACTTCCTCAACTCTCAAACTGTTCTGCTTTCTTTTCCCCCTCCAGGACTGTGAACTCCTCGGTGGGTGGGGCCAACCGCCTGGCTCCACCCCACCTGGTGTGGACATCAGCCCCTGGAGGGAGGCAACAAGGATTTATGTGTGTGACTGATGTGCCTAACCGGTGTGTGGGGTGTGTTGTTGTAGTACCTGTGACGTTCTGGCTTGTCCAGGGCGCCACATTCCCCCTTGGTTAAACGCAGACCGTCAGCGGGCTGCCCGTCCATCACCGGTTTTATTTTCACAACTGAAAAAGTAAAACAACATGTAAACATAAGCATATTTTTATATATCTTCCCTTAACGGGAGGCACGGTTCTTAAACTTTACTAAACGGTAGTCAATTTATTAAACAACGGCTTCCGCTCTCCCACCTCCCAAACAACCTGGCCCTGATGCTGCCCCTAAGAAGTGGGCAGCACCCCTTGCCCCAGTCCATCACCAGGCTACCCGAGCGGGTACGGTCCCTTTCAGGGGACCCACGTCCATGGGGGACCCCTGACCCCCGGAGGATGGCCACCGGTCCAGGTGGTGGCCGGGCCCCAGCCTACTCCACTGCGGGCCCTTCCTCCAATCTGCCTCTCCGGAGGCAGTAACGGATATATGCCAACAATTATTTACATGCCACAAGTTTGTGGTTGCCCTGGAAGTTCTCGGGCGTGTCCGTAAGCAGTTTCTTATGCAAACGGTGCAGAAAGTCCCAACGGGGACTAGTTGCCGGCAACGGCCGGTTCAATCACGGTTGCAAATCAGATAACAGTTTGGCTGATTATTTTTCCCATCATTCGGTTACTTATTCATACATTCAACAGATCACACCCCTAAATGGTAGTCTCCCTGTACCTAAGCGGGGGTCGACCTAGGTTGGGGCGTGTGGACCTACGTGGCCCAATGTCTGTGGTGGTAGGCAGTGAGGCAGAGGACACAGCTGATTCCTCCCCCCGGCTATCGTGTGGGGCAGGCAGAGGCATAGGGGAGCTGGGTACAGGCACATCCCTGGGCGCTGGGTCATTAACGGCCACTTCCATCTCTTTTTCCTCCACGGGTTGTGGGAACAGTATCACTGGAAGAATCACTGCGCCATTCAGTGTAGGCCAATCGCCCGGGAAATCGCTCATCATGGTGTGGATTACCCCTTTTTCCTTCTCCTTAGCCGGTTCGGCGGCCGCGGCTTCAGTTGCCTTCCTCAATGGTGGTGGGCACCTCTTCAAATGGTCTCGGGACACCGTGGCCAAAGTCTTCCCCTGGTCACGGCTGATCTGGTAGGCTTTCCCATCCTCCCAATCAGTGGGTTGTATTACATACGGGGTCTTCTCCCATTGATCGTCCAGTTTACGGGTCCTTTGCTTTCGCTTCAAGACTACATCCCCTGGCTGAAAGTGACCTGCAGGCGCCTTCCTGTTGAAGCACTGCCCCTGCTGCCTCCGACTCCGACACAAGTTCTTTTCCACATAGTCCTGGACCTGTCGATACTGCACTCTTCGCCAAGCGTCCCATCCGGCAGTTGAAGGGAGTGCTTCCGGGGTCTCCAAACTAATTTCTAGGTCCACTGGCAGTCGACCGGGCTGAGCTCTCATCAGGTATGCCGGTGTGCACTTCGTAGAGCTGAAAGGGATGTTGTTGTACATATCGACCAGGTCAGGTAAATTCTCCGGCCACAGATTCCGCTCTTCCAGAGGTAACGTCTTGAGGAGACCCAGGACCAAGTGGTTCATCTTTTAACACATGCCATTGGTCTGGGTATGGTAAGGCGTGGTCCGAATTTTCTTGCAACCGTACAACTGGCAGAATTCTTGGAATACCTCCGCTTTAAAGGCCCCGGTCAGTAAGCACCTTCTCTGGATATCCGTGCGGCTGGCAGAAATAGGCCTGGAACGCTCTAGCGGTGGTACGGCCAGTCAGGTCCTTGACTGGGACAACCACCATAAACCTTGAATAGTGGTCCACAATAGTCAGAGCATAAGTATACCCACTTCGGCTAGGAGTGAGCTTCACATGGTCAAGGGCAACCATCTCTAGCGGTTGATGCGTAATGATTGGGCGTACAGGGGCCTTCTGGCTGGCCTCGTCCCTTCTTCTCAGTGCGCAGGGACCGCATTCTCGGCACCAGGCCTCCACCGATTCCCGCATTCCACTTTAATAAAACCGCTCCCTCAATAGCATTTCCAGATTCTTCTATCTGAAGTGCCCGGCCCCGTCATGGTATACCTGCAAGACAGTGGGCACGTTAGCCTGGGGAATCACCAGCTGGCGAACCTTCTCGTGGGTCTTCGGATTGATTAATTCCCGGTACAACTTCCCTTGGTGCAGGTACAGCCGGGTTCGTTCCCGCCACAGGCGTTGGGCCTCGGCAGGGGCGGCAGGGTCTATCCCAGCAGAGCCCCGTTCCACCAGGGTTTTGTCCAAGCGGACAGCAGGTGCCTGGTCCTGAGCTTCCTGCCACTCTTGGCTGGGCAGCGGGTCTAGGTTCACCTGTTGCTGATGGACACGCAACTTCTCAACTAGCGGCCGGTGAAACGCAGGCAACTCGATCTCTTCGAGGTCATCATCATCCGGCCCCTCTTCCGACAGGTGGGGCATCCGGGAGAGTGCATCGGCATTAACATTTGTACGGCCGGCCCGGTATTTAATGATGAAGTCGTAATTGGCTAGCCTGGCCACCCACCGCTGCTCCAATGCACCCAGCTTAGCTGTATCCAGATGGGTCAATGGGTTATTGTCCGTGTAAGCGGTGAACTTGGCAGCTGCTAGGTAATGGCGGAACCGCTCGGTGATAGCCCACACCAGTGCTAAGAGCTCGAGCTTGAAAGAGCTGTAGTTCTTGCATGGGGGCAGCCATTTTCGTGTACCCTTTGATGAAGCGGCGGTAGTAGCCCACCAGACCCAGGAACTGTCTCACCTCCCTCACCGTGGTCGGTCTCGGCCAGCCTTGTATGGCAGTGATCTTCTCTGGATCTGGGGCGACGCCTTCCGCGCCCACCACATGTCCGAGGTACTGCACCCTGGGCTTCAACAGGTGACACTTGGAGGGTTTCAATTTCATCCCATACTTGGCAAGGGACGCGAACACCTCAGCTAGGTGCTCCAGGTGGGCTTCATATGTCTGTGAGTACACGATTATGTCATGCTCCCTGGGCCCCCTGCCTCGCTCCCCGGCTCACCTGCCACGCTCCCCGGCTCCTCTGTTAGGCGTCCCCCGCTCCACAGCCTCCAGCCCCCATCACCTGCGGTCCCCAGGCGGCCCGGTCCCCGCTCCCGGCGCCCGTCGGCAGCTCTGCTCCAGGCCGGCTCCCCTGCTTCCTATTCACCGCTCCCTGCCCTGGCTTCTGGCACCCGGGCCTCGCGCATGCGCATTAGGGCGCGCGCGCGGTCATTGACCCTCTCTTAAAGGGCCAGCGTCCACTGACAGGATATTGAACACACAGGTACAGGGTATAAAGGGGTTTAGTGTCCAAGTGGGCGGGGCCTGTTCTTCATGTTTTCCTAAGCTAGGAGTTAGGTCTCCTTGCGTCTGCTGGTATACTTATCTATCTCTCTTCTAGAGCCGCTCCTGCCTCGCCATCCGGTCCTGACGATTCCCGAACCCCGAACGCTGACTGTCTGCCATCCCGTCAGTCCGTACCATCTCTGATCCCTGTGGTGACCCGTCCTCTCGCTCCATCGGTTCCGGAATCTGCCTGACAACATCTCGGCCTCCGAACCTGAGCTCCGTCACCCGGACTACCATCAGTGACTCCGTGGTCCCAGGGACTTCTCCACTCCACTCTTTTGAACGGACTGTCCTGCTACCTGTAGTGCTCCGGCTACCGGACCCCTTGCCTTCAGTAAGGTGTTCGGCCCAGTGGATCCACCTCCTGGGTCTGCCCGTCCACCTGGCCCTAACAGTAAGAACAGGCCATGGATCCCGCCGAAGCACTAGCGGCCTTGCAGCAGGAACTCACACGCCAGCGTGAGACCCAGACCCGCATGCTGAACTTCATGACTTCTGTGGATACCCGCCTGAACGCGCTACAAGCAGCGGCCACATCCTCGGCATCTCGGGTTTCCACTGTACAATCCACGACCACTGCTCCCGTGGCAGCCTCTTCGGATGCCTCCAGTCTTCGTTTGGCCTCACCACCCGGGTACGCCGGAGATCCCAAGACCTGCAGGGGATTCATCAATCAATGCTCTCTCCATTTCAAGCTGCTGCCGCACTTGTTTGCCTCCGACCAAGCCAAGGTCGCGTTCATGATGTCCCATCTGGAGGAAGAGGCACTGGCCTGGATGAACCCCTTGTGGGAGAAGGAGGATCCGGTGACCACCAACATCCAGGAATTCCTGCAGGCATTTCGTGGCACCTTTGGCGAGCCCGGACGCGCCTCCGCGTCTGCCTCATCTCTCCTCCGGCTACGTCAGGGGACTCTGACGGTGGGCCAATATGCCATCCGTTTTCGCACCTTGGCTTCGGAACTCGGGTGGAACAACGAGGCTCTAACCGCCGCCTTCTGGGAAGGACTCTCGGGTCGAATTAAAGATGAGCTGGCTGGTCGTGACGTGCCGTCCACCCTGGATGCCCTGATTGCCCTAGCGACTCGAGTGGATCTTCGCTTTCAGGAACGATCCAAAGAAGTGTCCCGTGAGAGACGTCCGATACGGCATTCCTCTCCGCAGAAGCCCGCCGTACTTCAGTCAACGTCGTCTGGTGTCTCCGTCCACGAGCCCATGCAGATCGACCGTTTGCGGCAGTCCGAACAACGCAGAGCAGAACGGCTCACCAAGGGTCTCTGCTTCTACTGCGGAGAGGGTACACACCTTCTACGCTCCTGTCCAGAGAGGCCGGGAAACTCCAAAGCCTAGGGTTGGTAGGAGAGGCCACCCTAGGTGCTGGGACTCTCTCAGACCCGATTACATGGACTGTTCAAGTGACAACGGGAGAGACGCGGTTCACGGCCGAGGCGTACCTCGATTCTGGGGCAGCAGGCAATTTCATCCAGCAGGCCACGGTGGACAAGTACCAGGTGCCTGTTACTCCACTCGACAAACCCCTCGTGATTGCCTCAGTAGATGGGAGACCCCTATCTGACACCATCTCGTGGATCACCAAGCCGGTGGAACTACGTATCAGTGCCCTGCACACCGAGAACATCGCTCTCTACGTCCTCCCACACATGTCTCATCAAATCCTGCTGGGACTCCCCTGGTTACGGACACACGAACCGTCAGTCAGCTGGGGCACTGGTGAAATCACCCGATGGGGCTCCTCTTGCCACGAGAACTGCCTGAAGACTATACAGCCCATCCGACGACCTCCGGTTCCAGAGTCCCTACCGGGACTGCCCTCGGCCTATTGGTCCTTCGCGGACGTCTTTGATAAAAAGGAGTCAGAGGTACTGCCGCCACATCGTCCTTACGATTGTGCCATCGACCTGCTCCCGGGAACTACACCACCTCGAGGACGGATATATCCGCTGTCTCCTGCCGAAACTAGGGCCATGTCTACCTACATCACAGAGAACCTGTCAAGGGGATTTATTCGGAGATCCTCCTCTCCTGCTGGAGCAGGCTTCTTCTTCGTTAAGAAGAAAGAAGGCGACCTACGCCCATGCATTAACTACCGGGGATTGAACCAAATCACCATGAAAAATAAATACCCTCTGCCGCTCATCCCCGAATTGTTTGATCGGCTTAGAGGAGCTCGTGTGTTCACCAAGTTGGATCTTCGGGGTGCCTACAACCTGGTCCGCATCCACTCTGGGGATGACTGGAAGACCGCGTTCAATACTCGCGATGGGCACTATGAATACTGTGTGATGCCCTTCGGCCTGTGTAACGCACCAGCAGTCTTTCAGGAATTGGTGAACGACGTGTTCCGGGACCTTCTCTACGTCTGTGTGGTTGTGTATCTTGATGATATCCTGGTCTTTTCTCCGGACCTCCAGACCCACAGAGAGAACGTGCAGCTGGTACTACAAAGACTGAGGGAGAATCGTCTGTACGCCAAGTACGAGAAGTGTGTCTTTGAGCAGTCTTCTCTTCCCTTCTTGGGTTACGTAATCTCCGATACCGGCCTGCAGATGGATCCGGAGAAGGTCTCTTCCATTCTCAACTGGCCCCCTCCTTCTGGACTGAAGGCAATCCAACGCTTTCTGGGATTCGCAAACTATTACCATCAGTTCATCCCTCACTTCTCTGCTCTGACTGCACCTCTCTCCGCCTTGACCAAGAAGGGGGCTAATCCAAAGGACTGGTCACCTGCGGCCGACGCCGCGTTTGGCTCCCTGAAGCGGGCATTTGCTTCCTCCCCTGTGCTCCACCGTCCGGAGTTAAACCGACAGTTCACCTTGGAGGTGGATGCCTCCTCCTCGGGAGCCGGAGCAGTGCTCATGCAGAAGTCCTCCTCCGGGAAGATGGTTACTTGCGGTTTCTTCTCCAAGAGCTTCTCAGCGCCTGAACGCAACTACACCATCAGTGACCGAGAGCTATTGGCAGTCAAACTGGCTCTGGAGGAATGGCGCTACCTTCTGGAGGGAGCAGTGTACCCCGTGATCATTTACACGGACCACAAGAACCTGGAATACCTGCGGTCCGCTCAGCGACTGAACCCACGGCAAGCCAGGTGGTCCTTGTTCTTTGCCAGGTTCGATTTCCAGCTCCATTTCCGACCCGCGGACAAGAATGTACGCGCAGATGCCTTGTCCAGTTCATTCATGCCCATGGAGCAGGAGGAGGAGACATCCCAGCCCATCATCTGCCCTAGTAAAATCATTCCGGTGGCCCCTGTCACCCTGGCCCAGATACCGCCCAGGAAGACCTATGTCTCTGAGACTGACAGGCAAAAAGTGTTGCACTGGGGCCATGCCTCGAAAACAGCCGGCCATGCTGGTCAGAAGAGAACATGGAGTACAATTGTACGTCACTACTGGTGGCCATCCCTTCGCACGGACGTCGCTTCTTTTCTCTCAGCCTGCTCCTCTTGTGCCAGGAACAAGACGCCCAAACATCTGCCATATGGCCGTCTTCTGCCTCTGCCAATACCCTCCGTTCCGTGGCAACACATTGCAATGGACTTTATTATGGACTTGCCCCTGTCCTCCGGACACACAGTCATATGGGTCGTGGTGGATCGGTTCTCCAAAATGGCTCATTTCGTCCCTATGGCTGGACTGCCCTAAGCCCAGGAACTTGCTGACGCTTACATACAGCACATCTTCCGGTTGCATGGCTTTCCATCTCACATTGTGTCCGACAGAGGAACTCAGTTTACCTCCCGCTTCTGGAGGGCTCTCTGCAAACATCTGGGAGTGACTCTGGACTTTTCTTCAGCCTACCATCCTCAGTCGAATGGCCAAGTGGAACGAGTCAATCAGATCTTGACCTCCTTCTTACGTCACTACGTCAATGCCCATCACGACGACTGGTCCACGCTTCTTCCTTGGGCTGAATTCTCCCATAACCACTACGTCAGTGAGTCCTCCTCCAGCTCTCCCTTCCATGTCGTTTACGGACTTCAGCCTTCCATCCCGTTACCTGTATCCTCTTCCTCGGATGTCCCTGCTGCTGATGCTGTAGCCCGTGACTTTGCAACAATTTGGGACTCTGTCAAGGCGTCCCTTGGATGTGCTTCCCTGCGGATGAAGAGACACGCAGACAAGAGGCGTCTGGATCCTCCGCGTTTCTCTCCAGGAGATCTGGTCTGGCTTGCTTCCAAGTACGTCCGATTGAAGCTACCATCATACAAGCTGGATCCTCGCTACATCGGGCCGTTTAAAGTCCTCAGCAAAATAAATGAGGTCTCCTACAAGCTGCAGCTCCCGGCCACGATGAGGATACCCAACTCCTTCCACGTCTCCCTGCTCAAGCCGGTTGTCCTTGGTCCCTTCTCCGCTGCTGCCAGTTCGGCTCCTCCTCCTATTGCTGATGATGACATCTATGCGGTAAGGGATATCGTGGCCATGAAAACCGTACGGGGCCGGCAGTTCTTCTTGGTGGACTGGGCAGGGTATGGTCCTGAGGATAGGTCCTGGGAACCCCGGGAGAATGTGGGTACTCCTCTGATACGTGCCTTCCTGTCCCGGTTGCGGGGAGGGGGGCATGGGGGGGGTACTGTCACGCTCCCCGGGTCCCCTGCCTCGCTTCCCGGCTCACCTGCCACGCTCCCCGGCTCCTCTGTTAGGCGTCCCCCACTCCACAGCCTCCAGCCCCCATCACCTGCGGTCCCCAGGCGGCCCGGTCCCCGCTCCCGGCGCCCGTCGGCAGCTCTGCTCCAGGCCGGCTCCCCTGCTTCCTATTCACCGCTCCCTGCCCTGGCTTCTGGCACCCAGGCCTCGCGCATACGCATTAGGGCGCGCGCGGTCATTGACCCTCTCTTAAAGGGCCAGCGTCCACTGACAGGATATTGAACACACAGGTACAGGGTATAAAGGGGTTTAGTGTCCAAGTGGGCGGGGCCTGTTCTTCGTGTTTTCCTAAGCTAGGAGTCAGGTCTCCTTGCGTCTGCTGGTATACTTACCTATCTCTCTTCTAGAGCCGCTCCTGTCTCGCCATCCGGTCCTGACGATTCCCAAAGCCCGAACGCTGACTGTCTGCCATCCCGTCAGTCCGTACCATCTCTGATCCCTGTGGTGACCCGTCCTCTCGCTCCATCGGTTCCGGAATCTGCCTGACAACATCTCGGCCTCCGAACCTGAGCTCCGTCACCCGGACTACCATCAGTGACTCCGTGGTCCCAGGGACTTCTCCACTCCACTCTTTTGAACAGACTGTCCTGCTACCTGTAGTGCTCCGGCTACCGGACCCCTTGCCTTCAGTAAGGTGTTCGGCCCAGTGGATCCACCTCCTGGGTCTGCCCGTCCACCTGGCCCTAACAGATTACCTCATCCAGGTACAACAAGACAGTCTCAAAATTCAGATGTTCCAGACAGCATTCCATTAGCCGTTGGAAGGTTCCAGGGGCGTTGCACAGCCCGAACGGCATGCTATTGAACTCGCAGAGTCCCATGGGAGTAGCGAAGGCGGTCTTCTAACGGTCTTCGGGTGCCATGGCCACCTGCCAGTACCCGCTGGTGAGGTCAAGGGTAGAGAAGTAGTTAGCGGTTCTCAGCGCGGCTAGAGATTCTTCAATACGGGGCAGAGGGTAGGAATCTTCATGCGCTATCTGGTTAATCTTCCGGTAATCCACACACATTCTCATGGTGCCATCCTTTTTCTTGACCAGCACCAGCGGAGCCGCCCAGGGACTGCAGGTATCCCGAATAACCCCCGCCTCTTTCATGTTCTTCAACATGTCTTTGGCGCATTGATGGTGTGCGGGCGGGATTGGTCTATACCTCTCCTTAATGGAGGTGTGTTTGCCGGTGGGGATGTAGTGTTGGACCCCTCTAACCCGCCCAAACTCCAGCGGGTGTTTGCTGAAAACTTGCTCATATTCCTGCACTACCCAGTATACCCCATCTCTGTGATGTGTGGGGGTATCGTCAGTGCCTACGTGTAACTCTTGACACCACTCATCTAACCGTTCAGGGGACAGCAGGTGGGGAGGTCGGGGACACAGCCTCTTGGATGGCGTGGGGGTCCAGGGTAAGCAGCTTGGCAAGGGTAGCGTACCGGGGAAGCCTAACCTCTTCCTCCCCACAGTTTAACACCCTCACGGGCACTCTCCCCTTCTTAACGTCTACCACTTCCCGGGCGGCCATTATAGTAGGCCAATGTTCGGAGGGCATGGGCTCTACCATGGCTGGGTAATCATGCCCCTGGGGACCTACCGCTGCCCTACACCAAATCATCATCTCGCTCCGGGGAGGCACAATTAAAGGGGCCACATTCATCACTCTCACTCCCCCAATCTCTCCTCCCGCAGAGTTTACTTGCTGCCGATACATCAAGGCCCGAATCTCGTGCTGCACAGCCCTCTGTCGGCCTCCTGCTGCGGTGGCGGCCAGCTGTTGTAGTAGGGTCAGCACCTCACTCATGCAATGCTCCATTACATTCCTTCCTAGCACTACCTTCGGGTTATGATCGCTGGGGTCATTCATTATCATGATCATTCCTTGGTGCTGCAGCTCGATCCGCCCCACAGTCATAGCCACTCGTTCGTACCCCACTTGGGTCAAGGGGAGGCCATCAGTGGCGATCAAAGTCATGCTGCCATCTGGAGGGGCAAGTTCATCATCCCCCCTATACCAGTGATACAGTGTGTATGGCATCGCGGTTGCCAGTGTCCAGGAGCGCCATCAGCGGGACGCCGTCCACAGCCAGAGGGATGATGGGGCGGGCCCCGATGAACCGGACCCGCCAGTCAGGGGGGCCACTGGGTTCTACTCCTGAGGATTGGCCCTTGGCCCAAATCGGGGTTGCTCGTTTAACGGACACCGTCGGGAGTAGTGGCCGGGCTTGCTGCACCTGTAACAGATTGGGGGTCCATACCGTGGATCATTAGCCCTCCTCCGCTGCATCCAGGGGACGTCATCTGCGCGGTCGGTGAGCTGTAACTCCCCTGGGGGCCTAAGCCTCGTTGGAGGCTGAAGTGCGGCGAGGATTTTGGCGAGGTCTCCATCCATGCGACGGACTTGGGCAGCCAGTTCCTCCATCATTCCGCCAGAAGTTGCAGGCGCTGCGGGAGCTGGGGAAGAAGGGGCTACCACGATGGGAGCCGTCTCAGCTGGCAACGGGGCCGCTCCAGGGACATCGGACGCCAGGGGCTGTAGAGCTTTAATGGCCCGTTCTTTCAACACGGCAAAGTCCACATCAGGGTGCTCTAAGGCCCACAACCAAAGCTGTTTGCGGTCCTCCGGGGATTTCATCCCCTGCACAAACTGCTCTACCAGCATTTTGTTACTGTCAGCATTATTGATGGCATCCACCCGCTTCAGTGTACGGAGAGAAGTTTGCAGACGCAGGGCATAGACTCTGATACTGTCGGTAGGTCGCTGTCGGCATTGGTAAAACTGCATTTGCAGCTCAGCTCCGGTGCGAGTCTCAAAGGCAATCTGTAGCTTTTCGAAGATAGTGGCCACGGAGGACCGGTCCCCCTCGGCCCAGGTCTCCGTATCCTGCTCAGCCGCGCCAGTTAGCTGTCCCAGCACTACCACTGCATGCTGCTTATCAGTCAGGGGATACAGTTCTAGGAGCGGGCTAAGCTTCTTTCGGAAGACCTGCAAGGTGTCAGGTTTCCCGTCGTACTGCGGCAGCCAGGTAGCTTTGAGCACATAGGGCAAGGAGAACGGCATTTCCTGAGCAAGGGCGGGGGCCTCGGCCCCTCCCGCTCCTGCGGCCAGAGCACGACCGGGCCCATTTCCATCTACCGGCACTTCTGCGGCCACGTCCACTGCTCCTCCAGCGGCTACGCCGTGCGCAGACATCTTGTTTCCGTCCCCTCTTGGTTTCTTTCCGGCACCTCCTCTTCAGGGGCGGAGCTTCGGCTTTCGCACCTCCACTGCTCGGGAAGACGCTCGAGTGGGGAACTTTTCGCGCCCAAGATGGCGGCTTCTAAAATTTTTCGGCCGGACACCTCCGGCGGGACACAAGGCGTACTTCTACCAGGCGGTAGAACGGTAAGATCCTGTTCATGACGCCAAGTTGTCGCGGGCGGCGGGGCGCTGCGCTCGCTAATGCTCGGGTCCGGCGCTGCTGTTACTGCTGCTCAGTGGCTCGAGCGGTGGGCCGGATCCGGGGACTCGAGCGGCGTTCCTCGCCCGTGAGCGAAAAGGGGATGGTTTAGTTTGGGGATGTTGTCTGTGACGCCACCCACGGTTGTGGTGAGGTTGGGACACCACCGCTGCTATTGACGGGGATCCCGGTAGCGATGACAGGGAGCAGCCGAGATGTTTTTCTCTCCCCTCCATGGGTAGGGGGATTTGGTGGTCCCGGGGCCCGATGATGATGACTGGAAGGTGGATGGCGAGGTTTGGGGAGGTGCAGGGTCACGGGAGGGCAGCGCGGTGCCTGACGGCACGATGGTACTCACTCAGCCAATGATGTAGACGGAGTCTCTGGTAAAACAAACGGCTGGATAGACGGGTCCCGCAGCCGGCTGCGATGGTCACTTCCTGTAGGTTGGCGGTGACTGTCTCTCCCTGCACCTGTGTTGTGTTGTCGGCTCCGATGGCTTCCCACCGGTAGCCCGCTCCCCAGCGGTGTATTCGCCAGAGGAGCCCCCTTTTGCCCGCAGGCTCTGGCCTTGGGAACTCTAGCTGTGGCGGTAGCTGCATTTCCCTTCACGGTTGAGCGCTTGCCTTCAGTCGGGTCTTTGCTGCTGGGAAACCCCGGAGGTTCCCGTTACTGACGGATTTGACAGGTTTAACGGCGACTCCAAGCCTGGTCGGCGTCCGTAGGCCCTGCCGAGTGGTGCTGGCTTCTCTTCGATCCCCGGTCCGGTACCGGCGGGCCACCGCCCGTCCCCGGTCCTTACGGTTGTGCGTCAATCGGCCTCACCTGCAGACGGTCCCCACCGTCTGCCAACCTTGCTGTTTCTGTGCCCAGGCCACGTACCCGGACACGGCCAGTCTGCTCCACTACCACTTCCTCAACTCTCAAACTGTTCTGCTTTCTTTTCCCGCCTCCAGGACTGTGAGCTCCTCGGTGGGTGTGGCCAACCGCCTGGCTCCACCCCACCTGGTGTGGACATCAACCCCTGGAGGGAGGCAACAAGGATTTATGTGTGTGACTGATGTGCCTAACCGGGGTGTGGGGTGTGTTGTTGTAGTACCTGTGACGTCCTGGCTTGTCCAGGGCGCCACAGGAGCACTTTTTTCTCTTTTTTTTCTTTATTTGCTTACTTTAAGGTTAAAAATATAATCATCATGAATTTATTATACGCAAAATTATGCAGTGTCTTTTCACTAACTTTATAGGAAAACCAGGACAGACATACCATTGGTGCAACTTGTCTCTCCTGTCTGTGTGTGACACTGAGGATAACAGTCTATCTCCCATTGGATTGGCGTCACCTATTACAACTTCAGGAGTTCATGTCATACATCTATTACATCAAGAAATAATTACTAGCATAAAACTGTAATGCACATAAAATGCACAAGAGGGCACCAACACACAACACAGAGAAAAGGTTTTGGTACCGTGTTAGCCAGTTGAAAAATTATTGAATGTTCTCAGTGAGAAGAACAAAATTATAATCTTGTGATAATTTTTAATGGGTAACAAAAATAAAATAAAGTGACGTTACAAAGAAAGCTTTCGAGACATCTCCGGTCCCTTCATCAGGCATGGTATGACAAAATATCTGAAGAAACACAAATATATGCACAAACAGAGCAGAGGGATGGCATAATGAAAGACATTTAAGTAAACAAACACTGAGCTTAGAAAGTGAATCCTTAAATAGCTTTGATTAGTGGTGTGAGTTTTATTGTCCCAATATCCATGTAGGATCAGAGGTCTGGTGAATCTCTGGTGAATAGACTCCTCAGATTTTGTAATGGGCCATAAACCCTTCTGACAGGTTGAGTCCTGTGTCCACAGAGTTAAACATTTTAATAAATTTGTATTCCCAGACTCTGCGATGGCTGTGATCTGAAGTTGCCTTTTAATATGACAACTTTCATATGGTTTATGTTGTGTCCTGAAGCACAGAAATATGTGGCCACAGGTAAATGGATTTTTTTGTCTGTAATTGTGTTGCGGTGAGATCTCATCCTTGCTCTCAGTCTCTGTCCTGTTTCTCCAACATAGAGGTCCCAATAGGACATATGGTGCACAGGATTAAGTACACCACGTTGAAAGAGGAACATGTGAATGTCCCAAGAATTTTATAGTCCTTCTGTGTGTTAGGGATCTGTATCCGGTCATTGGTCTCTACATGAGCGCAGGTTTTGCAGCTCTTTAAATTGCTATGATAAGTTCCTCTTGATGTGTCTGAGGGCATAGAACTTCGGATCATGATGCTCCTTAAATTAGGAGGTTGCCTGTAGCACAGTAATGGAGGATCTTTGAATATTGTTTTTAACCGGTTATCCTTGTGTAAAATGTGGTGAAGTTTCTTGGCTGTTCTTCCCCATACCTCAAGATGTGGGTTGTAGGTCACCACCAGAGGTACTCGACTATTTTCCTCTTTTTGTTTGTATTGAAGCAGTTCACTTCTAGGGGTCCTTGTTACTCTAATGATCTGATCATCTATGGAGGTGGGGTGGAAGCCTTTGGTTAGAAATGTCGGGTAATAAGTTCCTTACCCAGCAGTCTCTCAGAGGCCCTACGTCCAGGGGACCCCTGACCCGGAGGGTAGTCACCGGTTTCCATGGTGACGGGACCCCGGCTTTGCGGCACGGCCGTGTTCCCGGGGGTGGGGCTTCAACTCTCGCGCTCTTTTCGCGGGGAAGACGGCTTTGGCGGGAATCTTCGCGCCAAAAGATGGCGGCAAGATGGCGGATTCTGAAAATGTTACAACGGGTCACCGCTGACTTCAACTTCAAGGCGCACTTCACTAGGTAAGTGAATGTCTAAGTATCCTGTTCGTGATGCCAGAAGACAGTGGGTTGCAGACCTGACACACAGGCCTGCCTCTAGACATGAACTTCACTCCTCCACTCTCCAAATCCCTAACTGACTAACTGTGTTTTCCTGCCTCAGGATATGTGAACTCCTCGGTGGGCATGTCCAACTACCTGGGTACGCCCCCTGGTGTGTCCATCAAGCCCTGAGGGAGGTGACTAGGTGTATATGGTTGGCTGGTGTTACCTAGTGAGGGGTCTGGTGTTATGCGGGGCTCTATCCGTGACTACCTGGCTTGTCCAGGGCATCACACACCCATATAGTCTATGTATAAGGTGTCCTTCATATTTATTATGCAGCCCCATAGACCTGCATGTATAATGCATCCCCATAGACCTCAGACCTCCAGGTATCATGCAGATCCATAGACCCCCATGTATCATGCGGCCAGCCCCCCCAGGGCCTCCATGTGTCATGCAGCAGGCCTCCCCCCACCAAGGCCTCCATGAGTCATGCAGCCAGCCTCCCCCTCAAGGCCTCCATGTGTCTTGCAGCCAGAACCCCCCCAAGGCCTCCATGTGTCATGCAGCCCGCCCCTCCCCAGGGCCTCCATGTGTCATGCAGCCAGCCCCCCCAGGGCCTGCATGTGTCATGCAGCCAGCCCCCCAGGGCCTCCATATGTCATGCAGCCAGCCCCCCCAGGGCCTCCATGTGACATGCAGCCAGCCCCCCCAAGGCGTCAATGTGTCATGCAGTCAGCCCCTCCAGGCCTCCATGTGTCATGCAGCCAGCTCTCCCCTGGCCTCCATGTATCATGCAGCCAGCCCCCCCTCCCCCGGGCCTCCATGTGTCATGCAGACAGCCCCCCTCAAGGACTCCATGTGTCATGCAGCCAGCCCCCCCCCAAGGACTCCATGTGTCCTGCAGCCAGGCCCCCCCAGGGCCTCCATGTGTCATGCAGCCAGGCCCCCCAAAGACTCCATTTGTCCTGCAGTCAGCCTCCTCTTGTAGTCACTGATTTATAGAAAAAAATAAAAAAACAAGTACTCACCTCTCTTCTCCTTCCACCGCAGTGCTGTCCTCACCTCTACTTGTTTCACCGCTGCTCATCCTCACTTCTGTCCTCATTCCCCCGTGGCTCCGGGGGGACATCTTCCTGCGCTCGTTGCTCTCACCACACACAGCAGTCGCACAGGAGTGACGTCACCGCACAGGCACGGGGGAAGAATGATGATGCATACAGCGGCACCGGCCGCTCTATGCAATATCAAAGCAGTGTGCGGTGATGGGAGCGCAGTGACGGGAGCACGGTGATGGGAGCGCGGTGACGGGAGCGTGGTGATGCCACCGCTGACACTAGGCAGGGGGGCCGGTGTCAGCGGCAGCGACCGGGTCATATAGTGGCCGCCGCGCAGCGTGGTCTGCGGCAGAAAGGAGCTGGCTGCTAATCTGCCAGGCGGCCGCGGGCCCCTAAACTCCCGGGCCCGGTTGCAATGGCGACCGCTGCGACCGCGGTAGTTACGTCCTTGGACGTGTGATCAAATGGAGCAGACACGTGTCCATGTGCTCTACACGGTGACGTGTCCATTTTCCTCTGTGTGAAAGCAGCCGTAGACTCATCCAGCTGCCGCTAAGCCTCTTTTAGGCCTCTTTCACACATCAATGTAAAACACCCACGTTTTTTATTCACATGATAAAAGTGCATATTTCCCTCCATGTGCTGTGATTTTAGCACATGTGAGATCTCCGTGTGCTCTCCGTGATAATATATGGAGATCAGGCACTTATACTCACCTGTCCACAGCACTGATCTCCATAGTGCTGATGTAAGGGGATATAAGGCTCGGCCGCCCCAGACCTGCGTGTCTACTGTGTGTAAAATGTAAGGTTTAAAGTTGATGTAATGGTGCAATGTGTTTAAATGGCCACCAGGTGGCCACAATGTGTAAGCTGCTTCCCTGGTGCTCCCGGGCTGGAGGGAGTTAGTGAAGGGGAGGGGCTTAGAGCGGTTAAGAAGTCAGTTGGTGAGGAGAGTTCCTGAGTGAAAGGAGCAGACTGCGTCTATGAGAGGCGTGGTGGAAGAAAAACCCCAATAACTTTAATTTGGTGTGACCTTCTGGGTCGAATCCGAGTGTCAGACATGGAGTGTGGCTCCTGGGTGGCCGCCATTCCCTGGTGGCTACCTAAGGAACCCCCTCGGTCAACGGAAGGTCAGTGAGCCCTTGAGAGAAGCGTAGGACCTGACTGACCGGAAAGACGGCTGATTGTGCTGTGTATAGTGAAGCTGAAGGGGAGGACGAGGAGCTTATGGATCCCAACAGGAGCCCGAGCACCAGGGATGCGATTGACCGGCAAAATGTACAAGTTAAAAGTGGCTCAGGTCGCTAATAGCAGCGAGCTAAGAGGAAAGCCAGAGTGTATATCCAAAGTATGGTAATTATTAAGGATGATGTCCCCTGTAACTAGTAAGTGATGTGCCCGCCATTGGCGAGATGTTATAAATAAAAACATGTTTTGTTCAGAAAAGACTGTCAACGCGTGGTGTTTGGGGACATTGGGGCCTGCTGGAGGCGGCAGCTTTGAGATGGCCCTGAAGAAAAGGGAAACAGTCGTGGCCTCCGGTCACATATTGAGTGTCCTGCACTACAAGTCCCAGCAACCATTCCCCTGCATTGGAGAGGCAGTGGCGATGCAGAGAAGTGCCCCAGGGCTGCGCTGCAGCCCAAAGGCAGCATTTGCCACGACTGCTGGAGCACCCTGCCGCCCATCTAACACTGAAGTCTCCCGCGATGCTGTCTCTAGCCACTGCTGTCTCCCCGCTGCTGCTACTTCCGGGTCAGGTATGAAGTGCATAACTGCATATTCATG
This sequence comes from Anomaloglossus baeobatrachus, assembly GCF_048569485.1. Classification (NCBI taxonomy): domain Eukaryota; kingdom Metazoa; phylum Chordata; class Amphibia; order Anura; family Aromobatidae; genus Anomaloglossus; species Anomaloglossus baeobatrachus. Next base: position 665,614,699 of record NC_134355.1, on the reverse strand, counting down.
AGTATAATGAGCTGGCCTGGAAGCAGGAGACAGCAGCGGCCAGAGACAGCATCACTGGACATGGGTGACTTTAAAAAGCTTTTTATTTGAAATGTACGTGATTTTCTAGTACATGTTTCACTGATCACACCATAGTGTGGTCCGTGGGACATCAGTGTTGCAAGAAAAAACGGTTGTGTCTCCGTGCGGAACACACAGACGCCAAACGGAAACACGTCAGTGAGAAATCTGTGAAATATGTGCGCAGATCCATTGATTTTCATGGGTCTGCATTTGTCCGTGATTCTAGTACGTATAAAAGCTGTAACACATGTACCAGAATCACTGGTAGAATCACTGTGAAGGGAGCCTTAAGTGGTATTCCTTTGGGATCAGCACAACATTACCCCCTGTAACTGCTTTTTGCACTACTACATCTTCGAATTCCTCTATTTGTTTTAAAGCTTTATACTCTAAGTTTTTATTAACTTTAAGGTATGCAAGTGTGCGGATATCTTTCACCACTCGATCATAAAACAGATCGATTACATTGCCTGCTTGAACAGGGGGCATATAGGTTAACTTTACTCTCCATGCACAGGGTTTATGTATGGCAGCATACTCCGGGGGTTGGACAACCTTTTCTTCTGATTTAAGCATGGAGAAATCAATGGAAATCTTCAAGCGGAAACTGGATAAACATATAGCTGGGATGATTTAGGAAAGCCTGCACTCACAGGGGGTTGGACCCGATGGCCCTTGAGGTCCTTCAAACTCTAACATTCTATGATTAAATTAAAAGAGTGTGTTCGGCTCTGTTCAGACCCATTGTTCTTTTCTCCATCAATACTCAAATTCAACATTTTAGAAGACTTTGCGGGTAAATCTAATCACTCTTTTTACTCTGATCAGTTTTACCATGAAACATTTTAATAAGGTACACTTTGTGCGTGGCTTTGGAAAGATCGATCCTAAAAACGATAAAATCAAAGTCCTCAATGTTGTGCCCCTGAATCCATCAGGGCACTACAAGGTACTGCATCCCACCAAAGATGCAGGGCCTACCCCCAGAGACCTGGAAGACCAGTGACGGTAACAGCAAAACACATTAAAATCCCTGTTTTCCCTCATCCCCACAGACTAGTGACACACTAGAATTGGCCCCAATTGATGGCCACCTAGAGGTGGAGCTGATCCAGTCCACTAGACAACAACCAGGTAGGAGGGGACAAACGGACAGTTAGTCGGAAGTCAGGAGAGAGAGGAGAGAGGAGTCGGACACGAGTGCTCTGACTCGGGAGTGTAATGGTGACCTGAGGGCCCAGGCATGTGGTTGCCGGTGGAGTACAGCAAAGTACTGCCGGAACCATAGCACCGATGGGGCACAGAGCCCTAGGTCAGGCAAACGCTCCAGGCAGACCTGATAAAAATCCGCACAGTGAGGGGACCATGCAGGACCTCACTGACCCTAGAAGACCGGGGGCACCAGCAGTAACGGGAGAACCAGGTACTGGAACAAATCACCGACCTTACAGGGTTCACACTGACCGCCGTACGGACCAGAGACTGAAAGACAAACAGAAGGGGTCCCCAAGACGTTCCAAGCCACAGGGACCCACCAACTTGAGAAAGGTGCAGGGGAAAGAATCCACAAGATCATCAATGCGGCACTGGGACTAAGGGAACCAGAGGTGAATTCCAGCCTTCCTTTGGGTACCAGTTACCATCTACTGTGAGTAAAGAGAACCAGTTACACAGCAACCTCACGTGTTTCCTACCTTTCTTTCCGTGCCTAACTCCATCACCTACCCGCTGGAGACTCCAGCCCTACTTGCGGGGGGCCCACCATCCAGGCTGACGTCAACACCAGCCCCAGCAGGAAGACTGTGCAGCGGCGGTTCCATCACCATAACTGCAACCCGCAAGTGGCGTCATGACATAAACTTTATTGAACATTCCCTTGTATATAAACCCCTTTTAAAGCGACCCCCAGGGTCACAGAACCAGGCAACAGCCCCCCAGTGACACATACCAGTAGTACACTGCCCGGGACCGAGTACCCCATAGCCCTGGGCAGCACATCAGCTGTAGAAAAAAATAAGCCTTTATTTAGAAGTCAATTTAACCATGGTCCAATACATGCAAAGCCTAATTAATAATCCCATTTTTCGGCATTGATTTCTCAATTAATTCCTCCAGGTTACTTGCTTCTGTTTCTGTACGGCCCCTGCAGCAACAGCAGAGCCACTTGGATCCGGAGCCGTGGTAGCTCGAGGGGCCTACGGACCCGGGGATCCCGCGCGGACACTTGAAGTAAAAGGAGGGGGGAGGTATATACAAGGGGATTAGAAAAGTTTGTGTCGCCACCCACGGTGCGTGGTAAGTTGAGGTACTGCTGTTGGGGACGCCCGGTGGCAGTGGAATGGCAGCTAGGTGTTTTTAACCCCTCCGTGGGTGGAGGGGTTTTGTCCTGGAAGTCTGGTGATAGTGAGGGATAATGTAGGGGTGCCGTTGGAATGTAGAAGAGGGGTTTGCAGGGTACTCACACAGTCCTGAAATAACCACACCGAAAGCTTGTAAACAAACGTTCCGAGCACCACTGCAGCTGGGAGGGAGTACGCTGGGGTCCGGGCCCTTGGTGTTGCAGTTGGTCCGTAGCACTCTCCTGGCACCTGTGTAACTAACGGAGTGAGCCTGCTCTCAGGGTTCACGTGTAGGATTTCTTTGGACTGTAGTGGGAAAGTCCTATCCCATCGGTGTGCTAGTACCCCGATTTTACAGCGGGTTGGGGATTACACTTGAAGTCTTCACCCCCGTCGGGTAAGTTGCAGGACTGCGTGGAGCTACTTCCCGGCCTAGGGTCCATATACCCCGTCGTGCCCTGGCCCCTGCCCAGTGATATCTCAAGGCCGCCGGCCGCCCTCCTCGGCAGTCCGTGCCCCTTGACCCTATCCCCTGCGACTGGGTTTCCAACTCCTACCAGGCCCAGACCAACGTCTGACACCTAGTACACAGGAGCTCTGCTCCTTTCCACTTCACTTCTCACTCCTCCACTGTCAACGTTCAACTGTCACTTTCCTCACTTTTTCCTCACCAACTCCCATGTGGGCGGCCTTATTCCCTTCAGGCCCCCCAATAGTGTGTCTGGTAGGTCAAAATGGGAAGTGTTTCTAGGGGTTTTGATTGGCTCAGCGGTTTGCAACACCAAAGGACCAGGACCCATAACAAAGGAGGGTGGATACCGTGCTGACGGGCAGATTGCACAATACCCTGTGATGACCTGATAGGCCAGGGCATCACATTTCTTTCCTTTGCCTACATTTATTTTTCCCTCTGCCCCTCCTAAAGGGATGGGCTCTTAGGAAAAGTCATTCATTTTTAAGGCCAAAGGTCTGGGTAATCCCTCTAAAACACTTGAATCGGCGTCTGTTGTCCATAAATCAGAATTATGTTGTCTGTTAAATTTCCCCAATCTTCCTTTGTGTTTAAAATTCCCATTCCTGTTCTTGTTCCAATTAAATACTCGACCTAGCTCATAATCCTTTTTATCTCTTAGGAATTTTTTCTTTTTAAGTTGTTTAATTTCCATTTGTAAAGGAGTTAGTATCTTATCCAATTTATTGAGGAAAGTAGTGACTTGTGGGTCTGTTAGGCCCCTTTCAGATGTCTGTGTTTAAACAGGTACAAGCCACATGTACCGGTATGGTCATCCGTGTGTCATACGTATGACGTCCATGTTTGCATATGTGTGACATCCGTGTGACTGGTACCGGTAAAAAATAATACTGAAATTAATGTTTTTTTAATGTGTAAGAGATGGGGAAAGCTAGGACAATTATAGATATAGAAAGATAGATAGAGCAGATAAGATAAATAGATAGATAGATAGAGGGATAGATAGATAGATAGATAGATAGAGGGATAGATAGAGGGATAGATAGATAGATAGATAGATAGAGGGATAGATAGAGGGATAGATAGATAGATAGATAGATAGATAGATAGATAGATAGATAGATAGATAGATAGATAGATAGATAGATAGATAGAGGGATAGATAGAGGGATAGATAGATAGATAGATAGATAGATAGATAGATAGATAGATAGATAGATAGAGGGATAGATAGAGGGATAGATAGATAGATAGATAGATAGATAGAGGGATAGCTAGAGGGATAGATAGATAGATAGATAGATAGATAGAGGAATAGATAAATAGATAGATAGATAGATAGATAGAGGGATCGATAGAGGGATAGATAGATAGATAGATAGATAGATAGATAGATAGATAGATAGATAGAGGGATAGATAGATAGATAGATAGATAGAGGAATAGATACAGTTAGGTCCAGAAATATTTGGACAGTGACACAATTTTGGCGAGTTGGGCTCTGCATGCCACCACATTGGATTTGAAATGAAACCTCTACAACAGATTTCAAGTGCAGATTGTAACGTTTAATTTAAAGGTTTGAACAAAAATATCTGATAGAAATTGTAGGAATTGTACACATTTCTTTACAAACACTCCACATTTTAGGAGGTCAAAAGTAATTGGACAAATAAACCAAACCCAAACAAAATATTTTTATTTTCAATATTTTGTTGCGAATCCTTTGGAGGCAATCACTGCCTTAAGTCTGGAACCCATGGACATCACCAAACGCTGGGTTTCCTCCTTCTTAATGCTTTGCCAGGCCTTTACAGCCGCAGCCTTCAGGTCTTGCTTGTTTGTGGGTCTTTCCGTCTTAAGTCTGGATTTGAGCAAGTGAAATGCATGCTCAATTGGGTTAAGATCTGGTGATTGACTTGGCCGTTGCAGAATGTTCCACTTTTTTGCACTCATGAACTCCTGGGTAGCTTTGGCTGTATGCTTGGGGTCATTGTCCATCTGTACTATGAAGCGCCGTCCGATCAACTTTGCGGCATTTGGCTGAATCTGGGCTTAAAGTATATCCCTGTACACTTCAGAATTCATCCGGCTACTCTTGTCTGCTGTTATGTCATCAATAAACACAAATGACCCAGTGCCATTGAAAGCCATGCATGCCCATGCCATCACGTTGCTTCCACCATGTTTTACAGAGGATATGGTGTGCCTTGGATCATGTGCCGTTCCCTTTCTTCTCCAAACTTTTTTCTTCCCATCATTCTGGTACAGGTTGATCTTTGTCTCATCTGTCCATAGAATACTTTTCCAGAACTGAGCTGGCTTCATGAGGGGTTTTTCAGCAAATTTAACTCTGGCCTGTCTATTTTTGGAATTGATGAATGGTTTGCATCTAGATGTGAACCCTTTGTATTTACTTTTATGGAGTCTTCTCTTTACTGTTGACTTAGAGACAGATACACCTACTTCACTGAGAGTGTTCTGGACTTCAGTTGATGTTGTGAACGGGTTCTTCTTCACCAAAGAAAGTATGCGGCGATCATCCACCACTGTTGTCATCCGTGGACGCCCAGGCCTTTTTGAGTTCCCAAGCTCACCAGTCAATTCCTTTTTTCTCAGAATGTACCCGACTGTTGATTTTGCTACTCCAAGCATGTCTGCTATCTCTCTGATGGATTTTTTCTTTTTTTTCAGCCTCAGGATGTTCTGCTTCACCTCAATTGAGAGTTCCTTAGACCGCATGTTGTCTGGTCACAGCAACAGCTTCCAAATGCAAAACCACACACCTGTAATCAACCCCAGACCTTTTAACTACTTCATTGATTACAGGTTAACGAGGGAGACGCCTTCAGAGTTAATTGCAGCCCTTAGAGTCCCTTGTCCAATTACTTTTGGTCCCTTGAAAAAGAGAAGGCTATGCATTACAGAGCTATGATTCCTAAACCCTTTCTCCGATTTGGATGTGAAAACTCTCATATTGCAGCTGGGAGTGTGCACTTTCAGCCCATATTATATATTTAATTGTATTTCTGAACATGTTTTTGTAAACAGCTAAAATAACAAAACTTGTGTCACTGTCCAAATATTTCTGGACCTAACTGTAGATAGATAGATAGATAGATAGATAGAACAGAATAATAGATAGCGAGATATAAAGAAAGAAAATATGAAAGAACATGTAAAATAGAAAGAAAGGACAGATAGATTAGCTCAATAAATATAGAGATCGCTTGGCCAGATTTTATGCAGCATTTTTATTTTTAAATTTAAAAACAATGATGTGGTGTCCTCCCCAATTTTCCTATCCAGGAACAGCAGCAGCTGCAGGCTGCAACCCTCAGCTTTCTGCTGTACCTTGGCTGGATAAAGAAAAAATAGAGGGGATCCCATGCTTTTTTTTTTTAAACTATTTGTTTAAAAAAAAAAAAAAAATGATGTGGGGTCCCCTCAATTTTCATAAAACCAGCCAAGGTACAGCAGACAACTGGGCACTGATATTATTACGGTGGGAATGGCCATGGTTATTCCAGCTTACCAGTAGCAGCCCACAGCCGCCCCAGAGATGGCGCATCCATTAGATGCGCCGGTTCTGGTGCTGGACTCAGCTCTTCCCGTTGCCCTTGTGTGGTAGCAAATGGAGTAATATTTGTGGGGTTGATCCCAACTCTAGCTGGCATCAAGTCCTGGTATTAGTAATGGGTGGCATCTAACAGACACCCCCATTACTAATCTAGTAGTTGAAAGGAGAATAAAAAGGTTTATTTGAACAAAAAACCTTGACTCCAGCCCTTGTTCACCAATTTATTTGTTTGTTTGTTTTTTAAAAAATATAGAAAAGGTCCGCTGTAATCCATTGTGAAGTCCCCAAAAGCAAACCTGAAAAGACAAAATGATTAAATAAAGACAAGAGACATTGTCTTTTTCAATTATTTCCCTGTCAAAGCCTTAATCTTGGTCCGCTGTAACTCAATTAGGAGTACCCACGTCGAACCCATACTACTGGCACATTCAATGGAGAACTGGACATTCCCCATTGATTGTGAGAGTAGCCCCTGCAGGCATACAAACTGCTGTGTCTGCTTCCCTGTGGTGACCTGGACCCCATAAGGTAAGCCCAGGTCCCTGCAGGAGCGCCCTCAGCAGTGTGTGCGAGTGCTGCAGTGATGTCATGAGTTCATAGGAGTATCCAATTAACTCGGGTGATCTTCTGACAACACCCACAGAGACACTCATGCTACAGCAGATATTGTGGCAGTAACGTCACAGGTTCATCAGATTTTCTAATCAACTCTGATGACCCCGTGAAGTCACTGTCACGACACCAATGGTAGCACGGGGGATGTGGGGGTGTCGCAAGGAGCTCATCTGAGTTCATTGTGTCTGACGCTGCTGTTTACAGGTTTGCAGTGCAGTGAATATGCATGAGCATAATTAGCCGGCCCAGATCAACAGCAGACGCAGAGAGAGCAGGGCTAGAGACAAGTAAATATAGAAAATCTTTTAATTTCAAAGATGTGTTTTATCCGGCATGTGACAGATAGATCACATCAGTGTGTGGTCCATATGACACCCATGCTGCCGGAGGAAAAACGGACACGTCTCCGTGTGTACATAGTGGGGCCCACACAGACATGTGATTAATACCATGGAATAACTTGGATACATGTGGCATCAGTGTTAGGCTATGTGCGCATGCTGTGGATTTACAGCGGATTTTGCCGCGGATTTGCTGCAGAAAATGTGTCTAAGGATAGTTTCACATTTACGTTTTTTTCTTTCAGTTGCAATCTGCCGCTTTGGAAAACAGCGGAATCCGTTAACGGATTCTGCTGCTTCCCATAGACTTGTATGGACGACGGATTGCGACTGATGGACCTGCGTTGCTTCCGTCGGGCGGAAGGAACGCAGCATGTAATGTTTTTTCGTGCATTAAAATGACGCAGAGCGGCGGATTCCGTCGGTGTCCGTTGTTTGTATAATGGATGCCAATGGTGACGGATTCCGTTAGAATCCGACATTTGACGGATTCCGTTAACACAATCTGTCTTTACTCAACTGCACATGCCCAGATGTGTAAAGTAAAAAAAAAAAAAATGATTGCATTCTTTTGTATAATCCGTTGCATCCGTTGTGCCACTATATGGAACGCCTCTGTTGCATCCGTCACACAACACAATGCAACGGATGCCGTTCAACGCAAGTGTGAAAGTAGCCTAACATTGCTGTAGTCATTCCCCAGCAAATCCTATGGGTTTTAAAAAATGCCCACTGCATTTTTTTTTTTTTTATACCCACGGATTTTCCGTTGCGGGATTAATGAGCATGTCACTTTTCCGCAGGTCCCTGCAGTTTTTGCCATAGATAATGGTAAAAATCTGCAGGGACCATGTGAAGTATGGTATTTTCAAAGTCTGTTAGATGCAAATATTTTTCCCAAAGGAGTTTATTTTGCAATAAAAATCTGTTTTCCAGCAAAAGAAAAAACATCAAGCAAAAAAAAAAATCCATACACAGTTTCACATTAGTTTGATCCATACAGTAGGCTGTTGCAGCTCCACACAACATGAACAGAAAACATTATCCACCCAGATTGCTGTTGATTGCAACCTTTTATACACATGGACAACTCCCACAAACCTTTGCAGCAATCCCTATATAACACCAGAGATCTCCTGACCTGTCTCTTGTAAGATCAGAACAGACATCTTGCTGTAAGTGGACAATGCAGGTAAGTGGATTTGCAACATAGAAACAAAGGTGATCTGTATAGTTTCCTTTGTATTTGGACACTATTCCTAGCTGGCAGCAAGAAGAAAAAAGTATATTAGGTGGCCAGCCCAATAAGAAAAGTAGGAAGTGAAAACATTAAGGCTATGTGCGCATGTTGCGTAATTACATTCAGTTATGCTGCGATCTGCAGCGCAACTGCATGCGTCCTGCAACCTATGGAGATTGTGCAGGGGATGTGTGACTCCCTGGACTAGCCAGGTAGTCACAGACATAACATACACACCCCCACCCTAGGCAGTTACAACAGTCAGACAAAAGCCATTGTTGCCTCCCTCCAGGGTCTGATGTCCACAGCAGGTGGGGTGGAGCCAGGTGGTTGGCCCCACCCACCTAGGAGTTCACAGCCTGGAGGCGGGAAAAGTAGCAGATGAGTTCTGCAGGTGAAAGTGAGAGGACACAAACTGCAAGTGTCTGGGTTGGAGCCCAGACACTGACAGCAAGGTTGGCAGACTGTGGTGGCTGTCTGCAGAAGTTGACGGGTCTCTGCGGAACCGTAGGACCAGGGTTGGGTGGTGGCCCACCGGTACCGAACCGGGGAGTGGAGTGAAATTAAGCACACAGACATCGGACCCCCGACTAGGCTTGGAGCCGCCAACAGTCAAATCCGAGTGACAGGAACCCCAGGGGTTTCCTAACAACCAAGTCCCGACAGAAGGCAACCGCCCACACCGTGAGGATATACAGCCACAGGCTAGAGATCCAAGGGCCAGCGCTTGCGGGCAAAAGGGCTCCTACGGTACCTATACTCCGGGGAGCGGACTACCGTTGGGAAACCATCGGAGTCAACAATTTACACAGGTGCAGGGAAAGACAGCCACAATCAGCCGCCCGGGGAGAGCGCAACACTGCAGCCGGCTGCGGGACCTGTCCATCCGGCCGTTTGGTTTACCGGAGACTTTGTGACTTTCTGAGTGAGTACACCAGTGCCGTCTGGCACCGCGCCGTCTCTGCAACCCTGCACCCCAGCCATCCAGCCTCCCCGTATCACCATCCGGGCCCCGGGATCACCAACCCCTACCCACGGAGGGGACAACATCCTAGCTGCTCCCTACCATCGCTCCCAGGATCCCTGTCACCAGCAGCGGTGGTGCCCATAATCACCACGACATGAGTGGCATCACGAACTATCTCCCAAAACAAACCACCCCTTTTCACTCGTGGACGAGGAGCGCTGCTCGAGTCCCCGGGTCCGGCCCACCGCTCGAGCCACCGAGCAGAAGCCCCGGACCCAAGCGTGGTGAGCGCGCCCCTCCGCCCGCGACACGGGCGCACGTGGCGTATTAGAGCGCAGCGCTTCGGCTGCTGCCCAAAGCACGCGTTCTAAGTGACATGTCACTACTTTCCTGCGCTTTGCCTGCAGCCCCCGCTCTGTCTATGGGAGGAGCTGCAGTTAAAGCGCATGGAATCTGCTTATTTTTTTTTTTTTTTCATTACGGACTTTCTGCAGCGATTTGAAGCGCACGTGTGCTCTTTAAATCGCTGCAGAAATTTCTGCAGGGACAGTACGCAACATGCGCACATAGCCTACACACATTCACACAGAAGCTGTCAGATTAGGAAAATCATGTACCAATACATTACAAACCTAAAAAAAAACCCCGTTTTCTACTTCTTCACATACCAACTTGCGGAAAATCCTCACAAAATACACAGCAAACTGCAGTAAAATCACGGATTTTGTTGCGGTTTTGGTTCGGGTTTCTTTAAGGGGGTATGGATTTTCCTTAAGAAAAAGGCACTTTCTAGTGTGCACATAGCCTTGAAAATGGATGTCGCCAGTACCTGAAACCTGGACATATGAAAGGGGCCTTACTCTTGGTGGTAATTACATTTTAGCTTTTTCCAGCTGTACTCCTATTTTCATATGTTCCCTTTCACATTGTTCCAGAAACAACTTGACTAAATTCATGGAAAAATCATGATTTATTTCCCATGATGCCGAGAATTCCTTATCATGAAATTGAGAAATATTTTTTATAAATATTAAATTGTGGGGAATGTTTGCTATATAAAAATAAAGGTTTTTTTTTTTTTTTTTTTGTTTTTTTTTTATTTTATTTTTTATTCGATATGATTTTAGCCAATTTATAGTCATAAACAACGCAACTTATTTTTCGGCTGGGTTTGTAATTTTTCCTTCCAAAGTTTTGGTTCTGATTACTTCCAAATTACAATCGGTGAAAAATACCCTTGCGTCCTCTCTACCTGATCGTATGCCAGTGTAAGCTATCAGGTACACAGTTGAATCACCATCATTCGTGGCCATGTGTGCTTCTTCAGGAGTGCTCAGAACTATAGCCCAACACAAAGTCTCTTAGGCCTCTTTCACATGTCTGTGTCTCCGGTGCGTGTTTGGTCAGTTTCTTCACGTGCCGAAGACACTGGCATACGTAAACCCATTAAAATCAAAGGGTCTGTGCACACGTGCATGTTTTGCCATGGACTATGTGGAGCATACGTGTGCTCCACACGTAGAAATGTCCGTTTTTCTCCGGCATCACTGGTATCACACGAATTTCACACGGACCATGCGGATGTGATCCGTGTGACACACACCGGAGAAAACACGTCTGAAATAAAAAAAAATTTCTATACTCACCTTCTCCAGCTCTGCTGTCTCTGCTGTCACTTGCTTCTGACCCCCGCTCATTATGCTCACTGCATATTCACTTCACTGGAGCCGGAAGCAGCAGCAGCGGGGAGTCGGCAGGACCGGAGACCGAAGATCAGCACCACGGACAGCGACGCCAGGGACAGGTGAGTAGAAAGTTCCCGTTCTCCGTGTGTTATCACGGATAAAACACTGAGAACCACACATGGGCAACAAACACTGCACATGGTGGACAATACGCACCTTTGACACGTCCGTGAAAAATGTGCGTAATTTTTACGGACGTGTGAAAGAGGCCTTAACCCCTTCATGACCCATGACTGATATATCCATTATGGATCATGTGAGGTTAATCCCCGCCCCCTGCTGTGCGCAGATCGCAGTGATCCGCACACATATCAGCTGTTTTTAACAGCTAACATGTGTGCCTGCAAGTTACGAGTGGAATCTCTTCCACCTGCAACTTTTAACCCCTTACATCTCGCTGCCAAAGTCTGGCAGCGAGATGTATATGCGCGCGTCCATTACTTCACTTACCGCCGCACCCACCAGAAGTCATGTGTGTGATCACGTGACTTCCGGTGGTTGCCATGGTAGCACAGGGTCATGTGATGACGCTTGTAGCTAACATGAGTCACTTTCTCAGTGCCAGTATACTTCCGGCATTGAGAGTAAAGCAGCGTATCTATCTGCAGTTCTCAGCTCTGTAGCGGAGATCTACAGATAAAACAGAGTGATTGTTGATCCATATAGCCCCCTAGGGGGACTAGTAAAACAAAAATGTGAAAAAAAGTTTAAAAAACCCCCCTAAAGTTCAAATCACCCCCCCTTTCACTCCATTGAAAATTAAAGGGTTAAAAAAATTGCCGCGTTCAGAAATGCCTGATCTCGCAAAATATAAAATCAATTAATGTGATTGGAATTTTTTTTGCCGCTATGCCATTTACCAAACGCCAAAATTACGCTTTTTGGTCCCCGAAAATTTTGCGCAAAATGCAATAACAAGCGATCAAAATGTAGCATCTGCGCAAAGATGGTACCATTAAAAACATCAGCTCAAGACACAAAAAATAACCAATCACTGAGCTATAGATCCCAAAAAATGAGAATACTACGGGTCTTGGAAAATGGCACAAAACGTACGCCACTTTTATTGGACAAGCTTCTGAATTTTTTTTAACCCCCTTAGATACAAGTAAACCTATACATGTTTGGTGTCTACAAACTCGCACCGACCTCAGGCATCACACCAACACATCAGTTTTACCATATAGTGAACATGGTGAATAAAGTATCCCAAAAACTATTGTGCGATCACACTTTTTTGCAGTTTTTCCACACTTGGAATTTTTTTGCTGTTTTCCAGTACACTATATATTGAAACGTATGGTTTTATTTAAAAGTACAACTCGTCCCGCAAAAAAACAAGCCCTCATATGGCAAGACTGACGTAAAAATAAAAAAGGTACGGCTCTCGGAAGGGGAGCAAAAGAAACCCCAGAAAATCGTAACGCGCCCGAGGGCTGAAGGGGTTAAACAGAAAACAATGTTTAGGTCTACCTACACACTTAGGTGAATAAAACAAAACCCTTTTTGTGGCCAATTAGGACTCCGGAGGTGCACCACTGTAGAATAAAGTCCAGAAATCTTCAACATGACAAAAGAATTTCAAGTGCCAGTCACCGGTCTGAATAAAAATCCTTTATTTTTCAAACTTTAAAATCCATGCAGGAGAGCACAGAGGGTATTGGACGACAGCCGTTTCGCTACATAAATGAGCTTCCACAGGTCACCACCTATTTTTGACTTTGAGCTAATTCTTTAAAAAGATAACATATACATCATTGCAATAAACTGAAAAAAAATAAAACATAATGAGCGTATTTTCCATCACAGATGTTTTCATTTGAAATAAAAAAGATTCATTCCTATCAGTAAAACCTATGGGACTCTGGGACTCCAATCTCAAAATCCACTTCACAGCTCAACAAGTGATAATACCTTTTTCAAGAAAATCCATTTTCTCTAACTCTACAAAATACATTGTTTGGATCAGAGCCATGGTTTTGTCATGCTTGAGTAATCTGGTCACTCCTATCCCTGTGAATGGAGCGCATATGCTCCTGGAATCTCACAAATAGGGGCCTGATAGTTTTTCTACCAATATCGTAGAATTTACATATACTGCATACAACACAAATTTTGTTTTGTTTGATATAAATTCCCTTACCTCATGTGTACATGCTTCTAAACGGATGGGATTTTTTGTGAGGTGGAATTGACAAAATGAGCATTTTTCGCCAAGGAAATTCCCTCCACATCAGAAGTAGATGGAGACCTGTCGAAGCTCATTTGTGTATCTAGTACGGCCGGCCTAGTACCTCACACACAGCCACACTGGTGCAGTCTGGGAGTTTGCTGACCTGTCTCCAGAGTGCTGGCCGGGCTGCTTCCACGTCTGAGACAGTAGAGAAGAGGTCACAGGTCCACAGAGGAGGTCGGGGCCAGGTCCTGTGTGTCTGCGGAGGCTGAAATGTGTTGAGTTATGGCTCCAGCCTCCACACAGATCAGGTCGCAGGGCTGAGAGGTGGTGGATTGAAGGAACTGTCTTGTAGACCCTGACTGTACGGGTTACAGGTCCCCAGAGCAGGAACCTATTTACTAGGCCTGCTAAACCTGCAGGTGGGGAGCACTACATACCCCTCCCCAACCAGAGTCCGGAGCCATGTAGCAATGAGGGCCCATAGTTCACAGGAGGCAAGCAGCCGAAGGGACCTGGTCCAGGCTACAAGCAGACGGGCCGAAAAAGAGAACAGGCAGAGAGCAACTTACCTAGGTGACCCCGTAGGACTTCAAGTCTGGGTCACCACAAACAGAGGGCTAGGAAGTGAGCCAGTAGTCACACTCACTAGTCAGCCTGAAGGAGCCTGGTTCCCTACTTGGTGCATCACAGCTACGTCCGGGTTACTCACCCTGCCATAAACTGAGTAAAAACCCTGAAAGACATCTCACCCCAGGTGAACACATATTTAAGATTATAGTAACCCCTCCCACCTGTGGCTAAACCCTGCCCACTTACAATCATCCAATTAGATTGTTAAGTAGGCGGAGTTTAGCCATGGGTGGGCGGGGTTTTGGCAGCGAATAGACGTTTAGATATTTTAGTGGCTCACACTGGTGATCCGGCTCCTGTCACTGCAGGGAGCCGGATCTTTGAGTCGGATTGTTTGTGACTGACACATCACTAATAGAAACAGGGATGTGTGTGGAGTAGAGTTGAGCGCGGTTCGAGGTTCTCCAGTTCTAGGCTTGAGTGATTTTGGGGCCTGTCCTAGATCGAACTAGAACTCGAGCTTTTTGCAAAAGCTCGATAGTTCTAGAAACGTTCGAGAACGGTTCTAGCAGCAAAAAAACAGCTAATTCCTAGCTGGCTTTCTGCTGTAATAGTGTAAGTCACGCTGTGACTCACACTATTATGAAATTTCAGTGTATAGTGTGTGGGAACAGCGCCTTCAGATCACTGCTGTTTGTATAATGGTGATCGCCATTTTTTTTTTTTTCCTTGTCTTCCTTCCCTAAGCGCGCGCGTCTTGTGGGGTGGGCCAGCATGTCAGCCAATCCCAGACACACACAGCTAAGTGGACTTTTAGCCAGAGAAGCAACGGCATGTGATAGGATGTCCATGTCACATGTACCTGCATTATAAAAACGAGTATCTGCCCGTCCGGACGCCATTATCTCTTCTGCGTCCTTGGTGTCAGACATCACTGGCGCAGCTCCGTCCTTTGTCCTATCGCCGATACTGCTGTATGCGCTCCATACACAGCGCTAGAAAGCTTAGGGATAGCACTTTCCATCAGTCCTTTTAAGGGCTCGTACCGGCAGTGTCAGAGCCATAGGTGACAGGTCCTGAAAACAGAGACAGCGTCTGTGTAGCCAAGGTCAGGGATTTTGTCGCTGCATTTCCCCATTAGGAGGGAATAGAAAGGCAGGCTTCCATTCCTCTACCCAGAGCCTCACAATCCTTTCACTGTACCCTCCTGTCCTCTGCACACTCCAACTCATTATAACTAAGCCATTATACTAGCAAACACTGAGTGAACTTAGTGGCATCCTAAACGTGGCTATTGGACTTCTGTATAGTCCCACTAGTGCAAATATATTTGCAGCACCTCTGCCTGCATTGCACACTCCTACTCTTTTTAACTAAGCCATTATACTAGCAAACAGTCAGTGTACATAGTGGCATCCTAAACGTGGCTATTGGACTTTTGTCTAGTCACACTAGTGCAAATCTATGTGCAGCACCTCTGCATGACACCCTCCTGCTCTGTTTTTAATAAGCTATAATGATAGCAAAAAATACTGCCATTTAGTGGCATCATAGAACTGGCTGTTGTATTCAATTAGTGCCCCACTGGTGCCAAGCTATTTCTAGCACCTCTACATGACACCCTCATGCACATTTTGCTACGCTAATATTATAGCAAACTCAGGGAATTCATTGCTGCATTTGATAATTTGGAGGGATAGAAAGTGAGGCTTCCTTTTAGCTTTTCCTTCTGTTCATAGACAGCATCTCAAAGTTCACACCCGAAGAGCAATTTCCCCTCCACGTCTAAGTGTGGAGAGGCAGCTAGTACGCATGCGTGTGCCGATTTACCCCAGCTGCAGCCTAACTACAGTGTTTCGCCTAGTGAGTATGCTCAGCCTGACTGTGCCATTCCTGACGCTAAGTCTTCATTTCGGGATACAGCGCATGCTCCCACACTTAGTGTCAAAAGCCTCTTTGCACAGGTACTTGTATTCCGTGCCGGGTCTAAGTCCTGTTTTGTGCCTAGACACCATGCTAAAGCGGATAGTCTTTTTTCAGAGACTGTAGTTCATGCTACTGAGCATGCTCAGGCACTTACTGCATCAGAGACTAGGTCCGGTAATGAACTCTTTGGCCCTGCCCCTGATGTGGGGGTCCCATATAGACCACAGGGCATCAGGTGTCCTCCCAAATAGCTTGCAGAGGCCCAGCCCTATGACTTGTCACCGCATTATTGATGGTCAGACGATGACTGGTGAGGTGTTTGGGTCATGGCAGCCATGAGGTCATCATTGAAGTTGCGGTTCCAAATAGGACGCTGGTTATGCCACTCATGACGTGTCACTCTACTTTTGTCTCCAGGAGGTTCATTGTGGTTCACCCTGGTTTGGGGCGGACCCAGGTTATAAAAGGGGCTGGAGCCAACAAGGAGGTACGCAGTCTTCTATTATGCTCCGAAAGAGCACACCTCCATGTGTTGAACCCATTGCGGCTTTAGGCCAGAGGTAGGCAGGGATAGGGTGTCGATGCAGGCCACCACCACAGTTGGTAACGCAGAACGGTTAAGACCAGCTCCTGTCCTACAAGTCCTGCTTGTGCAGCCCAGTGGCATTAACAGGCCTGCTGCTGCTGATGCGCCTGCTGTCCACAGGTGTGGCCCCTACGCACACGGTCAGCATACTCAATGGCCCCTGTGTTGTTAACAGGGAGTTCCTGGGCTGGGTGGGCATGTGGACCCTGTGACGCTAACAGGGCTCCCAGTCTCCAGATCCGAATGGCGTCTAACTCTGTTCAGGCTACTAATTGTTTCATAGCCACACAGCTCTGTATCCTCCACCAAACCTTCCAGTTGCCAACCTCTCCTTTTCCATCTGGGAGCACGGTGGACACTGACTGCTGATGGGGATATATACCTTTCTCTTTCTTTTCTTATTAATTTTCGTTATATAGCGGTAACATAGTATATACCACCTTATCCAAATCTGCCAGTCCCACCGTAACAGATGGTGTTTCTTCAGCAAATGTTACTTTTGCTTAACCACCAAATCCACGGACCAAAACTTTTTTTCCCCTTTCCAACACACCTGTTCCCCTTTCCACCAGCATCTGTCCTTGTTCAACTCATTTTGGTATATGACCAAAAGTGCAACTCTGCAGGGACACCGTACTCAATGCCATCTCAGCCCAGCAACCAGCCCTCGGTCCCTCAGATGTGGACAAGTAAAAGACAATTTCCTCCTATCCATGACAAAGCGTTGAGATTCACTCTGTGCAGCACTGGTGTTTAGTGGAAAAGCAGATCTAAGATTGCGTACCACATTCTGCAGATACTCCTGTATACGTGCATCCATTTCTATGGCAGGAATTATTTCGCCAAATTTTGTCTTGTACCGGGGATCTAACAGTGTGGCAACCCAGTATTCAGGATTACTTTGAATTCGTACAATCCGAGGGTCATGTAGGTAGTGCAGCAAGAAGACGCTCATGTGTCTTGTGCATCCAGGAGGACCAAGTCCTTGGTGTGTTGGTGGCAGAGAGGTGAGAATCGTGCCTCCTTCCTCTGCCCTCTCCCCACAACCTCACACAACCGAAATGTGAGCAAGCTCTCACTCATCTGCTGAGTCTTCCATGCCCATCGCCAGTTCGTCCTCCATTTCTTCATGGGCTCCTGCACTTTCCTCAACACTTTTTGCTGATACTATGCGCCCTTGTTAATCCCTCTCCCTCACCATGACTGCCGCATAGGTGCCGCTGACTATCTGGACCTCGTAGATCGTTATCCTTTCCGCATATGACTCCTCCTGTACTTCCTCCCCTTCCTCTTGTCCCAACACCTGACTCCGAATAATAATTAGTGTGCTCCATGTAGATGACCAGAATTGTCACGCTGAGAATGACATTGCCAGTGCTAAACATCTTCGTCGACATTTGTAAACTGTGTAGCAGGGTGCATAGGTCCTTGATCTGACACCACTCCAGCAGCGTGATCTGCACCACCTCTGGATCAAGTTAACCCAGGCTATGTCATAACATATTGCAGCAGGGTTCGGCGGTGCTGCCACAAACGCTGCAACATGTGCAGATTCAAATTCCTGCATGTCGGCACATCGCATTTCAGGCGTTTAACCACCAGACCTAAAGACTTCTGTAGCGACGAAAGTTGTTGAGCTGCTGTGTGCGCATGATGGAAGTGAGCACATAGCGAGCGTGCTCGCTGCACAAGGCCATGTAGGCCAGGATGGGTTTTTAAAAATTGCTGGAGAATTAGGTTCAACACGTGAGCCATACAAGGCACGTGTGTCACATTGTCACAGCGAAGGGCCGCACCCATGTTTGCATCATTGTCGCACCCGGCCTTCCCTGGCTGCTGGTTGAGTGGAGACAACCATTGATGAAACTCGGTCTCCAGAGCTAACCGTCCACAACTTCTCAGCGGTGTGACTCACATTTCCCATACATTTCAAAGTAAACCTTTGACCGCCTGATGGCATTGAGCTCTGCTGCCAGCATAGTAAGGTGTGTGGTAGTCTTTGTGCGCAGTTACAAGGAAGGGTGGCCTGACCACACAGGGTTTGCGCCAAGGTGGAGGACCCACACGAGGTTGAAGAGGCAGAAGCAGTGTATTAACTTCTACATACAGAAGGATTGACACAACTCGTGGGGACGGCAAGACTTGTACAGCAGACCCTTCTCCATCTCTCCCCACAGTAAGCCATTGCCCAGTCAGCGACATGTAACGCCCCTGTCCATGCTTACTGGGCCAATTATCTGTGGTGAAATGCACCCTGTCACAGAGTTTCTCAAGGAATCAGTGATGTTTAGTGCGACATGCTGGTGTAGCGCGTGCACGCCTTTGTTGGAGAAGGAGTGGCGCCTGGGCATCGGCTCTTGGGGCACTGCGATGGGCATAAGGTCTCGAAAATCCTCGGTTAAAAAGGTTGGAAAGGCAGCATTTTGGTAGCCAACAGTTTCCAGATGCTGAAAGTCAACCTCTAAGCCATGTCATGCCCTTCTAAAAGCATGTAAAACACAGTAAGGGGACTCCAACCACAGTCTCCCTCGTTTCCACTAACTGGACCACACACACCCCACTTGACTGGCATCAGTTGACCCAATTTTCAAGATGAAAAAGATGCTTTGCATGAAGCACTCTCAAAAATACGCGTGCCTTTCCCGTCCCCTGGATGACCCAGGGGAAGAAAAGTCCTCTGAGAGCCATGACTTGTTCATCTTGGTTCTTTTAGAAACACAGCGAGGGGACTCCAACCACAGTCTCCCTCGTTTCCACTAACTGGGCCACACACACCCCTCTTGACTGACATCAGTTGATGCCCCTTTTCAAAATGAAAAAGATGCTTTGCATGAAGCACTCTCAAAAATACGCGTGCCTTTCGCCTCCCCTGGCTGACCCAGGGGAAGAAAAGTCCTCTGAGAGCCATGTCCACATTGTCAGTGGACAGACACGTGTGCTTATCTGCCAGCAGACCCCCAGCAGCACTGAAGACAGGTTCCGAGAGAACGCTGGCTGCAGGACACGACAAGATCCCCAAGGCGTACGTGGCAAGCTCAGGCAATTTATCAAGATTGGAAGCCTAAAATGAGCAGGGATCAAGTTGCACAATAATGGAATCGATGTTTCCTTGCATATACTCATATATGTGTGTCCTCTTTTTCCTTGTCCAGCTGTTTTGTTTTCGCATGAGTATATGTCCTTGTCACTTTCCCATGTGTTTGTGTTGTGAGTTGTTTGTCACCTTTTGGACACCTTTGAGGGTGTTTTCTAGGGGTCTTTATGTGTTTGTGATTGCCTGCCATTGTTTTCTATGCAGTTCGAGTTCGGTTCGTCGAACGTTCGACGAGCCGAACTCGAACGGGAGCTCCGTTCGGCGAATCGACCTCGAGCCGAACCGGGACCGGTTCGCTCATCTCTAGTGTGGAGGGAGATCACAATATATGAAATAGCTTCAGAACATACGAAGATTAAGTGGCAGTAAGGTTCTGGATCTCAGGCAGGAGGCCTAGAAAAGATAAAGTGGAGAATCCTGCCCCTCTCCCAAGCCAGGAGGACTAATTTATCGGTTTCCATGCACCAATTAGGGGAGCAGCAGGTCAGTATCCCTATAGAGAACAAAACTGAAGTAAGGATTCTTTTCCTTAGGCAAGCAGGTCTTAGGCAAATAACTCTATACTAAATAAAGCTTGAGTCTCCATACTCAGACACGAGCTCTCCTACAAAGAGCTGAAGATGCAGTGGGAACAGTAAGGCGCATATAGCACTGAGTGGATTTTAAGGGTATTAGTGGGATGCCTCAACCCATGTAGTTTGCTGGACTTTTGTTATATGGAATGGAAGTAAAGTGCTGCCATGTGTAACTGTAGCGCTCCGGTCTCTGGATTGCACAGAGGAAGCATTTTTGAGGTGTTGTGCCTTCATGCTGATGTGTATATACTTCTCATTCAGTTGAGTAAAAAGTTTATTTTACAATTTTGGTTTCACTCATTCAACTTTACCTTACCTACTCCTGGTCTGCCATGCCCAGCGGCAGACCGCGGTCTGCAGAAGTATCGCTAAGGTAATAACATTATGTGGCGCCCTGGACAAGCCAGGACGTCACAGGTACTGCAGCAACACACCCCACACCCCGGCTAGGAACACCAAAGTCAGACACAAATCCTTGTTGCCTTCCTCCAGGGGCTGATGTCCACACCAGGTGGGGCGGAGCCAGGAGGTTGGCTCCTCCCACCGATGAGTTCACAGTCCTGGAGGCGGGAAAGGAAGTCAGAGTTTGGAGGAGTAAGAGTGAGGAAGTGGTAGTGGAGGAGCAGAAAGAGACTGACCGTGTCCGGGTACGTGGCCCGGGCACCTGAGAGCAAGGTTGGCAGACGGTGGTGACAGTCTGCAGGAGAGGCCGATTGACGCACAACCGTAAGGACCAGGGATGGGCGGTGGCCTGCCGGTACCGGACCGGGGAGCGAAGAGAAGCCAGCACCATCCGGCAGGGCCTACAGACCCCGACCAGGCTAGGAGTCGCCGTTAAACCGGTCAAATCCATCAGCGATGGGAACCTCCGAGGTTTCCCAGCAAATAAAGATTTGACTGAAGGCAATCGTCCAAACAGTGAGGGAGATAAAGCTACCGCCAGAGCTAGAGCACCCAGGGCCAGAGCCTGCGGGCAACAAAGGGGCTCCCTTAGCCAACACACCGCTGGGGAGCGGGTTACCGGTGGGAAGCCATCGGGGCCGAGAACATAACACCGGTGCAGGGAGAGACAGTTACCGCCAACCTATCGGGAGTGACCATCGCAGCCGTCTGTGGGACTCGTCCATCCAGCCGTTTGTTTTACCAGAGACTCCGTGTATGTTACTGGCTGAGTAAGTACCACCGTGCCGTCTGGCACTGCGCTGCCCCGCGACCCTGCACCTGGCCAAGCCCCGCAGTCCACCAAACAGACAACAACTCTGGGCCCCGGGACTACCAAATTCCCCCTACCCACGGAGGGGAGAGAAACATCCCAGCTGCTCCCTGTCATCGCTCCCGGGATCCCCGTACAGAGCAGCGGTGGTGCCCTCATCACACACCGTGGGTGGCGTAACAGACATCCCAAACACCAACAAACCACCCCTTTCACTCACGGGCGAGGAGCGCCGCTCGGGTCCCCGGGATCCGGCCCACCGCTCGAGCCACCGAGCAGCAGCCGGACCTGAGCCGCAAGCGCGGTCTAGCAGCGCACCCCCAGCCCACGACAACTACATAGCCGATACACACGTTTTCCTGTCGTGTAGCGGGAAGCAGATGATGCTCACCTCACCCATAACCAGGGCTGTGGAGTCTGTAAGCCAAACCTTCGACTCCGACTACTCAATTTCTCTTGCACAGACTCAGACTCCTACATATATTGCTTATATTTAGGTGAAAAATGTATTGTAGTACATGAACGTATGTGAACATCAGACATTTAATAATTTCTATGATACAATAATCAAGATATTTGGATAGAACATAAAATATATTTATTGGAATACAACTTTAGAACACAAAGTGTAATACATTACATAGTGTATTACATATTTAATTTACAGTAGATTACATACATATACATACACACACGATATATATCGTGTGTGTGTGTGTGTTGTCTATATTAGAGAACCGGCAAGAAACAGCTCTGGAGATCCGGTTCCCTGCTGTACTCATTTGTTAGTGTCTCTAAGACACTAGCACAAATGAATCTGCATACCTCCGTGCCGCACTTCCTGGTTGTACAGCCTCGCACCCTGACCGGGCGTGCGATGACGCTGCAGACACAGGTCACGGCAGTGTGAGGAGGAAGCTCCTCCTGCTGCCGTCTGTAAGAGTCACTGTGACTGAAGAGAGCCGCGGAGGACGACGGGAGACACAGGAGAGGCCGGTGCTGCTTGGATCAGGTAAGCAGCTCAGTGAGCCAAAGCTGCAGGGAGAGGGGCCACATAAGATAGGAACGGTTACTATATGTGGCTATATGGGGAGAGGAGGCCACAATAGGATGGGATCTGCAGGGGGAAAAGGGGCCACAATAGGATGGGATCTGCAGGGGGAAAAGGGGCCACAATAGGATGGGATCTGCAGGGGGAAAAGGGGCCATAATAGGATGGGATCTGCAGGGGAAAAGGGGCCATAATAGGATGGGATCTGCAGGGGAAAAGGGGCCATAATTGGATGGGATCTGCAGGGGAAAAGGGGCCATAATGGGATTGGATCTGCAGGGGAAAGAGGCCATAATAGGATGGGATTTGCAGGGGAAAAGGGGCCATAATGGGATGGGATCTGCAGGGGAAAGAGGCCATCATGGCATGGGATCTGCAGGGGAAAGAGGCCATAATAGGATGGGATCTGCAGGGGGGGAGAGACCACATGGGATGGGATCTGTAGGGGTAAGGTCGTCCGTTCCAATTTGGCAATAATTTTTATTAATCATTTTTAAAAACTGTAGAAAAACCATTTAATACAATAAGACTGACAGTGACGGGACCAACTGGTGCTGGACAGAAGTGACTGTAGAGGAGGGGAAGAAGAGGAAAGATACTTTAAATTACTTGTATTTTTGGTTGAGGAAAGTGCGTGAAAATGGGTGTGGCTAACAAAGTGGGTGTGGTTGCAGAATGGGTGTGGTTTTCAAATGGGCGGGGTTTACAGAGAACCTGTTAAAAATTTGAATCCTACCCCTGTGTACTACGTATGTACTACGTATGTACTATTAGTTTTTTGTGTTCTAAAGTTGTAGAACATAAAATATATTTATTGGAATATCTAAATATCTTGATTATTGTATCATAAAAATAATTAAATGTGTGATGTTCACATTGTACTAAATACATTTTTTACTTAAATATAAGCTTTATACTAGATGTTATTATTTAGTAAAATATTCAGCACATTCTGCCTTGCACTACTGTCCCCAATTTATTATATATTTTAGGAGTCTGAGTCGGTGCATTTTATACAGACTCCACGACTCCACGACTCCACAGCCCTGCCCATGTCACACTGCAATGCAAAATAAAAATTAAATTTGAGCTCAAATGAATGATTTCTTGCCATTAAAGAATATGGACAGCTGCACATATGGTAAAGTACGGTAGTCATGGCTGGTAAGAGGGAAAACTGTTAAATTCACTAATAAAAATGTAACTTCTAGATGCATTTGTAAAGAATAATCCATGCACAAGACATCTGATAAAGGGAACTGTTCACCCAAACCAAAATGCATAGTGTCTACTTGGAAAAAAGTTTAACACATGGGTCTGTTATGCAGCTTTTTTCTTGTGTGTGTGTGTGTGTGTGTAGTATATTAATGTGTATTTTTATATTAAACCCAGGTAAGAATATTGTCTTAACTGTTTACAGAAGTTACAATCTCCCTAACTGAAGCTTTGAATTCTTCTACCTATCAAGCTATGAAGACATAATCTTTACCTATGTTGACTCTGTTGACCACTACGTTCTGAACTGGGGTTTGGCTTCTGCAGGATCCCTTCATTCGATCATCGAGCCTGCTGTAACTAGTTTCAAACTTAAAATGTTTTGGAATATGTAAGTATAAATTTTATTTTAATTGGGGGAGTTCATATTTTGAAGGAATGTTTTCAGGATTAGAAATGAGCTAACCTCCCATGGTTTTATTTGGATCGTGTTCGCCAAACAGCTTGGCAAACCTATCCGAACCATAATGGGAGTTAAAGGCACAGATAACACCTTTTAGGGAGGGGGGTTGCCAAAACAGCTCAAACAAATATACAGTGGAGCCACACTGTTGTGGCACAGCCATTAGCTTTGTAGACCATTGACATAAGAAATATTGAGGTGCATGAGTGATAGGTATAGGCCTAGTGAGCTGGAAGACCTGTGCAACAGCTGAAACTGCTTTTCTTCCCAGCCACACTCAGGAAGGTACAATAATGGCTTCATAGACTATTACTAGACAGATTTAAGGATACTAAGGGAGGTAGATGAGTGAAAGGTAGCTGCATGTGTGACGCCCTGGACTCCAGGGGTCACAGGTCACTGCACTCACCACACCCCCACCCTAGTAAGGTACCATCAGTCAACCAAAAGACCTGATTGCCTCCCTCAGACAGGCACACCAGGTGGGCAGAGTCAGGCGGATAGACACGCCCTCCAAGGAGTCTGCTGGCCTGAGGCAGGAAAACTAGAACAGATAGTCAGAGACAGAGTGAGGAGCAGAGTTCTGCGTGGGGCCTGGGTTGGAGCCTTGGACCCCCGATCAGTCAGGCAGGCAGATGGTAGTGGCTGCCTGCAGGAGACCGGGAATACGGCCGGCGGAACCGTAAGGGACCGGCACAGGGTAGTGGCCCGCTGGAACCGAACCGAGGAGCCAACTGGATACCGGAGCACCAGGCAGGGTGCTCAGACCCCGAACTAGGCTATACGCCACCACCATAGTCGAATTAACTGATTGCGGTCTGGACCTCAGGGGTCCATTCCCACCAAAGTCCCGATTGAAGGAAACAGCCCAACCTGTCTGGATAGGAGCCACCGCCAGAGGCCAGAGATCCAAAGGGCCAGCATCTGCAGGCAACCGGGCTCCTACGACACATACACACCAGGGAGCGGACTACCAGTGCCCAGGCACAGTGTTCAAACTACAAACACAGGTGCAGGAGAAAGGCGGACATTGCCAACCAGACTGGAAAGTTGCTGCGGGCCCCATTCATCACTTTATTTGCTTTACAAGTGACTGTGTGGCTTAATCATGAGTATACCTGTGCCCTCGGGCACCGCACTGCGCTGCACTGCCACCCTGCACCCCGACCCTCACCAACCGGGCCCTGGGACCAACATTCGCCCTACCCACGGAGGGGTCAACACCTAGCTGCACCACTACACCGCTCCCGCGAGTCCCTGTACCTTTACCGCAGCGGTGGTGTCCACCATCACCACAACCTGTGGGTGGCGTCACGAACAATCATCCCAAAACTAAATACCCACATTCCCCGCACGTAGTGCCAACCTCCCTTGCAGAGCGACGTGACCCCCTGGGTCCGTGAGAGGCTCGAGCCACCACCCGTAGAACGCGAGCATGGATCCGAGCAGCTCGGCGGCCGCAGCCGAGGCCACGGGGCGGTACACATGCCTTCAAGTCTGGGAGCCCTACTTCTACATGCAACACACAAGAACATCATCTAGAAGTTCCCATCCCTATTTCCCAAAATTAAAGGCAGATGCCAGGACTATTTAATCAATTACCCCAGAGCAGCCACAGGGTCTCTGCACAGCTGTGAGGCATAGGCCATGCACCAGACTGGGACTGGCCCAAAATTTACAGTTTTCAAACGAAGAGATGAATGAGTGACAGGAGTAGGCCTATTCCCCCCCAGACCCCTGCCACTGCAGGTAAGACACAACTTGGAGACCCAACTTGGTGTCTCCACATTTCCTAAAAACTTTTGGCTTCTCATAACTCAGGAGGAAGCAAAAAAGAAGGAATACTAGGTGATTCATACATTTAAAAAAATGTAAAAGTAACAGTCGTGGACACACAATCTGATTTTTGCACTTGTTATGAACATCAGTAGCAATATCAACCGCAGAAGCCACGACAAGTGTCAGAATGTAATAATGTGAAGTCACTGTAGCACACTGAAAATAACACCATTGCCTAGTCTTCAGTCTGCGACCCTGGGGTGGAAAAGTCATCGGAGAGCCATGACATGTTCATCTCAATGTAAGTTGTGGTCTACATTTTCAGGGGACAGCTGGCTGTGTTTCTCCATCTGGACACCACCAGCACCACTGAAAACACCCTCTGAGAGAACACTTACTGTCGGGAATGATCCAACCTCCAAGACGTGACTGGGGAGCTCAGGCCAATGTTCCATATATTTTTTTACATTAAATATGCAAAAGGGTTCCAAGCTACCTTAATGGCATTGATATTGCACTTCAGATATTCCTGCACCATCCTCTCCAGTCGTTCATTATGTGTCAAATTTGTGCTCTATTCTACTAGTGCACAGGATGGTCTAAAAAAAGAAGTGTGCCACAACTCAGATATTGCTTCTGCCAAACTGCTGCTGCTAATGTTTCTGCAATGACTAGAGGTTTCTGGGGTTGGAAGTCTAGAGCAGCGATGCACACTGTGCCTCATTACTGTTTTGGAGAACACCACTGTATACAAGTTGGTTTCAATACTCCAGCATGCGCGTGTCCTTTTTGCAGGGGTATGGCATCTGGCAAGTTATTCTTGAATCGTGGATCTAACAAAGTGGCAACCCATTAGTAAGCACTATTTCTAATCCTAATAATTTGGGAATCAGTTGCAGATAGTAAAGCAATAAGCCGCTCAGGTGTGGGGTGCTTCCGGGAAGTAAGTCCATGGTGTATTGGTGACAGGGTAACTCAAGCTTGCTTCATCCGTCCCCTCCCATCAACCTCTGACAACAGAGGGGGATCAATATCAATCTTCTGACTGCTGCACATGCATCACCTCCCCCATTTGTTCCTCGGCTCCTGCACCTTCACAAACAGCCCCCTCAATCGCTGTACTCCACCCTCCCATGCCACT
This sequence comes from Anomaloglossus baeobatrachus, assembly GCF_048569485.1. NCBI lineage: Eukaryota > Metazoa > Chordata > Amphibia > Anura > Aromobatidae > Anomaloglossus > Anomaloglossus baeobatrachus. The sequence goes on along the minus strand of NC_134355.1, from coordinate 665,587,548 downwards.
CACCTGTAGACAATAGTCCGGACTTTACGGATATTGGTGTTTCTTCCACATCCTCCTCTTCCTTTGGGACCACTAACTCCTTGCACAGACTATTCAAAGTGTGGTCCAGCATGTAGATGACTGGCATAGTGATGCTGTTGACATAATCAGAAGTAACCATCCTAATAGCCATTTTGAAACTCTGCAGAAGGGTGCAGACAGAGGTCCTTCAATTGTACCAACTCCACAAATGTGATTTGCCTTATGGGTGGTCTGTGTTGGCACAGGTTGTCTTGAAAAACTGCTCTAAAGTATGTGTGAGGTTGCCCTGCCACCACCAGGTTCATACTGCTGTCTCACATGGCCTTCCCTGGCTCCAGGCTCAGTGGATATGGTCATTGCTGAAACTTGGCCTTGGTAGCTGTCCAACTCTGCAGCTGTGTGACTGTTCTGCTCCAATGCATTTTAATTTAAACACCACCAGATTGCGGTGAGCCTTGGCTGCACTATACAAAGGTGGGAGGGATTCTCTCTGCACTATTGGAACACCTGTTACATTAAAGGTGAGGTTAAGGGTGCAAGTGGATGCACTAGAGAAGGTGGAGGAGGAAGTGGTAGAGATTTGTCTTGCAAGCCTTGGGATATCAAGAATTGTTTAGCAGCCACTGCCCCTGCAGCCCCCATAATCACCCAGTGCCCTGTCAGCTAGATGCAATGCCTTTGGCCATGCTTGCTAGTCCAGGTGTCAGAGGTGAAATGCAGGCTGTCAGTTTTTTCAAGGAATGGGCAATGTTGCCTTTGACATGCTAATGTAGTGCAGGCACAACTTTAATAGAGAAGTGGTGACTGGACAACTGTTCCTGAGGGAATGCCATGACCATCAGCTTTCAGAAACTGTATCCACCAGGCAGAAAGGCATCATTTCCATGGCCAACTGTTGTAAATATGGTGAAGTTCATGCATTTAGCTTTAGCATGTGCAGCAGAACATACTCTATTCCGTGACCACAACTGTGGGACCAAGGGTAAAGGGTGTACTCAACAAACGGGTGGACTGTAAGGGAGGTGCAGGAGATGTTATGATGGTTTGAGAAAGATATGGTGTGATCAGTGTCTGAGATTGTTCAAAAATACCAAACATGTTCACTTCCACATAACAGCTGATGGGCTCTCACTCATCCTGCCTGCAGTGGGAAAACAAGTTGAGGTTCTGCGGCTGGACACCTATGTGGGAATGCTTGCCACAGTGATGGAGGAAGAACCAGACGCAGTTGATAGAGCAGTCGGTAGTGGGACGCAGTTTAGTGTCGCGGGCGGGGAGGGGACGCTGCACTCACCCACTGCTCGGGTCCGGTTGCTGCTCGGTCGGTGGCTCGAGCGGTGGGCCGGATCCTAGGGACTCGAGCGGCGCTCCTCACCAGTGAGTGAAAAGGGAAAATGGTATTGGGGATTTATTGTCCGTGACGCCACCCACGGTTGTGGTGAGGTTGACACCACCGCTGCTCTGGATGGGGATCCCGGGAGCGATGACTGGGAGCAGCTTGGATGTTTTCTCCCCTCCGTGGGTAGGGGGTTGGTTGTCCCGGGGCCCAGTGAGGGGTAGTGATGGATGGCAGGCGGATTACGGGGCCTGGTGAGGTGCGGGAGCAGCGCGGTGCTGTACGGCACGGTGGTACTCACTCAGCCAATGACGAATGCAAAGTCTCCGGTAAAACAAATGGCTGGATGGACGGGTCCCACAGATGGCTGCGGTGTTTCTCCTCCCGGTAGGTTGGTGACTGCCTTTCCCTGCACCTGTGCTATGTTAACGGTTCCAATGGCTTCCCACAGGTAACACGCTCCCCAGCTTGGATGGATGCTGAGGGATCCCCTTTTGCCCGCAGGCTCTGGCCCTGGGAACTGTAGCCTTGGCGGTGACTGTTTCTCCCTTCATGGTTTGAGCTGTTGCCTTCAATCGGGTCTTGACTGCTGGGAAACTCCGGAGGTTCCCTTCGCTAACTGATTTGACTGGTTTACGGCGACTCCTAGCCTGATCGGGGTCCGTAAGCCCTGCCGAATGGTGCTGGCTTCTCTTCGCTCCCCGATCTGGTACCGGTGGGCCACCGCCCGTCCCCGGTCCTTACGGTTTACTCCAATCAGCCTCTCCTGCAGACGGTCACCACCGTCTGCCAACCTTGCTGTGTCTGTCCGGGCCGCACACCCGGACGCCTTCAGTCTCCTCCACTACCACTTCACTCCTCACTTCAACTCCTCTCCAAACTGAACTCTCAACTGAACTCTCCTTTTTCCTGCCTCCAGGACTGTGAACTCGGTGGGTGGGGCCAACCTCCTGGCTCCACCCCCTGGTGTGGACATCAGCCCCTGAAGGAAGGCAAAAAAGGATTTTTGCTAGACTTCGGTGTGCCTAGCCGGGGTGTGGGGTGTGTTGCTGTAGTACCTGTGACGTCCTGGCTTGTCCAGGGCGCCACATTAGCGCAATAAGATTCACAGAATAATGAATGTCAGTTCATGCATGTAATAGTCAAATTATTGCAATATCCGCCTGAATCGTGTTTTGTTTTTACAAAGTTGGCAGAGAACGCATGATGGGTAATCCTTTGCAGTCTGAAAAAAGGTCCAGGGTAGGCTACCCTTGCCTCCCATGCGAGCTTCAGACCCGTGATCTCTGCTTGCCACAGCCAGAGTTGTGGCTGACTATGCAATGTTTGCATTGCTACGGGTTTGTGCGAGAAGCGGCAACGTAACCACCTTGTCTTCCTCCTCTGCAGAGCTACTCAGCTGCTTGTCTGAGTTCACATGAAGTGGGATGTAGAATCTGTCATCCTCTGTAGTCCCACTCCTTGCCCTGACACCACAATTCAGTACATGTGTGTGCCTCTGGTGTCTGAGTCTCATAATCCTCACATTTGCACCCAGGGGTTCACGTCTGAATTCTGCCTGGACCCTACTTCGTCTGACCTCAGATCTAACAGACAGATTTTAGGCATTGATGCAGATGTTTTCCTCATCTTGAATTTGTGAATCTTTGGTGCAGACCTCTGCTGTCCATGGAATACAACGTGTGAAAAACTCTGCAGACTCAGACTCTGGGGTACCACAGTTTGGTTGGCCCATTGGAGAGTTGACATGGAGGGAAAATAAGGGTAATTGTGGTGCCACCTGAGGACTGTATGGTGTGTGATGAGGAGAGGCCACTTGATGCAGCGCTTGCCATCTACTGTAGCACGTGCTCTTTTTGGCCCTCATCTAGAAGTCATACCACTTTGAGGCTGCCAAAGAAAGGGAGTTAAGTTGCCCATCAAGTAATAGTTCTCAGTTTCCTTTTGGATAGGTCGAGCCGATGTTTGTTCAGTAGAACTTTCAGTAACATTACCACTTACCCCGTGTATATGTGACACTATGCCTATTCCCCCTTCCATCACGACCATGGGATTTTCCACTCATGTTTGATGTAACTTTCCCCTTTTTTTAACCAGCTGTTTCACAACCCGTGGCCCACACCTGCCAGTCATGTTCACTAAATTAGCAATAACTATTTAGATGACATGGCAATTTTTGGCTGGATCATAGATTTTGCAATCTCTTGAGGATTATAGCAATTTTTTAGAAGATCACACAATTAGCAATGTATGGCACACAGCGCTCCCTGCACTTCCTTGTTTTACATGATTGCATTCCTAACTCTGGTAACTAACTAAAATTAAACCCACTAGCTAAGCTGTCTAGCAGCAGCGGGGGCAGTACAATAGCTAAGCTGTAGCAATCATAAAATGGCGCCAACGCCACCTGTCTGCATTTTTTTTCTTCAAAGGGACATGTGACTTAGGCAGCCAACAACACAAGCGCTTCTGTTTGAACATTGTGGATGTTATCTGCGCCCTGATTGGCTGCCGGAACATCCACACAAAGTTAAGAAGGTGAAAAAAAGTGACGCTCCTCTGACCTCTCACCATCCCCTTCCCTCAAACGCAACCCCCCCCCCACTGATCATATAGCACTACTGTTCTAGTGTCAAAATGATAAAGTAGAAGAAAAGTATTATGAGGGGCTGCTAAGTCTTTAACTTTGATCTTCTTTTTTTTTTTTTTTTCTTTTCAAAGGTAATTAATCTTACATCACATGAAAGCCTTGTCTTATGTTTTCAGAATTTTGTTCTACACATGTGGGAAAACAAAATGATGGAGTCTAATGCGATATTCACAGCAACTGAGTGCAGAGGAGTGATAAAATTCTTGTTTCTGCAAGGAAAGTCCACAAAGAATATTTATGGTGATATGTCGCAGACATTGGAGGGATCAATGCCCTTCATATTCCAACGTTAAGAACTGGATTGCCAAACTTAAAACTGGCCACGTCAGCACCAATGATGAGGAACGTCTTGGACGACCGAGAGTGGTTGTTTAAATTTGTGGCCAAGGCTTAGCTGTAAGAACGCATGCATGGCTGGTCAGGATGACTAACTGTTGGTTCCAGAAGGAACCTGTAGAAGTGTAACACAAGGCGAATTGGTCTGCCCTGACCAATATAATAAATTGGAACAAAATAGGCTCTTGAGGTCAGGTTTTTGTTTGTAGAAACATGGAATTGGAAATGAATACTGTATAAATTCTATTAAAAAGAGAAGACAACTTTCTATACATAATAGGCCACTTATCAGGAATCTGTAGTATAGAGCCATTAATTACATTACACGGGATGATTCTCAATATTCTATTTATTTCCAGTTACTTTAGCACATTTGCATTTATATGTTCTATGGTTTGATTTACTTTTAGGAAGGACTTTCCCCAAGAAGGGTCAGACACATGTAGTCCACTATACAGGAAAGACAGAGTACGGATTACTGTTAATGCTTAATATAAAAGATGTCCTTACTCATATTTGTTGGATGGGTGAATGTCACAGTCTTGCTAATGACGTGTATCTTATCAAATTGATGTCATCTATGTATCTCCTGCACCCACAAAAAGCAGTAGGACTTTTAAAACTAGGAAGCTGATGTTTCTTGGGACCTAATGCAACTGCGAACCGTGAACAAAACCGATCTTTGCCAATTTGAGAAGTACTTTCTTCTTCTTCTTTTTTTTTTTTTTTTTTTTTTTTTTTAACAAATTCGCCCACATCTAGTCAGGATTAACATGGTCTATTATGTCAAGATACATGTCTCAAGCCTGTGGCTTTCTGATGGTTGTAAAATTTCTTGAATGCCTTTTGGCACGATGAGATTCGTTTTACAACTATTGGAGAGCCAAATGTAAGATCAATGTATTGGAATAACTCCACATTTGCTAAATTCTTGCACATAAAATTTCTAATTCACTGACTCTGATTTTTCTACATTTCCAGGTCAAAGTTCCAGAGTGATGCTCAAGCATTGTGTGCTACTGTTGACCAGTGATCTAAAACACATGCAAGGTAAAGCACTGGTACATAGTCAGTCAATGTCTTATTCATAAACAAGGAATATTACCATATTAAATAAATTTTGGCCTGATAAGTTAGTGATAATGTATCATCATTCCATCCATGTCTGTTTCGTAACCTTGTCTCCGGCACTTGGTCAATTGGGAAACTATGAAACTCTACTTTTGAATGCTAGCATGGAATAAACTTTCCATGAGTAAAAGCCATGGAAGAGGATCAACTATTTAAAGAAATTAGCCAGCAACAATATACAATATAGATTTGAAGCCCAAAATGAGCAAGGCTCCATTTACAAAGTCATGGCATCGATGTTCATTTGGAGATACTCCTGTATCATCCTCTCCAGCCATTGATTGTGTCAGACTTGTTGTCTCTGGTGGCCTTGCTAAAAAAATTATGAAACTATTCAATAAAATTGCTGTTACTAGCACCAGATACGGTGCTACTGGTACGGTTAGACTGTTAATGACGAGACCATCCCATGTTTGTCAAGTTACAACTGGGAGATTCACTCCGTGCACCATGGTTGTTTGGTGGAAAAGCCGAGCTAAGATTGAGTAACAGCTTCTGCTGATACTCCTGCATATGTGCATCCCTTTCTATGGCTGGAATTATGTCACAAAATTTGGACATGTACCGGGGATCTAATGGTGTGGCAAGACAGTACTCATCATCACTTCTAATTTTGACAATACGAGGGTCATGTTGGAGGTAGTGCAGCAAGAAGGCACTCATGTGTCTTGCGCAGCCATGCGGACCAAGTCCACGCTGTGTTTGTGGCATAGAGGTGCTAAACGTTCTTTCTTCCTCTGACCTCTCCCCCCAACCTCTTTCAACTGAAATTTGACCAAGGTCTCACTCATCCACTGAGTCTTCCATGGACAGTTGTTCCTCCATTTCTTCATGGTCCCCTGAACCTTCCTCAACATGTTGTCTGCTACCATGTGTCCTTGATGATCCCTGTCCCCCATGGTCCCATGCCTGCCGCCTTTGTGATGAACGTCTTGTCCTTGATGATGTTGTTGTCCCTTGCGCATATGAATCCTCCTGTACTTCCTCCCCTTCCTGTTGTCCCACCCACTGACTCCAAATAGTGTTTAGCGTGTGCTCCAGCATGAAAATGACTGGAATTGTCATGCTGATAATGGCATTGTCAGCGCTAAACATATTCGTCGCCATGTTGAAACTGTGCAGAATGGTGCATAGGTCCTTGATCTGAGACCACTCCAACAGGGTGATCTGCTCCACCTCTGCACCTCGTTAGCCCAGGCTATACATCATGACTTATCTAATTCCAGCGTGTCGGCACATCGCATTTCAGGCAATGAACCGGCAGGTTTAAAGACTTCTGGAGCGATGCAAGTCACTTAGCTGCGGCTGTTGAATGGCAGAAGTGAGCAGACAGTTTTCGTGCCCTCTTCAGAAGGCAATCTAGGCTGGGATAGTGTTAAAAATTGCTGGACAACAAGGTTCAACACGTGAGCCATACAAGGCACGTGTGTCACCTTGCCACGGCGAAGGGCCGCACCCAGGTTTGCAGCATTGTCGCACACGGCCTTACCAGGCTGCAGGTTGAGTGGAGACAACCATTTATTAAACTCAGTCTCCAGAGCTACCCACAACTCAGCCGCTGTTACTCCTATTTCCAAGACATTTCAAGCTAAAGACCGCCTGATGCCGTTGAGCTCTGCTGCCAGCATAGTAATGAGGGGGTGCGTGATTCCTTCTGCGCAGTTACAACGCTGGTGGCCTGACCAGGCAGGCTTGGGGCGGAGGTGGAGGACACAGACTAGGTTGAGGAGGCAGAAGCAGTGGCAGAACTTGGAGGAAAGTGCAGGCGTAGACATGAAGTCGCCTTCATCCAACGTTGGTGCTATCGATGTCTGAGAGAGCTGTACACACGCACTTGTTTCCCCTTCCAAACCAACTGACTACCTACCAAGCAAACTGCCTGTTGCGGTTACAGTGGTGGAAGGTGTGTGGAAAACAAGGTGTGACAGCTGTCCCCAGTCCTAGAAGATGAAAAACGCGCTGATGCACTGAAAGGGGCAGGCGGTGGATGGTCCGCTCCACTAGGCCGAATTGCAGCACGGTGAGCTTCCCACTGGGACATATATTTATTCATGTGACGATTCATGGAAGAAGTTGTCAAACTCCTGAGGTTTTGCCCTCTACTAATAGGTTCCCGACAAATTTTACAGATCAAATGATTTGGGCGATCCTTTGCAAGGTTAAAAAAGGCCCAGGCTAGGCAAGGCTTAGAGGACATGCGACCTGCTGAGCCCCCCCCGGCTAGTGCTCAGAGGCACAGTGAAGGCTGAGGATGCAGTTGTAGACGTGCTACCTGTACTCCTCCTCTGTCCAGGAAGGCGCAAGGTAACTTTGTCGTCAGTTGCATCCTCCTCAGCCGCCTCTGTTGACCTCCTCGAGTGCCTGACTGTGGGATCTAGAACTTCCTCATCAATTGTTGTTTCCACTCCCCTCACCCACAGACCTAGCCTCTTCCTGCCCTGGCCGAATATTTAAGTTGTCATCCCAATCTGGTATCTGCATCTTGTCATCAGTATGTTCCTCATCTGGCTCTACCAACAGGTGTTACAATTTGTGAATAAGGGTTAACATTATGCTCAGAAACTTGGTCCTCACGGCCTGAATCAGAGTCACAAAGGTTCTGGGCATCAACACAGACCATTTCCTGGTCTGTACTTACTGTAACTTGGGAGCAGACCTCTGATTCCCAGGCTATAGTGTGACTGAACAGCTCTGCAGACTCAGCCATCTCAGTTCCACCATACTGTGCAGGGCGGATAGAGACTTGAGAGCTGGGAGAAAGCAAGTGTGATTGGGTGATACCTCAGAGGACTTTTTTTTTTTTTTTTTTTTTTTTTTTGGATGCGGTAGTTGAGGTGGAGGAGAGGGCACTTGTTGGAGCACTTGAGATCCATTCAAGCATGTGCTTTTTTTTTGTGCATCTACCTTTTGTTACAATTGTTCGGGTCCGTAAAAAAGGGAGCACGTCGGATTGTCCACGGTAAGTAGTAGGCCATCTTCCAGCAAAAGTAAGATGTCTATTTTCAGCAGATGTTAATGTAGCTTTGCCACCTTCCCCATGGACAAACTTTTTTTTTTTCCTTTTCCAACACGCCTGTTCCCCTTTCCACCAGCATCTGTCATTTTGCCACTCATTTTGATAGCGACAAGATTGTCCACTTAAAATGTGGTAGTAAAAATTGAGAGGTGGTCTAGCTTTAACAGCTGAAGAAACACTGACTGTCCCTGACAATGCAACTATGGCCCTTAAAGTTTCAGCAGTGTTTGCTATTATAATAGCTTAGTAAAAATAAGCAGGAGGGTGTAATGCAGAGGTGCTGGAAATTGCTTGGCACCAGTGGGACACTAAAGGCCCAGTCACACTAAACTTACCAGCGATCCCAACAATGATCTAACCTGATAGGGATCGCTGGTAAGTTGCTAGGAGGTTGCTGGTGCGACGCTCCAGCGATCCCACCAGCAACCTGACCTAGCAGGGATCGCTGGAGCGTCGCTACACGAGTTGCTGGTGAGCTCACCAGCAACCAGTGACCAGCCCCCAGCGCCGCGTGGAAGATGCTGCGCTTGGTAACTAAGGTAAATATCGGGTAACCAACCCGATATTTACCTTGGTTACCAGTGCACACAGCTACACGTGCAAAGAGCAGGGAGCAGCGCACACCGCTTAGCGCTGGCTCCCTGCTCTCCTAGTTACAGCACACATCGGGTTAATTACCCGATGTGTGCTGCAGCTACATGTGCACAGAGCAGGGAGCAGCGCACAATGCTTAGTGCTGGCTCCCTGCTCTCCTAGTTACAGCACACATCGGGTTAATTACCCGATGTGTGCTGCAGCTACATGTGCACAGAGCAGGAGCCGGCACTGACAGTGAGAGCGGAGGAGGCTGGTAACAAAGATAAATATCGGGTAACCAAGGACAGGGCTTCTTGGTTACCCGATGTTTACATTGGTTACCAGCCTCCGCAGAAGCCGGCTCCTGCTGCCTGCACATTTAGTTGTTGCTGTCTCGCTGTCACACACAGCGATCTGTGCTTCACAGCGGGACAGCAACAACTAAAAAATGGCCCAGGACATTCAGCAACAACCAACGACCTCACAGCAGGGGCCAGGTTGTTGCTGGATGTCACACTAAGCAACATCGCTGCTACGTCACAAAAGTTGTTCGTTAGCAGCAATGTTGCTAGCGATGTTGCTTAGTGTGACGGGGCCTTAATGGAGTACAACAGCCACTTTTTGGATGCCACAAACTGGCAGCACTCTTTTTCAATTAAAATGGCTTTGCAAACATGTGCAGGAGGGGAGAATGCAGAGGTGGTGGGACTTGCTTGGCACAAGTGGCACAATAATGGAGTATACAATGGCCGGGTTGTGGGTCAGTGTAGAGGAAAGGAAGCCTCACTTTCTATCCCTCCTAATGGTGAAATGCAGCAAGGAATTTCCTGAGCTTGGCTACACAGACGCTGTTATCTGAAGCTGTATACAGCGTTTCCACGGACCTGACTGTCACCTATGGCTCTGAGCCAGATGTAATTAGCCCTGAAAAGGGGTGAAATAAACTTCTGTTCCTAATCTGTAGAGCGCTGTGTGTATAGCGTACACAGCAGGACCGGCGACCGGAGCTGCATGAGCGGTGACTGACACCCAGACGCAGAAGGCAGATAATGGCGTCCTGAGGGAAAATGTCCGTATTTATAATGCAAGGACATGGACAGCCTATGACACATGCCCTTGCTTGTCTGGCAAAAAGTCCACTTAGCCATGTGTGTGTCTGGGATTGGCTGACATGTTGGCCCGCCCCACTACACATGCGCTTAGAAAAAAAAAAGGCGATCGCCATTATCCCAGCAGCACTGACCTAAACTTGCAACCCCCGCACACTATACGCTGAAATTTGATAAGTGTGAATCACAGTGTGACTTACACTTACAGTGAAAAGCCAGCTAGTAATTAGCTAGGCTTTTTGCTGATAGAACCGTTCTTGAAAGTAACTCGAGCTGCTGAACTTTTAGCAAAAAGCTCACGTTCTAGTTCGATCTAGAACACCCCCCAAAATCACTCGAACCGCGAACTGGAGAACCATGAACCGCGCTCAACTCTAACTGCAACAAAGGAGATCAAGTCTGCACTGGCAATCTGCCAAGGTGTGCAGATGTCCACTGGACTGACAACTCTGAACTATAAAGTGGACCTGGAAGTGTGGAGCCTCAGTCTGTAGGGTCTCAAAGCTGCCTTGGTTGAAGTATGCTAAAAATAGAAGCAATATAAAAGACCTGCACAGCGGTAGATAGTGATATTAATGTATGATATATCTTAATAAATCCATAATTGTGTATAGGGGTGTGATAAGACTATCGCTGAAACGACCATCAAAACCACCACGGAATACTTATCCCAGAAAACCGACAAGGTCAAATGTTAAATTGAAAATGTATTTATTCTTTTATACTAATTACACCAGGAATTCAAAAACATAATCATCAAACAAACATTAAATAAAAACAAAAACATGAGGGGGGACTGCTGAATATCATGCATGACCAGAATTATTATAGAGGCATCTTCCAAATATACTAAGATCATGCACAAAAATGTGTACACATAGAAAAATAATAGATAAAAAAAAATCCTACAGGTAGCTATATAGAATTATCTAAATATTACAACATACAACAAAATGTAATAAATAATTTATGTTGCTCATTACAAGGTATGAATAACTAATATCTCAGGAGCTCATCTTCAGTGCTCCTTACTCCTAGTAATGGTGGTCTTTCTGTCTGTCTGTCTCTGTGGGTCTCGGTCTCTGTCTACAATTTAAATTTTATTTTTTGTAGGCGACAATTTTAAAAGCATTCAAAGTTATTGCACTTGAAAGAAGGGGAGATGAAAATGGGGGGGGATAGCTTGGATATAAAGGCTTTAAACGAGATCATTCTCTAGGTTACAATGCAAAAAAATAAATCTGGAATTTGTGGTCTAAAGAGTTTGTGAAAATGACTTCCAATTCTTGAGGGAAAACTGGTAAATTCACTGCTAAAAGTGTAGACTCATTTTAGGGAATAATCCATAGAAAATTGCTATGCTTTTGCATGGTACATTATATAAATTATATATATCTTTTGTTTTACTAAGTAAAATGTTGCCATGAAACTAAAGGAAAAGTTTACAATTTCCTAAATGTGCTTTTGTGACAGTCTGCGGTCAAGCTCATCCTCTTCACTTACCCCACCTATGTTGACTCTGGTGACCACTACGTTCTGAACTGGGATTTGGCTTCTGCAGGTTCCTTTCATTCAATCAGAGCCTCGTGTGAGTACTTTATAAATGTTTTGGAATATTTTTGGAATAGACATATTTTTTTTTTTTATATTGGGGGGGGGGGGTATATTATGAAGGAATTGTTGGAATTGGTGTCTAATTATATTTAAAGATGTTCTATAAATAGACTTCAGATATGAATCTGTGACTTTACTACTGGTTGCAAAACTTTGCCTTTTGACATGTTGAGATCATTGCTTTGTTACAACTACTGAAGAGCCAGAGGTAAGTGATCAGTGTATTTGACTACCTTGACATTTGCTAAATTCATAAACAATTTCCATTTCGCTTTGACTCTCATTTTTTTCTTCTATATTTCTAGGTCGAAATTCCAGACTGATGGTCAAGCGTTGTGTGCTACTGTTGACCAGTGATTTTAACCAAATGCAAAGTAAAGCAATATTGAACAGTTAATCCATGTCTTATTCATGAACAAAGAATATTACCATATTAAACTCTGTGAACTTGACCTGATTCTGGTTATTGGTTTCCTCATTCCATCCATGTAACTTATCATAACTCGTCTGTCTCCAGAACTTGGTCAATTGGGACGTGGTGAAACTCTAGTTTTGAATCAAATACTTTCCATGAGCGAGAGCAATGGAAGAGGATCAACTATTGAAAGAATTCATCAACCAGCAATGTATAATATTCTACCTAGACAAGGGACAGAAACAGAAAAGCTCAAACTTTATTACAGATCATGTGTTTCCAAGATCCCTTAACGAGGAACTAGTTCTAATCTTTCCAAGAAAAAACATTTCTGAAAAATCCAAAGAGTTTTTCATTGAAAAGGGTAATGTTGAGATAAGAAAGATTGAGGGTGAAATCATTGACATTGAAGATGAGTAATTCACTGTAGTGGAGAATATGGGGACATTGCCTAACTGTATATTCATAGATGATCCCATATATTACTATTTTACTGCTGCAGTAACAAAAAAGTTGATTGTGACCAATGTGAATCTTAATTTGGGATCTCGAGTAGAGATCATTACACCCAGGGCTGCCACCAGGGCATTACAGCCATAACTGGTGTACTGGGCCTGGTGAAGGAGGGGGCCAGGGTAATTACTTAGCTTTATTAAGCCCCGGCCAGGCCCCCCTCTTCACCAGGCCCCAGTCACAGACGTAGCAGAAGGGCTCGGCGGTGTCATATCTGCCACTGCACACATGGCTAAATCGATTGCGAAGCCTTTCTAGGGCATTGCATACAAATTAGTCATGTGTCCGGAAGCAAGGCGAGTGAAACAGAGCAGGGAGGTGGCAAGTCATCCTGCAGCCCACCGTTATGAGGTCATCACTCTGCGACATTATCACAGAGCTGCGGGCAATGTGGAAGCAATGAGGACACAGCATCCAGAGGGGAATGGTAGGCACTCCTTGAGCTGAATATTCCCAGGGGTGGTGTGGGTGCCATCAAGCTCAAATGAATCGCTGCTCAGAGCGGATGCTGCGTGATGTGGGATCCGGGGAGAGTGAGTAAAATCTTTTACTTTTTGTGGCAGACACACATACAAAGAGAGGCACTGGAAGGGGATATATACAAGGAGGACATAGATACCAGGAAGGGGACAAAAACCAAGATGGAGATATATATACAAGAATGTTCCCGAGAGTGATCTTATACCACTAGGGACCCCTAAGAGGACATATATTCAAGAAAGAGGACACATATACCAGGAAGGGGACAAAAACCAGAATGGGGACATACATACCAGGAGGATGATATATATGTTAGGCAGGATGGGGATATACAGTATATGCCAGGATTGGGAAATATATTCCAGGAAGTGGAGATCTATCTATATATCTATATATCTATCTATCTATCTATCTATCTATATATATCTATATATATCTATATATATATCTATATATATCTATATATATATCTATATATATCTATATATATCTATATATCTATATATATCTATATATATCTATATATATATCTATATATATCTATATATATCTATATATCTATATATCTATATATCTATATATCTATATATCTATATATCTATATATCTATATATCTATATATCTATATATCTATATATCTATATCATGTAGAACGGTTGAAGGGACTTCATCCCCCTCTTCTTCACCAGCCACAGGTCGTCATGGCGATTATCTGATTGGCCTGGAAGCTTAAGGTATTTATGACTTTGGGTGATGGTAGAACTAAAGCCAAAAGCTGCAGAGAAAGACAATTCTTTGTAATATTGGCGGGAAAACTCCCAAAGCAGGTTTTGAAGTGCGACTTTAATGCTAGAAAGATGAAAAACACATTGCCAGAATCCCTGCGTCGTGCGGAACCCAGCGCACCGTCTCACCTGACGAGGAGATCGACGGAATCACGACAAATTAGTATTGGCCAGTAAAATTGTGCTAGAGGCGTTGTGTTTGGTATCAATGTAACTGTAAAATCGAGATATTAAATATGACGCTAATATCTTTCACCTGTGTGACCCAGGAGCAAAGATATGAAAAACCCTAGAATTATGGAACTTTGTGACCATCTCAAGCCCAGCCCACAAGTGACTGTAAAATGATGTCATAGGCAAGGGGGGCTAGCAAGAGCATAAGAGACAGTTCCTGTCTTGGGGGCGCAGTCAGCACGAGGAGGGCATCATGAAGGGTGATGCTGGCCGATTCTAACATCTCTTGGAGTTCCCTCCTACTCCCTAAGCAGACGTCACTTCTATGGCACAAGCTTAGTAAGTTTCACGTTTATACCTTTTATTTTATGTAACTGTTATGCCGTAATGTGTATTGTTCCCTTTTGTAAATTCCTGTATATTCTTTAAACACTGCCTATTTTCGGATTAAATATATAAAAATTTAAGAGTTTCTTTCCTTATGCTTTATATACGAATCCAAAACCCCGAAGGGCCTTATGCTATCTGAAACGGGTTCCCAGCTACCTGTAGAAAGTCTGGGTGGTGGCAGCGTAATTGTTGTTGCATAGAATTATTGGAGTGCTATCATTAAGGGTACCGAGGTATATAAATATTCCATTAGCAGGAATCAGAGATATACATTTACCCTTGCTGTGAGACCTCCAATATTTGGCATTATCAGCTCAGCAGCCTCATCTTATGCATTGTCCTGCAGTACCAAAAGTGGCCTGCAGACAAGGGGGGCGCTAGAGAGTAGTCGTGTGTAACAAATCAGTGAACAGCTGCGGATTTCTGAGGGACTTCCCCGGCTGTTCCTGACAATCTATATATCTATATATCTATATATCTATATATCTATATATCTATATATCTCTTTTTTTTTTTCCTCACACACTGCCCCTCTGTAGAATACCACACACACACACACACACACACACACAGCTTCTCTGTAGAATATCCCTCAAGTATGCTGCCCATTGTATACTTTCCGCCCCCCCACAAGTTTCCCCATATTTTTTATATATAATAGATTATTGTGCAGCTTGTGTGGGGGGATAGTATACAACAGGGCAGCATATATGAGATATTATACAGTGGAGCAGTGTGGGGGGATATTATACAGAGGAGCAGTGTGGGGATACTATACAGAGGAGCAGTATGTGGGGGGTATTATACAGAAAAGCAGTATATGGAGGAGGATATTATACAAAGGAGCAGTATGTAATAAGGGGATATGATACAGAGAAGCAGTATGTGGGGGGGGATATTATGCATTTTCTGAGGGAAATACTTCATTTTCTTAAACGTCAAGGTTGCTAACAATTTTGGCCTTGTGTATATACATACTGTAACATGTCATACTGTGTCCCAATTGACACAGCATGGAAAAAAAAAGTACAAATTACAAGGCATACTGGTGTGCACCACAGTACCCAATAGAAATGCAACCAGGATAAATAAAAAACCCCCAAAACTATGGTCAGACTGCTTACAATAGAGAAAAGCCAAAGGAACTTCCCTTATTAGATGTAATCATTCAAACATGGTCTCAATGCATTTCACTTGTGTTTTGGGATAATCAGGAGGCCCCACAGGGGTATAATGTCCCTGGATGGTGTGGATCTATAGTATGACATGTTGTGAGACATTAGGGGCAATAGGGTCCTATAGGGTTATTTTATGCTTGCTTAATTGTCCTATTTTTGTCCTCCAGTTTCTACTTTTTGGAGTTGTTTTTTTTTTTTTTTTTGTTTTTTCTTACATGCATTCAATACATTTGTTTTTAAGGCATATCTAATAAATATTGTATATTTTAAAAAAAAACAGTTAGTTTTGGATTCTTTCCTCATATTGTAATTATTAGCCATACATGGATATAAACATTATATATGCACACACAAAGACATATTTGAAATTTTTAATATGGTGAAGCTGCTAGTAGCCTCACTCACTTCCTGTCCAGCTCCTACGGGGGCGTGTGCCTGTGCCATGCTGCATAATGGCTGTCGCTAATACACATGGCTGTGCAAGTGCACACAGACTGCTGTATATGTAGCACCCAGGGATATGGGCTGCTCTGTTTCTGGCGGTGTCTCTCTTGGGAATGTCACGGTGGTGGCCGTTACCCGGTTCTGTGCCCTGGGCCCTTTTTGTAATGGGGATATTTACAGGGGAGAATAAGACAATATTCATATGTCATGCCACTTGGGGTGTTGCGGCTAAGTGTAGGGAGCCACCGCTGCAGAATGTCTCTACTGGGGCTGGTGGTATTGGCAGCTAGTATGGAGCCCCATTACCTTCAGGTTGCCTCAGGGTCTTCAGGGACTTAACGTGCTGGGAATCTTCCTGGAGCGGGTAGGTCAGGTTAACTTCTATGGGAATTGTGATGCCACTCTTGGTTTTGCGATCAGTGGGTGACCGCCACTGCAGTTTGGGAAGCACCTGGAGCTGATGGTAATGCAGTCTGATGTTATAGCCTCCCGAGAGTGAGGCTGGCCCCAGGGCTCAGGTGTAGGTGTGTAGTACCACAGGTCGCAGAGTAATTCACACAGTCAAAGAATGTCTTTCAGGGTTTTTACTCACTACTTTGCTGGCACAGTGAGTCAACCCGAGCGATGCTGTGATCAACCAAGATGGGAACCAGGTACCTTCAGGCTGACGTAGGGGTGACTGCTGACTTGCCTTCCTAGCCCTTCTTGAGGTAACCCCGACTTGGAGTACTCCGGGATCACCCAGGGAAGTTGCTTCCACCTCTTCTCCCCTTTCTGGCCTATTTGCTTGCAGCGTGGACCAAGTAATTCCGGCTGCTTGCCTTCTGTCACTTATGGGCCCCCTCGTGGCAGCGGACTCTGTGTAGTTTGAGGTACATACAGCACCCTCACCAGCAGGTTTAGCAGGCCAAGTAGATGGGTTCTTGCTCTGGTGCTCTGGGGACCTGTTTCACTGTGCGGGCCTGGCCTACCGGTAGTCCCCTTACTCAGACACCTCTCCAGCATGTCATCCCTAGGTGGTTTTCAGGCGGCACTACTGGGTAGCCTTTCTCCCCTACCAGCAGCCACTACAGGGGCAAGGTCTGGCTTGTGTCCTGCTCTTCAGCCTTACACTCCAGACTCGGCTGCTCCACTTCCTCCTCCTTTTGACTGCTACTGCACAACTCCTGTCTCCAGTTCCACCAACCACCACTAGCTGAGATGCGAGGGCCATGCCCCCTCCCTGGGTCAGCCTTTGGGATTAACTATTTTGTACTCACTCAGCCTAAGTGCAGTACTCAGTGGTGCCTGGCCAGGGGAGGGGCGCCACAGTAGTGTCTCCACAAGTAGGGTTTTGCCCTAGAGGGTGTATGATGCAGTGGGTGTCGGAAGAAGGTAGTTCACACAGATGTTCAGTGCAACTGGTTTAATCACTGCTGAGATGTTACTTGGTTGCCTGAGGCCGGCTGGTTTCGCCTCCAGGCCCCATTTGTCCCAGTGCCTGTTTGGTTCCCTAGTACCTTCTTCCCCTGCACCTGTCTCTGGTAAGTGGGTTGCAGTGGTATAGAACACTGGGGGTCCCCGTTCTGTGGTTTGTCCGCCTGACGGTAGTGTGAACCCTGTGGGGATGGATTCTCTGGTCCTGTCACTGGTTCTCCCTTTGCTACTGAGCCTTCAGATTCTTTAGGGTCAGCAAGGTCCTTGATGGTCCCCTTTGCTGTGCAGGTGTTAACAGGTCGGCTTGAAGCTTTCCTGTCCTAGGGTCCTGTACCCTGTCTGTGCATAGTTTTGGGAGTACTCCACCAGTAACCACTTCTCCTGGGTACCAGGTCACCATTAACCCAAGCCAGGACATCACTTTGCTTCCACCTTCACACTCCTGCTGTCTGACACTTTCAACCGTCACCGCAGTTCTGACTACTGTCTTCCCAACTACTCTCCAGTCTGTCCCTCCCACCTGGTCAACTAGTGGACTGGAGTGGCCCCACCTTGAGTCGGCCATCCATTGGTTCTACACTAGCTGGGTACCATTTTTATGGGGGGATTGTTGGGGAAAACTGGGATTACCTGGGCTTTTGGTGTTACCGGCACTGGGTTTCTAGGTCCCGAACGGGGGTAGGCCCTGCATTCTTGTGGGAATGCAGAACCTTGTAGCACCCTGATGGTCTCAGGACATCACAGGAGGGGCTGGAGACATACACATCACTGGGGGGGCACAAACGTTACTTGGTTTGGAGGTATACAGCACTTGGGGGCATACACTTTACTGAGGTGGGGGAACATACAGCTATTAGAGTACATGCATCTCTAAGAGTGCATAGATGTTACAGCACTGTGGGTCATACAGCCCTGGGAGATGCTGGCTGGCACTTTGGCTCCTCCCTTCATCTGTGGGATGGGAGCACGTCGCACATTAGCTCCTTCAACAGATAAACTTCAATGCATGTTGTTTTCAAGGGGCCAGCAGCCAGCAAAGTGGTGTCCAAATAAATCAGCCCTGGGGTTGCAGAACAGATCCCTGCTCCTGACTAAGGAGAGTTGGACCCCATCTGTTCAGCCCTGGGTGCTGACACCAGTCCTGCAAGACTTTGCATAGCAGCAATTCAGAAAGAAGCTATGCTGCACGAGCAAAGATTTCAAAATGGAAAATACCTGTAAACCAAAATGTAGTTCCAATTTGAAAAAAGAGTAAAGCGAGGAAGCCAAAGCTATCATTTAAGTGTTTCTCCATGGTAGAAAAATAGACAACTACATATTTTTAGTGGACATGACTTAATAAAATATGTATTAAAATCCGAAAACAATAACAATCCTACTTAGTGATGGGAAGGAGTCATCAAAACAATAGTAGGGGTGTGATAATGGGTAGGAACAAACAAAATATTTACCCAGCAACCGCCGAAACAGTAATGTTTCAGAGCATGTGGTAATTCTTGTCATGTGTTGATGGGTGGCTACGAGAAATGCCACAAGCTTGCAAGGATAGCACCGTATTGAAAAAAATGAAAACCTGCCCATAAAAGATGTTAGTGTACCGCTCCTGCAGCAGTCGGACTGCTTGGATCCGGGCTTGCTGTGGCTCAAGGGTCTCCGGACCCGGGGGCTTGCGGCCACTTGAAAATGAAGGGGGGTTATTTACAGGGGATTAGTGTTTGTGATGCCACCCGTCGTTCGCGGTAAGGAGTGCTGCCGATGGGAGTACCCGGGGGAGATGGAGTGGGGCAGCCAGATGACGTTCTCTCCACGGGTAGGGGAAGCCCCGGGACTCTGGACGGTGGAGGTGTAGGGAAGCGTGGTGCAGGCCAGGCAGGCAGACTCAGGGAAGAGCAGCGTACTCATTCAGGCCGTGTGGATGTTGATGTGACCATTAAGTAGATTCTGACAAAAGAGTAAACAAAGTCTCTGGGTGCCGCTGCCACTCTGGGGAGCTCGTCCGAGAATTCTTCCCCGTTGGTATTGCTGGCGGTCTGGAGCCTGCCTCCATGCACTAGTGTTTAGACGTTTGAGTGACCCTTGGCCTGAAGCTGTTGGGATCCTGCTACCTATAATTCAATAGAGGAGCTGTGCTCTCGATGGCTGACACTTGGGATTTCAGTGGGCCGCATAAGCTGGAAAGCCCAATTCCCCTCGTTGTGTTGGTGCCTTCGATCTCTGAGCTTTTGGGGAAAGTTCATAAAGAGACTATCCTCCACAGGTTAATTATCAGGTTGCGTGAAGATACTCCCTGATCTAGGGTCCAGTACCCTGATGTGCTTGGTACCAGTTCAGTTACTAGTGTCGCGGGTGGAGGGGCCGCGCTCGCTATGGGGCTGCTGCTGTTCGGTGGCTCGAGCGGTGGGCCGGACCTGGGGACTCGAGCAGTGCTCCTCGCCCCCAAGTGAAAATGGGGTGTTGGGTGGTTTTAGGGAGATAGTTTGTGACGCCACCCACGGGTCGTGGTGATAGTGGACACCACCGCTGCTCGTGACGGGGTTCCCGGGAACGATGGCGGGGAGCAGCTAGGTGTTAGTTCCCCCTCCGTGGGTAGGGGTTGGTGATCCCGGGGCCCGGTGGTGGTACGGGGAGGCAAGGTACCCGGGGTGCAGGGTTGCAGGGCAGCGCGGCGCGGCGCTGGATGGCACTGTTGTACTCACTCAGGCACAGATTCAGAGTCTCTGGTAAACCAAACGGCTGGATGGACGGGTCCCACAGCTGGCTGCAGTGTCTTTGCTCTCCCCGGACAGGTTGATGGTGGCTGTCTTCCCCTGCACAGTTGTAGAATGTATTGACTCCGATGGTTTCCCAACGGTAGTCCGCTCCCTGGCGTGTATGTACCGAAGGAGCCCGTTTTGCACGAAGGCACTGGCCCTTGGATCTCTAGCCTATGGCGGTTTTTTATCCTCAGTGTGGACTGTTGCCTTCTGTCGGGTCTTGGGTGTGAGGGAACCCCTGAGGTCCCAGTCACTATCTGATTTGACCGTTGTCGGCGGCTCCTAGCCTTGTCGAGGTCTGATGGCCCTGCCTTTTGTGCTTGGTTCAGATCTGCTCCCCGGCTCGGTACCGGCGGGTCACCGCCCGTCCCCGGTCCTACGGTTTCGCTGACCTGCGCCAACTCCTGCGGATGGCCACCACCATCTGCCGACCTTGTTGACAGTGCCTGGGCTCCAACCCAGACACTCAGTCTCTGTCACCTTTCACTCCAAACTTCAACTAACTGCTTTTTCCCGCCTTCAGACCTGTGAACTCCTCGGTGAGTGGGGCCAACTGCCTGGCTCCGCCCCACCTGGTGTGGAAATCAAGCCTGGAGGGTGTCAACAAGGATTTTGTTTGACTGTTGTTGCCTAACCAGGGGAGGGGGTGTGTGTGGTATTGTGTTTGTGACTACCTGGCTCGTCCAGGGTGTCACATTCCCCCTTGGTGAAATGCAGACCGTCCGCGGGCTGCCCGTCCATCAACGGTTTTATTTCTGAAAAATATATAAATTAACAGGGCAAAAACATATAACAATAAGCATGCTTTTAATTCTTCCCTTACGGGAGGCTTTTCTCTTAAACGTTACTAACGGTATAAAACATTTTATTAATAATGGACGGTTCCATGTTTCTCCGCTTCCCCACCCAAGCAACCTACATCTTGATGCTGCCCCTAAGAAACGGGCAGCACCTCTCTTCCCCAGTCCGTAAGCAGGAACTCTGTTCCAGGTCACCCAAGCGGGTACGGTGTCTCGCACCCAGCTGTCATTTTAGGGGATTCCACGTCCAGGGGGATCCCTGACCCTCGGAGGATGGCCACTGTTCCTGGTGGCGGCCGGACCCCAGCCTACTCTGCTGCAGGTCCTTCCTCCAATCTGCCTCTCCGGAGGCTGTCTCTGCGGAACGGGCATGGGAGGGGGAGAAAGGCACAAATTTACACGGTTAACTTCGCTGCCGGTGCAACCTCCTCCTGCAGCTTTCCCCAGTCCACCACCGGGCAGCACAAGCCCCCAATGCCACCCTCACTCAGGGGTGACACTGTCCCACGGAACTCCATTTTCAGCTGTCAGCGGTGCGGGTACGACTGCTCCTCCAACCAGATTGTAGAACTTTTGGAGGGTGAAATGGGGGCAACAGTGACATCAGTCCCAACGGGGACGGGCACTTCAATGGCCAACAGCAATCCTCTTCTTTCTTTTAAGCAGCGATCTTATAGCACAGCTGCCGTTGCTGCCGCTCCCGGTGTGGAGCACCTTCTGCTTGCTCCGGTTCAGGCGGTGTGGGGAATGGGCCCAGCCAGAGTCCCTTCGTGCCGGCTACGACCGGTACCTTCGGTAATGAGGGATCCCGCTGTGTCGTGGCCTGCTCTTCCTACTGGCAGCTGCATCCCCGCCGTGCCTCAGCCAAGGCCCGGTGTCTGGGAGTGGTCGACGGGACTTGCAATGCTGGCCTCTGGTCGAGGATCGCCTCCGCTGCGGCCGGGCAGACTGCCGGGGCCGTCATAATTTCCGTCGCAGCCGGGATGGAAGTCGGGACGGGTGCCAGGGCGGTGACAAAGGTAAGGCCCGAGGGTCGCAGGTCTGGGCCCCCTCCCACAGACGCTGCGGGCTCCGCTACTGGTGGCAGGGGTAACGGGTCGGTCGGGGCCCTGGCCGTGGGCAGGGGCATTGAGGGAGGTGGCATAGTGGACTGCAGCAGGCAGGGCCCCTCAGCCCTATCGACCGATCCCTCAGGGACATAGGGGCGTGGGTCGCTTATATGCTCCTCGAGAACCACCTCCACTTTGTATGCCCGCACGGCTGCGGGCATGTAGTGGACCTTAGCCTGGTGCTCCTGGAACCTCTTGCTGCTGGTCCAGGAACGGGTTACGGCAGAGTCCTGGCGTCCCTGCACTCTGCGGCGCTAATTACATGCCGCCATCCTTCACCCGCTTCCCCCTTGGTTCTTTCCAGCACTTCCTTCTGCTGGGGGCGGGGCTTCACTTTCGCGCCCTCCCTGCTCGGGGAAGACGCTCGAGCGGGAAATCTTCGTGCCCAAGAGGCGGAACTTAAAATTTTTTGGCCGGACGCCGCTGGTGGGGACTGCAAGGCGCACTTTTACCGGTAGGTAGATTGGTTCTAGTCCTGTTCGTGGACGCCAAGTTGTCGCGGGCGGAGGGACCGCGCTCATTACGCTCAGGTCCGGGGCTGCTGCTGCTGCTCGGTGGCTCAAGCGGTGGGCCGGACCCAGGAACTCGAGCAGCGCTCCTCGCCCCCAAGTGAAAATGGGGTGTTGGGTGGTTTTAGGGAGATAGTTCGTGACGCCACCCACGGGTCGTGGTGATAGTGGACACCACCGCTGCTCATGACGGGGTTCCCGGGAACGATGGTGGGGAGCAGCTAGGTGTTAGTTCCCCCTCCGTGGGTAGGGGTTGGTGATCCCGGGACCCGGTGGTGGCACGGGGAGGCAGGGTACCCGGGGTGCAGGGTTGCAGGGCAGCGTGGCGCTGGATGGCACTGTTGTACTCACTCAGGCACAGATTCAGAGTCTCTGGCAAACCAAACGGCTGGATGGACGGGTCCCACAGCCGGCTGCAGTGTCTTTGCTCTCCCCGGACAGGTTGATGGTGGCTGTCTTCACCTGCACAGTTGTAGAATGTATTGACTCCGATGGTTTCCCAACGGTAGTCCGCTCCCTGGCGTGTATGTACCGAAGGAGCCCATTTTGCCTGCAGGCGCTGGCCCTTGGATCTCTAGCCTATGGCGGTGGCTTTTTATCCTCACTGTGTGGACTGTTGCCTTCTGTCGGGTCTTGGGTGTGAGGGAACCCCTGAGGTCCCGGTCACTATCTGATTTGACCGTTGTCGGCGGCTCCTAGCCTGGTCGGGGTCTGATGGCCCTGCCTTTGTGCTTGGTTCAGATCTGCTCCCCGGCTCGATACCGGCGGGCCACCGCCCGTCCCCGGTCCTACGGTTCCGCTGACCTGCGCCAACTCCTGCAGACGACCACCACCGTCTGCCGACCTTGCTGACAGTGCCTGGGCTCCGACCCAGACACTCAGTCTCTCTGCTGTCACCTTTCACTCCAAACTTAAACTAACTGCTTTTTCCCGCCTTCAGGCCTGTTTACTCCTTGGTGGGTGGGGCCAACCGCCTGGCTCCGCCCCACCTGGTGTGGAAATCAAGCCTGGAGGGTGGCAACAAGGATTTTGTTTGACTGTTGTTGCCTAACCAGGGAAGGGGGTGTGTGTGGTGTTGTTTGTGACTACCTGGCTAGTCCAGGGCATCACACTAGATTTTCCGGTGCAGACTGTTGTCCAAAACTAAGTCTGGACACCCTTCTCTAATACCCTGCGATAGGGTGTCCGACGACTCCAGTTCCAGACCACCGTCTGCTACCTAACAACAAACGTTTCCCAGGGAGCTCCAATTCCCTCAGCTCCTCACTCTGAGGGCTACAACTCAACTAACAAAGTCCCTCCCACCAGTCTGCCTGACCCCTACGAGGGTGGCCCTTTTCCAGCTAGACCACCCACTGGTGTGCCTGACAGGGTGTGGTGTGAGGTGAGCTTAGGATTTGAATGTTGATGGAGCAATACCAATAGTTCGGATCCCAGAATCATGGAGGGTGAGATCTGCATTATGAGGAAAAGGAGTGCAGTTCCCTCTGACACCCTGAAAAGATCAGGGGCGTCACATTTGCTAGAGAAAGGAAGGTGCAAAATGAAAAAAAAATATAGATAAGGACAATAGGAAACGAGAAAGATGTAAAATATTCATAAAATATTGGGAACAAAGAGTATAATACTTGTAAAAACTAAATAATAATGCAAACAATAAGAATGAAAAAGAAAACAGGGTTTTAAGGGAAAAGAGTGGGTAAACATAATATGAACCAAGCTCAATACACTGTATTAATATGCAGTCTACAAGAAAAGAAAATGGTGTATAATACTGTGTACAAATGAAAAATATAAGGACCTAAAAAATCTAGACATGTATGACTTTTTTTTTAGGTTCTTTTATATGCATTTTTAATTATACATAGTGTGAATTTAGTATCTAGTGTATTGTGTATGATAACAAAAATTGTTAATATATATAATAGTTAATACTAAATATAAAAAGCGCAAATTGCAGAGGTGGAGAAAAAAAGTGGGAGAATAAAGAATAAAACTTTCACTCTTACCTTTACCTGCCCTAGTTCAATATCCTCACCCATTCCAATATATAATGTACTGTGTATTTTATGTCTTTAGTAATAATCACGTAAATGTAAGCCAGTATAGATATGTTCATGATTGATATATAAGACCGTAAATGTCGTAATATTTTATATAGAACTAAGTTTTATAACGTCCATTAATCAGAAAATTGTGGCACAAAGACATCTGGCTCCAAATTTATTCTGCAGCCGGACAACGTCCCGAAACATTCATCCACTGTCATTAAGAACGAGAGGTCCTAGAGGTGATGATCCGGTTCCACAGAGCCCCGATCTCGCATCATCCCGTCTGTCTGGGATACAGAGACAAAGGATCCACACAAGCCTCATACACAGAAGATCGAGGGCCAGGTCTCCAAGAAGAGAAGTGGTAAAGCTAAATATTGATGTGGTTTAGATTTCCTTTTCATTCTCTACCTTTTGTTATTTGATACAAGTAAACTATCAACACTTTTATTTCCGAAAACATTCTTTGTGCCATTTTTTTCCCCCACAGCGGCCTCAATACTTACATAGTATTGGATATGAGATTGTGTAAGGTAGATTTTTTTTTCTGTTTTTATCTGAACTCGCACTTGTTCTCCACTAGGTGGCTTCACTGTTCACATTTGTACATATTTGGCGTTTTGTTTGTTTTCTAGTTTGTGAGATCCTTTTAAAAAGAGATCAGCTAATTTATTGAAGGGAGATAGAAATCTATTAAAGAATAGTATGGTAAATACGGTATATACATTTTTTTTTTTAGAATACACATTGTAAATTTACATCAGATTCTGCAAAAAGACAGCCTGTTGGCCACCATTTTTCTGAAGCCTTGGCATCTGTCAGACGCAAAATCTCCTATAGTCACCTCATCGCTCAACTTGTCCAATCTCTCTGCTGCTTGCTGTCCACCATCTAGTACAGTGATGGCGAACCTATGGCACGCGTGCTGTCGCCTGATCCTGCAGGTTTGATCTGCTGGTGTGATAGCTCCAGCAGATCAAATCTGTGTTGGAGCGGAGGAGACATTTCTCCTCGCTCTGACACTCCTCCTCCCCCAGGCTGCAGGTGTGTTGCCTAGGAGACGGAGGAGTGTCAGCGAGCGGCGCCGGCGTAATGACTTCTTCTGGCCGCGTGGGAACTGAGGACCCAGCGGTGCGCAGCGGGGGAGCGTGTGCAGGGAGGTAAGTTGTGTGTTGCTTTTTTTTTTATAACTCGTGTGCGGCTGTGCCAAGGTGGGGGAACGCACATGGCAGAGTTGGGTGGGGGAACGCACATGGCAGCGTGGGGTGGGGTGGAGGAACGCACATGACAGCGAGGGGTGGGGGTGGAGGAATGCACATGGTAGCGTGGGGTGGGGGTGGAGGAACGTACATGGCAGTGTGGGGTGGGGGTGGAGGAACGCACATGGCAGCGTGGGGTGGGGGTGGAGGAACGCACATGGCAGCGTGGGGTGGGGGTGGGGGAACGCACATGGCAGCGTGGGGTGGGGGTGGGGGAACGCACATGGCAGCATGGTGTGGGGGTGGTGGAACGCACATGGCAGCGTAGGGTGGGGGTGGAGGAACACACATGGCAGCGTGGGGGTGGAGGAACGCACATGGCAGCGTGGGGTGGGGGTGGAGGAACGCATATGGTAGCGTGGGGTGGGGGTGGAGGAACGCACATTGCAGCTTGGGGTGGGGGTGGGGGAACGCACATGGCAGGGTGGGGTGGAGGAATGCACATGGCAGCGTGGGGTGGAGGAACGCACATGGCAGCGTGGGGTGGGGAAATGCACATGGCAGCGTAAATGGGGGTGGAGGAACGCACATGGCAGCGTGGGGTGGGGGTGGAGGAACGCACATGGCAGCGTGGGGTGGGGGTGGGGGAACGCACATGGCAGCATGGTGTGGGGGTGGGGGGAACGCACATGGCAGGGTGGGGTGGAGGAATGCACATGGCAGCGTGGGGTGGGGGTGGAGGAACGCACATGGCAGCGTGGGGTGGGGGTGGAGGAACGCACATGGCAGCGTGGGGTGGGGGAATGCACATGGCAGTGTAAATGGGGGTGGAGGAACGCACATGGCAGCGTGGGGTGGGGGAGGGGGAACGCACATGGCAGCGTGGGGTGGGGGAGGGGGAACGCACATGCCAGTATGGTGGGGGGACATGCATGCCAGGATGGGGAACAATGCATACCAGGATGGAGGAAACATGCATGCCAGGATGGAGGAAACATGCATGCCAGGATGAGGAAACATGCCACGATAGGGTACATTTGCCAGGAAGGGGAACATTTGCCAGGAAGGGGAATATTTACCAGGAAGGGGTACATGCTAGGAAGGGGGACATTTACCTGGATGGGGGAACAGTTACCAGGAAGGAGGTAAATTAACCAGGATTGGGAACATTTACCAGGACGGAGGACATTTACCAGGAATGGGGTACATGCCGGGATGGGGGAATATTTACAAGGATGGGCAATGTGCCAGGATGGGGTACATTTGCCAGCATGGGGGAACATGCCAGAATAAGGTACATTTACCAGGATGAGGTATATTTACCAGGATGGGGCCATGATGGGGACAAATATACCAGAATGTAGGAAATATATATCAGGGTGCCCCCATGTTTACCAAGAAGTGGCCCAGGAAGGGGGACAGAACTACACAATGAAAGTGGAGGGGAGCAACTCGTACGTCTTTATGGGATTTCAAGATGTTCAGACTTTGAAATGTAGATGTGGATTACAGGGTGAAATCTGATTGCATTCCATGCTAAAATCTCTGTCTAATATGCTGCAATTTTTTCCAGAAAGATCAATCCAACTGCTGTGTCTGGAAAGGGCAGTGGCTCAGCTTCAATGTGTGGTAATCATGCATGAGCGTGATGCCCCCTGCTGAAGAGAAGACGGCAAAGGTAAGGTTACAATCAATTATTTACATAATATGATTGGCTGGCACTTCGGAAGAAAAAAATGGGTTTAGGGCTACAGTTTGGGCACTCGGCCTGTAAAAGGTTCGCCATGACTGATCTAGTATATGTTTTCTTTCAATTGTCACAAGCTGCATCTCCTGTTCTGTTCGGGACTAGGTCTTGATGTTTCTGGCATGTCGTAATGACATGGGCATGTGACAGTGATCTCTGAGGCCTGGTCATAGACAGAAGTCCTGGCCTTCAAAGAACAGGTGGAAAAAAAACAACAGTAGAAAGAAGACTGAATGGCTTGTGTGACGCCCTGGCCTATCAGGTCATCACAGGGTATTGTGCAATTTGCCATTCTGTGCAATATCCACCTCCTCCTTGGTTAAGAGTCCCAAACCATTGGTGTTGCCAAGAACAGCTAGTTAAAATCTTAGGAACACTCTGCACCACACACACCAGTGGTCAGCCTGAGTGGAATAGGGTTGCCCACTTGGGGGGTTGGTTAACGGGAAGTCAGGAGTGGCAGGAGACAGTCAGTTGAGCAGTGACTCTCAAGAGGAGAGGTCACAGAGCGGTGAAGTGTTGGAGGAGAGAAAGGAGGTGAGGAGCTGTGTTCCTTGAGACTACTAGGTGGCAGATGTTGGTCTGGGCCTGGTAGGAGCTGGACCTTGGACGCAGGAGAATCGTGACAAGGGGCACTGACTGTCGAGGAGGACAGCCGGTGGCCTTGTGCCATCACCGCGCAGGGGCCAGGGCACAATGGGGTACATGGACTCTAGGTCAGGGAGTTGCTTCAGGCGTCCTGACAATTTACCCGACGAGGATGGAGCCTTCAAGATCCGTTCTCCTCCCGCTCCAAAATCGGGATACTAACGCAACTAGGGGGATAGGACTTTCCACTCACACGGTCCAAAAAATCTTAAGCGTGAACCCTGAGAGCAAGCTCACCCAGTTAGCCATACTTGTGAGCGGGACCTGACCAGTTTCACACAGAAGGGACCAAATAGAGAAAGAGGTGCCAAGCCAAAGGTCACAGACTGACAGGCAACACCAACGGGCACGGGATCCAGGCGTGCTCCCTCCAAACGGCAGCGGTGTCCAGAACTTTGGTTTACCACAGTTGTCGGTGTCAGTGTTATTGGACTGAGTGATTACAGAAACGACTCCCCTACCATCCCAACGGGACATCCCCGTCGTCCTCATCGAGTCCCGGGGCATTCCCCCTACCCGTGGAGGGTTTAAACATCTGGCTGCTCACACCACTGCCACCGGGTACTCGCAACTGCAGCGGTGGCACTCCCCCTTACCACAAACCACGGGTGGAGTCATGAACTTCAAACATACTCCCCCATGTAAATATTCCCCTTTTATTCCAAGTGGTCGTGCGACCCCGATCCCCGGGTCTGGAGATCCCTCGAGCCACTGCGGATCCGGATCTAAGCAGCCCGGCTGCTGACGCGGAGGTGGCACACCCTGGAAACTTTGGCGTCGCGAACAGGATTCGAGCAGGACCTACTTATATGGATGACGTGTGCTTTAGAACCGAAAACCGCGAGTCAAGATTCTTTTTCCCGCCAATTCCGCCATCTTTTCACGGCAAAACGCCATCTTCCCTGTGAAAGTGCGCGAAGCAGAAGCCCCGCCCTTCGTCCTGAGTGTGAGGCAGGAACCAGAAGTTCCCAGAGGGACACAGCGAGCCCCATGTGAGTGCAAAGCAAAAAACAAGGGGGCGTGCCGGAATGTAACAGCGGAAGAGAAGCAGGGACACCAGGACCCTGCCATAACATTCCTGGACAATGCAGAGGCAAGATGGTGGAGCGAGACTGGTCACCGAAATGTGCTGTTCCCGGGACCATGACTTGGATAGAGGAAGAGATAGAGCAGCTGTGCAGAAGAATGCGGATGCAGTTCCTGTTTATCTTAAACCACTGGAGGGAAGAGATGAGGAGCCTGGCGATGGCGGTGTAAGCCCGTAAGATGAAAATCCCACGTGGAGAGGGTAAGCGGTTACCCAGTCCCTACTGATTGCCCAAATCCGGCTACAACGGCTGAGGAATCCGGACCACCCCCATTTGTGGCAAGCCCTTCACCGTCACCTACCCCGTCCTCAGCCGATGCCGAGCTACCCACATCAACCCCGGCAGCAGAACATTTGGTGTCTTTGAGTCAAGCTCCAGCTGCAGAAACCCCGGTTCAGATCCTCATCCCGGTCATGTCAGCGGTCATCCAGACACTGGCAAGACCAGACCCGGCCACATCACTGGGCCTGTACTCAGAGGGAGGCGGAGCACCCGCACCCTGCAACCCTGGCTGCGGAGCAGTTGGTTTTTCAACCTACCAAGGCGGAAGTGGAACCAAAAGATCTCCCGGTTCCACTACCGCGCAACATCCCGACGGCTGTTGGGGCCGCAAGAGTTCAGTTGAAACCAGAGCCAGCTAAGGAGCTGAAGCCGGACGCTCATGCCCCCTACTGGGAACGACACCACCAGCGAAAGCTGACACCAGCGGAGACAACTCCAGACCAATGGCAGCGGGAGATTGTTGCCTGTGCGCAGAGTGAGAAAGAAAATTTGAGAAAAGCCACCTTTCGTGTTCGGGGGCTGCAGCGAAGGGATGGGGTTTCCTCTGGGAAGCAAGTTTCACCGGGGCCGTCATAATTTCCGTCGCAGCCGGGATGGAAGTCGGGACGGGTGCCAGGGCGGTGACAAAGGTAAGGCCCGAGGGTCGCAGGTCTGGGCCCCCTCCCACAGACGCTGCGGGCTCCGCTACTGGTGGCAGGGGTAACGGGTCGGTCGGGGCCCTGGCCGTGGGCAGGGGCATTGAGGGAGGTGGCATAGTGGACTGCAGCAGGCAGGGCCCCTCAGCCCTATCGACCGATCCCTCAGGGACATAGGGGCGTGGGTCGCTTATATGCTCCTCGAGAACCACCTCCACTTTGTATGCCCGCACGGCTGCGGGCATGTAGTGGACCTTAGCCTGGTGCTCCTGGAACCTCTTGCTGCTGGTCCAGGAACGGGTTACGGCAGAGTCCTGGCGTCCCTGCACTCTGCGGCGCTAATTACATGCCGCCATCCTTCACCCGCTTCCCCCTTGGTTCTTTCCAGCACTTCCTTCTGCTGGGGGCGGGGCTTCACTTTCGCGCCCTCCCTGCTCGGGGAAGACGCTCGAGCGGGAAATCTTCGTGCCCAAGAGGCGGAACTTAAATTTTTTTGGCCGGACGCCGCTGGTGGGGACTGCAAGGCGCACTTTTACCGGTAGGTAGATTGGTTCTAGTCCTGTTCGTGGACGCCAAGTTGTCGCGGGCGGAGGGGCCGCGCTCATTACGCTCAGGTCCGGGGCTGCTGCTGCTGCTCGGTGGCTCAAGCGGTGGGCCGGACCCAGGAACTCGAGCAGCGCTCCTCGCCCCCAAGTGAAAATGGGGTGTTGGGTGGTTTTAGGGAGATAGTTCGTGACGCCACCCACGGGTCGTGGTGATAGTGGACACCACCGCTGCTCATGACGGGGTTCCCGGGAACGATGGTGGGGAGCAGCTAGGTGTTAGTTCCCCCTCCGTGGGTAGGGGTTGGTGATCCCGGGACCCGGTGGTGGCACGGGGAGGCAGGGTACCCGGGGTGCAGGGTTGCAGGGCAGCGTGGCGCTGGATGGCACTGTTGTACTCACTCAGGCACAGATTCAGAGTCTCTGGCAAACCAAACGGCTGGATGGACGGGTCCCACAGCCGGCTGCAGTGTCTTTGCTCTCCCCGGACAGGTTGATGGTGGCTGTCTTCACCTGCACAGTTGTAGAATGTATTGACTCCGATGGTTTCCCAACGGTAGTCCGCTCCCTGGCGTGTATGTACCGAAGGAGCCCATTTTGCCTGCAGGCGCTGGCCCTTGGATCTCTAGCCTATGGCGGTGGCTTTTTATCCTCACTGTGTGGACTGTTGCCTTCTGTCGGGTCTTGGGTGTGAGGGAACCCCTGAGGTCCCGGTCACTATCTGATTTGACCGTTGTCGGCGGCTCCTAGCCTGGTCGGGGTCTGATGGCCCTGCCTTTGTGCTTGGTTCAGATCTGCTCCCCGGCTCGATACCGGCGGGCCACCGCCCGTCCCCGGTCCTACGGTTCCGCTGACCTGCGCCAACTCCTGCAGACGACCACCACCGTCTGCCGACCTTGCTGACAGTGCCTGGGCTCCGACCCAGACACTCAGTCTCTCTGCTGTCACCTTTCACTCCAAACTTAAACTAACTGCTTTTTCCCGCCTTCAGGCCTGTTTACTCCTTGGTGGGTGGGGCCAACCGCCTGGCTCCGCCCCACCTGGTGTGGAAATCAAGCCTGGAGGGTGGCAACAAGGATTTTGTTTGACTGTTGTTGCCTAACCAGGGAAGGGGGTGTGTGTGGTGTTGTTTGTGACTACCTGGCTAGTCCAGGGCATCACACTAGATTTTCCGGTGCAGACTGTTGTCCAAAACTAAGTCTGGACACCCTTCTCTAATACCCTGCGATAGGGTGTCCGACGACTCCAGTTCCAGACCACCGTCTGCTACCTAACAACAAACGTTTCCCAGGGAGCTCCAATTCCCTCAGCTCCTCACTCTGAGGGCTACAACTCAACTAACAAAGTCCCTCCCACCAGTCTGCCTGACCCCTACGAGGGTGGCCCTTTTCCAGCTAGACCACCCACTGGTGTGCCTGACAGGGTGTGGTGTGAGGTGAGCTTAGGATTTGAATGTTGATGGAGCAATACCAATAGTTCGGATCCCAGAATCATGGAGGGTGAGATCTGCATTATGAGGAAAAGGAGTGCAGTTCCCTCTGACACCCTGAAAAGATCAGGGGCGTCACATTTGCTAGAGAAAGGAAGGTGCAAAATGAAAAAAAATATAGATAAGGACAATAGGAAACGAGAAAGATGTAAAATATTCATAAAATATTGGGAACAAAGAGTATAATACTTGTAAAAACTAAATAATAATGCAAACAATAAGAATGAAAAAGAAAACAGGGTTTTAAGGGAAAAGAGTGGGTAAACATAATATGAACCAAGCTCAATACACTGTATTAATATGCAGTCTACAAGAAAAGAAAATGGTGTATAATACTGTGTACAAATGAAAAATATAAGGACCTAAAAAATCTAGACATGTATGACTTTTTTTTTAGGTTCTTTTATATGCATTTTTAATTATACATAGTGTGAATTTAGTATCTAGTGTATTGTGTATGATAACAAAAATTGTTAATATATATAATAGTTAATACTAAATATAAAAAGCGCAAATTGCAGAGGTGGAGAAAAAAAGTGGGAGAATAAAGAATAAAACTTTCACTCTTACCTTTACCTGCCCTAGTTCAATATCCTCACCCATTCCAATATATAATGTACTGTGTATTTTATGTCTTTAGTAATAATCACGTAAATGTAAGCCAGTATAGATATGTTCATGATTGATATATAAGACCGTAAATGTCGTAATATTTTATATAGAACTAAGTTTTATAACGTCCATTAATCAGAAAATTGTGGCACAAAGACATCTGGCTCCAAATTTATTCTGCAGCCGGACAACGTCCCGAAACATTCATCCACTGTCATTAAGAACGAGAGGTCCTAGAGGTGATGATCCGGTTCCACAGAGCCCCGATCTCGCATCATCCCGTCTGTCTGGGATACAGAGACAAAGGATCCACACAAGCCTCATACACAGAAGATCGAGGGCCAGGTCTCCAAGAAGAGAAGTGGTAAAGCTAAATGTTGATGTGGTTTAGATTTCCTTTTCATTCTCTACCTTTTGTTATTTGATACAAGTAAACTATCAACACTTTTATTTCCGAAAACATTCTTTGTGCCATTTTTTTCCCCCACAGCGGCCTCAATACTTACATAGTATTGGATATGAGATTGTGTAAGGTAGATTTTTTTTTTTTCTGTTTTTATCTGAACTCGCACTTGTTCTCCACTAGGTGGCTTCACTGTTCACATTTGTACATATTTGGCGTTTTGTTTGTTTTCTAGTTTGTGAGATCCTTTTAAAAAGAGATCAGCTAATTTATTGAAGGGAGATAGAAATCTATTAAAGAATAGTATGGTAAATACGGTATATACATTTTTTTTTTTAGAATACACATTGTAAATTTACATCAGATTCTGCAAAAAGACAGCCTGTTGGCCACCATTTTTCTGAAGCCTTGGCATCTGTCAGACGCAAAATCTCCTATAGTCACCTCATCGCTCAACTTGTCCAATCTCTCTGCTGCTTGCTGTCCACCATCTAGTACAGTGATGGCGAACCTATGGCATGCGTGCCACCAGGGACACGCAGAGCCCATTCTGCTGGCACGCGTGCTGTCGCCTGATCCTGCAGGTTTGATCTGCTGGTGTGATCGCTCCAGCAGATCAAATCTGTGTTGGAGCGGAGGAGACATTTCTCCTCGCTCTGACACTCCTCCTCCCCCAGGCTGCAGGTGTGTTGCCTAGGAGACGGAGGAGCGTCAGCGAGCGGCGCCGGCGTAATGACTTCTTCTGGCCGCGTGGGAACTGAGGACCCAGCGGTGCGCAGCGGGGGAGCGTGTGCAGGGAGGTAAGTTATGTGTTGCTTTTTTTTTTTTTTTTTTATAACTCGTGGGGGAACGCACATGGCAGCGTGGGGTGGGGGAACGCACATGGCAGCGTGGGGTGGGGGTGGAGGAACGCACATGACAACGTGGGGTGGGGGTGGAGGAACACACATGGCAGCGTGGGGTGGGGGTGGGGGAACGCACATGGCAGCGGGGGGTGGGGGTGGGGGAACGCACATGGCAGCATGGGGTGGGGGTGGAGGAACGCACATGGCAGCGTGGGGTGGGGGAACGTACATGGCAGTGTGGGGTGGGGGTGGAGGAACGCACATGGCAGCGTGGGGTGGGGGTGGAGGAACGCACATGGCAGCGTGGGGTGGGGGAATGCACATGGCAGCATGGTGTGGGGGTGGAGGAACGCACATGGCAGTGTGGGGTGGGGGAACGCACATGGCAGCGTGGGGTGGGGGTGGAGGAACGCACATGGCAGCGTGGGGTGGGGGTGGAGGAACGCACATGGTAGCGTGGGGTGGGGGTGGAGGAACGCACATGGCAGCTTGGGGTGGGGGTGGGGGAATGCACATGGAAGGGTGGGGTGGAAGAATGCACATGGTAGCGTGGGGTGGGGGTGGAGGAACGCACATGGCAGCGTGGGGTGGGGGAATGCACATGGCAGCGTAAATGGGGGTGGAGGAACGCACATGGCAGCGTGGGGTGGGGGAGGGGGAACGCACATGGCAGCGTGGGGTGGGGGAGGGGGAACGCACATGCCAGTATGGTGGGGGGACATGCATGCCAGGATGGGGAACAATGCATGCCAGGATGGAGGATACATGCATGCCAGGATGGAGGAAACATGCATGCCAGGATGGAGGAAACATGCATGCCAGGATGGAGGAAACATGCCACGATAGGGTACATTTGCCAGGAAGGGGAACATTTGCCAGGAAGGGGAACATTTACCAGGAAGGGGTACATGCTAGGAAGGGGGACATTTACCTGGATGGGGGAACAGTTACCAGGAAGGAGGTAAATTAACCAGGATTGGGAACATTTACCAGGACGGAGGACATTTACCAGGAATGGGGTACATGCCGGGATGGGGGAATATTTACAAGGATGGGCAATGTGCCAGGATGGGGTACATTTGCCAGCATGGGGGAACATGCCAGAATAAGGTACATTTACCAGGATGGAGGACATTTACCAGGATGAGGTATATTTACCAGGATGGGGCCATGATGGGGACAAATATACCAGAATGTAGGAAATATATATCAGGGTGCCCCCATGTTTACCAAGAAGTGGCCCAGGAAGGGGGACAGAACTACACAATGAAAGTGTAGGGAAGCAACTCGTACGTCTTTATTGGATTTCAAGATGTTCAGACTTTGAAATGTAGATGTGGATTACAGGGTGAAATCTGATTGCATTCCATGCTAAAATCCCACGTGAAGAGAGGGTAAGTGGTTACCCAGTCCCTACTGATTGCCCAAATCTGGCTACAACGGCTGAGGAATCCGGACCACCCCCGTTTGCGGCAAGCCCTTCACCGTCACCTACCCCGTCCTCAGCCGATGCCAAGCTACCCACATCAACCCCGGCAGCAGAACATTTGGTGTCTTTGAGTCAAGCTCCAGCTGCAGAAACCCCGGTTCAGATCCTCATCCCGGTCATGTCAGCGGTCATCCAGACACTGGACAGACCAGACCCGGCCACATCACTGGGCCTGTACTCAGAGGCAGAGCACCCGCACCCTGCAACCCTGGCTTCGGAGCAGTTGGTTTTTCAACCTACCAAGGCGGAAGTGGAACCAAAAGATCTCCCGGTTCCACTACCGCGCGGCATCCCGACGGCTGTTGGGGCCGCAAGAGTTCAGTTGAAACCAGAGCCAGCTAAGGAGCTGAAGCCGGACGCTCATGCCCCCTACTGGGAACGACACCACCAGCGAAAGCTGACACCAGCGGAGACAACTCCAGACCAATGGCAGCGGGAGATTGTTGCCTGTGCGCAGAGGGAGAAAGAAAATTTGAGAAAAGCCACCTTTTGTGTTCGGGGGCTGCAGCGAAGGGACCTCGTGCTTCAACCCTGAGAAGGGATGGGGTTTCCTCTGGGAAGCAAGTCTCACTGAAGAGGTGTTTGTAGTTCAAAGAGATATCGAGCAGCATCTCCCAAGGAATCACCCGGGTCGTAATCTGGAGCCAGGGGAGGTGGTCACTTACGCGCGGCACTGGAGCGAGCGAGGCTGGTACGCCCTAGATGTGAAACGGCTCGCTACGGTGAATGAGCAAGTTGTGCCAGCTGTCGCAGTTGACTGCCAGCCTCCCAGTGAGCAGTACAGAGAAAAGTGTTAAAAATGCCAGTAGTTAAACTATGCCAAAGAATTGTTAGGTATCGGTGTTTTCATTTGTTGTTTTCCATAGTTTATTATTTTTCATATAGAAACGTTAGTAAAATAAGTGCTTAATTAACAAGTTTAATGAACAGAGTGAAAATTACCAGATTTTCTAGAAAATTGCTAAAGTATGTACACCGGTACATATACTCTGTTAAAGTTTTTATATATAATAAATATGGACCACGGTCACTGAACTGGCGTGACTAACACGAACTAGTGTATTGTATATAGTTGCATCTCCTGTGCCCACCAGAGTCGTCCAACACAACGCCCAGGACCTTAACCTGGTCACGAACCCATCATAGGTTTCCAGGGGTTCAGGTTGTTTGGGTGGCGGGTTAACGGGATCTGGGACATTGGAACTGGACTGCCGTGGGGAGAAGCAAGCTCACCCAGTTAGAGATACTTGAGAGCGGGACCCGACCAGTTTCACACTGAAGGGATCAAAGCGAGAAAGAGGTGCCAAGTAGAGATGAGCGAACCGGTCCCGGTTCGGCTCGAGGCGGTTCGCCGAACGGGGGGTCTGGCTCGAGTTCGGCTCGTCGAACGTTCGACGAACCGAACTCGAGCCCATAGGAAACAATGGCAGGCAATCACAAACACAGTAAAACACCTAGAAAACACCCTGAAAGGTGTCCAAAAGGTGACAAACAACTCACAACATAACACAAACACATGGGAAAGTGACAAGGACATATACTCATGTGAAAACAAAACAGCTGGACAAGGAAAAAGAGGGAGACACACAGATATATGAGTATATGCAAAGAAACATCGATTCCATTATTGTGCAACTTGAGCCCTGCTCATTTTAGGCTTCCAATCTGGATAAATTGCCTGAGCTCGCCACGTACGCCTTGAGGATCTTGTCGTGTCCTGCAGCCAGCGTTCTCTCGGAACCTGTCTTCAGTGCTGCTGGGGGTCTGCTGGCAGATAAGCACACGTGTCTGTCCACTGACAATGTGGACCTGGCTCTCAGAGGACTTTTCTTCCCCTGGGTCAGCCAGGGGAGGCGAAAGGCACGCGTATTTTTGAGAGTGCTTCATGCAAAGCATCTTTTTCTTTGTCAAAAGGGGGGCTCAACCGATGCCAGTCAAGTGGGGTGTGTGTGGCCCAGTTAGTGGCAACGAGGGAGACTGTGGTTGGAGTCCCCTCGCTGTGTCTCTAAAAGAACCAAGATGAACAAGTCATGGCTCTCAGAGGACTTTTCTTCCCCTGGGTCAGCCAGGGGACGGGAAAGGCACGCGTATTTTTGAGAGTGCTTCATGCAAAGCATCTTTTTCTTTTTCAAAAGGGGGCTCAACCGATGCCAGTCAAGTGGGGTGTGTGTGGCCCAGTTAGTGGCAACGAGGGAGACTGTGGTTGGAGTCCCCTCGCTGTGTCTCTAAAAGAACCAAGATGAACAAGTCATGGCTCTCAGAGGACTTTTCTTCCCCTGGGTCAGCCAGGGGACGGGAAAGGCACGCGTATTTTTGAGAGTGCTTCATGCAAAGCATCTTTTTCTTTGTCAAAAGGGGGGGTCAACCGATGCCAGTCAAGTGGGGTGTGTGTGGCCCAGTTAGTGGCAACGAGGGAGACTGTGGTTGGAGTCCCCTCGCTGTGTCTCTAAAAGAACCAAGATGAACAAGTCATGGCTCTCAGAGGACTTTTCTTCCCCTGGGTCAGCCAGGGGACGGGAAAGGCA
Source organism: Anomaloglossus baeobatrachus (assembly GCF_048569485.1). NCBI lineage: Eukaryota > Metazoa > Chordata > Amphibia > Anura > Aromobatidae > Anomaloglossus > Anomaloglossus baeobatrachus. Next base: position 665,549,238 of record NC_134355.1, on the reverse strand, counting down.
CGCGTATTTTTGAGAGTGCTTCATGCAAAGCATCTTTTTCTTTGTCAAAAGGGGGGGTCAACCGATGCCAGTCAAGTGGGGTGTGTGTGGCCCAGTTAGTGGCAACGAGGGAGACTGTGGTTGGAGTCCCCTCGCTGTGTCTCTAAAAGAACCAAGATGAACAAGTCATGGCTCTCAGAGGACTTTTCTTCCCCTGGGTCAGCCAGGGGACGGGAAAGGCACGCGTATTTTTGAGAGTGCTTCATGCAAAGCATCTTTTTCTTTTTCAAAAGGGGGCTCAACCGATGCCAGTCAAGTGGGGTGTGTGTGGCCCAGTTAGTGGCAACGAGGGAGACTGTGGTTGGAGTCCCCTCGCTGTGTCTCTAAAAGAACCAAGATGAACAAGTCATGGCTCTCAGAGGACTTTTCTTCCCCTGGGTCAGCCAGGGGACGGGAAAGGCACGCGTATTTTTGAGAGTGCTTCATGCAAAGCATCTTTTTCTTTTTCAAAAGGGGGCTCAACCGATGCCAGTCAAGTGGGGTGTGTGTGGCCCAGTTAGTGGCAACGAGGGAGACTGTGGTTGGAGTCCCCTCGCTGTGTCTCTAAAAGAACCAAGATGAACAAGTCATGGCTCTCAGAGGACTTTTCTTCCCCTGGGTCAGCCAGGGGACGGGAAAGGCACGCGTATTTTTGAGAGTGCTTCATGCAAAGCATCTTTTTCTTTGTCAAAAGGGGGGGTCAACCGATGCCAGTCAAGTGGGGTGTGTGTGGCCCAGTTAGTGGCAACGAGGGAGACTGTGGTTGGAGTCCCCTCGCTGTGTCTCTAAAAGAACCAAGATGAACAAGTCATGGCTCTCAGAGGACTTTTCTTCCCCTGGGTCAGCCAGGGGACGGGAAAGGCACGCGTATTTTTGAGAGTGCTTCATGCAAAGCATCTTTTTCTTTGTCAAAAGGGGGGGTCAACCGATGCCAGTCAAGTGGGGTGTGTGTGGCCCAGTTAGTGGCAACGAGGGAGACTGTGGTTGGAGTCCCCTCGCTGTGTCTCTAAAAGAACCAAGATGAACAAGTCATGGCTCTCAGAGGACTTTTCTTCCCCTGGGTCAGCCAGGGGACGGGAAAGGCACGCGTATTTTTGAGAGTGCTTCATGCAAAGCATCTTTTTCTTTTTCAAAAGGGGGCTCAACCGATGCCAGTCAAGTGGGGTGTGTGTGGCCCAGTTAGTGGCAACGAGGGAGACTGTGGTTGGAGTCCCCTCGCTGTGTCTCTAAAAGAACCAAGATGAACAAGTCATGGCTCTCAGAGGACTTTTCTTCCCCTGGGTCAGCCAGGGGACGGGAAAGGCACGCGTATTTTTGAGAGTGCTTCATGCAAAGCATCTTTTTCTTTTTCAAAAGGGGGCTCAACCGATGCCAGTCAAGTGGGGTGTGTGTGGCCCAGTTAGTGGCAACGAGGGAGACTGTGGTTGGAGTCCCCTCGCTGTGTCTCTAAAAGAACCAAGATGAACAAGTCATGGCTCTCAGAGGACTTTTCTTCCCCTGGGTCAGCCAGGGGACGGGAAAGGCACGCGTATTTTTGAGAGTGCTTCATGCAAAGCATCTTTTTCTTTTTCAAAAGGGGGCTCAACCGATGCCAGTCAAGTGGGGTGTGTGTGGCCCAGTTAGTGGCAACGAGGGAGACTGTGGTTGGAGTCCCCTCGCTGTGTCTCTAAAAGAACCAAGATGAACAAGTCATGGCTCTCAGAGGACTTTTCTTCCCCTGGGTCAGCCAGGGGACGGGAAAGGCACGCGTATTTTTGAGAGTGCTTCATGCAAAGCATCTTTTTCTTTGTCAAAAGGGGGGGTCAACCGATGCCAGTCAAGTGGGGTGTGTGTGGCCCAGTTAGTGGCAACGAGGGAGACTGTGGTTGGAGTCCCCTCGCTGTGTCTCTAAAAGAACCAAGATGAACAAGTCATGGCTCTCAGAGGACTTTTCTTCCCCTGGGTCAGCCAGGGGACGGGAAAGGCACGCGTATTTTTGAGAGTGCTTCATGCAAAGCATCTTTTTCTTTGTCAAAAGGGGGGGTCAACCGATGCCAGTCAAGTGGGGTGTGTGTGGCCCAGTTAGTGGCAACGAGGGAGACTGTGGTTGGAGTCCCCTCGCTGTGTCTCTAAAAGAACCAAGATGAACAAGTCATGGCTCTCAGAGGACTTTTCTTCCCCTGGGTCAGCCAGGGGACGGGAAAGGCACGCGTATTTTTGAGAGTGCTTCATGCAAAGCATCTTTTTCTTTTTCAAAAGGGGGCTCAACCGATGCCAGTCAAGTGGGGTGTGTGTGGCCCAGTTAGTGGCAACGAGGGAGACTGTGGTTGGAGTCCCCTCGCTGTGTCTCTAAAAGAACCAAGATGAACAAGTCATGGCTCTCAGAGGACTTTTCTTCCCCTGGGTCAGCCAGGGGACGGGAAAGGCACGCGTATTTTTGAGAGTGCTTCATGCAAAGCATCTTTTTCTTTTTCAAAAGGGGGCTCAACCGATGCCAGTCAAGTGGGGTGTGTGTGGCCCAGTTAGTGGCAACGAGGGAGACTGTGGTTGGAGTCCCCTCGCTGTGTCTCTAAAAGAACCAAGATGAACAAGTCATGGCTCTCAGAGGACTTTTCTTCCCCTGGGTCAGCCAGGGGACGGGAAAGGCACGCGTATTTTTGAGAGTGCTTCATGCAAAGCATCTTTTTCTTTTTCAAAAGGGGGCTCAACCGATGCCAGTCAAGTGGGGTGTGTGTGGCCCAGTTAGTGGCAACGAGGGAGACTGTGGTTGGAGTCCCCTCGCTGTGTCTCTAAAAGAACCAAGATGAACAAGTCATGGCTCTCAGAGGACTTTTCTTCCCCTGGGTCAGCCAGGGGACGGGAAAGGCACGCGTATTTTTGAGAGTGCTTCATGCAAAGCATCTTTTTCTTTGTCAAAAGGGGGGGTCAACCGATGCCAGTCAAGTGGGGTGTGTGTGGCCCAGTTAGTGGCAACGAGGGAGACTGTGGTTGGAGTCCTCTCGCTGTGTCTCTAAAAGAACCAAGATGAACAAGTCATGGCTCTCAGAGGACTTTTCTTCCCCTGGGTCAGCCAGGGGACGGGAAAGGCACGCGTATTTTTGAGAGTGCTTCATGCAAAGCATCTTTTTCTTTTTCAAAAGGGGGCTCAACCGATGCCAGTCAAGTGGGGTGTGTGTGGCCCAGTTAGTGGCAACGAGGGAGACTGTGGTTGGAGTCCCCTCGCTGTGTCTCTAAAAGAACCAAGATGAACAAGTCATGGCTCTCAGAGGACTTTTCTTCCCCTGGGTCAGCCAGGGGACGGGAAAGGCACGCGTATTTTTGAGAGTGCTTCATGCAAAGCATCTTTTTCTTTTTCAAAAGGGGGCTCAACCGATGCCAGTCAAGTGGGGTGTGTGTGGCCCAGTTAGTGGCAACGAGGGAGACTGTGGTTGGAGTCCCCTCGCTGTGTCTCTAAAAGAACCAAGATGAACAAGTCATGGCTCTCAGAGGACTTTTCTTCCCCTGGGTCAGCCAGGGGACGGGAAAGGCACGCGTATTTTTGAGAGTGCTTCATGCAAAGCATCTTTTTCTTTTTCAAAAGGGGGCTCAACCGATGCCAGTCAAGTGGGGTGTGTGTGGCCCAGTTAGTGGCAACGAGGGAGACTGTGGTTGGAGTCCCCTCGCTGTGTCTCTAAAAGAACCAAGATGAACAAGTCATGGCTCTCAGAGGACTTTTCTTCCCCTGGGTCAGCCAGGGGACGGGAAAGGCACGCGTATTTTTGAGAGTGCTTCATGCAAAGCATCTTTTTCTTTTTCAAAAGGGGGCTCAACCGATGCCAGTCAAGTGGGGTGTGTGTGGCCCAGTTAGTGGCAACGAGGGAGACTGTGGTTGGAGTCCCCTCGCTGTGTTTTACATGCTTTTAGAAGGGCATGAAATGGCTTGGAGGTTGACTTTCATCATATGCAAACTGTTGGCTACCAAAATGCTGCCTTTCCAACAACTGTGGTTATAGGCAATGAGGAACATACTGATGAAGATGAGACGCAGATACCCGATTGGGATGACAACTTAAATATTCGGTCAGGGCAAGAAGAAACTCGGTCTGAGGGGTAGGGGAGTGCAAACACAACAATTGATGATTAAGTTCTAGATCACACCTACTGTCAACCCACAGTCAGACACTCGAGGAGGTCAACAGAGGCGGTGGAGGAGGATGCAACCGACGTCGAAGTAACCTGGCGCCTTCCTGGACACAGTCGGAGCACTGGTAGCACGTCTACAACTGCATCCTCAGCCACCACTCTGCCTCTGAGCATTATTCGGGGTGGATCAACAGGTCGCATGGCCTCTAAGCCTTGCCTAGCCAGGTCCTTTTTTGACATAGAAAAAGATCGCCCAAATTATGTGATCTGTAAAATTTGTCATGGTTCTCTTAGTAGAGGTCAAAACCTCAGCAGTTTGACAACTTCTTCCATGAATCGTCACATGAATAAATATCATATGGCCCGATGGGAAGCTCACCGTGCTGCAATGCGGCCTAGCGGAGCGAACCATCCACCGCCTGCCCCTTCCAGTGCATCCGCGCGCTCGTCATCTTCTAGGACTGTGGGGACAGCTGTCACACCTGTTTTTCCACCCACAACTTCCACCACTGTAACCGCAACAGGCAGTTTGCTTGGTAGGTCGTCAGTTGGTTTGGAAGGGGAAACAAGTGAGTGTGTACAGCTCTCTCAGACATCGATAGCACCAACTTTGGATGAAGGCAACATCATGTCTCCGCCTGCACTTTCCTCACAAAGCTGCATTTTTCCAGGGACACCCGACTCAACACCGTCTACACACAGCAGCCAGATCTCTGTCCCTCAGATGTGGTCAAATAAAAGGCCACTTCCTGCGACCCATGACAAAGCGAAGAGGTTGACTCTATCCCTCTGTAAGCTGTTGACTACAGAAATGCTGCCTTTCCGCCTAGTGGACACACAGGATTTTAGAGACCTTATGTCTGTCGCTGTGCCCCAGTACCAGATGCCTAGTCGCCACTACTTCTCTAAGAAAGGTGTGCCCGCGCTACACCAGCATGTCGCACACAACATCACCGCTTCCTTGAGAAACTCTGTGTGTGAACGGGTGCATTTCACCACCGATACTTGGACCAGTAAGCATGGACAGGGACGTTACATGTCGCTGACTGGCCACTGGGTAACTATGGTGATAGATGGTGAAGGGTCTGCTGCACAAGTCTTGCCGTCCCCACGACTTGTGTGTCAATCCTCTGTCTGTCCAAGTTCCGCCACTGCTTCTGCATCCTCCACCTCATCTGGGTCCTCCACCTCCGCCCCAAGCCTGCCTGGTCAGGCCACCAGCGTTCTCACTGCGCAGAAGGAATCACGCACCCCTCATTACTATGCTGGTAGCAGAGCGCAACGGCATCAGGCGGTCTTTAGCTTGACATGTCTTTGAAATAGGAGTCACACAGCGACTGAGTTGTGGGCAGCTCTGGAGACTGATTTTGATAAATGGTTGTCTCCACTCAACCTGCAGCCTGGTAAGGCCGTGTGCGACAATGCTGCAAACCTGGGTGCGGCCCTTCGCCTGGGCAAGGTGACACACGTGCCTTGTATGGCTCACGTGTTTAACCTTGTTGTCCAGCAATTTTTAACACACTATCCCGGCCTAGATGGCCTTCTGACCAGGGCACGGAAACTGTCTGCAGTGCTCACTTCCGCCGTTCAACCGCCGCACCTGAGCGACTTGCATCGCTCCAGAAGTCTTTCGGCCTGCCGGTTCATCGCCTGAAATGCGATGTGGCGACACGCTGGAATTCAACTCTCCACATGTTACAGCGACTGTGGCAGCACCGGCGAGCCCTGGTGCAATACGTCATGATGTATAGCCTGGGCCAACGAGATGCAGAAGTGGGGCAGATCACCCTGATGGAGTGATCTCAGATCAAGGACCTATGCACCCTTCTGCACAGTTTCGACATGGCGACGAATATGTTTAGCGCTGACAATGCCATTATCAGCATGACGATTACAGTCATTTACATGCTGGAGCACACGCTAAACACTATTCGTAGTCAGGGGGTGGGACAACAGGAAGGGGAGGAACTACAGGAGGATTCATATGCGCAAGACACAACAACATCACCAAGGTCCAGACGTTCATCATCACCAACGCGGCAGGCATGGGACCATGGGGGACAGGGATCAACAAGGGCGCATGGTAGCAGGTGAGATGTTGAGGAAGGTGCAGGAGGACATGAAGATATGGAGGACGAACTGTCCATGGACATGGAAGACTCAGCAGATGAGGGGGACCTTGGTCAAATTTCAGTTGAAAGAGGTTGGGGGGAGATGACAGAGGAAGAAAGAACGGTTAGCACCTCTATGCCACAAACACAGCGTGGACTTGGTGCGCATGGCTGCGCAAGACACATGAGTGCCTTCTTGTTGCACTACCTCCAACATGACCCTCGTATTGTCAAAATTAGAAGTGATGATGACTACTGGCTTGCCACACTATTAGATCCCCGGGACAAGTCCAAATTTTGAGACATAATTCCACCCATAGAAAGGGACGCACGTATGCAGGAGTATCAGCAGAAGCTGTTACTCGATCTTAGCTCGGCTTTTCCACCAAACAACCGTGCAGGTGAAGGGAGTGATTCTCCCAGTTGTAACTTGACAAACATGGGACGGCCTCGTCATCTTCAACAGTCTACCCGTACCAGTAGGACCGTATCTGGTGCTGGTAACAGCAATTTTATGGAATCTTTTCATAATTTTTTTAGACCCTCCTTTGCAAGGCCACCAGAGACAACAAGTCTGACACATAGTCAACGGATGGAGAGGATGATACAGGAGTATCTCCAAATGAACATCGATGCAATGACTTTGCAAATGGAGCCTTGCTCCTTTTGTGCTTCAAATCTAGAAAAATGTCAAGAGCTCTCCAGTTACGCCTCGAAGATTTTGTCGTGTCCAGCTGCCAGCGTTGTCTCTGAACGTGTCTTCAGTGCTGCTGGGTGTGTGCTGACAGATAAGCGCACGCGTCTGTCCAGTGACAATGTGGACAGACTGACGTTCATCAAAATGAACAAGTCATGGATCCAGAAGGAATTTACTACCCCTGTGTCATCCTGGGGAGAGTAAATGCTTGTGGATTTGGAATGTGCTTGATGCAAATCAAAACATCCTGTTTGCAACTAGGGCACAAGTGCTGCCACTGATAAGGTGTCTGTGTGGGGCCCAATTTTTGGAAAAAAAGGGAGACTCCGCTTGGAGTAACCCTTGCTTGCTGTGTTTTTTAAAAATGATACAAGATGAACAGATCTGAAGGCAAGATGAAGCCAACATCATGTCTCCGCCTGCACTTTTCTCACAAACCTGCATTTTTCCAGGGACACCCTACTCAACACCGTCTACAGACAGCAGCCAGATCTCTGTCCCTCAGATGTGGTCAAATAAAAGGCCACTTACTGCGACCCATGACAAAGCTAAGTGGTTGACTCTATCCCTCTGTAAGCTGTTGGCTACCGAAATGCTGCCTTTACGCGTAGTGGACACACAGGATTTTACAGACCTTATGTCTGTCGCTGTGCCCCAGTACCAGATGCCCAATCACCACTGCTTCTCCAAGAAAAGCATGCCCGCGCTACACCGGCATGTCGCACACAACATCACCACTTCCTTGAGAAAATCTGTGTGCGACAGGGTGCATTTCAACACAGATACTTGGACCAGTAAGCATAGACAGGGTCATTACATGTCACTGACTGGGCACTGGCAAACTATGGTGAGAGATGGAGAAGGGTCTGCTGTACAAGTCTTGCCGTCCCCACGAGTTGTTTCAATCCTTGTTCTGTATGTAGAAGTTAATACACTGCTTCTGCCTCTTCAACCTCGTGTGGGTCCTCTACCTTTGCGCAAACCCTGTGTGGTCAGGCCACCCTTCCTTGCAACTGCGCACAAGGACTACCACACACCTCCTTACTATGCTGGCAGCAGAGCTCAATGCCATCAGGCGGTCAAAGTTTTACTTTGAAATGTATGGGAAATGTGAGTCACACCGCTATTACAGAGAATAGTAGTCAGGCAGGGTCAAAACATTAATTGAGGAACAGGAACAGAATGGGACGGCCAGGACTTAATCAGAAAACAAGCAGAGGTGAAATGCGTATCGGCCAACAAGGTACATAAACAGCAAGCAGGAAAAGTAGTCAGGTAACAAGCACACAAAATCATAAAACTGAACTGGGGGTAAAATTAACCAGAGGTTCATAGCTATGTCTGGCAGTGGTCTGCAGACAGGATGGGCATAAAAAAGGGTGTGGTGTCTTCCCATTGGTTGTAGCTGAATGATGGTATTTCATCTGTGAGATACCCACCAGCTACATTCAGCCAGAGATTCTGCATCTGTCAAGGTAATGCAGCCCAGTGGGTGAGCATAACCTGCGTCCACCTGCGCCGCTGGCATCGACTACTCTCCCATCATCAGCACTATTCATGAAAGGAACACGTTGTCACCTGGCGACCGGAGTACAAATTGACGGAGCGGACTCCGTTGGTGACTTAACAGCCGTGTGCGGCAATGATGCAAACCTGGCTGCGGGCCATCCTCAGGGCAATGTGACACACGTGCCTTTTATGGCTCACGTGTTGATCCGAATTCTCCAGCAATTTTTAAAACACCATCACGGCCTACATGGCCTTGTGCAGCGGGCACGCTCGCTATGTGCTCACTTCCATCGTGCGCACACAGCAGCTCAACAACTTTCATCACTCCGGAAGTCTTAGGGTCTGGCAGTTAAACGCCGGAAATGCGATGTTCCGACACGCAGGAATTGGAATCTGCACATGTTGCAGCGTGTGTGGCAGCACCGCAGAGCCCTGCTGAAATACGGTAAGACATATAGCCTGGGATAAGTTGATCCAGAGGTGGTGCAGATCACGCTGCTGGAGTGGTGTCAGATCAAGGACCTATGCACCCTGCTACACAGTTTTGAAATGTCGACGAAGATGTTTAGCACTGGCAATGTCATTCTCAGCGTGACAATTCTGGTCATCTACATGATGGAGCACACTGTAATTATTATTCGGAGTCAGGTGTTGGGACAAGAGGAAGGGGAGGAAGTACAGGAGGAGTCATATGCGGAAGGGATAACAAGATCTACGAGGTCCAGATGGTCAGCGGCACCTATGCGGCAGTCATGGTGAGGGAGAGGGATTAACAAGGGCGCATAGTATCAGCAAAAAGTGTTGATGAAAGTGCAGGAGCCCATGAAGAAATGGAGGACGAACTGGCGATGGGCATGGAAGACTCAGCAGATGAGTGAGAGCTTGCTCACATTTCGGTTGTGCGAGGTTGTGGGTAGAGGGCAGAGGAAGGATGCACGATTCTCACCTCTCTGCCACCAACACACCAAGGACTTGGTCCTCCTGGATGCACAAGACACATGAGCGCCTTCTTGCTGCACTACCTACATGACCCTCGGATTGTATGAATTTGAAGTAATCCTGAATACTGGGTTGCCACACTGTTAGATCCCCGGTACAAGACAAAATTTGGCGAACTAATTCCTGCCATAGAAATAGACGCACGTATACAGGAGTATCTGCAGAATGTGGTACGCAATCTTAGATCTACTTTTCCACTAAACACCAGTGCTGCACAGAGTGAATCTCAACACTTTGTCATGGATAGGAGGAAATGGTCTTTTACTTGTCCACATCGGAGGGACCGAGGGATGGCTGCTGTGCTGAGATGGCGTTGAGTACGGTGTCCCTGCACAGTTGCACTTTTGGTCATATCCCAAAATGAGTTGAAAAAGGACAGATGCTGTTGGAAAGGGGAACAGGTGTGTTGGAAAGGGGAAAAAAATTTTGGTCCGTGGATTTGGTGGTTAAACAACTGTAACATTTGCTGAAGAAACAACATCTGTTACAGTGGGACTGGCAGATTTGGATAAAGTGGTATATAATCTGTGACCGCTATATAACAAAAATTAATAAGAAAAGAAAGAGAAAGGTATATATCACCTTCAGCAGTCAGTGTCCACCGTGCTCCCAGTTGGAAAAGGAGAGGTTGGCAACTTGAAGGTTTGGTGGAGGATACAGAGCTGTGTGGCTATGAAACTAATAGTAGCCTGAACCGAGTTAGACGCCATTCGGATCTGGAGACTGTGAGCCCTGTTAGCGTCACAGGGTCCACATGCCCACCCAGCCCAGGAACTCCCTGTTAACAACACAGGGGCCATTGAGTACGCTGACCGTGTGCGTAGGGGCCACACCTGTGGACAGCAGGCGCATCAGCAGCAGCAGGCCTGTTAATGCCACTGGGCTGCACAAGCAGGACTGTTAGGACAGGAGCTGGTCTTAACCGTTCTGCGTTACCAACTGTGGTGGTGGCCTGCATCCACCACCCTATCCCTGCCTACCTCTGGCCTAAAGCCGCAATGGGTTCAACACATGGAGGTGTGCTCTTTCGGAGCATAATAGAAGACTGCGCACCTCCTTGTTGGCTCCAGCCCCTTTTATAACCTGGGTCCGCCCCAAACCAGGGTGAACCACAATGCACCTCCTGGAGACAAAAGCAGAGTGACACGTCATGAGTGGCATAACTAGCGTCCTATTTGGAAACGCAACTTCAATGATGACCTCATGGCTGCCATGACCCAAACACCTCACCAGTCATCGTCTGACCATCAATAATGCGGTGACAAGTCATAGGTGTGGGCCTCTGCAAGCCATTTGGGAGGACACCTGATGCCCTGTGGTCTATATGGGACCCCCACATCAGGGCCAGGGCCAAAGAGTTCATTACCGGACCTAGTCTCTGATGCAGGAAGTGCCTGAGCATGCTCAGTAGCATGAAATACAGTCTCTGAAAAAAGACTATCAGCTTTAGCATGGTGTCTAGGCACAAAACAGGACTTAGACCCGGCACAGAATGCAAGCACCTGTGCAAAGAGGCTTTTCACACTTAGTGTGGGAGCATGCGCTGTATCCCGAAATGAAGACTTAGCGTCAGGAATGGCACAGTCAGGCTGAGCATACTCACTAGGCGAAACACTGTAATTATGCTGCAGCTGGGGTACATCGGCACACGCATGCGCACTAGCTGCCTCTCCACACTTAGACGTGGAGGGGAAATTTGTCTTGGAGATGCTGTCTATGAACAGAAGGAAAAGCTAAAGGAAGCCTGACTTTCTATCCCTCCGAATTATGAAATGCAGCAATGAATTCCATGAGTTTGCTATAACATTAGCGTAGCTAAATGTGCATGAGGGTGTGATGTAGAGGTGCTAGAAATAGCTTGTCACCAGTGGGGCACTAATGGAATACAACAGCCAGTTCTATGATGCCACAAAATGGCAGTATTTTGTGCTATCATTATAGCTTATTAAAAACAGAGCACGAGGTTGTCATGCAGAGGTGCTGCACATAGATTTGCAGTAGTGTGAATAGACAAAAGTACAATAGCCACGTTTAGGATACAACTAGGTACAGTGAGTGTTTGCTAGTATAATGGCTGAGTTTAAAAAAGTTTGAGTGTGCAATGCAGGCAGACGTGCTGCAAATAACGTTCCAATACTGTGAATTGACAAAAGTACAATAGCCACGTTTAGGATACAACTAGGTACACTGAGTGTTTGCTACTATAAATGGCTGAGTTTAAAAAAGTTTGAGTGTGCAATGCAGGCAGACGTGCTGCAAATAACGTTCCAATACTGTGAATTGACAAAAGTACAATAGCCACGTTTAGGATACAACTAGGTACAGTGAGTGTTTGCTAGTATAATGGCTGAGTTTAAAAAAGTTTGAGTGTGCAATGCAGGCAGACGTGCTGCAAATAACGTTCCAATACTGTGAATTGACAAAAGTACAATAGCCACGTTTAGGATACAACTAGGTACAGTGAGTGTTTGCTAGTATAATGGCTGAGTTTAAAAAAGTTTGAGTGTGCAATGCAGGCAGACGTGCTGCAAATAACGTTCCAATACTGTGAATTGACAAAAGTACAATAGCCACGTTTAGGATACAACTAGGTACAGTGAGTGTTTGCTAGTATAATGGCTGAGTTTAAAAAAGTTAGAGTGTGCAATGCAGGCAGACGTGCTGCAAATAACGTTCCAATACTGTGAATAGACAAAAGTACAATAGCCACGTTTAGGATACAACTAGGTACACTGAGTGTTTGCTACTATAAATGGCTGAGTTTAAAAAAGTTTGAGTGTGCAATGCAGGCAGACGTGCTGCAAATAACGTTCCAATACTGTGAATTGACAAAAGTACAATAGCCACGTTTAGGATACAACTAGGTACACTGAGTGTTTGCTAGTATAATGGCTGAGTTTAAAAAAGTTAGAGTGTGCAATGCAGGCAGACGTGCTGCAAATATCGTTCCAATACTGTGAATAGACAAAAGTACAATAGCCACGTTTAGGATACAACTAGGTACACTGAGTGTTTGCTACTATAAATGGCTGAGTTTAAAAAAGTTTGAGTGTGCAATGCAGGCAGACGTGCTGCAAATAACGTTCCAATACTGTGAATTGACAAAAGTACAATAGCCACGTTTAGGATACAACTAGGTACACTGAGTGTTTGCTACTATAAATGGCTGAGTTTAAAAAAGTTAGAGTGTGCAATGCAGGCAGACGTGCTGCAAATAACGTTCCAATACTGTGAATAGACAAAAGTACAATAGCCACGTTTAGGATACAACTAGGTACACTGAGTGTTTGCTAGTATAATGGCTTAGTAACAATGAGTTGTAGTGTGCAATGCAGGCAGACGTGCTCTGCAAATGTCTTTGCACTAGTGGGACTATAGCAAAGTCCAATAGCCACGTTTAGGATGCCACTAGGTACACTGAGTGTTTGCTAGTAAAATTGCTTAGTTTAAAAAAGTTGGAGTGTGCAATGCAGGCAGATGTGCTCTGCTAATATCTTTGCACTAGTGGGACTATAGCAAAGTCCAATAGCCACGTATAGGATGCCACTAGGTACACTGAGTGTTTGCTAGTATAATGGCTTAGTTAAAATGAGTTTGAGTGTGCAATGCAGGCAGACGCGCTATGCAAATGTCTTTGCACTAGTGGGACTATAGCAAAGTCCAATAGCCACGTATAGGATGCCACTAGGTACACTGAGTGTTTGCTAGTATAATGGCTTGGTTTTAATGAGTTGGAGTGTGCAATGCAGGCAGACGCGCTCTGCAAATGTCTTTGCACTAGTGGGACTATAGCAAAGTCCAATAGCCACGTATAGGATGCCACTAGGTACACTGAGTGTTTGCTAGTATAATGGCTTGGTTAGAATGAGTTGTAGTGTGCAATGCAGGCAGATGTGCTCTGCTAATGTCTTTGCACTAGTGGGACTATAGCAAAGTCCAATAGCCACGTATAGGATGCCACTAGGTACACTGAGTGTTTGCTAGTATAATGGCTTAGTTAAAATGAGTTTGAGTGTGCAATGCAGGCAGACGCGCTATGCAAATGTCTTTGCACTAGTGGGACTATAGCAAAGTCCAATAGCCACGTATAGGATGCCACTAGGTACACTGAGTGTTTGCTAGTATAATGGCTTGGTTAGAATGAGTTGTAGTGTGCAATGCAGGCAGATGTGCTCTGCTAATGTCTTTGCACTAGTGGGACTATAGCAAAGTCCAATAGCCACGTATAGGATGCCACTAGGTACACTGAGTGTTTGCTAGTATAATGGCTTAGTTAAAATGAGTTTGAGTGTGCAATGCAGGCAGACGCGCTATGCAAATGTCTTTGCACTAGTGGGACTATAGCAAAGTCCAATAGCCACGTATAGGATGCCACTAGGTACACTGAGTGTTTGCTAGTATAATGGCTTGGTTTTAATGAGTTGGAGTGTGCAATGCAGGCAGACGCGCTCTGCAAATGTCTTTGCACTAGTGGGACTATAGCAAAGTCCAATAGCCACGTATAGGATGCCACTAGGTACACTGAGTGTTTGCTAGTATAATGGCTTGGTTAGAATGAGTTGTAGTGTGCAATGCAGGCAGATGTGCTCTGCTAATGTCTTTGCACTAGTGGGACTATAGCAAAGTCCAATAGCCACGTATAGGATGCCACTAGGTACACTGAGTGTTTGCTAGTATAATGGCTTAGTTAAAATGAGTTTGAGTGTGCAATGCAGGCAGACGCGCTATGCAAATGTCTTTGCACTAGTGGGACTATAGCAAAGTCCAATAGCCACGTATAGGATGCCACTAGGTACACTGAGTGTTTGCTAGTATAATGGCTTGGTTAGAATGAGTTGTAGTGTGCAATGCAGGCAGATGTGCTCTGCTAATGTCTTTGCACTAGTGGGACTATAGCAAAGTCCAATAGCCACGTATAGGATGCCACTAGGTACACTGAGTGTTTGCTAGTATAATGGCTTAGTTAAAATGAGTTTGAGTGTGCAATGCCGGCAGACGCGCTATGCAAATGTCTTTGCACTAGTGGGACTATAGCAAAGTCCAATAGCCACGTATAGGATGCCACTAGGTACACTGAGTGTTTGCTAGTATAATGGCTTGGTTTTAATGAGTTGGAGTGTGCAATGCAGGCAGACGCGCTCTGCAAATGTCTTTGCACTAGTGGGACTATAGCAAAGTCCAATAGCCATGTATAGGATGCCACTAGGTACACTGAGTGTTTGCTAGTATAATGGCTTGGTTAGAATGAGTTGTAGTGTGCAATGCAGGCAGACGCGCTCTGCAAATGTCTTTGCACTAGTGGGACTATAGCAAAGTCCAATAGCCACGTATAGGATGCCACTAGGTACACTGAGTGTTTGCTAGTATAATGGCTTGGTTAGAATGAGTTGTAGTGTGCAATGCAGGCAGACGCGCTCTGCAAATGTCTTTGCACTAGTGGGACTATAGCAAAGTCCAATAGCCACGTATAGGATGCCACTAGGTACACTGAGTGTTTGCTAGTATAATGGCTTGGTTAGAATGAGTTGTAGTGTGCAATGCAGGCAGACGCGCTATGCAAATGTCTTTGCACTAGTGGGACTATAGCAAAGTCCAATAGCCACGTATAGGATGCCACTAGGTACACTGAGTGTTTGCTAGTATAATGGCTTGGTTAGAATGAGTTGTAGTGTGCAACGCAGGCAGACGCGCTCTGCAAATGTCTTTGCACTAGTGGGACTATAGCAAAGTCCAATAGCCACGTATAGGATGCCACTAGGTACACTGAGTGTTTGCTAGTATAATGGCTTAGTTATCAGTTGGAGTGTGCAGAGGACAAGAGGGTACAGTGGCAGGATTGTGGTGCTCTGGGTAGAGGAATGGAAGCCTGCCTTTCTATTCCCTCCTAATGGTGAAATGCAGGGAGGAAATCCCTGACCTGGGCTACACAGACGCTGTTGCTGTTTGCAGGACCTGTCACCTATGGCTCTCTGACCCTGCCGGTTGGAGCCCTTAAAAGGACTGCTATAAAGTGCTCTCCCTAAGCTGTCTAACGCTGTGTATGCAGCGCATACAGCTGTATCGGCTATAGGACTCAGGAAGACGGAGCTGCGACAGTGATGTCTGACACCAAAGACGCAGAAGGCAGATAATGGCGTCCGTGAAGAAAATGTCCGGTTTTATAATGCAGGGACATGTGACATGCAGATCCTATCACACATGCCGTTGCTTCTCTGGCTCAAAGTCCACTTAGCTGTGTGTGTGTCTGGGATTGGCTGACATGCTGGCCCGCCCCACAAGACGCGCGCACTTAGGGAAGGAAGACAAGAAAAAAAAAAAAAAAAAATGGCGATCGCCATTATAGAAACAGCAGTGATCTGAAGGCGCTGTTCACGCACACTATACACTGAAATGTGATAATAGTTTGATTCACAGAGTGACTTACACTATTACAGCAGAAACCAAGCTATGATTTAGCTGTTTTTTGGCTGCTAGAACCGTTCTCGAACGTTTCTAGAACTACCGAGCTTTTGCAAAAAGCTCGAGTTCTAGTTCGATCTAGAACATGCCCCAAAATCACTCGAGCCGCGAACTGGAGAACCACGAACCACGAACCGCGCTCAACTCTAGTGCCAAGGCAAAGGTCACAGACTAACAGGCAACACCAACGGGCACGGGATCCAGGCGTGCTCCCTCCAAGTGGCAGCGGTGTCCAGAACTTTGGTTTACCACAGTTGTCGGTGTTATCGGACTGAGTGATTACACAAACGACCCCCTACCGTCCCAACGGCACATCCCCGTCACCCTCATCGAGTCCCGGGGCATTCCCCCTTCCCGTGTAGGGGTTAAACATCTGGCTGCCCACACCACCGCCACCGGGCACTCACAACTGCAGCGGTGGTACTCCCCCTTACCACACACCACAGGTGGTGTCACAAACTTAAAATATACTCCCCCGTGTAAATATTCCCCTTTTATTCCAAGTGGCCACACGACCCCGAACCCCCGGGTCCGGAGATCCCTCGAGCCACCGCGGATCCAGATCCGAGCAGCCTGGCTGCTGACACGGGGGCGGCACATTTGCAGCATTACTCGTTGTCTTCTTAGGGGTCTATTTTTGCTGTCGCAGCCCTAGCATGTTCATTCATACCCAGGACTTCTGGCAATTATTCACCTACACAACTCTGTGATATCACGGTAAGACCACAATTCCACTTGTGCATAGCTTCCAAAGCAAGAGTATCGGATGTGATATGCTAATGACCCTCTGCTGCAAGCATCAGCCGAGGGTCATGCGACTGTGCTCCAATCCTGCAATAATATCACAGCTGCAGAGAAGAGGGAGGGAGCAATTGTTCCCAATTTGCTTCCTTTGGAGCCCCCAAGAACTTACTGTGACTATTTTAGACCTCCATCACACAACTGTGAAAAACCTTTGTGTTTTGCACAGCCATTTTGAAGGTGCATATGGGCCATCCATGTGCCATGTTTTTGGCACACTAGTCTTCAATATGTGCTATCCATGATAGCACACAGAGGGCAGGAACCTTTTACTCGCCTGTCCAAGGTGCTAATAATGTCTCTAGTGCTGCTGCTTCCAGCTCCGTGGTGCAGTGAATATTTATAAGCATAATGAGCGGGCCTGGAATCAAGTGACATTAGCGCCGGAGACAGCAGCGCTGGAGACAGTTGAGTATAGAAAATCATTATATTTCAAAGATGTTTTCTCCAGTACATGTCACACAGATCATATAAGTGTGTGGTCTGTGTAACATCAGTGCTGCCGGAGAAAAATTGACTTGTCCCCGTGCAGAACATATGGACACGCATGTGCTCTATTCGGACACACAGTCCTTGTGAAAATACTGATAAGTGCGCAGACCTATTGATTTTAATGGGTCTGCGTATGTCCGTGTTTCTAGTACGTATGAAAACGAATGTCATAAGTACCAGAATCGCTGACGTCTGAAGGGGGCCTTACAGCCATTTTAAAGAACATCATTTCGATCCTCCATTGACTTACATAAGGTTTTGACGTTCAAGGTCAAGTTTGGGTCCCAGCAAAACTCGGCAAAACCCAAACATCCATGAGTCCGCTCATCCCTAGTCTTGAGTAATGTCAACTTCTATTCAGCATGGGATGTCAGCACTATTTCTGTAAGAAGGACACATGCTGTTCCCTCAGTTTCTCAAGTGTAAATCACTTATGGCACTTTGATTATTAGTTGCGAGCACAGGCAGTCTATATTTTTTATTGGCCACAAGGTTATCAGATACATAACCACGATGAACCCAAGAAAATGAGCTGGTGTGACCCCCACATGTAATACATTGTGTGTTACAGGATGGCATCTAGGCAAAGGCGGATAGACTCTCTTCTGCTTTCTCAACACAATAATCCTGTAACTCAACTCATCTTAGTATTTGGCTACATCATTTCATTTTCTATCATGCTCTGCACTGGATGCACGCTACGCATAGAAACGGGGGTAGATTTGAGAGATATTGCTACTAGAGATGAGCGATGTTCGAGGTTCGCCAATTTAATGTTAGCAGAACTACAAGGCTCAGCATACTCCATCCAGGACTGTATGCAGGAGTTTTTTGCCCACCAAAAAAAGACGTGGGCTTCGCCATATTTTTGTATGCTAGCCAGGTACAGCAGGCAGCTACGGCTGCCCCCAACCCCCAGCGGCCTAGTTGTACCCAGCTGGGAACTAAAAAACTTGGGAAGCCTTTTTTTTTTTAATTATTTCATGAATTTCATGAAATAATAAAAAAAAAAATCGACATGAGCTTCGCCCCATTTTTGTGTCCAGTCAGGTACAACTAGGCAGCTGGGGATTGGAATCCGCAGCACAGGTTAGCCTGAGCTTTCTGGGCCCCTCTGCTGTGAATTGCAGTCCACAGGCGCCCCAGAAAATGGCGCTTTCATAGGAGCGCCATCATCTGGCGCTGTATCCAACTCTTCCAACAGCCCTGAAGCCGGGTGGCTTGCTGGATAATAATAAGTTAATACTAGCTTTGTTTTACTAGCTAGTATTAAGTCAGAGATTTTTAATGTCAGGCAAGTTTGACCCGGCCATTAAGAATCTCCAATAAAGGGTTAAAAAAAAAGACACCACACAGAGAAAAAATACTTTAATAGAAATAAATAAACAGACACACTTAGAGACTCCATGTTTATTACTCCGTCTTGTCCCTCCATAATCCATGGTCTTCTGTCTTCTTTCTCCTTCAACCAATGCAGCTCTGCTACATCAGACAGCGCAGCATGGGAGGAAGAACACTGCTGTTCCCGTGCAGTGTATTCACTCAGTGAGTGAGCAGAAGCTGCAGGCTGTAAGCGGTGACATCACCGCTGACAGGTGGGTTGCTATAGCAACGGTGATCTCCGCTATTCACCGGCTGTGACAGCTGGTGAATAACGAAACTGGGAAGCAGAACGGGGAAGCCGACCATGTGCCAGAGCATTTCGCCGGTATACGGAGATGCTGGAACGATCACCACGTACCGGAGAGATGCAATGACAGGACCTAGCATAACGTCATAGCCATGTGACCAGTCTGGCCAATGAGATAATAGACACGTGACTGGTCACATGCTTTTTTTGACGTCACGGAAGGTCCTATCATCAGTGCTGGTTACCGGGAGGACGCAACGATTATCGGAAGGAAAAGCCAGAGTACAGGACGCGTCGCGGGGACCTGTAAGTGTAATGGCAATGTTTCTTAACTGTGTACATTTATAATGTGTTTTTATGTGTTTGTGATTGCCTGCCATTGGTTTCAATGGGGCTCGAGAGTAGAGTTGAGCGCGGTTCGTGGTTCGAGGTTCTCCAGTTCGAGGTTCGAGTGATTTTGGGCCATGTTCTAGATCGAACTAGAACTCGAGCTTTTTTCAAAAGCTCGATAGTTCTAGAAACGTTCGAGAACGGTTCTAGCAGCAAAAAGCAGGGCTTTTTACAGCTACAGTGTGCAGGAGCCATCGCTGGCAGCCTGCCACAAGCTGGTAACCAAGATAAACATCGGGTATCCAAGCAAAGCGCTTTGGTTAGTAACCCGATGTTTATCCTAGTTACGTGCAGGAAGCAGACACTTCCCCGCTCAGCTCGCTCCGCCCCCTCCTGCCCGCGGCATGTACACATACATACATACACACACACACTCACACACACACACACACACACACACACACACACACACACACACACACACACACACACACACACGGTCCCGCTCGGCTTACCTGCGGTCGGTCCGGAGGCAGCAGTCCTTGGCACTGGAAACTGTGGCTGCCGGCCCTTTAAGGGTGTGTTCTCCTTCATTGAGCATCATCTGTGGGCGGAGCTACCGCCCGGCGTCCTGCTCGGTCGCACAGATGAAGGAGTCACAGTGCCAGCCAGCGACCCCCAGCACATCGCTTCCCTCCGGCGCTGTGTGGGCCCCATCTGCACCGTGACCTGATCAGTATGTGGGACATCACTCCCTCCCCGCCCCTCCCTGTCCCCCCGTGTGTGTGTGGGCCCCGCAGAGCCGTGTGTGTGGCCCCCTGAGCCGCGTGTGTGGGCCCCACAGAGCCGTGTGTGTGGCCCCCGGAGCCGCGTGTGTGGGCCCCGCAGAGCCGTGTGTGTGGCCCCCTGAGCCGCGTGTGTGGGCCCCACAGAGCCGTGTGTGTGGCCCCCGGAGCCGCGTGTGTGGGCCCCGCAGAGCCGTGTGTGTGACCCCCGGAGCCGCGTGTGTGGGCCCCGCAGAGCCGTGTGTGTGGCCCCCTGAGCCGCGTGTGTGGGCCCCACAGAGCCGTGTGTGTGGCCCCCGGAGCCGCGTGTGTGGGCCCCGCAGAGCCGTGTGTGTGGCCCCCTGAGCCGCGTGTGTGGGCCCCACAGAGCCGTGTGTGTGGCCCCCGGAGCCGCGTGTGTGGGCCCCGCAGAGCCGTGTGTGTGACCCCCGGAGCCGCGTGTGTGGGCCCCGCAGAGCCGTGTGTGTGGCCCCCGGAGCCGCGTGTGTGGGCCCCACAGAGCCGTGTGTGTGGCCCCCGGAGCCGCGTGTGTGGGCCCTGCAGAGCCGTGTGTGTTTGTATGTATGTATATATGCAGCAGAGCAGTATGCGTGTCTATATGTATGTATATATGCAGCAGAGCAGTATGCGTGTCTGTATGTATGTATATATATATGCAGCAGAGCAGTATGCGTGTCTATATGTATGTATATATGCAGCAGAGCAGTATGCGTGACTATATGTATGTATGTATATATGCAGCAGAGCAGTATGCGTGACTATATGTATGTATATATGCAGCAGAGCAATATGCGTGTCTATATGTATGTATATATGCAGCAGAGCAATATGCGTGTCTATATGTATGTATATATGCAGCAGAGCAGTATGCGTGTCTGTATGTATGTATGTATATATGCAGCAGAGCAGTATGCGTGTCTATGTATGTATATATGCAGCAGAGCAGTATGCGTGTCTGTATGTATGTATATATATATGCAGCAGAGCAGTATGCGTGTCTATATGTATGTATATATGCAGCAGAGCAGTATGCGTGACTATATGTATGTATATATGCAGCAGAGCAATATGCGTGTCTATATGTATGTATATATGCAGCAGAGCAATATGCGTGTCTATATGTATGTATATATGCAGCAGAGCAGTATGCGTGTCTATATGTATGTATATATGCAGCAGAGCAGTATGCGTGTCTATATGTATGTATATATGCAGCAGAGCAGTATGCGTGTCTATATGTATGTATATATGCAGCAGAGCAGTATGCGTGACTATATGTATGTATATATGCAGCAGAGCAGTATGCGTGACTATATGTATGTATATATGCAGCAGAGCAGTATGCGTGTCTATATGTATGTATATATGCAGCAGAGCAGTATGCGTGACTATATGTATGTATATATGCAGCAGAGCAGTATGCGTGACTATATGTATGTATATATGCAGCAGAGCAGTATGCGTGTCTATATGTATGTATATATGCAGCAGAGCAGTATGCGTGTCTATATGTATGTATATATGCAGCAGAGCAGTATGCGTGTCTATATGTATGTATATATGCAGCAGAGCAGTATGCGTGTCTATATGTATGTATATATGCAGCAGAGCAGTATGCGTGTCTATATGTATGTATATATGCAGCAGAGCAGTATGCGTGTCTATATGTATGTATATATGCAGCAGAGCAGTATGCGTGACTATATGTATGTATATATGCAGCAGAGCAGTATGCGTGTCTATATGTATGTATATATGCAGCAGAGCAGTATGCGTGTCTATATGTATGTATATATGCAGCAGAGCAGTATGCGTGACTATATGTATGTATATATGCAGCAGAGCAGTATGCGTGTCTATATGTATGTATATATGCAGCAGAGCAGTATGCGTGTCTATATGTATGTATATATGCAGCAGAGCAGTATGCGTGTCTATATGTATGTATATATGCAGCAGAGCAGTATGCGTGTCTATATGTATGTATATATGCAGCAGAGCAGTATGCGTGTCTATATGTATGCATGTATATATGCAGCAGAGCAGTATGCGTGTCTATATGTATGTATATATGCAGCAGAGCAGTATGCGTGACTATATGTATGTATATATGCAGCAGAGCAGTATGCGTGTCTATATGTATGTATATATGCAGCAGAGCAGTATGCGTGTTTATATGTATGTATATATGCAGCAGAGCAGTATGCGTGTCTGTATGTATGCATGTATATATGCAGCAGAGCAGTATGCGTGTCTGTATGTATGTATATATATATGCAGCAGAGCAATATGCGTGTCTGTCTGTATGTATGCATGTATGTATGCAGCAGAGCAGTATACGTGTCTGTATGTATGCATGTATGTATGCAGCAGAGCAGTATGCGTGTCTGTATGTATGCATGTATGTATGCAGCAGAGCAGTATGCGTGTCTGTATGTATATATATATATATGCAGCAGAGCAATATGCGTGTCTGTCTGTATGTATGCAGCAGAGCAGTATGCGTGTCTGTATGTATGTATGTATGTATGCAGCAGAGCAGTATGCGTGTCTGTATGTATGTATATATATATATGCAGCAGAGCAATATGCGTGTCTGTCTGTATGCAGCAGAGCAGTATGCGTGTATGTATGTATGCATGTATGTATGCAGCAGAGCAGTATGCGTGTCTGTATGTATGCAGCAGAGCAGTATGCGTGTATGTATGTATGCATGTATGTATGCAGCAGAGCAGTATGCGTGTCTGTCTGTATGTATGTATGCAGCAGAGCAGTGTGTGTGTGTGTCTGTCTGTATGTATGCAGCAGAGCAGTATGTGTGTGTCTGTCTATATGTATGTATGTAGCAGAGCAGTGTGTGTGTCTGTCTGTATGTATGTATGCAGCAGAGCAGTGTGTGTGTGTGTCTGTCTGTATGTATGCAGCAGAGCAGTGTGTGTGTCTGTCTGTATGTATGTATGCAGCAGAGCAGTGTGCGTGTCTGTCTGTATGTATGTATGCAGCAGAGCAGTGTGTGTGTCTGTCTGTATGTATGTATGCAGCAGAGCAGTGTGCGTGTCTGTCTGTATGTATGTATGCAGCAGAGCAGTGTGTGTGTGTGTGTCTGTATGTATGTATGCAGCAGAGCAGTATGTGTGTGTCTGTCTGTATGTATGTATGTAGCAGAGCAGTGTGTGTGTCTGTCTATATGTATGTATGCAGCAGAGCAGTATGTGTGTGTCTGTCTGTATGTATGTATGTATGCAGCATAGCAGTGTGTGTCTCTGTATGTATGCATGTATGATGTGTATCTATGTATGTCAGTGTATATGACTGTATAGATTTGTCTGTTTATATGTATTTTTGTGAGTTTGTCTTTAAATATGTATATGTACGTGTATGTATCTGTGTATGTGTGTGTGTCTGCGTGTTTATGGGGCCCACTGGGACTCTTCCGCCCGGGGCCCACAAAAACCTGGAGCCGGCCCTGCCTGCGGTGATGAAGTCCCGCCATCCCGACCTCAGCGCTGTCACTGTCCTCCATGGCCGCCGCTTGTCACATCACCTCTCGCTTCCGACCCGAGACTGACTAGCGGTGACGTCACGGGCCTCTCGCGAGACTTGGTGTGAAGGCGGCGGTCATTGACCTCAGTGACAGGGGCTGTCAGTGTGCTGGAGATCAGCGCAGGTAATGTACCTCGCTGACAGCAGCACTTGTCATGCCCTGCAGTGACCTGGGCTGACCCATTGATGTTAGCTCAGGTCACTGCACTGCTCTCCCAGCCAATGGGGAACAACCTGCTCTTCATTGACTGGGACAGTGTGGATCGTCATGGCAACCCCTTGGATTACACCAGACCTGGATTTGTTTTTCATTCTAATAAATTGGTTAAACAGGGAATGTTTTGGGGAGTGTTTTTTCAAATAAAAATGTGTTTGTCGTCTATTTTTTTTTATTACTGACTGGGTTGGTGATGTCGGGTATCTGATAGACGCCTGACCTCACCAACCCCAGGGCTTGATGCCAGGTGACATTACACATCTGGTATTAACCCCATATATTACCCCGTTTGCCACCGCACCAGGGCGCGGGATGAGCTGGGGCGAAGCACCAGGATTGGCGCATCTAATGGATGCGCCACTTCTGGGGCGGCTGCGGCCTGCTATTTTTAGGCTGGGGAGAGTCCAATAACCATGGACCTCCCTAGTCTGAGAATATCAGGCCCCAGCTGTCTGCTTTACCTTGGCTGGTGATCCAATTTTGGGGGACCCCTACGTGTTTTTTTTTTTAATTATTTATTTAATTTAAAATAACAGCGTGGGGTGCCCTCAGTTTTGGATTACCAGCCAAGGTGAGGTTGCCAGCTGTGGTCTGCAGGCTGCAGCCGTCTGCTTTACCCTAGCTGACTACAAAACTAGGGGGAACCCTATGTCATTTTTTTTTTTTTTTCATTTTCTGGCTAAATACAAAGCTAAGCACCCCTTAGTGCCACATGAAAGGCACCAAAGGGTGCTCCACTTTTTCTCCACTTTTTCTCCATTTTTTCTCCACTTATTCTCCATTTTTTCTCCACTTATTCTCCACTTATTCTCCACTTATTCTCCACTTTTTCTCCACTTTTACTCCACTTTTTCTCCACTTTTTCTCCATTTTTTTCTCCACTTATTCTCCACTTATTCTCCACTTATTCTCCACTTATTCTCCACTTTTTCTCCACTTTTTCTCCACTTTTTCTCCACTTTTTTCTCCACTTTTTCTCCACTTTTTCTCCACTTTTTCTCCACTTTTTCTCCACTTTTTCCTCCACTTTTTCTCCACTTTTTTCTCCACCTTTTTCTCCACTTTTTCTCCACTTTTTCTCCACTTTTTCTCCATTTTTTTCTCCACTTATTCTCCACTTATTCTCCACTTATTCTCCACTTATTCTCCACTTTTTCTCCACTTTTTCTCCACTTTTTCTCCACTTTTTCTCCACTTTTTCTCCACTTTTTTCTCCACTTTTTCTCCACTTTTTCTCCACTTTTTCTCCACTTTTTCTCCACTTTTTCCTCCACTTTTTCCTCCACTTTTTCTCCACTTTTTTCTCCACTTTTTTCTCCACTTTTTCTCCACTTTTTCTCCACTTTTTCTCCACTTTTTCTCCACTTTTTCTCCACTTTTTCTCCACTTTTTCTCCACTTTTTCTCCACTTTTTCTCCACTTTTTCTCCACTTTTTCTCCACTTTTTTCTCCACTTTTTCTCCACTTTTTCTCCACTTTTTCTCCACTTTTTCTCCACTTTTTCCTCCACTTTTTCCTCCACTTTTTTCTCCACTTTTTTCTCCACTTTTTTCTCCACTTTTTCTCCACTTTTTCTCCACTTTTTCTCCACTTTTTCTCCACTTTTTCTCCACTTTTTCTCCACTTTTTCTCCACTTATTCTCCACTTATTCTCCACTTATTCTCCACTTATTCTCCACTTATTCTCCACTTATTCTCCACTTTTTCTCCACTTTTTCTCCACTTTTTCTCCACTTTTTCTCCACTTTTTCTCCACTTTTTTCTCCACTTTTTCTCCACTTTTTCTCCACTTTTTCTCCACTTTTTCTCCACTTTTTCCTCCACTTTTTCCTCCACTTTTTCTCCACTTTTTTCTCCACTTTTTTCTCCACTTTTTCTCCACTTTTTCTCCACTTTTTCTCCACTTTTTCTCCACTTTTTCTCCACTTTTTCTCCACTTTTTCTCCACTTTTTCTCCACTTTTTCTCCACTTTTTCTCCACTTTTTCTCCACTTTTTTCTCCACTTTTTCTCCACTTTTTCTCCACTTTTTCTCCACTTTTTCTCCACTTTTTCCTCCACTTTTTCCTCCACTTTTTTCTCCACTTTTTTCTCCACTTTTTTCTCCACTTTTTCTCCACTTTTTCTCCACTTTTTCTCCACTTTTTCTCCACTTTTTCTCCACTTTTTCTCCACTTTTTCTCCACTTATTCTCCACTTATTCTCCACTTATTCTCCACTTATTCTCCACTTATTCTCCACTTATTCTCCACTTATTCTCCACTTATTCTCCACTTATTCTCCACTTTTTCCTCCACTTTTTCCTCCACTTTTTCCTCCACTTTTTCTCCACTTTTTCTCCACTTTTTTCTCCACTTTTTCTCCACTTTTTCTCCAATTTTTCCTCCACTTTTTCTCCACTTTTTCTCCATTTTTTCTCCACTTTTTCTCCACTTTTTCTCCGTTCTTTTTCTATGGTCAGTCTACCCATTAGCTCTGCCATGCATACTGTAGCTCTACACCTACTGCACATGTTACTTTATGATTGACATCTCTTTCGTACCAGAGCTGTCTAAGTCTACTCTGACCCCATATTTGTCATTACTATATTGTCCTTGTACTGTATTATGACATTTGTATCATGTGTTTCATTTCTTGCTGTGTTGCAATTTTTTTGCTGCATCCCAATTGTACCTCTACATTGTTCGAGTTTATGTTATTGTTCTCTCACTCTTATGTGATACTGATTATTGTCATTTTTCATGATTACATGCAGATAAGTCCAATCTGACGAAGGCTCAGGCCGAAACGTCATTTGTAACTTGTTTTGGACAAAAACATATATGCTTATGAAAATTTTTTTTTCTTAATACGGACCAATAAAGAGTGATTTTGCATTACTATCCATTGGGACTTACTGACTTAGTCTGGGAGATTTAGAGTGCCGAGGTTACTCACTAATTTTATCTATTATTACCTCTGAGCATCTATATACCAGTGAGCAGAGCTTCCTCTACAGTAGTTCTCCTGATTAGGCATGCCCTTACCTCATGAGCAGGGCATTGCAGCTTTGGTAGCAACTATTACGACATGGACTCTGCTGCTGTGGACCCGGGGAGAGTGAGTGCAGATTCATTGCACCCACACTCCTCACATGAAGGGTCCGCACTCCTAGAAAATGGGGGATACGTTCCCTGAGTGTCTCCCCCCCATATTCTAGACGGTCCAGAGTCGTCGTGGGACCCCTTTATTTTTTTTCTTACAATAAATTGGTGAAAGAGGAAATGTTTTGGGGACTGTTTTTTCAAATAAATTTCTTTTGTCGATTTTTTTTTTTTGTTAGTACTGACAGTTTATGATGTTGGGTATCTAATAGACGCCATGACATCACAAACTGCTGGGCTTGATCTCAGGTGACTTTACAGCTAGTATCAACCCGATTTATTACCCCGTTTGCCACTGCACCAGGGCACGGGATGAGCTGGGGTGAAGCGCCAGGATTGGCGCATCTAGTGGATGCGCCACGTCTGGGGTGCCTGCGGCCTGCTATTTTTAGGCTGTGAAGGCCCAATAACTATGGACCTTCCCACCCTGAGAATACCAGACCACAGCTGTCCGCTTTACCTTGGCTGGTGATCCAATTTGGGGGAGACCCTACTTTTATTGTGTAATTATTAATATTTATAAAATAATTATAAAAAAGAGCCTGAGGGGACCTCCACATTGGATCCCCAACCACGGTAAAGCTGCCAGCTGTGGTTTTCAGGCTACAGCCGTCTGCTTTACCCTAGCTGGCTATCAAAAATGGGGGGACCCAATGTCATTTTTTTTTTAACTATTTTTTAAATAGAAAAAATTAATGGGCTTCCCTGTATTTTGATTGCCAACCAAGGTATCGGCAGGCAGACTGGGGTGGCAACCCATAGCTGTCTGCTTTATCTGCGCTGAGAATCAAAAATACCGCGGAGCGCTACGTCATTTTTTTAAAGATTTATTTTTACAGCACTGTGATGTCCAGCAATCAAAATACAGGGAAGCCCATTTTATTTTTAGTTATTTAAATAAATAATTAAAAAAAATATATATGGGCTCCCGCTGCATTTTTTGTATTGCTAGGTAAGGGTAATCCAAGCAGCTACTGGCTGCTAACCCCCACTGCTTGATGTTACCTTCACTGGCAATGGAAAATCCAGGGAAGCATTTTTTATTTTTTTTGCCAAAAAACTACAAAAAAAAGGACGTGAGCTTCGCCATATTTTTGTATGCTAGCCAGGTATAGCAGGCAGGTGCTGGAAGAGTTGGATACAGCGCCAGAAGATGGCGCTTCTATGAAAATGCCATTTTCTGAGGCGGCTGCAGACTGCAATTCGCAGCAGTGGTGCCCAGAAATCTCAGGCCAACCTGTGCTGCGGATTCCAATCCCCAGCTGCCTAGTTGTACCTGGCTGGACACAAAAATGGGGCGAAGCCTACGTCATTTGTTTTCTAATTATTTCATGAAATTCATGAAATAATAAAAAAAGGGCTTCCCTTTATTTTTGGTTCCCAGCCGGGTACAAATAGGCAACTGGGGGTTGGGGGCAGCCGTACCTGCCTGCTGTACCTGGCTAGCATACAAAAATATGGCGAAGCCCACATAATTTTTTCAGGGGGCAAAAAACTTCTGCATACAGTCCTGGATGGAGTATGCTGAGCCTTGTAGTTCTGCAGCTGCTGTCTGTCTGTATGGAGAAGAGCAGACAGCATCTGCAGAACTACAAGGCTCAGCATACTCCATCCAGGACTGTATGCAGAATTTTTTTTCCCACCAAAAAAATGACGTGGGCTTCGCCATATTTTTGTATGCTAGCCAGGTACAGCAGGCAGCCACGGGCTGCCTCCAACCCCCAGTTGCCTATTTGTACCCGGCTGGGAACCAAAAATATAGGGAAGCCCGTTTTTTTTAATTATTTCACTTATTTCATGAAATAATTAAAAAACAAATGACGTGGGCTTCGCCCCATTTTTGTGTCCAGCCAGGTACAACTAGGCAGCTGGGGATTGGAATCCGCAGCACAGGTTAGCCCGAGGTTTCTGGGCGCCTCTGCTGCGAATTTCAGTCCGCAGCTGTCCCAGAAAATGGCGCTCTCATAGAAGCGCCATCATCTGGAGCTGTATCCAACTCTTCCAACAGCCCTGGAGCCGGGTGGCTTGTTGGGTAATCATGAGTTAATACTGGCTTTGTTTTACTAGCCAGTATTAAGCCAGAGATTCTTAATGTCAGGCACGTTTGACCCGGCCATTAAGAATCTCCAATAAAGGGTTAAAAAAAACACCACACAGAGAAAAAATACTTTAATAGAAATAAATACACAGACACATTAGAGACTCCATCTTTATTACCCCCTGTCAGCCCTCCACGATCCTGCTCTTCTGTCTTCTTTCTTTCTAGTGTAGTAGTAGTGACGATTGTAGTGAGGATGAGTTTACCCAGCTCATCACTTGGGGCTGGGGAACCTCATCCTCACTACAATCATCACTACAAACGGGAAGCAGCGTGCAGATCAGTGCTGGCTGTCAGCGGTAACAGCGGTAAAGGCCCCGTCACACTAAAGGCTAAGTTCACATTTCCGTTGATTTGTATCAGTCACATGCGTCGCTTGACGCATGTGACTGATGCGCTGTTCAACGCTGTACAACGGATGACAAAGAACAGAATTCTTTGTCGGATTCCGTTGTGTGCGGGGGGCGGAGTTCGGGGGGGAGGGGAGGAGCCGAGCGGGGCCGTGGCACTGAGGACGTCAGTGCCGCAGGGACTGCAGGACAGGTGAGTGTGTGTGTGTGTGAGTGTGTGAGTGTGTGTGTGTATACACATGCTGAATGCGGGAGGGGGCGGAGCCGAGCGGGGGGCGGGGCCAGGCGCTGAGGATGTCAGTGGAAGTGCTGCGGTCTGCATGGCTGGGGACAGGTGAGTGTATCTGTGAGTGAGTGAGTGTGTGTATGTGCATGTATGTATGTATGTATGTATGTATGTGTGTGCACATGCAAAGTGCGGGAGGGGGCGGAGCCGAGCGGGGGGCGGGGCCAGGCGCTGAGGATGTCAGTGGAAGTGCTGCGGTCTGCATGGCTGGGGACAGGTGAGTGTATCTGTGAGTGAGTGAGTGTGTGTATGTGCATGTATGTATGTATGTATGTGCATGTATGTATGTATGTGTGTGCACATGCAAAGTGCGGGAGGGGGCGGAGCCGAGCGGGGGGCGGGGCCAGGCGCTGAGGATGTCAGTAGAAGTGCTGCGGTCTGCATGGCTGGGGACAGGTGAGTGTATGTGTGAGTGAGTGTGTGTATGTGCATGTATGTATGTATGTATGTGTGTGTGTGCACATGCAAAGTGCGGGAGGGGGCGGAGCCGAGCGGGGGGCGGGGCCAGGCGCTGAGGATGTCAGTAGAAGTGCTGCGGTCTGCATGGCTGGGGACAGGTGAGTGTATGTGTGAGTGAGTGTGTGTATGTGCATGTATGTATGTATGTGCATGTATGTATGTATGTGTGTGCACATGCAAAGTGCGGGAGGGGGCGGAGCCGAGCAGGGGGCGGGGCCAGACGAGGGTGTCAGTGGCAGTGCTTGTCTGCATGGCTGGGGACAGGTGTGTGTGTACATACATGTGCGGAGTGCGGGAGGGGGCGGGGCCGAGCGGGGAAGTGTCGGCCTCCCTGCACACGTAACCTTGCCTAAGATAGCAACTTACCAGCGATCCCAGCAATGATAGGTATCGCTGGTAAGTTGCTAGGAGGTTGCTGGTGAGATGTCACACTGCGACGCTCCAGCGATCCCACCAGCAACCTGACCTGGCAGGGATCGCTGGAGCGTGGCTACACGAGTTGCTGGTGAGCTCACCAGCAACCAGTGACCAGCCCCCAGCGCCGCGTGGAAGATGCTGCGCTTGGTAACTAAGGTAAATATCGGGTAACCAACCCGATATTTACCTTGGTTACCAGCGCACGCAGCTACACGTGCAGAGAGCAGGGAGCAGCGCACACTGAGCGCTGGCTCCCTGCTCTCCTAGTTACAGCACACATCGGGTTAATTACCCGATATGTGCTGCAGCTACATGTGCACAGAGCAGGGAGCAGCGCACACCGCTTAGCGCTGGCTCCCTGCTCTCAGACGCTGACAGACGCGTTACCATAGCAACGGTGCTCTCGGAGCCGCGGTTAGCGGTGACGTCACCGCTAACTGCGTTGCTATGGCAACCTCCGTTAATGACCGGCTGTGTCAGCCGGTCCCTAACGGAACGGGGAGTCGACCGTGTGGTAGAGCATGTCGCCGGTACACGGCGATACACATATGTGCACCGTGTACCGGAGAGATGCACTCGCAGGTCCTACATGACTCGTCATAGTCATGTGACCAGTCTGTAGCCAATGAGATAATAGCCACGTGACTGGTCACATGGCTATTTTGACGTCACGATAGGTCCTGCATCACTGCTGCAGTGCCAGTCACCGGGAGGATTCAGCGATCATCGGATGGAATAGCGGCAGGAGACAGAGTGCAGAAGGGATCGCGGGGACCGGTAAGTGTTATGGCAATGTTTATTAACTGTTTGTGTACATTTATAATGCATTTTTATGTGTTTGTGATTGCCTCCCATTATAGCCTATTGGTTCGAGTTCGGTTCGTCGAACGTTCGACGAACCGAACTCGAACGGGACCCCCGTTCGGCGAACCGACCTCGAGCCGAACCGCGACCGGTTCGCTCATCTCTACTCGAGAGGTTCGGAGCCAAACTCGAACGGAGCCTCCGTTCGACGAACCGAACAGAGTTGCTACACCCCCTTTTCTTCCTGAAAAGGTCAAATTTTACAATTCTAACCAGTGTCACTTCATGAGATAATAACTCTGGTACACTTCAACAGATCCCAATGGATCCTGAAGCTGTTTTTCGTGATACATTCTACTTTGTTAGTGGTAAATCTTGGCTGATATGATTTGCATTTATGAAAGTATTAAAATTTTGTCAAAAAATGTGATAAATTAGCCATTTTCATCATTTTAATTTGTATGCCCATAAACCAGATGTTTACCATATTTTTTGCTTTGTAAGAAGCACTTTTTTTCCCAAAATTGAGGGGAAAATAGGGATGTATCTTACAAACCAAATCTATCTTATTGGGGAGCACTGCAGCAATGGAGCGGAGTCACAGGAGGCTTGTGCCCCTGCTGTTGCCGCTTCCTGCTGCCATGGATCTCAGAACTGAGATCTCTATTTGCGGCTGCGCTGCCTCCGATGCGATGGACTTTAGGAAAATGGCTGTGGAAGCAGCGCAGGCGAAGATTGAGAACTTAGAGAGTTGAGATCTCTATCCGCGCATGCGCAGCCTCCGCAACCATTTTCCTAAAGTCCATCATGTCGGAGGCAGCGCAGGCGCAGATAGAGATTGTGGCTTTCTAAGATCTCAATTTGCGCATGTGCTACTAATAACCTTCAATATAATATTGGACACTCGTGTGCGGAGGGCTCCATTTTAGTTCTCCTCAGCAGATGGAGACTGTTTTAAGAAAGAGGAAAGAGGGAAGAGCGATTCTCCTACTGATCTGCAGGGCTGGATGCTAATTGGTGGAGGCAACTGCTGCAGAGCTACCTTCCCCAATCAGTGATGAGACCCTGACAAAATTGAGTCAATTGAACGAAGGGTCCTTAATAGGTGAACAAACGCACTGACGGGGAACACAACCCCCATTATCAGCCTTCAGAATATCCTGTATCAATCAATGGGTGCATTCTGAAATATGATGGGGGGGGCTGTAGTCATATTTAGCATAAACAATACAGGGAGGGACTGTAATGTAGTTGTCAAAGTGTTGTAAATGTGACTACCAACCCCCTCATCTTTCAGAATACACCCATGCATGATATACAGTTCGTGGGTGTATTCCTAAAGATAAGGGGGGTGATAGTCCCAGATCCCCATAACAGAGCATCATCCACAGGTCTCTCATAACAGTGCATCATTGACAGGTCCCATATAACAGAGCATCATCCACAGATCCCCCATCATCCTACAAGCTTCCCCTCATGTTATTCACAAACATGGTTCATGTTACTTACAATGCCAATCTTGAGTCTCTATTGTTAAAATCATGTTTTTATAAATTTATTAAAATGTTTTAGTGCACTATTTGGCTCAATTTTTTTTTTCTACTTTTCCTCCTCTAAAACCTAGGTGTGTCTTATGATCAGGTGTGTCTTATAAAACGAAAAATAGGGTACATCAGAAAAAAATGTTAATAAATAGCGATTTGTCACATATCTACTTTACATCAGCACCATTTTTGAAACATCATTTTTTTTGTCAGGAATTTAGAAGGGCTAAAAGTTTATCAGCAATTTTTCATTTTTCCAACATTTATAAAACTATTTTTTTTAACGATGACAGAAAATACCAATAGTGACAAGATTTTAAAAATTGCGCCCCTAAAAGTGCTCAAATCCACACAGATACCCCATATGTGGTGGAAAACTACTGTTTAGGCGCATGGTAGGGCTTGCAAGGGAAAGAGCGCTGTTTGAAATTTGCAACACAGCTTTGGCTGGAATATATAGCGGATGCTGTGACGACATGGGTTAAAGTTTCTTAAAATCCAGCCAGACAGCATGATAGATTGTCTATAGACGGGGGAGAAGTCCCTCATTGTTTTTACAAGACTCTTGTTGACTCAATGTAATTGTGTTGGCCTCTGAAAGCTAGACGTATTGTTCTCCAGACATTTCCAGTAACCATTGTATTGTAGTTGTGTATTGATAATGTAATTACCTTAGTAGCCATTGTCTAGTCGGTGACTCCCAGTTTACATGTACACCCTCAGTCTTTCTACCCATATCATTTAAATGAACATTGTCCATGCAGCTTGAAATTCCTCCAATGGGAGAAGCAATCTTGTCCAACCAATCGATGAGGACGCAGTGTACCCAAGTGGAAGGTTGTGGCTATAAAAAGGACTTCTTTAAGCTACTAGGGGTTGTTGATGGTTGATGGATTCAGTCTAAGCTCTTTGGAGCTGACTGGAGGATCAGGATATCTTATGGCTTCAATCTAGGGACTCCGGACCCGGTTGGAGACCATATCCACAGCCTAGGGATTTCGACTCCGGCTGCCAGGATTTTATCATCAACCCAGGACTACCTAAGGAGGACACTCAGGTTGGGACAGTTCAGTCACCTGTTACAGACTTTTCAGACCTCAGACAGCTTGGAACCTGTGAGGCATGGACATTCTAATCCCTGGTGAGCCAGCGGAAGGGTGAGACTCTGTTGCCGGTTACATTTGTGTGTTTTGCTGGTTATGTGTTATGTGCTGTTAATTGTTTGGGGATCCAATAAAGTCTAATTATTGTGGTTCCCTCACCCTGTGTTGTCTGAGTAGTGTTACGCCCACGGTTAAGGAGGCCGGCGTTCAGTTGGGATGAGCCCTGAGCCACGCTGTCTTTCTAAAGGCGGCGGGTTTTAGTGGACGAGTGCGCCCACTGAGCCCCGTGTCTCCACAGATGCCATGTCATGTTGCAGAGGTCCTGAAGCGCCTAAACAGTGGAAACCCCCCACAAATGACTCTGTTTTGGAATGATACCTTTTACGGCAATTATCTAGATGTGTAGTAAGCACCTTGAACCCACAGGTGCCTCACAGAAGTGTAGAACACTGAGCCATGAAAATAAGAAATTACAAGTCATCCATAAAACTGTTTCTTTAGCCAAAATTTTTTTTCACATGTGTAACTGGAGAAAATTGACTGTACAATTTGTTGTGCATTTTTTGCTGAGTACAACAATACCCTATATGTGGTGGAAAACTTCTTTTTGGGTTTACAGTACGGTTTGGAAGGGAAAGAGCACCATTGAAAATTTTTAAGCGTCATTTTGTCTGGAATAGATTGCGAACATCATATCACATTTGAAAAGCCCCTGACATATCAAAACAGCAGAAACCTGCATAAGTGACCCCATTTTAGAAACTACACCTCTAGAGAAATCCATCTCTGACAATCTGCTTTCCTGATTTACATGTTTCACTTTGGCTTATACCAAAGTTGTCTTACTCTTGATCATTACAAATCTATTCCTGTGGGAACAAGTGTCTCTCTCGTTGTGCCCTCCAGCCCAGTCTAGTTTTGGAGAACTCAGAAAATGTCTGATAACTAGCATACCAATAATGGCGGCAAAGTTAGCAGCCCCTAAGGGGCCCATTAATTGAGGGGGCCCAGTGTCAGTGCTAGCACCGGATACTGGATGTTTGCCATGGAAACTAAAGCAGAGGGAGAACAAAGAGAGGAGTTTGTTTTTTTTTTTCTCCCAAATCAGTCAGTACACTGGTGGCCATAAGAGTATATGAAGAACTATGGTGTGTGCATTATACTTTATTAGCTGTAGCAGTAGAAAAAAAACACCAGCTCACCCACTTGGAGTTCCATAAGAATCTGACCAGTGCACGGACATCAGCAGGACCCACTGAAGTGTGAATATGAACAAAAGGAATTTCCAGCATCCAGGTTTCAGATTATTTTAAAAAACAAATTTCTTTATTCCAAATGATTTAAAAGGTCATTCCATATGTATAAAAACAAGTGGCAATTATCAAACAGGTACGCGTTTCGGAGGATCACCTCCTTAGTCTGAGAGAGCCCCTAAGCAGCCCCCAAGGGGCCCATTAATTGAGGGGGCCCAGTGTCAGTGCTAGCACTGGATACTGGATGTTTGCCATGGAAACTAAAGCAGAGGGAGAACAAAGAGAGGTGAGGTTTTTTTTTTCTTCTTCAAATCAGTCAGTACACTGGTGGCCATAAGAGTATATGAAGAACTATGGTGCGTGCATTATACTTTATTAGCTGTAGCACCTGGCATTGCCCGGGATAGTAACTGTCTATCAGTTTCTCTCCCAGTCTCTGTCTGACTGTCTCTCTCTATCTCTTTCCCTGTCTGTCTCTTTCCCTGTCTGTCTCTTTCCCTGTCTGTCTCTTTCCCTGTCTGTCTCTTTCCCTGTCTGTCTCTTTTTGCCTGTGTCTATCTTTGTCTGTTTCTTTCCCTGTCTGTCTTTTTCCCTGTCTCTTTGTCTGTCTGTCTCTGTCTCTCTCTTTCCCTGGCTGCATTGTTACATGCCAACATTGTAATTAAGGGCGTGGCTGCACATTTTTCTGACGTTCTGGCTGAACTGTGGCTCCCAGCTCCATTGACTTTAATGGAGGCAGGTTTTTTGGTGAATAACTTTAAAGTGCAGGGTTAAAATTTCCCCTCAAAATATAGTCTGACGTTCCCTGAATGAAATGAGGTGTATGTGCAAAATTTCGTGATTGTACATGTGATGGTGCAAACTCCTTTAGCGGACATACACACATACTGTACATATCACATTCTCTGTCTGTCTCCCCCTCTGTATATATCTCTGTCTTTCTCTCTATCTCTTTGCCTGTCTGTCTCTTTCTCTGTCTGTCTGTCTCTTTCTCCGTCGGTCTCAATCTATTTCCCTGTCTGTCTATCTGTCACTTTCCCTGTCTGTCTCTTTCCCTCTCTTTCCCTGTCTGTCTCTTTCCCTCTCTCTTTCCCTGTATCTGTCTCTTGGTCTGTCTCTTTACCTATCTTTGTCTGTCTCTTTCCCTGTCTGTCTCTTTCCCTGTCAGTCTGTCTCTTTGTCTGTGTCTGTCTCTTTGTGTCTGTCTCTTACCTTGTCTATGTCTGTTTCTTACCCTGTCTGTGTTTGCATCTTTCCCTGTCTGTGTCTGTCTCTTTCCCTGGCTCCATTGTGACACGCCAACATTCCATATAAGGGCGTGGCTGCACATTCTTCTGAAGTTCTGGCTGCACTGTGGCTCCCAGCTCCATTCGCTTTAATGGAGGCAGGTTTTTTGGTGATTAATTGTAAAGCGCGAGGTTAAAATTTCCCCTCAAAACATAGCCTATGATGCTCTCGGGGTCCAGAAGTGTGAGTGTGCAAAATTTTGTTGCTGTAGCTATGACGGTGCAGATGCCAATCCCGGACATACATACATACATACATTACATACACACATTCAACTTTATATATTAGATGGAGAACTATGGGAGCATCATTGTACTGTGTGGTGTGTGCAATATACATGTACTATATGGAGGACTTTGGGGTTACATTTTACAATATGGAGAACTATGGGGTGTACATTATATTGCATCAAGGACTATGGGGTACATCAAATGATATTGAGGACTATGCGGTGTTCATTATGTTTTTGGTAGACTATAGGGGGTGCATTATACTATATGGACGACTATACGGTGCATTATACTATATTTGGGACTATGGGCTGCATTATACTATATTGAGGACTATGGTGAGTGCATTATGCAATATGGAGGACTATAAGGTATACATTATACTATATGTAGGACTATAGGGTATACATTAAAATATATGGAGGACTATAGGATGTACATTATACTATATGGAGGACAATGGGGTGTATTATACAATACGGATGGCTAGGTGGTGTGAATTATGCTACATGATGGACTATGGGGGGGTGAATTATATTATATGGATGACTATGGGGTGTGCATTATACTCTATGTAGGAATATGGGGGTGAATTATATTATATGTAAAACTATGGGGGTGCTTTTTACCATATGGATGACTATGGGGTATGAATTATACTATATGGAGAACTGTGGGGTGCAGTAAACTATATGTTGGACTATGGGAGGTAGATTGCACTATATGGAGGACTATGGGGTGTACACATTATACTATATGGAAAAAGAAGCCAGCACGATCTGAAATTGGCATGCATCATACAAAAAGTGCAAATTCACAGATTTCTTCCAACTGTACTATAATAAAAAATGAGATTTTTAGCAAATAATTGATCAATTCTTTGAGCCACCCCTGCCAACGTCACGGCAAATCTCAATAGGGGGGTCCTACCCTATATCCTGTATTTCATGTG